>NC_141699.1:776096650-776726900 GCF_964263255.1 Lissotriton vulgaris | reverse complement strand
ATGCGGAAGCGGCTCGCCGCCGCCGCGGAGCCGGTCATTGGATGCTTTTGAATGATGCACCATCGCGGTAGCGCACCCCGGACACCCGCGGTGCGTCACCGCCATGGTGCATTGCCTACAGCCAATGGCATGGGTGTTCAATGTGGCATGATGCAGATTTGAATAATGCGGAAGCGGCGCGCCGCCGCCGCGGAGCCGGTCATTGGATGCTTATGAATAAGGCTGACCCAGACAACCAATTGTAGCACCTTATCAGCTTCCTAACGACCCCATGGGCCTATAAATCTGTGGGAGTGAGCCACACATTCCCACTGCTCACAGAGCCTGCTGCCTGGGACCCTCTCCTGCTGCTGCCGAGACCCTCTCCTGCTGCTGCCTGGGACCCTCTCCTGCTGCTGCCTGGGACCCTCTCCTGCTGCTGCCTGGGACCCTCTCCTGCTGCTGCCTGGGACCCTCTCCTGCTGCTGCCTGGGACCCTCTCCTGCTGCTGCCTGGGACCCTCTCCTGCTGCTGCCTGGGACCCTCTCCTGCTGCTCACAGAGCCTGCTGCCTGGGACACCTCACAACTCACTTCCGCCACAGGTCTGCCATATCCACAGGGATGTCAAGAACAGATAAGGTCCGTGCCAGTCCATTCACGAGTGAGGAGCTGGATGTCCTTGTGAACGAGGTGCTGGCACAGTACCCACGGCTGTTTGGTGGCCCCAATGTCGTGGTAAGTCACCATGCAGGGAGCTGTAGGGCAGGGTGGTGTCAGACGTGTATTCATGATGCAGCTGTATGTTATTTTGGATGTGTGGTGCTGACAAACACTGACAGACAAGATGTTTGCAGGTGGTGGGAGTGTGTGTTTTGCATTATGACTCTGTCCTAGGCCAATACTTGTATGTGTGAGTGGGATGTGCTACTTTTTGGGGCAGACATGACCAACGGTTGTTTGCCTTGTAGCTGGTTGGACAGTGTCCGCTTGTGATGTAATTTCAGGGTGCCCCTGTAGTCATAGTCAGTGTGCCCCACAGAGTAGGTTCAGTGGCTGCCCTTCCAAAGTTTGTCCATCAGCCAACTTACATGCTACAGTTGCTGCACACTGATTAGTGGATATGCCACATCAATGCCCTGTACAATTTATGATTTATACAGTGCTGTCGATGCATTTGTGTTGAATCATCATTCTTCAGTGTGATAATCATGGAGACTACGAAGCTCAATGTGTGCATGCATTCACTAATGTTTATGGCATGCAGAGTGGCCTTGTGAGGGTACCCCCAGTTCTGGAGGGAGGGGGGTCACTGTGCGTCCTGATTCAGTGTCTGGCTGCTGTACTGATAGATGCTGACATATGACAATGTGTAAATGTTCATTAGTCCTTCTTTACTCTCATACCTGCAGCTCAAAGTACACCAACGTAAGGCTGTCTGGAGGGCCATAGCAGCAAAGGTGCGAGCCCTGGGGGTATCAAACAGACGACACACACACTGTCACAAGAGGTGGGACGACATCAGCCGGCTGGCTAAGCAAGTGGCAGAGATGAAGTTGGGGATGGTACCACGCACAGGGCGTGTGGCACGCCGCACCATGACTCCGCTGATGGCACGCATACTGGCAGTGACCTATCCAGACCTGGATGCACGTCTGAAGGGGCTTCAGCAGCAAGACAGCGATGGTGAGTATCCGGGGAGGGAGAGTTTGTCTGGGAGTGGATGCATGTGTAGAGTGCCTGTGTCTGCGGTGACACATGTGATGTGCGTGTGCTGCCATGCTGTGATATGTGATGTGAGTGGCAACTGTGATGTGTGTCTGTATGAGGCATTGGCCCACCATGGCCTTACTCTGCAGCTCCTGGCTGCAGTTTTCAGTCCTTGACATATATTTTGTTGTCCACATGGTCACTCTTCTTTGTGATGGTGGGTGTAGTCCCTATTATGCTGTACAGCTGTGTCCACTTAATGAGTGTTACACCATGTCAGTGTACTTTGCATGCACCTGCATGGTAGTGGCCCACACATCTGACAACAATGTGAACCCACATTGGCACATGGTGATTGTAATGGCCTATTTGACAATGTGGCATGTGTAGACAAAACAGGTGTGTGTATTCCCCTCTGGATCCCTTTAGGCTCTGGAAGTGGTGATGTTAGTTGTGGCTACATCATGTCCGTGGGGCAGGTCCATGTGGGCTAGGGGAACACCATCCATGGGCAGGGTGTAGTGCTGTGTGTCATCGACATTGGTCCACTCCTGCCTGTTTGTCCGCATGACAGGCTCAGTTGTGGTGTAACTGGTGTGTAGCAGCACAATGATTTGAGGGTGTGGTGGTTACCATGTAGCTCTAGGCCTCTCATGTGCTGCATTGCTCTGATATCGTGTGACCAGACTATGACACTTATACAACCATGTTTCTGTCACTAATGCAGATTCGGAAGACACCACGGCGGAACATGATCCTGAAAGTGGTGGGGAGACCAGCACGACAGCGGCAGCAGAGCAGGGTGAGACGGAGCAAAGTGACACTGACCACACCAGCGCTACTGAGGGTGACAGGAGTATGCATGAGGAATCTGTGGCTGAGACACAGAGTACCACTTCATCTGATGGCAGGGGGGATGAGTCCCTGTTAGCAGCCACAGGGGATGGGGACTCTGCTGCTGCATCTGACTACCAACGGCCACTGCCCACCCTCCCATCCACTTCCTCTGGGGCTGGCCGTATCCGTGTCATTAAGAGGGGACGTGTGACATTCACACATGGCACCGCAGCACCTGCACCTGTCCCCCCTGCTGCCCTCAGTGCAGAGTGCGTAGAGCTCCTGCGGCAACTTTGCGTGGGCCAGACCGCCCTGCTGAATGCCTTCAGTGCCCACGATTACAAAATAGGGCAGGTTCTGGCATTCATGGAGGGCATACACTCTGACGTGGGTGGCCTACATCGTACACTCCTGTCATTGTCAGGTACAGTGACGTCAGCCCTCCAACATGCCCCCTTTGCAGCTCAGGTGCCTGTGACGTCCACCCAGTCAGTGGCCACATCAGATGACAGTGAGCACTTGGGACATACATCAAGTAAACGTTACAACACTAGGAGCACAGCTCAGACCCAAAGCAAACAATCCCGTCCACAGACTCCATCCCCAAAGAAGGGCAGGGACCCCCCAATATGCACAGACCAGGTGGAGTCACAGAAGAGCAAGGCCAGAACAACATTGTGTCAGACATCAGGGTCACATGCTGCTGAGCCATCACCAGATATTGACTCTGCTATGCCCACAGAGGATGTGTGGGATGTCATGACTACACCTGGGGTGAACACAGGGACACACCCACCTACCACATCAACCCCAGAACAAAGTACATCGAGGCAGGTGGAGGGAAGCCCTGCTGTGACCAGCCCAGTCATTGTGGCAAAGAAGGGCAGTGTAGTGGCCATCCCTGGCAAGAAGGGACAGGAGGGCAGTGTAGTGGCCATCCCTGGCAAGAAGGGACAGGAGGGCAGTGTAGTGGCCATCCCTGGCAAGAAGGGACAGGAGGGCAGTGTAGTGGCCATCCCTGGCAAGAAGGGACAGGAGGGCAGTGTAGTGGCCATCCCTGGGGTAAGTGGGAAGGTGGTCACTGTGGGGGGTACACCTTCCAGAGAGGCTAAAGTGGTCCGGAGGCGTAGCCAGCACAAGCGTACTGCAGGATCAAGCACTTCTCCAGAGGGAGTGGCAGTGTCTGCCCCTGAAGTGGAACAGTTGGGGGGTGTGCAGGTGGTGTCAACGCCACTTCCCATCAACCCCATGACAGGGAAGCAAATTCATATTCCAAAGAAGTGGAAGGGCACCCCTCCAACCTCTCCCACCCACACTGTGTCAAGGGCGTGCATGACTCCACCTCCACGTGCCACGGTGCCACCTGGTCCGCACAGCCCTCCACCTTGCAGGCCCTCTGTTATAGCCACACCACATGTCCCTCTGTCACACCAGTCAAGTCGACCTGCAGTCCCTGACACACAGCCAGGTTCCACTCCACATGACAGCCAGGAGTGAGTTGTCAACACCCTCAGACGCCTGTGCCACACATAGGTGTGCTACAGTACACCATTGTTAGCGATGTGGGTGTGTTCCTGGGCCTGTTGCTCTGATGTGCTGTACCCTGCCAAGGACACTGGGCCTGTTGCTCTGATGTGCTCTCCCCTGCCAAGGACTCTGGGCCTGTTGCTCTGATGTGCTGTACCCTGCCAAGGACACTGGGCCTGTTGCTCTGATGTGCTCTCCCCTGCCAAGGACTCTGGGCCTGTTGCTCTGATGTGCTCTCCCCTGCCAAGGACTCTGGGCCTGTTGCTCTGATGTGCTGTACCCTGCCAAGGACACTGGGCCTGTTGCTCTGATGTGCTCTCGCCTGCCAAGGACTCTGGGCCTGTTGCTCTGATGTGCTGTACCCTGCCCTGCCAAGGACACTGGGCCTGTTGCTCTGATGTGCTGTACCCTGCCAAGGACTCTGGGCCTGTTGCTCTGATGTGCTGTACCCTGCCCTGCCAAGGACACTGGGCCTGTTGCTCTGATGTGCTCTCCCCTGCCAAGGACTCTGGGCCTGTTGCTCTGATGTGCTCTCCCCTGCCAAGGACTCTGGGCCTGTTGCTCTGATGTGCTGTACCCTGCCAAGGACACTGGGCCTGTTGCTCTGATGTGCTCTCCCCTGCCAAGGACTCTGGGCCTGTTGCTCTGATGTGCTGTACCCTGCCCTGCCAAGGACACTGGGCCTGTTGCTCTGATGTGCTGTACCCTGCCCTGCCAAGGACTTTGCACTTCCCGATTGTGATTCACCAGTGCATAGTCTATGGCATTTGCACATGATTTTGAGAGTTGCTGTTGTCTACTTATGTTGTGTAGCTACATCTGTGCAATATGTGAATAAATACAGTACATTATGGTGTGTTTTCTCTGTCTCCTTACTGATTAAAGTCATTTTCTTGTTTGACTGAGTTCCATGGTCTATTTTGTACATCACCATTGCAAGGTTGTATGTGGCCATATGATTTTTAGACAGGGGGACAGGTTCTTCAGTCCATTGTGGCCCTGCTGATGTTGTACTCTGTGATGGTTATTTGGCAGGCCATGCAGTTTTCGTGTGGGTGAATTGCTATTGCTGCATACACTGTTCACAGGTCACCTTGGGGGACACTGGCAGCACAGGGTGTGCAGCTGTGCTGTGGTGTAGTAGATGTTTATGATGTGATGAGGTGTGTGTTTCCCATTCTGTGTGCCCTGGCGTGTATGTGTATGGTCGTCTTGTGTTGGCCCTTGGTCCTGGTGGCATGGCTTACATGGCATGTGTGTGGCAGAGGTGTGCAGTGTGAAGGGTGTTAGTTTGTAGTGTATGTATGTGTGCCCCTGTATGGTGTGAGACACACATGTGTCAGGCAGGAGTTGTATGCCTGTTGTATGTTTTGTCTTGCCCTGTGTGGATGTTTGTATTCAATTGTGTGGGCTGTGGGGAGTGCACTGGTGTTGTGTGTCCGTTGTCAGGCAATCCTGCTGTGCCTTTGTCCCTGGTTGTGTGTCGCAGTGTGTGTGTATTGTGCTTGTTGTTACAGTGCTTGTTGATGTGCAAGGGGGTGCACGGGATTGGCACCTGGCCTGTGACTACTTCGGGTGGTGTGCAGTGTTGGTCGGGGTGGTGTGTCGCTGTGATGTTTGGAATGTGTCCATGCCTTGCTGTTGCCCTGCCTTCTGCATTGTGCGCATGTGTTGACCGCGGCGGTGACGTGTCCGTGACCGTGACGTTGCTGCAGGTTGGCCGACGTTGTGTGTTCCGGATGCCGTGGGGTGCCTTGTTCTGAGGTGGGTGATGTGTGGGTGCCCATGTGGATGTGTTGTGCCCCCCAGCAGGATGCCAGTGTTGTGCTTGGGACCTGTGTCGGCATGTGTGTTGTGTGGTGTATATGTGTAGTGACGTACCTGCGGCGGCGTCCGCGGCGGCCCATCTGGCGATAGTGTTGCAGCAGGTACATGACCGGATGCATGTGGAGGGCTGGGTCCATGGGGTTCATGTCGGATCTCGGCGTGCGTGCTCCGCTGTAGACTTTCCGCCTGCTAGAGCTGTGCGGTGTCTCCGGTGCGGTGCGTCAGCTTGTTTGGCCCATCCTAATATGTCGAGCGGGGCGGACGTCATCGACCGCGGCGGAGGGTCTCGATTGGCTGCAGCCGCCGTGGTGGCGGGCGCACCTTGATGGCGGAGCGAGGCGCTCCGCGGCGGACGGGAAATGACCTGTGTTTACATATCCTAATGTGGCGGACGTGATTTCCACTGCTAGCGGGCGGAAAAAGCTGTTTTTCCGCCCCGCCATCGTTTCGGTAGTGCCACCGCCCGCTATCCTAATGGACCCCTAACTGTGAACAAAGCATAGGAATACAGATTCGAATAACTATGTAAGTAATTTCACATTGTTTCATTATGTGCACATAAATCTAAACACACAGAAATAATCAGTTGTGCCCCACATATTTCTTTTTTTCTGTAGATTCTACTACTGAAAACTGCACTACTAATGAACTAAGGACATCAGTACTATTTCTAGAATACATTTTAATAAGTAAGTATTATGCAACTGAAATAAATGTGGAAAAACCATACAAACATTTATAACTCTTCTAATTATTTTCTATTATATATTGTTTATTTACAGAGCAAACACGGCGAATAGATATACAGACATAATACAGAACTCCACATTCTAAATAATACTGATACTAATCACAAAGTAAGTATATTAAAGAACATAATTACCAGATAATGTATTAAAAAACGTACCAACATGGTGATTATTCTAACACATATGTTCCTTATTTTTTTAAGATAACACTACAAACTACTCTCCAGAAGCTGAAGAAACAATTATACTGCCAAATACCAACCTAAAAAAATATGTAAGTATCTTCACAATGTGAATCATGAAGATACACTTTTGTAGTAGAAATGAGCTCTAACATTGCAAATGTACCTAAACATTAATTAATAATATACTACTTTCATGTTTATCATAACAGCTACAACAACATCACAACCATTTATCCCCAACTAATGAAGCAAGCAACTCCTAAGTTTTGCTGTAAATTCTAAAACACGTAAGTATAAACATTCCTACTTATCACTAACATAGATTATTTATCACATTTAATTTGACATTAACTATTATATATATATTTTATAGATATACAAAGTACAAAATGACCGAAGTAGCCGAATTTGTGACCAGCCAAAAAGGAAAACTGTTACTATGCTACATGGGTTACACGTATACACAAGAAAAGCAATATGGCATGAAAGTTAATTGGAAATGTTGTAAATATTATTCGAACAAGTGCTATGGAAGAGCAACAACTAGAGAAGCTACAGTACTGTATACTAGGGAACACAATCATCCACCTAATGTTACTGAAATAGAAGTTAGAACAGCTTTGGAAAATATAAAAGAAGCTAGTACAGGTTCCCAAAAGCAAACAAATGTCATTTTAAAAGAAGCCATTCCTAAAATCCCAAAAACAGCCACAACCCAAATGCCAAATATCCTGTCCTTAAAAAGAACTATAGCACGAACTAAAAAAGCTATAACTGCTACAACACCATCTCCCAGAACATATCAGGATATACATTTAACTGCAAACCAAATAATAACTTTAAATAAACAACCATTTATAGTTTATGACAACGAAAACAATGACAAAAGGCTTATAATTTTTGGTACCAATATGAATTTAGTTAAACTGCAGCAAAGCCAATATTGGATGATGGAGGGAACATTTAACATCTGTCCCAAACCATTTTTCCAATTATACACAATACATGGCCTCTACCACAACTGCAACATCCCTTTGCTAAATGCACTATTGCCAAACAAAAAAATAATTCAACATATATGGAATTATTAAATATAATAAAACAAAAAACGAATGATTTTTCTCCAGAAAAAATAATTCTTGATTTTGAGCATGCAATGCTCTCAACTATTCTAAAAATCCACCCCCATACCTGCATTCAAGGCTGCTATTATCATTTCAACCAGTGTTTATGGAGACACCTTCAAAAAACTACCCTAAGTGTCGAATATGCTACAAATTCATCATTTGCTTTCCAAATCAAAAAACTCATTGCACTTGCCTATGTCCCTGAAACAGATGTAGCTGAACATTACAACATTATTATAGACAGTCCATTCTACAAACAAAATGAAGCTAGATTAAGTCCTTTTCTCGATTACTTTGAAGACACCTGGGTAGGCAGACTCCACAGATCTGGCCACAGACGAAATCCAAAATTCCTCATACCCTGGTGGAACGTGTACAATAGTACCCTTAACGGAGAATCAAAAACTAACAATGCAGTGGAAGGTTGGCACAATGCATTTGTACAATCAACTGGCAGAACCAAACCTACTCTAGAAAATTTCATTAAATGCCTACAGAAAGAACAGAGCTATCAAGAATTTAGAATGGACCAATCTGTAACAGAACTTGTCCCAAAAACATCCAAGCAAAATAAACAAATGCACAAGTACTTGGAAGAACAAGTAAAACTTTACCCTAGTACAAAAGGCATAGAATACCTAAACATCATAGCCAAAACACTACTGTAATTAATTCTCAAACTGTTATAAAACACTAAAAGTATCACCTAAGTATGCAAAAATATGTAACGTGAGCTTCTAAAGTATTTAATGTATGCAATATATAAAGATATAATTATAATATATGCACACATTAAAACTAAATAACAAGTAAAAAACAATTCCATAATAAATATGACATTACCCACCCACACAAAAATAGAAAGCAATGACTTACCAATTATGTTGTCAATCCAATAACGTCCTTCTCCACCAAAGTAATCCAGGTAGTGCAAAATTAACCCCCAAAAAAATGTAAAAATACAACTGTTCCAAAATTAAGAAATCCACGTGGTCCTGAGCCATCGAATAACCATAAAAAACCCGAAAAAGTAGAAAAATAGAAAGAATCGCTCCTGGAAACCCGAAAAATGTAAAGAAGTGTTTGTAAATCAGTGTTGAATTAAACAAACAAACACTTCCATGAAAAAAAAACGGAACTTCCGATGTAGCATACACCTATGACAAAAACATAGAAAACAGACATTCCCACCCACATTAATTAGCTAGTAATTAGATACCAACATATTAACATTGATGATTTAACTTTTAAATATACCCTAAAAGACTAAAATTCACTCTATAAATACATAGTTAACTAACTAACACTACGTGTATATACCATAAGTAAATATCTGTTTTCAAAATCTAAAACATAACTCCCTCACATTCAACAACACTAAATATAAGGTCACTAGTCTAAAAACATCATAAAAATACACATAAAACATATAAAATCAACCTTACCTGAAGCGACGTGAAGTGTCTCCCAACCGCGATCAGCCCTTCTTCCAAATAACCCAAAACGACCTAACCCGGTTACAAAATAAAGCACCCAAATGCAATAAAATAGTCCCAAGTTTAAAATATAATATCTATACTTAACAAAATAGGGAAAAAACAAAATGTAAGTTTATATGATTGTTAAAAAATATTTTCTTTAATCCTACAATGATTTCATTAACAAATATGTACATGAATGTAATAATTAAATATTATGAAAACAATAATGTTTATGTTAACAATGTCTAGAAATATAACTACATTGTCACAAATTAAAATAATGTAAAAAGTGTTAAAAATGTGTGACTTATATTATAAATATTTGATCTTCACAAATGAAGCTGAAAAAAGCTTAATTGAAAAATACTTGTGATATTTCTACATTTTTTTCTGAAATAACAATATGTAAAAGAGATAATAAAGAATGTTCATTTTTGTAAAAAAAGTTCACAAAATAATAATGCTTCTGTATAGTTGTTTATGATTGTGTTTATAAAAAATTGTTTTAAAAGCAAATGTAAATACAAAAATGTTGAATGAATTTTTTTTTATTTTTGAAACAAATAAAAAAAATGTTTCTACAATCATGTTGAACAATTTTTATCATTATCTTACTAGAAAGTAACAATCTTATTAATAATTTTTCACTGTATATTAAATGTGAGTATATGTTGGACTCTAATAATGTAATTATTCATATACCAAATCCAGTGTACATTAAATTAGAGTAGGTGCTGCACACTAATTATATAATAATTAATATTCCTACTCCAGTCTACATTAAATTTTAATAGGCGCTGGACACTAATTAATTATTAAATAATATTCCAACTGCAGTCTACAGTAAATTAGAGTTGGTGTAATGTTATATATTTGTAATTTTCTTTAATTGATTGAATGTAAATTAATTATATTTTTACCCTGTACAACTGTACACAAAAAACCCAAAACTGACCCTGAACCCTACAAATACCCCTTTACCCAAAAACAGAAAACTGACCCTGAACCCTAAAAATACCCCTTTACCTACAAACTGAAAACTGACCCTGAACCCAAGAAATACCCCTTTACCCAAAAACTGAAAACTGACCCTGAACCCTAAAAATACCCCTTTACCCAAAAACTGACCCTGAACCCAAAAAATACCCCTTTACCCAAAAACTGAAAACTGACCCTGAACCCAACAAATACCCCTTTACCCAAAAACTGAAAACTGACCCTGAACCCAAAAAATACCCCTTTACCCAAAAACTGAAAACTGACCCTGAACCCAACAAATACCCCTTTACCCAAAAACTGAAAACTGACCCTGAACCCAACAAATACCCCTTTACCCAAAAACTGAAAACTGACCCTGAACCCTAAAAATACCCCTTTACCCAAAAACTGAAAACTGACCCTGAACCCTAAAAATACCCCTTTACCCAAAAACTGAAAACTGACCCTGAACCCTAAAAATACCCCTTTACCCAAAAACTGAAAACTGACCCTGAACCCAACAAATACCCCTTTACCCAAAAACTGAAAACTGTCCCTGAACCCAACAAATACCCCTTTTACCCAAAAACTGAAAACTGACCCTGAACCCTAAAAATACCCCTTTACCCAAAAACTGAAAACTGACCCTGAACCCTAAAAATACCCCTTTACCCAAAAACTGAAAACTGACCCTGAACCCAACAAATACCCCTTTACCCAAAAACTGAAAACTGACCCTGAACCCAACAAATACCCCTTTACCCAAAAACTGAAAACTGACCCTGAACCCTAAAAATACCCCTTTACCCAAAAACTGAAAACTGACCCTGAACCCTAAAAATACCCCTTTACCCAAAAACTGAAAACTGACCCTGAACCCTAAAAATGCCCCTTTAACCAAAAACTGAAAACTGACCCTGAACCCAAAAAATACCCCTTTACCCAAAAACTGAAAACTGACCCTGAACCCAACAAATACCCCTTTACCCAAAAACTGAAAACTGACCAAGAACCCTCAAAAAATCCTTTACCCAAAATTAATTATTATTATTTAATTACCAATTAATGATTAATTAACAATAACGTAAATATATGAACTCATTAGCTGTAATTAAAGAATTTAAATAATTATTATTATTTTTCCCAATTTAATTAACACAAAAATAAAATATATATTTTATAAAAAAGAACCTAATTAATATAATTAACTAATTAATATTAATTAATTACCAATTCATTAGTAATTAATAATATGTACTATATGATCTTAATTAATTAACTAATTAATTTAAATTAATTACCAATTAGGTATAAATTAGAAATATTGACTAACATATATTATTTAATTAATTATTATTAAATTACTTCCCACCCTTATCCCCTATAAACCCAATAACCCGCTCCTATAACTAGATATCTATTATTTAAAAAATTTTTATATTTATTTTAAAAAACAATTATTATTAAAAAAAATTTTTACATATTGTTATTATTTTAGGTTTTTTTACATACATTTTAATACACTCCCCACCCTTATCCCCTATAAACCCAATTACCCGATCCTAAACCTAGATATGTTTTTAAAATAAAAAAAAATGTTAAAATTTTTTTTTTTTTAAGGATACACCTTTTTAACAACATTTTATGTACAATTATTTTACTTTTTCCTATACTATTGATTATTTCCATTACTACAGATATTTTGTCTTGTCGATATTTTGTCAAACGATATTATTGTTTGATATTTTTACTTACTTTTACCTATTACGATATTTTTGTATCCGATATTTTTGCTTCCCTATATTTTTGACCTTCGATATTTTTTCTTCGATATTTTGTCTTTACGATATTTTTTTTTCGATATTTTGTCTGATTACCGTTATTTATGTGTATATTTTTATATATGTCATAGCAACAGGCAATGCTATAACAGTATTATTTTATATTACTGTTCACGCTGTACGCATCATACTTCACATTCTGTCTGACGATTATAGCAGCTCACCTCTCTTGCATGAGAAATAAGACTGTTCAATAAACCCTTTTATTGAAACGCTCTCTATTTCTGTGCAACTCTGTAGAAACGAAGAAGGCACGATTGACTGGGGTGAAATAGTTATCTATTGTTTCCACGACTCTGAAGATATTGTTCCGGTTCTAGGGGAAACAAAGTTGCAATGTTTATGCAGTTGTCAGAGACTAATCCCTTCTTGTTTATTCGAGAAAGTTTCTAGTGAGCTCTGAGTTAGCTGGCACACACACAATTAAGTTTAGTATACTCGATAGAGACATACTGACCTCAGTCCTATGTCAAATCTATAGTGAACAGGAAATTATATAGCGCAAATCACCAAGCGGTTTCTAAGCGCTTGCTTAGGGAACCCGTCCTGGTATTCCCCTGTGAGATAACCCCGGCAGGGTATCCGCAAGGTGAAAGCCAGGCATCCCGCCGCAAGGGGCCGTTGTGGAGATTAAGCAAGCTATTGCCCAGAGTTGCAGAGTGTGAACCCGTGAATCGAGTAGGCACCGGAGCGAGAATTGTCGAGTCCATGGACATTTTAGGACTCAAGACCCCGCCGAGCTGGGAATTGAACCCTGGTCCCGGGCTGACCTCTGCTTCCAGGTCTGCCTCCTCTAACCAGTGAGCCACACTTCTCCACTTGTGTATATTATTCCAATGCGCAGAGCCTATTAGGGAAATAGGAACTACACTACATGGCGTCCAATGTTTGGTAAGGCACTAATTTAACGCTAGATACTGAAGTAACTCAGTTGTGCTTTTCTCAGAGACCGCCTACTCATAATTCTCCAAAAGACGTCTGGAGTGGGTAAGGGATAATATCCGCCATAGCTGAGTAGGCCGAAAAATTCTATGTATTAGTTTGTGGTTTGTTCAACATTGAAGGATACAGTTTTCCAAAATATTGTGCACCTTATCTTTTTTTCCTTGACACTTGCTCTGCATTTTGTATTATAGAAAATGTCCCTAAACAGGGATAACAACACCCAAACCGGTGGAGCTGCGGCTGATCCAGCCGATGCAGCTTTCAACCTAACAGGTTTCCAAGAAACCGATGAGAATGCTATAATCATTCCTCCAAATTTAAGGAAATTCATCACTATAGAACTTATAAAACATGGTCTAACATCAAGAGGTGGTAGGGCAGTTTTTGTGATAGAGGCACATGAATATCACCAGACAGAGGTATTCTATTCATGGATGGTCTTCCCAGAAGCAAATCCAGTAACACATGTTTCACTTCTACAAAGAAGATGAACCACCTGATGAGTATATTCCTTTAGAGGATTTAGAAATTCCACTCACATACCAGGAGCATGAGCTCTGGTTTAAAGGTGCCCTAAAACATTTAAATCACATTACTAGGCTCGGTCCACTAGGTAGACCAGGAGCTACACGGCAGATTTTAGCCTGCTATACACCACATCCTGACATTGAAGAAATGACAGATGTAGACTTATTAGTTCAACTCAAAGAGTTAATCAAAATCTATAGACAATTGGTTCAATATGTCATGCAGGCTCTTACAGTCCAACCTACAGTAGTTATTCCACAACAAACCTCTCACCAGGGGAATACACTAAAAGTTACACCACAGACTTTACACTCAGTCATAGGTAAATTACCTACAAAACGTGAACAAATTCCGTTCTGGATAGCTCAAAAAATTACTCAGATCAAAGCAGTATTTCCTAATACTAGCCCTCAATAGAAACACAGAATTTTAACAATCTGTTTACCAATGAGGATCACACCACATCTGGAGAACTGCACCACTTGGGGTACAGTCATGGACTGCAATCTACACTAAAAAACATGGTGTTCCGTCTATGGTGGCAATACCTGACGTCCTGAAACAGATTCAAAACTAATACGGGGCAGAGCCTGCTTTAAATTTGGGTATGACACTACTGAAAGATTTCAAACAGGTCCCAGCAATAATATAAGCTAATATTAAAGGAGAAGCAGCATCAGCGGGAATCTGCCAGAAGTTGAGGGAATTTGATGTAATAGAACAACCACAAGAACTAGCCAGAATAATTGAAAAATCCTATGAAGAATTAGGCAGAGACCGTTTGGGTGGGAAACCAGTTAAACCACAACTGTCTGAAAGTCCTGAAAAGATCTTTACAAAGAACACTCCTACATCTTCTAAAAAGAAGTGGGAAAATAGCAAACAAACTTCTAAAGAGAAGCGTTCTCAATCCAGATGTAGGTGTCCTCAAAAGGAGACCTCTGAAAGGAGGTATAACTCAGGAATAGGGATAATGTGAGAAAACCCGATAGATATCAAGATACTGATACACGTTCCTCTCGTACCTTTCAGACTTCGTCACAGAAATCCGAAAGAAGAGGACGGCCAGGAAACAAATAAGAATGCGTAAAGTCCAAAGACTATCAACACGTTCAGAAAAACAAGAAACCTCTATTTACCAAAAAGAAGCTAGCAGGTCTAAAAATCAGACATGCCGCAGATCTTGAAGACACAACTCAAGAATGGAGAATGGGCTCAGACAATGGTGGACAGCGCAGCAGAAGTCACAATAGCTCGCCAGAACCTGAAGGGTCTTATGGAGACAGTGGACTTGCATGAAGACATTCAAGTTGAAACTGCAGATACCAGGGTTAGTTCTCCACATAGGAAATAACACTCCGGATGGAGGGAGACATACCAAGATAAGTAAAAGCACTCTTTTGGGAGAGATTTTCTAATCTGAAAAGACGGGCCACCACAATTTGTCAGGGAATGCCCACATGGCGAAGACATCATTATTTGGTTGGTTGCAGTTACATACACAAGTATAACTGTCCCCCTGGGCACTGGTATTTGGCTGACAAAGAAATTCAGCCCTTTCTACAAATCATATGGTTTCATTCCATTGATTGGTAACATCATTATGCCAGCTTTCTCCAACCATATTCTAATTAAGTTAAAATATACTTATGCCAGGAAATGGGCAGTCGCCCAAGCCCCAGCATTATACAAAAATCATGTAGGATGGGATGAGGACTCGCTTCACCATAAAATCCAACTAAAGAATCAACCAACTGCGCAAAAGCAATACCCAGTTAAGCAAGAAGCTGAAAAACAGGTCAGGGAGATATTAGATCAACTTGAATACCAAGGGGTGACTGAAACATGCACATCGTCAATGAACAATCTTTTGTTTCCTATCTCCAAACCAGACAATACATATTGTCTAGTATTGGATTACAGACATCTAAATTCTTGTTGCAAAACATTTGCAGTGCAAAATGCACACAGTGCAGCATTAATGAATAACATTGTGCGTAAAAAATATAAAACCACATTAGATATTTTTAACGGGTTCTTTGGTCAAAATATTGCACCTGAAAACAGGTATTTGACTGCTTTCTCAATTATGGGGACACAGCGTCACTTCTGTCGTCCCCCTCATGGATTCGAGAATAGTTCCGGGTTATTCTCAGCAAGAGTAACAGAGTTACTACAAACCTATAATGATGAAGCATTATCATATGTGGATGACATCTATCTGACAGATGAGGACTTGGATAGGCACTTGAATAGGGTGAACACCATTATACTTGGATTCGCCTCTGAGGGTTATAAATTCAATAAAAAAAAAATCTAGAATTGCCCATTTAAACATCCTCTTTTTAGGATATGAACTATCAAGTGAAGGCAAAAGCCTAGCAGCAAACTTTTTATAAAAGTGTGCACTGCTCCAACCTCCAAAAATGCTGAAAAACTTAAGTCAATTCTAGGATTCCTGAATTTCAGAAGAACTTACATTCTGAAATACACAGAAAGGGTTAAACCTCTCAACAAATTAATCAAACCTGATTTTAAAACAGTAAATTGGACACAAAAACACACAGAAATTTAGCGTTCACTACAAAAAGACATGTTAGCAACTAAACATTTGCAAACACGCGTAACTTAGTGATCCGAATCATTCCGGGTCAATGTGGACCCTATTGAACTTTTAACGAAGGTGAAAAAATACCAATAGCTTATAAATCACATATGTATACACAAGCAGAAATCAAATTCACTTATACAGAAAAAAATTTGACAGCTGTTCAAACCGCTGTAGCAAAAGAAAGAGCCCTAGCACAGGGGAAACGCATTATGGTTGTAACACCTGTACCTGCCTTAGAGGCAGTGACAAAAGCGAGCACTCCAAATGCTAAAGCTTTACATCCAAGATGGGTACAATGAGTTAATTCTCTTACTGCAACAGATGTTGAATACGTATTTGATCCTTATTTGAAAACACAAGCATTTCTACAATACGAACAAGAATGTCCTCTGCCTACTGAAATTCTGCCTCTTGACCATATGAATGTATAATTTATACTGAGGGATCAGCTCAACCCGCTATGGAGGGGTAAACAAGCCTATAGTGCGGCGAGCGCGATCGTTAAAGGTCGCTGGCATGATGACAAATTTGGACCAATGGTCAGGTTTCAAGTCTTTATTTCGATTTGATAAATCATAAAAGACACATTGTAGTACATTTATAAAAGCTATAACTTAGAAAACTTTTTCCAAAAGGAAAAACATGTGCAGATGTGTTTGCTGTTAATTAAAATCTCACTACAACAACAACTAGGTTCGAATATAAAAAGCAATACATTACTAGACAAGGACTACATTCAAATAAACTAAGCAAGGTAAACCATACAATACTAATAAACCTAAGATAAGTTGTTTATTAAGCATGGGCGAATTTTGCGAATCTCGCGTTCGCGAATTTTGCGGATTTGCGAACTCGCAATCCGCAAAATCCGCGAATTCTCGCGAATTTGCGGATTTTTTTTTTTTGTGTGTTTGCGCGGGTTTCTGCCAGTTCGCGAGGGTTTTGTACAATGTCGCAAATTGCGAACTTACCTGTCGGGTCGCAAGTTTCGCGAACTTGTTGTTTCTACGTGTCCAGCCTGTTTGGGACACTCTTCTTCATCACTGCCACTCTCTGTCACCACTGCCACTCTCTGACTACTCATGCCACCCTCTGGCCCACCCATGCCACCCTCTGTTTCATCACAGCACCCTCTGGTTGTCCAGTCAGTGTACATTATTGTGGCAACGCAAGCACACCTTCCCTGCCTCAAGTGACCTGAATTAATTTGGGGCTGATTAATGTGTCACAGAATATTTTTTTAGCTGGCACCTGCTTCCTTAGTGCTTCCTGATTAGTGAACTTTTGCACTTGCTAAGTGCTTTCATTGTTGCAAAATTAGTTACAACACCTGCCCTGCCCCAACTGACAATAATGAATTAGGGGCTGATTAATGGATTTGAACTGCCAGCCTGGCTCCTGCTTGTCTCCCTTAGCTGTAATTCAGGACCTTTGTGGCATATGTGTAACTATTCTGAGGTTCAGAGCAGGGTCACATAATAGTTGCAACTGGCAACTGAACTCTGGAGGGGCCCCTCAGCAAGCACTACAGGAAATGGCTACTAATGATGAGCCTGAACTTTTGAACCTGGTAAGTAGTTACTTTCAGTTTGCTAAAATCGTATTTCTGCAATTTTGCACTTATTCGCGGGGCGCGAACTCACGCGAACTCACGCGAACAGTGCGAGCAGTGCGAGCAAAATCCGCTGCTCGCGGATTTGCGGATTTTGCGGGAGATTCGCGAATCTCGCGGATTGCGAATTTCCCGAAAATCCGCAAAATCCGCGAGCGAAACGGATTTTCCGCCCATGCTTATTGTTTATAAGGAAATTTAAAAAGAATATTAAACATCTTAAATAAGAAACCTGATAAGATCATAAAGATTGACAATTACATAACAAACCATGACAATCAATGGGACACCATTCCATACAAAAAGTGCAAGAAGTGCGATCAGTGCAATCGTATGTTTATACAGTAGACAGAGTATACCACCTTATGAGTTGGTATTGGAGGGCTCTAACAACTTTGACATATGTTTTGACCTAATGATCCAGGCCCACCCCAGATATTTGGCTAGACTCACTACAAACACCTCAGAGGTGTTAGTCTTTAACGCCCAAATGGCCTCTGCAGATTTACTAAATGGTAGACGCTGGAACAGCGGTTTTAACCATTTGGTTCGCGGCGCCAGGTAGCTAGGGCAGGCAAATAGGAAGTGGCCCTCTGATTCCTTCTGCCCCGAACAGCCTTTACAGAGATCTGAGACACCAGTGGACCATTTATTTACAAAGGTGTTCAATGGCAAAGCACCTACCCGGAACTGGTGGTAGAGTTTCTTGTCCAGCGGTTTATTAATGACATCCCAATAGGGCTCACGGGACAGGTCTAACTTAAAGGTAAGGAACCTGCCCGTGAGGCTGGTGAGGCTGGAGATCGAAACTCGGTTTTGACGAAGAGACGCCCAATACAATGCTTTAAACTCTTGTTTGGGGGGAAAGGCACTAGTGGAGGGAGCTATCCAGAGTTGTTCTAAACCCATATCCACCAAGATGTTTTTTACCGCTTGGAGCAATGGGATTTTCCAGAACCACTAATTGACCTGACTTCTGCTAATTCTTTTGCAAATAAGGACAGGTCAGGGGAGGTCCATATTCGCCTCCACAGGGCCACCAATCTGAATCTGGCCATCTCATTGATCGGAAGGCACCCCAGATCCAAGCAGAGAGGAATGGATGGAGACGACTGTGGTAGACCTACCAGGTTCCGTAGGAACTTACATTGGGTTTTAAAGAGATTTAAGAGGTCCATGTAGCCCCAGAGATCTGCGCCATATAAGATTGCAGTGCTGATTTTGGCGTCATAGATCTTGAGAGCTGGGGTGACCCGCTTAGTGATGGATCTCTTTTGCTCCTTTATTAAACAGCCAGTTAGCCGTGCTAACTTAAGATGTTGTACGCCAACTTGATCTTTCCATCTCAAGGGGCTGTCTAGGATAACCCCCAGGTAAGTCATAGTCTCAACTTGCTCAAGGTTGACTCCACTCAAGCTCACAGAGCTCCGGACAGGATGGTTTCTCGTAAAAACCATAAACTTTGTTTTGCCCACGTTCACCGCAAGATTGTTAATGGCACAGAACTCCTCAAAGCGGTCCAGCGCCCGCTGTAGACCGCTACGTGTTCTGGAGAGGAGTAGGGTGTCATCGGCGAAGATGAGCAATGGGAATCTTGTCCCGGCCAACATTGGGGCATCAGTGGTCACTAAAACTCAATCCTTAGGAGATTGTACAGCTCAGCGATCTGAACTACAAGCATTCAAGATTGCACTTGAGAATACAGATCGAGAATTCCCCACGCTCATAGTGTGCAATTCATTCTATTGTGTTCAATCTTATAATGAATATTTACAGAATTGGCTTCAAAAGGGGTTCAAAGATACAAAAGGTGGCACAATTAAGCATAAACCGCTTTGGGAACAAGTAGTTCAGTTACAAGAAGGACTACAAAACACTCGCGTGATACATACGCTGAGTCGTCAACGTGATGGCGTTCACGTTGAAGGGAATTCATTATCTGATGAAGCTGCGAGGGGGGCTGTGCAAACGGCTTCTGTGGCTGCAATCACTTGTTCAAAAATGAAAATAGACAGTGAAATAATGCTGGCTATCAATGCTTCAAGCAAAGACAGTGGTAAAACGTTACCTAAAGAGTTTCCACTCAAATTCACATATAACTGATGCGAACAATGTTCCGTTTGCTCGAATCCCTGTAGTGGGGGATAGGGTAATTCCAAACATGGAACATAGATTAGGATTAATCCAAACAGCACAGGAAGGGCTTGCCTCTGCACATACAGGTGTTTCCGCCACAGTATCATTATTAAAACAGAGATATTGGTAGCCACGCATGAGGAAACAGACCAGAAACTAAGTCTTGGACTGTGAAATATGCCAAAAGATGAAAGTTTCTACTGTGAAACGTCCTGCGCAGACACCCCTGTTAAATTCAGATTAACCATTAGCGTAGGTTTACCTGGACCACCGCGGTCCCTTATAAAAGGACATAAAGCAATCTATAACAGCTAGGGTATTAGGTTCGGGTGACAGGTGGATAAAACATCTAATAAGTATCAAACATAGTCTTAACAACTTGCCAAGAAGTTCTCTAGAGGGTATCACTCCATATGTGGTCATATGTGGTCATTTTTGGGACAAGAATGTTGGTCGAGGACCTTGATTGTCAGACATCAGTGGTGGAACAAAAGCATTTTGATATCAAAGATCGTTTGGCTGTTTTACAGGACTTAAATGAATTAGGAACGAAACAAAGCAACGTGTTCCTGAAACCAACCACCACTGAAGAAAAACCAACCATCCCAGCAAGGCCTGTCTGGACCCCAAACTTGGTGATCTAGTCAGAGAGAAGATCGCGGACAAGAAGGAATTTGGGCCTTCTTACAGACAACCAGTACCTGTCCTAACAATCCACAGATCAAGAACAGTTTCACTGTAGCCCATTGCTGGTAAAAAGGAGAACAGACTTGTGTCCATCGACCTGATCAAACCACACTATGTGGCCAATACTAAGCAGTGGACAAGTGAACTCCGACCAAGTAGCAGATACACTCCTCTAGCTACTATCCAAGAGGTTCATCACCTTTGAAGAATCTGCAGTGCGAAAAGAAAGACTATGCAACAAAGCTATGGAACTTGTACCTCTTGAGACCCAAATAACAGTTCGTCATGAAACACCTGTCTACAACGAAGTAACAAGTGATCAAGTGGTTCCAGTGATTTCAACGAATCCTGATGTAATTCCAACAATTGACAGAACTGCCTCTGGCTATTTTATTAACTTTTGATACGTTTTCTGAGGATCCCAGCGAACCTGAAACGACGCCAGCAAAAAGAACTTTCAAAGAACAAGCAACTGACCTTTTTCATCACCTGGAAAAGACTTATCTAGTTTCACCATGGATTGAACTTTGGATTGTGTTGAGAAAATGTTTTCTTCTACTTTGGTTAACTCTGGTAATAACTCTGGGTATGGGTATGCTGATAAATGGAAGATATGTCAAAATGGACACAGCAAGTAAGAACATCAATTTACTCCTCAAACCACACAAAACTTCTCATCGTGAACAAAGAGACTTGCCAACAGTGAATATCACAGCCGTTCCTGTACCTGATGGTTTAGCTTGGGACAAAACAGAATATGACATTTTTGGCCCGTCGGAGCTGTTGAGGATTCCACACCAGTTCAAGATTTCATTAAGTGACTTTGTTTCATCTAGTACCTTCTCTGATGATTTGGACTTCGATACTGTTAATAACATGATGTCAGACTTAGAAATGTCTGCAGTGTTCACTAATCATGAATATTTAGAAGATTCTTCAGACTATGAACAAATGTATTGTTATAATCACTATGGTCATCATTTATTGCACAAATCAACAATGCCTAGAAATGTATATACGTATAACCAATGGGAACATTGTCCTACCCACCAAAGAGTTGCTCAAAAACTTTTGCTAGTAAGTTTCCATACTTTTCAGGGTTCAATGTATCCAATCCAGAATCATTTTATTTTAGAAATGTAAACAAAACAGGACTGAAAACTATGTTAACAAACACAAAACAGATTTATTCTGCAGCCTTTTCTGCCCAACTGTCTGGACTAGGTTTCGACTTTTGGAAAGACAACATTGAGACAAAAATTGTCTGGGGTACAAAAGATTGGCAAGTGCAGGGGGTAGAAGCTTTGTTTAGAGCCTGTATCATCCCTGAGCAAATTATGTTTTTGAATGACACTGTCCAACAGACGCCTTGCCTTAGGTTAGCCAAGATCAAAAACATGAACAATCCGTCCATACCTACACCTACACCTGATAGTGTAGACACTTCAGAGGGGGAGGTCAACGTAAATACTATTTTACTTCACAACAGAACAGATCCAGATTGGAAAAAATGGTTGATCTGGCCCACAGACACAAACCGCTGTCAAGATAGATTCCTGAACAAAACACAAGGGGTTAAATACAATAGGCCAGACCCAAGATATGTTCAAAGACAGCCTCCTGGAATAGTAACAATATACAGTGTAGGGAAACTCTGCCTTGATTGGCTACAAAGATGTACACTTAGGGATGTAAAGCAACACTTATCTTTACTTAAAGATGGCACAGACCTTAGGGAATTCTTGCTAGGACCAAGAAAACCGCGTCATAAACGTTTTATATATGCCGGTATATATGCTGCTTATAATGAAGCATGGAAGATTACGCAAGCAGAGACTACAGAAAGAATACGAGAAATTGATCGTATTAATTTAGAGAAAACTCTCTCTATAGTGGACATTGGGTTAACGACTGTCGTCCAAGATATATTCATTGGACAGCATAGTGTCTTTTGCCATAGACATCATGGAACAGGACTTGGTCATGTTGCAACATGGTCAGTCGCAATTACGTTCTATCATGCTATTAGGCTGGACGTTGCAAAACCTTAGTTCAGGCTATGTGCCTTGGCGTTTAATCAATACTACGTCACTGTTTTCAGAATTCAATCTCACTGATAAACAGATGAAATTGGCACAAAGGGGAGCAGACTACACAGTGCTGAGCATTGAAAAACTTGGAAGATTGCTATTTACGGTAGCAGAGAAACCAGCTACTGAATGGATTATACATGGGGCAATTACTCTGCCTGTTACAATTTTCCATTTTCAGTATTGCCTAAAACACATATCAGCAGGCACATATGAAAAGTTGGGTAAAGAATACACAAATACATCCTGGGAATTACCATACACACACAGATGTTGGATTGGGGGACAGGAAGTGTTTATTAGCGGTAAACACTGTGAAAACGCACTAAGCTGTTCTTTCCTTTGTCAGGGTATTAATTTACACGGGCCTGCCATGTTTCCTCTAACAACTTACCCTGTCACCTGCAAGGTTCACCAGCTGCAATGATTGATCCAATATTTGGACAACTTTCAAATGGGAGTTACCTCATGTTGAACGATCCAGGATGCTGTGGCATGTTGCCAGGCATACCATATCTAGTAACTGTGTCAGCCAGGGTCACTTGCTGTATGCAGGTATTGTTTCCAAAAACCAAGACAGCCAGGAAGTCGCCTTTATGGCCTTCACTGAACATCTCTTCTATAGGAATTGATACTCTGAGCAGAATGAAAGCCATTCTTTTGCAAAAAACTGTGCCACTGACCTCGGCCAAAGAGACCTATGATCTGCAAGTCGCAAGGACTTCTGCAGAGATACATGCCCTTTTAACTACAAACTGCCCTACACATTACTCGGAAATGTTAAGTCGTATCTTAAACATGTCTGATACGAGCGGTATTGTATATCTATTTAAAAACATATGTTCCGGACTGTTAGCCCCTTTTCAAGCAGTCCTCAGAATATTTCTAAACTTCGTGCACTGTGTGTTTGGTGGACTGCCCCTCCTTTTGGGACTCGTTACAGGGATACTATTTTTGCTCCTTCTGCTACCATATGGCAAGCCAAATCACCAGCGTCACTCCAAGCACCATAGAAAGAGCTCTATTGGAGATGAAGTGTCATGAGCACATAGTCCATATTTTGGGATTAACTTGTCTACGGGAATTAAATACCACATGGTTTCTGTCATTCAGACCAATCTGGCAAGATTGCATCTTGCCTGTTCTACGTTGCCTGCTATGCAGAGAAGAATGCGTGCTAGACATCTGTCTAACACTCTCATCAGTCATGCAAATGGATGTTGATACTTTGCTTGAACCGGTAACTGCCCATGCTCTGTGTTGTCCCCAGTGGCTACCAATTCTGATGACGGCATTGATTGAGATCTCACAGACGCAAAATGCTGATGCTGAGGTACGAGAAGAAACTTCAGGCGTGCAGGTAACATCCGATACGAACATTGCTAATGCGACCAATGCTGAAAGCGATGCTTCACATCTATGTGGGCTTAATCTTCTAAATGAGGTAATCCAACTGTCATCTACAATGATAGATGATTATTTTACAGACATAGAAGATTTCATGTTTTCTCCAAGTGCTAACACTGACTTTTGAATTTGGCACACAGTGTTCTGAGAGACTTTGAATTTGACCTTCATTTTTGAAAACAAATAACTTTTTCCTATGATTCATTTTCTTTCTCCAAATTTGTATTTTTCATTTTTTTGGCACAAGTAATCTGCTTAAAGTAGAACTATTCATAGAGAACAAAAATTCTTTGAATACTTCCAAGAGATAATATATGACCTTATCCACAAACAAACCGTTTTATCTAATCTGACATTAAATGGTTTCGGCCTTTTTTCTTCTGTATTAACGAGCCATTTCATAAATGTATATTTTCGTGCTTCATTCATTTAGCATTCAAATGTAAATGTATGCTTGGAATGAAACATTGCTTTAATACGTACAGCACCTATGCATCTTTTATGTGTACAACCAGTTCTAATGCACAATTTATGTATTTTTGAAGGGTTTTCACACTTCATTTGTAGATATGTTTCAACATGTTTAGAAATCAGTAACATTGTACATAAGAAAGCGGAGTGGGTGTTGTGTTCTATTTTAGATTTCAAATGAATTTCCCGATTCATGCCCTTATATAGGTACAATTCACATTGCCCTTATATAGGCATAGAAATCCAGTCCTTATTTAGGTTAGGCATAGCCCATGCTACCCAAATACAGGCATGGCTACTTCCATCCGTTCATCTAGGTCACAACAATTTCTTGGAAAACTAGACTCTTAAGCCGAAGGGACTTCCCCTAGCCTGAATATTGATTTCTCCAAGAACTCATTTATTATGCATGAAGATCTATTCCTTAGAGGTTCATTCATGACGTTCATATGCCCGACTTTTACGTCAATACTGGCATTCCTAAACACCTTCAAGGTATAAATATACCTTGACTTGCTATGGCAAAGCACGTTGGGGTTCGGTGCAATTCAACTACCTACTTGCACAACGCATCTCGCTACAGCAAGTGCCGAAGGAAGCCAACTCTCCAGCTGACGCACTGTCTAGACGCTGTCATCCTTCTGCGAGAATCCAGCTCCAGTGTTTCTGACTCCCCCTGCGGGGTGTTGGGGAATCGGGTTCTGATGAAGAGAGAACAACCTCTCTCATTCTAAGGTATGGAGCTGATTAGAACCTAGAGAAACCTTTGGCAATTCTTGGCAAAACTAAACTTATGCTACAGACAGCACCTACTTCTTCCCTGGTACTAGACCTAGGTTAGGTACATTGGGGTAGGCGTATTTTAGAAGCACCAGTTGAGTATTTTAGCCTGTGTTATTTATGTATATATTTTTATGTATGTCATAGCAACACACAATGCTATTCTAGTATTATTTTATATTATTGTTCACGCTGTACGCATTATACTTAACATTCTGTCTAACGATTATAGCAGTTCACCTCTCTTTCATGAGAAATAAGACTGTTCAATAAACCCTTTTATTGAAACGCCTTTCTCTCTATTTCTGTGCAACTCTGTAGAAACGAAGCATGCATGATTGACTGAGTGAAATAGTTATCAATTGTTTCCACGACTCTGAAGATATTGTTCCGGTTCTAGGGGAAACAAAGTTGTAATGCTTATGCAGTTGTCAGAGACTAATCCCTTCTTGTTTATTCGAGAAAGTTTCTGGCGACCTCTGAGGTAGCTGGCACACACACAATTAAGTTTAGTGTACTCGATAGAGACATACTGACCTCAGTCCTATGTCAAATCTATAGTTGTTGGACCCGGCCTCGTGGCGTGGTCCCCCTTCTCCCACATGGCGGGTCCCGGACTACCTCAACCCCCGTTCCCCGGCCGAGAGCAGCACCATCCACCCTCCACGAGAGCCACCCCTCTGGGCAGCCACCAGCTCTCCTCCGTTGGAACTCTGCAACCTCTCCTCAATACCCTCTGCTGGTCCGAACCCTATCCCAGACCACCATCTCAGACCGACCCCAGCCGCAGACCCAGCGAAGCCCCGACATAGAGGCACCACCATTCGACCAGGGGGTAAAGAGACCACTTGACGGATCAATGGGGGAAAGAGTTTCGATGGTCCTCCAACCATCCCCCGACGCCTGGTTTCGATCGCCCCCAGCCTCCCTGGGCGCTGGCGCCACCTGACCCCCCTGCTGGGTGTCTGGACACGCACATCTCGGCCCCTCCGACCTCCAGGTGCGAGGGTCCGGACATCAAAGGACGCCAGACCTATAACTGGGGCAGCTACAGAGCAGGTCAGCAGTTGTATTCTGGAGTCGAGAGACACCGAGACGAACTCATCTGCGTGGAACCCGTAACCACCTTGGAGCCCTGCTGGCGCTGCTGTGGCTCATCTTCGCCGAACTATCCTTGGAGCCCTGCTGGCGCTGCCACGGCCCATCTTCGTGAAACCATCTCTGGAGCCCTGCTGGCGCTGCCACGGCCCATCTTCGTGAAACCATCTCTGGAGCCCTGCTGGCGCTGCCGCGGCCCATCTTCGTGGAACCATCTCTGGAGCCCTGATGGCGCTGCTGCGGCCCATCCTCGTGAAACCATCTCTAGAGCCCTGCTGGCGCTGCCGCGGCCCTTACCGAAGAACCCCCCAGCTCGAGGATTGAGAGCTGAGCGCAGGGTATCCCTGTACCAGGCTGGTATCAAGACTGTCCCGCTACCCCCTTCCCTCAGAGACTACGCTGGAAAGGATCCCTGGATCCACGTATCCCTGTATCGTTACGATAACCAGCCTTAAAGTATTGATAAAAACGTTAAGAACCTATCTTTGTGTGGTGTCCATCTGTAGGGGGGTGATTGCTCGTCTGTACTATCCTAGGAGAGGAACCTTGCCAGGAGGCCTCTCGACCTCGCTCGGCCAGTCCTAAGATACCCTTTCCAACAATAGTGTTTAGGTTTATGTTTTCGTAATTTGTATTGGGCGACAAATATCCTGAGGTGTCTCGGTGCATTAAGAACTTCATGGGGTAAGAGCCAGCTGGTGGGACCATTGATCAAATAGCCAGGTTTTCAAGGATCTGCGGAAAGCAATGAGAGTGGGACAGGTTTTGATGGATATGGGCAGAGAGTTCCAAAGTCTGGGAGTTGCCACTAGGAAACGCCTGTCTCCCCAAGTGGAGGTTCTGGTGCGAGGGACTGGTAGTAGGAAGGTAGACGCCGATCGCAGGGATCTTTTAGGGGCATAGATCTGGAATTCGTTCCTAAGGAAGCGAGGCCCAGTCTCATGTATAGCCTTATAGGCGATACAGAATGCCTTAAACTTGATCCGGCACCTGACTCGTAGCCAATGGAGATGGCGTATGGCCAAGGAGGTAGAGTGATGTTTAGGGATGCCGAGCAGGACTCTGGCTGCCGCGTTTTGAATAGACTGCAGCTTATTTAGGATTTGTTCTTGTGCATTGAGGAAGAGCGCGTTACTATAGTCCATTTTGGAAAAGACCATGGTGGTAATCAGTGTTTTACCTGCTGAGGCTGGCAGGTATGGAAGCAGCTTTTTAATTTTCCTCAGCATGTAAAAAGAGGATGAGACCACTATGTTCACGTGATATTTAAATGACAACTTGTCTTCAAACATGACTCCTAGGTTTCTGACCTTGGCCACCGGAACTGGCGGAGGCCCCATTTGCGTGGGCCACCACATGGGATACCAGTCCGGAAAGAGGGTACCAAAGGTCATAACCTCGGTTTTATCCGAATTTAGTTTCAAGCAGTTCCTCAACATCCAGCAGCAGATGGCTAACATCCCCTCCTGGAATCTCGAGGCAACTACTGGTCCATCCCTGTGTACAGCCAGCACCAGCTGGGTGTCATCAGCGTAGGTGGTTAGAGACAACCCGTGTGCTTTTATGACCCTGGCTAAGACCGCTACATATATGTTAAATAGTGTAGGGCTTAACGAGGAGCCCTGGGGCACCCCGCAGGGTAAGGTGAAGAAGGGTGACTAGAACTCCCCCAACCTAACCGCCTGCGTACGGTTGGCCAAAAAGGAGGTAAGACGGTTTTTGGCCAAATGGCTGACCCCCAAGGCTGTGACACGGTCGATCAAGATGGAGTGTTCGACCGTGTCGAAGGCAGCGGACAGATCTAGAAGTATAAGAACCGCCGCCCCACCTTGGTCTAAGATGGTCCTAATTTCATCAGAGGTCTTTATCAGGGCCGTTTCTGTTCCGTGTCCCTTCCTGAACCCAAATTGAGTGTCATCCAGGAGTTGATGCATGTCAATGAACTCTGAAAGCTGCTGGTTCATAAGAGATTCGAAGATTTTGGCAGGGAAGGGAAGACAAGCAATGGGTCTATAGTTGGCTGACTCACCGGGGTCAAGGGAGGTTTTTTTTTAGCAGTGGTTTAATAACTGCTTTTTTCCATATTTCCGGGTAAACTCCCGTTTGGAAAATGGAATTACAAATGTCCGTTAAGGGGGGCGTGATAGCCTCCGTGATGGAGTTAGATATGGAGGGTGGACAAGGGTCTAAGGGGGAGCCTGACCTAATGGATGTGGTGAGTTTACTGATTTGTTGTGCTGAGACCGAGTGAAGAACGGAGAAGGTTGGACTGGGGGGAAAGGAATGGGGGTGAGAATAGGAGATTTCAGGAGATTTAGGGGGGGAGAAGGTGGAGTATATATTGGTAATCTTGGTTGCGAAAAACGTGGCTACAGAATTGCAGAGATCTTGAGATGCCTCAATGAGGGGGCCTGTGGGGGATTGGCGAGGGAGTTGACAACTTGAAACAGCTTCTTGGCTGAGTTCTGAGCAGACTCGATTTGAGATGAGAAGTAGGCACTCTTGTGTGTAATGATGGCTCTTTTGTATATTGCAAAGGCATTTTTGTAAGTTAATTTGTCTATGGGGCTATAGTGTTTGCGCCAGAGTCTCTCGAGGTTCCTACAGTGCTGCCTGTGAAGTCTAAGGTCCTCGGTAAACCATGGCGCAGATGGCACTGCACGATTAGGAAAAATGCATTTGGTCTGGACTAAATATTTAACCGCCTCCTGAATCCAGTCCTGGTACCTGTTGGACCCTAGGCTTGGGTCGTTGGAGGCCTCGTAGGGGGAATTGATAAGTGTGGTGGAAAGGAGTGGGATATCAAGGTTGTTCCAGACTCTGGTGCTCTTGGGAACGTGGGTTTTGGCCTGAGGAGGGTTAGGGTTATGAGCTGGTAAGGTAAAAATAACTGCAAAGTGGTCTGACCATGCTAGAGGAAGAACAGTGAGCAGCGAGATGTCCTGGTTGTTGGTGAATAAGCCATCAAGCGTGTGTCCTGCTTGATGAGTGGAGCCAGTGACTAGTTGTTGTAGTCCAACTGACTGTAGATCGGTGATTAACTGGATAGTGTCTTTGTCACCTGTGGCTTCTAAATGAAAATTAAAATCTACCAGAATGGTATAGTCAAGGGGTTCTAATGACAATTCTGTAAGTTGGTCTAGAGAGGAGATAAAACGTGTGCGTGGTCCGGGGGGGCGATATAGCAAGATGCCTTTAAAGGCTTGGTTGTGGTTGAGGGAGATAGAGTAAGCCAAAGCCTCACATTCGGAGCCATGGATGGGTTCTATTTTAACAGGATATGTAGCTTTATAAATGATGGCTAGGCCGCTGCCCTTACCCATAGCTCTGTCAAGTCTTGCCACACAGAAACCATCAGGGGTGGCAGCACAGAAGTCAGGACCAGAGGCCGCATCCCCCCATGATTCTGTGATGAAGAGGATATCAAGTTCCTGGTTAATGATGCACTCCCTGATTTCTAAATAATGTTTGGGAAGGGAGCGGGCATTGATCAGTGCCATGCAATACGGGGGCCTAGAATCCTGGTCTTGGTAGAGGGACTGGTGAATGAAAGGGGAGAAGGAATTTTAAAATTACAGCTCGGGCAGGTTTCAAGGGCTGAGGTACAGCGAGTAGGTAGTGGCAGTGTCTTACACCATGAATTGACCTTACCAGTATTTAGATCCCTTAGGTGTTTCGAGGAATAGCGCAGAGGGGCGCAGATGGGGTGGACCGCCTTAGGGCCAGGGGGTATGGCCCTGGGCCCGGTACAGGCGCGGACGGGCGCAGACGGGCGCAGATGGGTGCAGACAGGCGCAGACGGGTGCAGACAGGCGCAGACGGGTGCAGACAGGCGCAGACAGGCGCAGACGGGCTTGCCTTAGGCGCGCCTTTGGCACGCCCGCTGCGAACGTCCGCTGAGCATCCGAGAAGGCATCCGATTTTTATGCCGGTGGTGGTGAGCAGCTAGACTGCTAACCTCGGTGCAAACCAGAAATGTAGTTACACACTTCCTGGTGGGCGATCTATCCCTCCACACTATCTGAAAGATCAGTGTGGACCGGGGAACACGCCTAACACAGCACAAAGTAATTTATCAACTCAAAATACATTTGTGACATAAGGCAAAAGAAATGTGACTTTTTAAAAATCGTTAGGGGCACTTCTAAATGCGTCTTCGTTGGCGATTTTAAAACAGTTAATACGAGTATTAAACAATTGTGAGTAGCGCTAGTTAGCTGGGCATTGGTAATCAATGCTCCGTTCAGTGTGGTGGTGTCCCAATAAGAATTGGCAGTGTGCACAACAGTGGAGGTGCTGCAGTGTGGTGGCATTGCCTGCAGGCTCTGTATGCGAGCTGAAGCATGCAGCCTCGCAAGACCGCTGCTGGCACACCACCAGCCCCACAGTAAAGTCAAAATCCGGCAGTCAAGATGCCAGCTTGGCAGTGTTCTCCCGACCTCTGACGCTGCAGCCCGGCGGTTCGAACACCAAGGTCGTAATCTGGCTTATTTTGTCTAGGAAACAACTTATTTCATTGAATTGTCAATATGAATTGACAATAAGGTTAGAGACAGGTGCTAAAAATACTTCTAAACGTTCTCTCATTATGAAGCTCTAGTGAAAACATCTTTCCCAGAACACTGTGGATTCACTGTGCCAAAACTAGTCAGAAGGCTTGCGCACCGTCTGGCAAACAAGATATTATGAGACATGCTGGTGAAACATGCTAGTGTATATTATTCCAATGAGCAGAGCCTATTAGGGATATAGAAACTACATTACACTGCAAGTGGGGAAGGTGGGCTGGCCCGTCCACTGGCATCCGCATCGCCCACGTAGAGGCTGGGCAGCTTGCGCAAACTGTTGGCTAGACTGGGCCGGACGTGGTAGGGTGCCCCTTCTGTAGCCACGAAAGGGGCGAAAAAGCAGACAGAGGTTGACGGGACGCTCTAAGGCCCAAGGATCTGGTCGTAGCTCGAGAATCCTCAAAGTGCTTTAGGGCCAAGTCTGCTTTGACGCCAAAAAGGCGACGGCCATCAAAGGGCATGTCCAGCAAAGTTGACTGGACATCCTCCAAAAACAAGGACGTCCTCAACAAGGCGTAGCGTCAAAAGTCTACGGACATGGCAATCATTCTGCCTAGTGAGTTGGTGGTATCCAGTCCACATCTTATTGTGAATTCGGCTCCGTTGCTCCCATCTGCCACTGCCTGGGAGAGAATTAATCAATCAATCAAACAATCATAGCATTTGTAAAGCACACTACATACCCATGAAGGTCTCTAGGCGCTGGGGGACGAGGATGCTGCTACTGCTTGAAAAGCCAGGTTTTGCGGATTATTCTGAAGGTCAGCAAGTCTTTGGCCTGCCGCAGGTGGATGGGGAGGGTGCTCCAGGTCTTGGCGGCAAGGTGGGAGAACAATCTGCGGCCGGAGGTCGCTCTTCGGATGCGGGGAACTGTGGAGAGTTCGGCGGAGCGGAGCTGGCGGGTGGGGGTGTAGAAGCTGAGTTGTCTGTTGAGAAAAGCTGGTCTGGTGTTGTGGAGTGCCTTGTGTGCATGGATGAGGAGCTTGAAGGGTATCCTCTTGTTGACTGGGAGCCAGTGTAGGTCTCTCAGAAGGAGTGTTATGTGGCTGCAGCGAGGGGTGTTGTGGATCAGGCGAGCAGAGGCGTTCTGAATGCGTAGAGGGTGTTTCCGTAGTCCAACCTGCTGCTGACGAGGGCCTGGGTGACCGTTCTTGTTTCGGTGGGGCTCCACTTGTAGATCATGCGGAGCATGCGGTGGGTGTTGAAGCAGGATGAATAGATGGCATTGACCTGCTTAGTCATGGAGAGGGTGGAGTCGAGGATGACCCCTAGGTTGCGTGCATGGTCGTGGGTTTTGGAGCTGTTCCCAGTGCGGTCGGCCACCAGGAGTCGTCCCAGGCCGAGGGGGTGGATTCGAGGATGAGGACCTCCGTCTTGTCTGAGTTTAGCTTCTCTCTGCTGTTCCTCATCCATTCGGTGATGGCTTTCATTCCTTCGTGGAGGTTGGTTTTTGCGGTGTGGGGGTCCTTGGTGAGGGAGAGGATCAGCTGGGTGTCATTGGCATAAGAGATGATGTTGAGGTCGTGCAGTCGGGCGACGTGGGCGAGAGATGCCATGTAGATGTTGAACAGCATTAGGCTGAGGGATGAGCCCTGGGGTACGTCGCAGATGAGCTTGGTAGCTTCGGAGCAGAAGGGGGGAGGCGGAAGCTCTGTGTTCTTAGGAAGGAGGTGGTCCAGTCCAGGGCCTTCTCTTGGATCCCGACATCAAAGAGGTGTGTTCGTAGTGTGCGGTGGCAGAACGTGTATTAGGCGGCTGACAGGTCCAGGAGGATGAGGGCCACGGTTTCTCAGTTGTCAAGTAGGGTCCTAATGTCATCGGTGGCAGCAATGAGGGCACTTTCGGTGCTGTGGTTGCTGCCGAACCCGGACTGGGAAGGGTCCAGGATACAGTTTTCCTCGAGGTAGTGGGTCGGTTGTTTGCTTACGGTCTTCTCAATGCCCTTCACCGGGAACAGGAGCAGGGAGATGGGCCAGAAGTTCTTGATGTCCTTGGGGTCCCCCTTGGGTTTCTTCAGTAAGGCGTTGATCTCGGCGTGCTTCCACCTCCCCGGGAAGGTTGCTGTCTCGATGGAAATGTAGATGGTTTTCCGGAGATGGGGTGCGATGGCAGAGCTGGCTTTGTTGAAGATGTGGTGTGGGCATGGGTCTGACGGAGATCCGGAGTGGATGGTGTTCATGATCTTGATGGTGTCATCATCGTTGATGTTGGTCCAGAAGAGCATGCGGTTGGTGCGGATGGTGGTCGTGGGGGCGGAGGTCTCAGTGGTTGTCGGGTCAGTCGTGGCATTGAAGCTGTGGATGTCTGCGATCTTGCGGTGGAAGAAGGTGGCCAGCGAGTTGCACAGGTCTTTGCGACGGTGGGATGTCGTTGGTGTTGGAGCTGGGGTTGGAGAGTTCCTTCACGATGTTGAATAGCACTTTGCTGTTGTGTGCCTTGTTATCTAGGCAGTCTTTGAAGGAGGCCTGTTGGGAATGTCCCTTTTTGCAGGGTTATCCCTAACCTTTTTTGCTTCTTCCTCCCTTATATTTCCTGACCTGTGGTTGTTGGCAATAGGACTGGGCACTTTACCACTGCTGATCAGTGCTAAAGTGGATATGTTCTCTGTGTAAATTGTTATTGTAATTGGTTATCCAAGATTGGCATATTTGTTTTACCAGTAGGTCCCCACTAAAGTGCACTGAGTGTGCCAGGGCTGATGATTCAAATGCTACTAGTGGGCCTGCAGCACTGATTGTGCCACCCGCATGAGTAGCCCTAAAATGGTATCTCACGCCTGCCACCGCAGTGCCTGTGTGCAGTTCCTAAGTACCATGCTGACCTGACCAGTGCCCCCACTGGCCAGGCCTAACCCTTCCCTTCTGTACACATTGGACACCCCTATGGAAGGCCCAAGGTACCCCCCTGGGCAGGGTGCAGTGTATGTGAAAGGTAGAGCATGTACTAGTATGGGTGACATGCTCTGATAGTGAAATACTGCCAATTTCGTTTTTCACTATTGAAAGGCTATCTTGCCCATAGGCTATAATGGGGAATGCTGTGTATAATGTTTACCTGCATTACTTCCCATTGGAGCAAGATAGAAAATTGAAGTCTGGAATCCCTGAACTCAGAATTTAATAACATTTTTAGGGAGGATGGTTTTTAAATCCTGTGTTTGAAAATAGCACTTTTAGAAAGTGGCTGTTTTCTTGTCTGACATTTTTGTGTGCCTTGGCCTGTTTGTGAATTGACTGTCTGGTTTGTGAGTGACAGGGGCTGTGGTGGCTCCCAGAGGCTGAGTGAGTCAGCCTTAGGCTGAATAGCTTCATCTGCCTCTTGAGTGGTGGGAGGGGATAGCACCTGGGCATGAATAGGTCTGTGCCTGCCTTCCACAATGCTGGTGCCACCTCCTGCTGGGCAGCTGACAACCCTGCCCCTATCTCTCAAAGGAAAGAAGGAGTCAGATAAATAAAGTGCTCCAGGACTAACCAGAACTGGTTTGGACTAGGCCAAGGCCTCTCTGCCCTTAGAGAACAAAGAGAATATTGGTATAGAAAGGGCTACCCAGACTTCAGAAAATGAGATCATCCTGGAATCAAGAAGGAACCTCTGCTAAGGAGAAAAGCTGGAAGACTGAAGAGGAAGGACTGTCCTGCTGTTTGTTTGTGGGCTGACCTGCAGTTGCTATTCTGAGGGGAAGGGCTTTGCTGTTGCTGTGTCCCCTTGCTTGAAGAGATCTCCAATGGCCTGAGAAGAGCTAGCCTCCTGTTAAGAAGTCCTAGGAACAGAAGGACTTCACCCCCAGCTTCCCCCCTGAACTCTGCTGTGTGAATTCCGACCTGCCTAGAGTGCCTGATCCATTTGATGGGCCTCTGGAGGTTGTTGCCTGCTGTTTGGGGAGCTGGACAAGGAGGAAAGAAGATCTACAATTTGGACGCATCACTTGCTTGTGGAGCACATCATCGACAGTGAGAGAAAATTCCGGTAGCTGCGAAGATCGTCGCAGTGCCTGTTGCCGCTGCAAGAACCGATGAATCGTTCGCTTGCAGAGCACATAGCCCCGGTGCAGGAAGATTCCTGTCGCTGCGAGTATCGTCACAGAGCCTGTCATCGCTGTGAGAAACCATCGCACCACTTGCTTGCAGACCGCATCTCATTGCTGCGAACAGCAGAGTCAACACATCGAGGGGCTGCGACAGAACATCAATGCTGCGCCGTGCATCGCCACCGCAAAGAAGATCGCTGCCAACCCCGAAGATAGTCGCATCGTGCTTGTGCGAGACGCTTCTACCAGAGAACCTGCACCCCAGAATCCTTACAAGGTATCGCATAGGTCCCCATACAAACCAGATTTGTCGCAACGCGCCCGCTGCGTGCAGCAGGGTTGTCTCATCGCCTCCTCAGAGTCTCAGGAGTGACGCATTGCTTGTTTTTCGATGCTGCAGTTGCCGCTAGGAACTTTGGTCGCATCTACAGGTACTTTGGGCTAAAAGTGACGCAACTGTGGATTATTTTGACGCAAACCCTAGAACTCTTATAAAATAATATTCTTGAACTGTGCATTTTAGATTTGTGTTGTTTGGGTCTTGTGTAGTTTAGATAAAGATACTTTATTTTTTTAAACTCATGTGGAGTCCATTTGTGGTGTTTTCACTGTTACTGTGAGTGTTGGGTCAAATACTTTACACATTGCCTTTGATAAGCCTGTTTGCTCGCGCCAAGTTACTAAGGGGGTGAGAAGGGGTTATCTGAAGAGTGTATCCCCCTTACCCTGACTAGAAGCAAGGGTCCCTATTTGGACATTGGTACCTACCTCTGCCAACTAGAGACCCCCAGATCTAACATTGGTGGTCAGGGGTGAGGATTTGAACTTGTATTTGTACTTGACCCACAGTAATTGGCGTACATCACTAGTCTAGTGCAGATCACTACGCAACCACATACTGTGTTTTGTTTTGGTTCTATTTTTGATCTGATCCTGGAGTCATCCACGCATCATGTCTCAGAAGGGTAAACCCACAAGTGATGTTGCAGAACTGCAGTTTGATATTGAAATGTTAAGTGATTACAAAGTAGGTCAACTCAAGCAGTTCTGCAGGAGCTTTGGATGTCCCATGAAGAGCAGCTCTAGGAAGGAGGAGCTACAGAAGGCCTTAAGGGTTTTGTGGGAGGCTAAAGAGGCTGGGGAGACAGGTGATGCAGAGGTGGATGAGGATGCACAAGGGGATGGTTTCAGGTCACAGGATCTGCCTGTGTCCAGAGCAGCCTCCAGGGCTGGCAGCAACCATTCCGCAAGCAGTTTTTCTACAGAGGAGTTGGAGGAAAACCAAAGGGCTAGAGATCATGAGTTAGAAGTCCTGAGGCTTGAGACGAAGGTGATGGAAATAGAAATCCAGAACAAGGCAGAGGAGAGCAAGAAGATGTATGCATTGGAAGAATTGAAATTGACCTTGGCACATGAATTAAGAATGAGGGAGCTTGATTTGGAGCTCAAGAGGCTTGAGGCCATGAGTGTCTCAGCTGAAGAAGAAAAATGTGTAGCTCGAGAGGTGAATTTTGCTGAGTTAGAGGTGGAGTCCAGCTCAGATGGTGGCAGTAAGATTATGGTATCTAGTGCTGAGAGAAAGGTACAAACACCCAGAGATGTGGCACCTGACTTGAGGGAGGGGGTTGACATACACCAGGGGGCTCAGGTTTATGAGGTAGCTCCAGTGGTGTGCAGGATCCCTGAAGTAGATTGGGGTCTGACACAGGGGACCATATTCCTAGTGGGTGGAGGGACACTCTACTGACTCTAGATGAGAGGTATAGGGAGAGGGGATCCCCCATGGTAGAAACCTTGGTGTGTGAGTGTGGAGACCGCCCAGAAGAGTGTGGGTTGTTTGACAGAGACAGTCAGATACTGTTTTGCCAGTCTCAGGAGAGTGGTGTGGGGTACGTGTGAAAGGCACTGGATGGTGAGGTGAAGGATGGTTTGTTTAACCCTTGTAGAGGGCTGTGTGATTCATTTGTTGGAGAGCATATTTTAAGTCCCTGTTTTCCAGAGATATGCCAAAACCCGGTGGAGTGCGAGTTCTCTGATTCCAGGGAACTTGCACGGAGGCGGACCTCTTGGTGGATTCCAGAGAGTCTGAAGAGGCATTGGGGAGTGATCCCAAAATAAGTGGCGCAGATATCTTCCAGACCTGTGAGGTGGAAAAGGTTTAATGTAGCCCAGTTAGGTCCCAATGTGGTGGGAGGGGTGTAGGGGCTCACGTCCTGTCTCAGTGGAGAAGGAGTGAGTGTGGGACTGTGGGTCCCGAGTGCCCGAAACCCAGTCTCAGGGCCTGGAGGGTTTCTTAAGGGAACACCAGGTTGAGGACCAAGGCTGGACATGCAGGCCATTTGAGGGGGATCTCCTAGTGTCAGGTGAACCGGGAGCATCTGTAAACAGAGCTCCAGTGGTTGTGGTGTCTGGGGGTACCGCTCCAGTTGGGATGGTGTAGAAGTCCATCCTGAGGGGTGAGAAGGGGATGTGTTCCCCAGTGGGAGAACCAGTGGGTCAGGCACCAGCCAGAAGGGCTGAGTCTTCCAGGAGTAACCATGGTGGCACCACTTCTGTCCTGGGAGCTCTTCATGCACTGTCAGGTGGACAGGGGTCGGGAGATCCGCGTCAGGCAGGCTGTCACAAGACACATGAGTCATGCGTCACCCTCGGGGGGGGATACTGTGTGATTCCCCAGAAGTCCTGGCATGCCAGGCAGGTGTTCAACAGCAGGGTTTAGTCCCTGGGTTGGGAGGCCAGGTTTGGGTTCTGCCTGACCTGGAGGGAAGGACATCTGTAATCAGTGTCCTAACCGGTTTGGCTTTCAGGGTTATCACTCCAGTGGGGAGGGTGCAGCATTCTGGAAGGGGGAGCAGAGGGAGGGAGTCCTCACCGCTGACCCCGGTGCAACCTGAGGGTTTAGACCCTAGGTTGGGAGACCAGTTGTTGGAGAAAGGTTCTGAACTGGTAGGAGAGTTGTGTTCTGACGGTGCCTTTCCTGGGAGGAGAGTGCGGAGACTCAGAAGGCGGGGTAGGGAGAGGAGAGCCTCACCCGTGACCTCTTGTCAGCCTGAGGGTACAGACCCTGGGCTGGCGGGCCAGTGTCAGGATGCCCTACCTGACTTGGCAGGAAAGAGAGTGGAGAAAGGGTACCAGGCACCTGGGGCTACTGCCCCCCACTTTCTGATTCCACAGAGGGTAGAGAGACCTGAAAAGCAGGAGGCCTGGCTCTCATCACTGACAGTTGTTAGTGGCCCGGAGGCTGGTTGTCCTGGTGGACAGGGTTGCCCCTGGAAGAGGGGCAGGAGTCACACCCTGGGGGTGGACTGGGCCCCACCTCGGTGTTGGCCATCTGGGTACTGTCTACCAGTGTGGACCCATCTGTGAGCAAAGTAAGTCTAGGCGCTGCATAGATGGGGTCCACAGGTGAGGAGAAGGGTCCCCCATTATGGGCCCTGAGAGTATGGATAGAGGGATCCAACTGGGCTCAGGAAGCCGTAAAACAGGAATAGTCCCTTGCTGTTTGGGCCAGTTTCAGTGTTCTATTGCCCTAAGCAGGGAATCCCATTGAGGTATCGTTTTGTCTACGCTGGCTTTAGGATGGAGGGGTTGTTTTGGAAATGGCCCTTTTTGCAGGGTTATCCCCAAACTTTTTGCTTCTTCCTCCTTTAATTTTTCCTGACCTGTGGTTATTGGCAATAGGACTCTGGGCACGTTACCACTGCTGATCAGTGCTAAAGTGCATATGCTCTCTGTATTCATTGTTATTGTAATTGGTTATTTATGATTAGCATATTTGTTCACCAGTAGGTCCCTAGTAAAGTGCACTGAGTGTGCCAGGGCTGGTGATTCAAATGCTACTAGTGGGCCTGCAGCACTAATTGTGCCACCCACATGAGTAGCCCTAAAATGGAGTCTCAGACCTGCCACCGCAATGCCTGTGTGCAGTTCCTAACTGCTATGCTGACCTGACCAGTGCCCCCACTAGCCAGGCCTAACCCATCCCTTCTGCACACATTGGACATGGAAGGCCCAAGGTACCCCCCTGGGCAGGGTGCAGTGTATGTGAAAGGTAGCGCATGTACTAGTGTGGGTGACATACTCTGATAGTGAAATACTGCCAAGTTCGTTTTCACTATTGAAAGGCTATCTTGCCCATAGCCTATAATGGGTAATGCTGTGTATAATGTTTACCTGCATATCTTCCCATAGGAGCAAGATAGAAAATTAAAGTCTGGTATCCCTGAACTCAGAATTTAATAACACATCTTTTAGGGAGGATGGTTTTTAAATCCTGTGTTTGAAAATAGCACTTTTAGAAAGTGGCTGTTTTCTTGTCTGACCTTTTTGTGTGCCTTGGCCTGTTTGTGAATTGACTGTCTGGTTTGTGAGTGACAGGGGCGGGGTGGCTCTCCGAGGCTGAGTGAGTCAGCCTTAGGCTGAATAGCTTCATCAGCATCTTGAGTGGTGGGAGGGGATAGCACCTGGGTCTGAATAGGGCTGTGCCTGCCTTCTACAATGCTGGCTCCACCTCCTGCTGGGCGGCTGACGACCCTGCCCCTCTCTCTCAAAGGAAAGAAGGAGTCAGGTAAACAAAGTGCTCCAGCACTAACCAGAACTGGTTTGGACTAGGCCAAGGACTCTCTGCCCTTAGAGAACAAAGAGAATATTGTTATAAAAAGGGCAAGCCAGACTTCAGAAAATTAGATCATCCTGGAATCAAGAAGGAACCTCTGCCAAGGAGAAAAGCTGGAAGACTGAAGAGGAAGGACTGTCCTGCTGTGTGTTTGTGGGCTGACCTGCAGTTGCTATTCTGCCAAGGATAGGGGAAGGACTTTGTTGTTGCTGTGCCCCCTTGCTTGAAAAGATCTCCAAGGGCCTGAGGAGAGCTGGCCTCCTGTTAAGAAGTCCCAGGAACAAATGGACTTCACCCCCAGCTTCCCCCCTGAACTCTGCTGTGTGAGTTCTGACCTGCCTAGAGTGCTTGATCCATTTGTGGGGCCTCTGGAGGCTGTTGCCTGCTTTTTGGGGAGCTGGACAAGGAGGAAAGAAGATCTACAATTTGCACACATCGCTCGCAGAGTGCATCTTCGACAGTGTGAGAAAATTCCTGTCGCCGGGAAGATCGTCGCAACGCCTGTTGCTGCTGCAAGAACCTGCGCATCGTTTGCTTGCGGAGCGCATTGCCCCGGTGCGGGAAGATTCCTGTCGCTGCGAGTATTGTCGCAGAGCCTGTCATCGCTGTGAGAAACCATTGCACTGCTTGCTTGCAGACCGCATCCTGTCGCTGCGAACATCGCCGCAGAATCAACGCATCGAGGGGCCGCTACAGAAGATCAACGTTGCATCGCGCATTGCCGCCGTCCCGAAGATCGTCGCATCGCACTTGTGCGAGACGCTTCTAATGAAGAACCTGAGCCTGAGGTATCGCATCGCTCCCCATACAGACCGGATTCGTTGCAACATGCCTGCTGCGTGCAGCGGGGTTGCCGCATCGCCTCCCCAGGGTCTCAGGAGTGACCCATCGCTTGTTTTTCGATGCTGCAGTTGCCGCTAGGATCTTTTGTCACATCTACAGGTACTTTGGGCTAAAAGTGAAGCAACTGTGGATTATTTTGACGCAAACCCTAGAACTCTTAAAATCATATTCTTGAACTGTGTATGTTGGATTTTTGTCGTTTTGGTCTTGTGTAGTTTAGATAAAGATAATTTATTTTTCTAAACTGGTGTGGAGTCCATTTATGGTGTTTCCACTGTGTTAATGTGAGTGTTGGTACAAATACTTTACACATTGCCTTTGATAAGCCTGTCTGCTCGTTCCAAGCTACCAAGGGGGTGAGCAGGGGTTATCTAAAGAGTGTATCCTTCTTACCCTGACTAGAAGCAAGGGTCCCTATTTGGACATTTGGACCTACCTCTGCCAACTAGAGACCCCCCAGATCTAACAAGGCTCTTATGGCGGATCTGATGAGGTGGTGGTGTATACGGGTGGCGTTCTTGTGGGCTGCGTAGCTGTCCGGTGATCGTTCATGGAGCCAATTCTTCTCCAGCTTTCGGCAGGTTTGCTTGGAGGCCTGGAGGTCTTCGATGAACCAGCTGGTTTTCTTGCTGGTGTGACTATTGGAGTGTTTCTTGAATGGGGCGAGGGTGTTGGCACAGTTGTCGATCCACTGTCTAAGGTTGCGTGCGGCGGTGTCTGGGTCGGTGGGGTCGGTGGGTGGGCACTGGGAGAGTGTGGTTAGCTGGTCTTCGGTGACTCTGCTCCAGCAGCGGCGAGGCCTCTGTTGGGTGCATTGGTGGGTTTCCGTAAGAGAAAGCAAAAGACACAATTGATTGCATCTGCCTGGGAGAGAACAGCCCGGGCCTCCTTCAGGCACTGAGGCAGCACCTGTGCAACCGTATCCCAGATGGTATGGGAGTATCGGCCCAACAGCCACGCTGTATTCATGGTCCGCAGTGCCAAGCTGGAGGAAGAGAACATGCGCTTCCCAAGATGATTCAGCTTCTTAGATTCCCTGTCTGGGGGAGCATTGGGGAATGCGCCCTTGGAGGATGAGGCTTGGGCTACCAAGCTATCGGGGAAAGGGTGTTGGGTGAGGAAACTGGGTCGCCCGGAGCCAGGGGGTGGCAGAGGGCAATCATACGTTCCACAGGTGCCCCTGTACTGGACTTGGACCAGGTGCCCAGATGGACGTCAGTGAGGGCTTCGTTTAAAAACAAGAGAGGTTCAGAGGATGTTGACACCTGTGGAAGCACCTCTGTCAGGAGGTTAGTCCTGACTGCCACTGAAGGGAGCTCCAGGCCCAGGGCCTCAGCTGCCCTGTACACCATCACAGCATAAAACGCTCCCTCCTCCGAAGCTACGGTAGGGGGAGAAAGCATGCCAAGGTCTGGTGAAGTGTCCAGACCACTGGCTTCACCCAAGTCCTCTTTCCAGTCCAGTTCTTCCAACTGGTCTGCCAAAGGATCCAACAACCCCTCCCAGTCCTCATCACCACCTTCAGGGTGATAAAGAACACCTGGGATGAACATGAGAAAAAAAAAAACCCTCTGGTGTTGGATTCAACATCGGTCTGTCTTCGGGTCCATCTCGGGGAGGAGGATAGGGACAGCGTTGTTACAAGGATCGGCGCCGGGGAAGGTCGAGTAAGGTCGACCGCATCGATTCGGATCCAGGCCTGGATCCATGGGGCTCTCCGGCACTGGAGCTGCCAGTATCGAAGGCTCAGGGCCCCCAACCAACTCGGGAGGGGGGGGGCGAAGCTCGCCAGTGGAGTTGGACTCCCCAAAGATGCGATGGAGGGCTTCGTAGAACGTACAAAGCTGGATACGGGGGAGGTGCGGAGTCATCCCTGAATCAGGCACAGGAGACGGAGCCTTAGACTGACACTCCGGATCCCACACCACGTCAGCCGACTGACGGGGAGAAGACGAAGAGAGACTGTGCTTCTACGCCTTCTTCTTGTGCTTCTACTTACCCGAGGACTTGGAGTGTGATAAGGTGTGTGTGGGGGCTCCGCGACCAGTCTTGAGACCGTCCTCTCGACCGGGAACGATGCGGAGCAGAGTGGCAGGCCTCCAAGTGCTTTTGGGACTGCTCCCTTAAAGGCTTTTGATTCATGGCACAGCAGTTGGAGTACGACTTCGGATCGTGGTCGTGCTCTAGGCACCAGGGGCACATGAGGTGTGAGTGTCACAGACATCAGTCTGTGACAGACGTCGCAGGGCTTGAAGCCGGTCTGACGATTGGACACCCCTAGTGCACCAGGAGTGAAAGACTCAAAAAAGAAGTCAACAAAAGTAAAAAAAAGTGAGTCCAAAAATGGACTAAAGGGGTAGCTCTATCTGGATCTGCACTCGGCAGGCACGGGAAAGAAAATATGGACGTCAGCCCGCAGCGCCAGCGTCTAAATAGGCACCGCGACGTCATCCCGGCGAACACAACACTAGCGATGGACGCAGAGTCGACTGAAGTCACCTACCGACTTGCAGGGGTACTGCTAAGAAAAAATTTATTTTGATCCAGTGAGATGCTTGAGGGTGATTCTAAGGTAAGGTATCTATAATTAACCGTCTCTTTCAGATGTACCCATTTGACTGCTGTAACAGGAGAAACAATAAATCCAGTAATGTTGAATACTGCTACCTAACGGCTGCAACCTGTGATTGGAAGGCTAACTAAAGAGAATTGGCGATGGGGACTACCAAAGATGACTAGAGATGTTGCAACTGTTAGACCTTTCCTTTAGAATGCCCTGCACCACCCAAAAAAGTCAGTGGGCTGTTTTACAGGCTGAGAGGGTTGTTGCTGGATATATGAGAGACCCCCTTGAATAACCTTTGAATATCTTGTATTATTGATGGAACTGGCAAGAATGGGGAAGTTATCCCAGTCAGTGGGCCACACCTCAGACATCTTTACATTTCTCCAAGGCTGTATGCCTTCTCTCCAAAGAGCTGAGATCTATCAAATGGCTTGCCCGTTAGGGAACCTGGATTTAAGAGTCCAGTGGACCATATCCTCCAGTGGACCATGTCCAGGTATGTCATCTAAGAATAGCGCTGGTATCCATAGCAAAGGCAACAGAATCTGCAGTGTCCAGATGAGAAGGTAGATCATACTTTGCAGCATCTAGACAATCAGGTACAATCTGAGTGCTGGTGCCGAGCATGCACTCTGGCAAGGCGTCAATATCTCGCTTGTCATGCCCCAGAGGCCGGGCGTACCAGGGACCCAGGAGACAATAATGCCAGCGTTTCAGAAGAAAATATTTTCTTACTATATCTTTGACTGCAGAGAATTTTTTTTTTTTTTAAATGACATTTAGTAATCAAAGCCAACACCAGATTTTGTGTAACGTAATATGAAAATAAGTTACTTACCTGTAACTACAGTTATCCAGTATTTGTAACTTTCATAGATTCACATGCTTGAAACAGAATAGGAAGCAGTCCATACCTGCATAGTTATGACTTATTATTCACGTAAAAGTACCCTTGTGGATGGAAGGTATCAATGTAACATGCTAAACATCAATTTGTGAAATATGAAAACAATGTAAATTATTAAATATTTTAAATAGAGCCAAATCACTTACAGTTTCGAAGGCTCACCTCTGCGAAATAAATGGTATACAAATGCTTGCCCCACTGCAGCATCACTTTTGCAGGCCAATTTCAAGCAGTACTGTTGAGTAAATGTAAGAGCATTCTTCCACTTTGCCGCTCTGCAAATTCTATCCAGTGGAACGCCAGCAAACAGGGCTGCAGAAGTAGAAACAGCCCTTGTACAGTGTGCTCCTGATCTGAAAGAAACAGTTAGTTACAGATTCCTTACCTTAGAATATCCCCCAGGCGTCAGACTGGATCATGAAAGTTATTCATCAGCAGTACCCCTGCGCGTCGGTAGGTCGCGTTGGTCGACTCCACGTCTGTGTCTGCATCGTGGTTGTGGGATGACATAGTGGAGGTTACTTACACGCCGCCCTCACATGCTGACATCAGTTCTTTCTTTTTCTGCGCCAGCAAGCGCAGATTCGGATAGAACCGCACCCCCAGTCAATTTTTGACTCCGTTTTTGCGACTTTTCTCAACTTCTTTTCGAGCCGATCATCGACTCCTGGTGCACAAGGGATGCTCAGTTTCAAGGCCTACGGTTCCTGTACTCGACTGATGTCGGTAACGGATCCGCACGGCATGTACCTCTACTGCCTGGACCGGGACCACAACCTCTGACTGCTGTACCAAGTCTTTTTGGGAGCGGTCCCGAAAGATCCTCGAGGCACAGCAGTTGGCTCCGCGTCGTTGAAGGTCCCGGTTGCGAGGGAGGTCGCAGGACCCATCATGGAGCCATCACCACCACTCGCTATCTAAGTCTTCGCACTCAGGGTCAGGTAAGTCGAAGCACAAGAAGTCGAAGAAGCATTGTCGTTCTTCTACTTCCCCTCGTCTGTCGGCTTACTCGACGCAGGGTGTGGGCGGTGCCCCTCCCGCAGCTCTGCGGGCGAAGTCTTCAGGGTCAACCCCGTCCTGACCGGGAGCGACCCCTGCCCAGCAATGCATGCCATCTTTGGGCAGCCTGACTCCACGGCGTGCCTTCGGGACCCAAAGGACTCAGCTGGGGCCCTAAGCCTTCGACACTGGCAACTCCGTCCTCGGCACTGCAGAGCCCACTTGGATCCAGGCCTGGATGCGGATCAGCACCGGTCGACCTTGTTACACCTCCACAGCGCCAATTCCACTGGCACCACGTCCGCAGCTGAAGCCGGCTGGATCCCCAGTCGGCGTCGACCCCGGCTTCCACCCAGACATGGGCACGGAGCCGGGAACCAGCACCAATGGGTACTTTTGTCCCGGTGTTCCACCCTGACCATTGGCAGCCAGAGGAGGGTGAGGAAGACTGGAAGGGGTCTGGTGACCCTTTCACAGACCAGCTGGTGTACAAGCTGGAATGGAGAGAGGAACTGGGGGATGCCAGTGGTCTGGATACCTCCATTGACCTAGGCATGTTGTCTCCTCCTACCGTGGCTACGCAGGAGGGAGCGTTATATGCAGTGGTGTTGCGTAGGGCGGCTGAGGCTCTTCACCTCGAGCTTCCTAGGGTGACAGTAAGGACTTACCACCTGACAGAGGTACTTCAGCCGGCAGATAGTTCTTCGTAGCCCCTGCTACCGTTCAATGAAGCCCTAGCAGACATCCTTTTGGGCACCTGGTCCTGGCCCAACACAGAGGCTCCTGTGGATTGGATGGTTACCCAACGCCACCGCCCAGCACCGGGCGACCCCACTTTCCTCTCCCAACACCCTACCCCCTGAGAGCTTGGTGGTCCAAGCCTCTATGTCCAAAGGTGCCTTCCCTACAACTCCACCTGATAGGGAATTCAAGAAGCTGGACTAACTTGGAAAGAAGGTGTTTTCTTCCTCCAGCTTGGGACTGTGGTCGGTAAACACTGCATGTCTGTTGGGCCGTTATTCCCACTCAGTGTGGGATACGGTGGCGCAAGTGCTGCCTAAGAGCCCGGAGGAGGCCCGGGCTGTGCTCTCCTGTGCAGTCGCCGAGAGGAGAGACGCAGCAAAGTTTAACATCCACTGTGGGCTGGATACTGCAGACGCACTGATGTCCAATCGACTCTTCTGGACATGCCCTTTGATGGCCATCACCTTTTCGGAGACAAGGCAGACAACGTGCTAGAGCGCTTTAAGGACTCTCAGGCTACGGCCAGGCCCATGGGCCTCTCCACCACCCGCTCTGACTTTCGCCCTTTTCGTGGCTACAGAAGGGATGCCCCACTATGTCCCGCCCTGAGCCACAGGCCGGCGCTGGATTTTCAGCCCCAGTGTGGCCGGGGATGTGGGAACCACCGGCGTGGTTCTGGGGGCCAGTGAGCGGGCCAGTCCACCACAGCCTCCTCTGGATCAGCTTCCAAATCCTCCTAGCCCGACATTCCAGGGCCGCCAAACAAAAGTGGGTGGCAGGAACCACCATCACCTCCCCCACTGACGCACCATCACGTCAGACAGGTGGGTTCTGCAGATAGTCAGAAGGGGCTATTCCCTCCCCTTTGAGACTACCCCTCCATCCATGCCATGTCAGTACCATTGCATGTCAGAGGATCACCTGGCCCTTCTCCAACAGGATGTTTCGGCCCTCTTGCCAAAGGGGGCCATCAAGCGCATTCCTGCACCGGAAGTAGGTTGTGGTTGCTATTCCCACTACTTTCTGGTGCCCAAGAAGGACAAAGGCCTGCGTCCTATCTTGGATCTCAGGAACGTCAACCACATCCTCCGGAAGGAGAAGCTCAAAATGTTGGCGCTCGCTCAGGTCTGGTCTTCCTTCGGCCCTGGAGACTGGTTGGTAGTATTGGACTTGCGGGACGCTTATTTTCACATCCCTGTCCTGGCGGCTCACTGGCGTTACCTGCAGTTCTTGGTAGGCCACGAGCACTTTCAGTTTACCGTATTCCCCTTTGGCCTTACCAGCGCCACTCGGGTGTTCACAAACGTGATGCGGTGGTTGCTGCTCGCCTGCGCAGATCAGGGGTTCCAGTCTTCCCCTATCTCAACGACTGGTTGTTGAAGGCGGGCTAGCCCCAGGCAGCCATCTCCCACCTCCAGACTACGGCCGACCTCCTGCATTTGCTGGGGTTCTCCATCAACGTGCCGAAGTCACACCCGATTTCCCTCTCAGAAGCTCTGTTTCATCAGAGCGGTTCTGGGCACGATGCTGTTATGGGTTTATCCTCCTGAACAGCGAGTCTGGGATATTCAGTGTTAGAAATGGGGATCTCTGGTTGGCTAAGGCTTGCGCCAAAGCCAGGAAGAAACCACCACTCTAGTCAGGGTTTGGGAGTTACACACCAAAGATAACCCCTGCTCATCCCCTTGGTAGCTTGGCACGAGCAGTCAGGCTTATCCCGGTGGCGATGTGTAAAGCATTTGCACAACACACAGTAACAAAATACTAGGCACACCACAAAAGGAACTCCACACAAGGTTATATATAAAAATAGCCTTTGTATTATAATAAAACACATCAGATAGTAAATACACAATATACATTGTGCCAACGGGCATGGGTAATATTTACAGGGGATTATTTACACATGACAGGGCCGCGTGGACCACTGTCAGAATCAGCACTTGGTAAAGAATAATAAAAAGAAGAACACATCATACTCTCTTAACACAACCAGTAATCACGGGCAAACTCAATTCTCTGCGCCAACATGTAACATAGATCATAACAGGTACAGTATCACATAAGGCGAGAACTCTCTTCTGCGCCAACCTCATAAATCTGAATGTAGTAGACCACAATCTCCTAACCATACTTTGCATTACAAAATAAACTTAATAACATAACCTGAAATATGGAATAAATCAATACCTAGACCACTTTAGAGAATCACAATAAAACCTAAGACCGTAGGTAAAATCTAACAAGCATTAAAAGCACATCTATAAGCATAAATCAAGGTGCATAACACATACTATAAACATCACATTTCCTAGCACCCATATAAATCACACTAGGACCTTGCACCCTATACCTAATCGTCCCCAGGGCCAACTGGCCCTTTCTAAGGGGCTCAAATGCCCTCTGTCCAAAGTAAGGGCGCGCTGCCAATGCAGCGACTGTCACGGGCGCACTTGGTGCAAACCTAAACGGGGCAGCTGCCCACCACTTGCTGGGCAGCTGGAAGTCTTCACTGAAGGGCCTACATGTTAACTGGCACTAAGTGCTGCGCAGCTGGGCAGGCAGAGATGGGGCAAAGGAGTGCGTCTCACTCCTAGCTTAGCTTTAGAAGCATGTCTCCCAAAATAAAATACCTAAACGGTGCTGCTGCCCACTACTTGCTGGGCAGCTGAGGAGTAGAGAAAATGCGGCATGGGCTCTCAGTGGCCCTCAGGACAAAATGTGCACAACGTGGGAACCCTCTAGGCTCTAGAAACAATGGGGCAAAAATGTGGGAAGAACAGGGGCCCCTCTGGACCCTTTGAATGAAATATAGCCCACTCTGGAGCCATACGTCAATATGCACCTGGTGGAGCAACTAGGCTCTAGAAATTATGATGCCAAAACATAACTTGCCCCCGGTGAACTGTGGGGCCCATAAGTCAAAGAACTCGGCCCCGTTGGAGCACACTGGCGCTTGAAATAGAACATGCCCACGAGGTTGGAGCGGCCCGCTCTAAATGCACAACCACACTGGGCCTCGATCTGGCACCAACCCTCGGCCACACGGAGCCCCCCAGCCCTTGTTCACTCACCGGGCTGCTCTTCTCTGGCCGGGGTTCTTCCTCTCGCTTGGTGCCGGCCTGCGGGGCTTCCCTTTTTCTCACGGGAGCCCTGCGCGGCGAGGCTGCCCCGCCCCAACTTCATCCGGGCCCACTCCCAGGACTCTGGACGCTACTGCGGGACTCTCCCTCCAACATGGGATCCCCGCTTCCGAGCGTCCTGCTGGCCTCTTCTGCATCACAGTGTGGGGGATCCCTCACGGATGGGCAATCCCCGCGCTGCACACCGATGAAGCTGCGGGAGTCTCGGCCGGCTGGGGCTAATACCAGTGTGGCCCCAGAATGACGACAGCTGCACTCTCCTCGGCTTAAGCCCGGCCTCGGTGCCGCGACAGTGATCTTTTCTCGGGGGCAAAAACACGGAGGCTCTCTCGAGATCAAAAATAAAGTTACTATGCGGGGTGGGCACCCGCTAGGACTTTAATAAGCAGGGTGGGCATCTGCAGTCATTATCACATCAAAACGAAGACACAGGGTGGGCACCTGCGTAATGGGCATAATCAGATAAGCGGGGTAGGCACCTGCACTGACATTATAAATGCAGCAAGGAGGGGTAGGCTCCTTCAGTCGAAGGGGTCCATTAGGATAAAGCGCTCCCAGGTGCTAAGGGTAAGAGGCACCCAGTTTGAAAGAGCAAAAAGGAGCAAAATAGAGCAAAAGGGTCTTATGGCATAGCTGGTCCAGGAAGAAGGGTCCCAAGGGGTCCTCCAGGCATCCAGGGGCAGGGCAGAACCCAGGGAGACAAGCCTTCCCCTGGGCCCCAGCAGGAGCATGCCCCTGGTAGATCCAAGTCCACAAACAAGAACATCTTCATGGGGTCAAAGCCCTTCCTTTTATACAGCTAAATCCTTTGTTCTCAAAGGTCAAGGCAAGTGGAGAACCAGATACAACTGGTTCTGGAGCACTTTGTTTGCTCAGCTCCCCTCTCTATTCACAAAACAGGCCAGGGACGTCAGACACACCACAGGGGGTGGAGCCAGCATTGTGGAGGGAAGGCACAGCCCTATTCAGGTCCCAGGTGCAACTCCTCCCTCCCATCTGTATGCAGATCTCCCTATTCACCACCGGGCAGACTCATCCTGGCTCCTGGAGCCAACCACACCAGCCAGCACCTGTCACTCATAAGCCAAATCACATCTCACAGCACACAGAAATGCCAACTTCTAAAAGTGGCACTTCTCCACTAGACACAATAAATCTGTGCACACCATCGCGCATCATTTATCCTCACGAGTTCGCACATACCAAACTCGACCCTGCACTCCCCACATATCAGGAACTACCATAGACACACATATCCCCCATGCATTCCTATGGAAGGGCAGGCCATCTCACCCCATGCACTCAGAGTATGCACACACTTTACACTGGGCCACAGTGCTAAAGTGCGCAGAGACCTAAAATCACTACCACCATGCCAGAGGCTAAAGGCAAAAAGTCTAGGAGTGATCCTGCCAAAAAGGCCCAAGTCCAACATTCGGACTATGATTCCGATCTTTCAGGCTCTATCCCAGGTTTCGATGAGAATGACCCCGAGGTTGCTAGGCCTCATGGCCTCCTGTATCCAGCTGGTTGATCATGCCAGTTGGCATATGTGGGTCTGCAGTGGGACCTGAAGTTCCAGTGGGTGCAGCATCAGGGGAATCTGTCCAATTGCGTCCAGATCTCAGCGGGCACTGCACAACTATTATAGTGGTGGCTCACAAACCTGGATTGGGTCAACTGCAGATCCCTCTCCCTTCCCCAACCAGATCACACGGTGGTGACAGACGCATCCCTTCTGGGATGGGGTGGCCACATGGGAGAGGCAGAGATCAGAGGCCTCTGGTCTCCGGCAGAGTCTGAGCTCCACATCAATCGTCTGGAGCTTTGGGTGATCTGTCTTGCACTAAAGGCATTCCTTCCCTCAGTACGGGAGTAGTAGCGCAGGCGTTCACGGACAACACCACCGCCATGTGGTATGCAACAAACGTCGTGGGGTCATGGACCCAATATCAGGAGGCCCTGAGCCTCTGGACAAGGTTGGAACATCAGGGCATATCCCAGGTGGTTCAACACCTGGCAGGTTCACTGAACGCCAGCTCGGACAAACTCAGCCGCAGGTGCATGATGGATCACGAATGGCGTCTTTACTCTGAGATGGTGCAAGGTCTTTCTGCAGTGGGGAGAGCCTTGGTTAGATCTATTTGCCACCGAAGAGAACGCATGTCAGCAGTTCTGCGCATTGGAATTTGCAAGGCGGCACACGCTAGGCAACGCTTTTCGTCGCAAGTTGAGTTGCGGTCTTCTATACGCCTTTCCTCCTATACCACACTTCTGCCCAGAGTGCTAAAGAAGACCAAGCGCGAACTGGCCAAAGTCATTCTTGTGACTCCGGATTGGGCACGAAGAGTCCGGTATCCCGAGCTGCTCAACATGGCCATGGATCCTCAATTCCGACTATCTCTTCGGGAGGATCTTCTGTCGCAGCAGGAGTGGAGATTGAGCGGAGGCAGTTGAAGTCATTTGACGTCATTTGACTTGCCTCCCGAAGTCTGTGATGTAATCTTGGCAGCCAGCCGTGCCTCCACTAAGATGGTATACGCCTGCAGATGGAATAAGTTTGTGGCATGGTGCAGAGCAAAGGCTGTGGATCCCCTTTCTGCCCCTCTTTCTGCACACGTTTATGAGTCACTACTGCCTGGACAGCCAAGTCCGGAGAGACGGCTTCATCAGTCGGTCTGTTCTCCAAGACATTCTGGTGTGAGCTTGGTTCGCAGACCCACCTCCAGGGTTGGTATTGCTGGTGTATCTATTCTAAGGTAAGGAATATATAACTAGCTGTTTCTTTCAGATGAACAAGTTACTTACCTTTGGTAACGATATATCTGTAAGAAACATAGGTTAGTTATAGATTCCTTACCACCCAACCCATCCTCCCCGTTCTGCGAACGGATTTCTAGGGTTAAGGACATCCTTACAGGGCCCTATTTTTGTGCCCCAGTGGTCAGTGTCTTGTATGTCTCGGTGTTCCTGGCGCGGAAAGTAGAGTACAGAACTGACGTCAGCGCGCACGGGTGGAGTTTAAGTAACTTCTGTGACATCTTCCGGGCGACCACAACGCTGACGACGGGCATGGAGTCGACCGACACCACCTACCAACACGCAGGGATACTACTGGTAAAAACTTTCCATGTCCAGACTAACACCTGGGGGATATTCTAAGGTAAGGAATCTATGTTTCTTACAGATATAGCGTTACCAAAGGTTTCCCAGCCTTACAATGACAGAATTGAACCCTAGCAGCTATCCATCTGGCAATGGTAGCTTTGGTGACAACGGACCCTTTGTTATGGAGACCATAAGAGATAAACAGCTGATCATACTTTCTAAATTTCATAGTTTTTTGTTGATAGAATCTAAGACACCTCATGATGTCCAAGGTGTGAAGAGACTGTACAGCTGGCGATTTCTTATGCGGAAAAAGGTACACAAAATAACAGGGTAATTTAGCTGCCACTGTGGTGACACTTTGGGTATAAACTAGGGTTTGTACATAGCAAAATATACTCATCAGTAATTGGAAAATGGCTCCTGGGTACTGAAGGCCTGAAGTTCATTAACCTTTCTGGTTGATGTGAGGGCCATTAAGATAGCAACTTTCTAAGTCAAGAACTTGAGATCTGCTCTGTGGATTGGCTCAAATGGTGATTTCATGATTTGGGAGAGAACCACACTGAGGTGCCATTCTGGTGGAGGAGCTTTAACAGGAGGGAAGGTTCAAAATAACCCTTTCATGAATTGTTTGATTATTCTGGATGAACAAAGAGAACTCAAATTAGATGAACGCCTGAATCTAGATATCACTGCGAGATAAACCTGAAGAATGCACCAAACCTGAACGGGCTAGAGATAATAAGTAGGGAAGAACTTATTCCGGTGATGATTCCAAAGGATGAATATTGGAAGCTTCGCACCACAAGCAGAACCTCTTCCACTTCAGCTTGTATGTCTTGTTAGTAGAATCGGCTCTGGCTTTGGCCAGAATGTCGCTCCAGTCTTAAGAAATATCTAGATTGCAGAATTCATGGTATTCAGGAACTATGCATGCAATTGAAAAGATCCGGCTTGGGATGGAGAATTTGACCTTTGTTCTTTGTGAGAAGGTCGTGTTTCTTGGGAAGCCGGATGGGTTTGGTTTTGGAGAGTAGAAGTTCAGTGAATCAGTGTTGTCTAGGCCACTGGGGAGCTATGAGGGGGAGGCAACATCCTTCCATCTTCAATTTGGTGAGAATCTTCGGAATGAGAGGGGGGGGGGGGGGACGTAGCATAAATCCCTCACCAGCTCATTGAAAGGGAATTTCTGCATGACCCTGGGAGTGGGTATCTACTGGGGTAAAGTTGGCATTTTGCATTCTTGTTGTTTGCAAAAAAGGTTGATCGCTGGTTTGCTCCAACGTGAAAAATCATCCCTAGCACTTATTGATCTAGTTCCCATTTGTTGCAACTGTCCATGGTTCTGGTCAACGTGTCTGCTAGCGCATTCTTGATCCCTGGAACATGCATTGCTTTCAGGGTTATTTGGTGCTTCTCTAACCATCTCCAGTGGGACTGAGATTCTTGAGAAAGGGGGAGATATCTTGTGCAGCCTTGTTTATTGATAAAGAACATGCTGGTCATGTTGTCCGTTTGGACCAGCATGAAAGCTTTTGCAATATGTGGGAGGAAGGCTTGGAGACAGAGAAAAATCGCTTTTAACTCCAAGAGGTTGATGCGGAGTAATATCTGGGATGGCGACCACCTTCCTTGAATCCGAAGGTTCTGTAAATGGCCTCCCCAGCCTTCTAGAGAGGCGTAAGTGGTGATGTAATCTGGCGGTGCAGTCAGGCATTTAAGACCTAGATATATATCGGGCAGTGAGGACCAACAGTCAGTGTTTATTTCATTCCAGAGGTGACATGTATGAAGTCATTGAATGAACTGATTGAGTGGACCCATTGTAACTGAAGTACCTCCTCTAGAGGTCTGAGCTTTAGTCGAGCCAGTGGAACTAGGTTACTGGCTGAGGACATCATGCCAAGAAGTGATACTGAACATCCGCACTGAAACAGACTTTCTTTGTGAGATTGCTAATACCAGGCTTGACAACCACCATTGTCTGTCCAGAGACAGACAAGCCTAGATGTTGATGGCATTGAGGTTGGCTCCTAAGAATATTCTTTCTTGTCTCTGGACGAGGAAGAACTTCTGATAGTTAACAGTGAGATCCAACTTCTAAAATAACACTAGGTATGCCTCTGTAATCTTGGAAGTTTGATGCTATGTGGAAGCTTTCAGCATCCAGTTGTCGAGGTGTACGAGTTACTTACCTTCGGTAACTATGTATCTGGTAGAGACTATTCTAGCCGCAGATTCCTTCACGTAGAATAGATACCCTAGCTATATCCAAGGGGAAGGAGGGCCTGCGAGAGGACCCCACCAGCCTGGACATAACAAGGGGTCCCACAGGTGCCGAGTCCCAAGACAGGACGAGGAGCCACGTCCCCCCAGGCAAGGGGAACCCCCGCCAGCAGAAGACCACCAACCCCAAAGGGGATGCGGGAAAAGAAAGAGAAGAGGTAACTTACAAAATAGAATCACATTTATTGTCGTCTGAGGGGAGCTTTTCACAGGGGCACCTGCTGAGGTCACTGGTCCAATCATTAGGTTTTGGGAAGCTGACTAATCGATGGAAACTGTCAAATCTGAGTCTTGTAAGGACATACTTGTCATATCCTCCAATGCACCACTCCAAATATGGTTGAATATTGTAGGATACGAGAGTTAGCTGGTGTGGGATTACAGTACTTTTCTTCATCTCTATGGCCGCTCTTAAAGCCTCTAAATGAGCCTGACAAGTAGTTTTAAAATCCTTCCTGGAAATTGTACTCAGAGTTTCGGGGTTATTATAAAAGTCCGGTTTACCCATGTCTATTAAAGATCTTCTAATATAATTTAACTATGGAATCCTAATTGCATGGGTTAAACTCATAACACTCACCACTACCCCAAACAGGGCAAGTCACGTCCCAAGGCATGGGAACCTCTTAGGAAAAAACTTCCGCAGCAGAGGACAACAGAAAAGACCCGCGGAAAAAACCCAGCAGAAGGCTTGTCAAGCAGCCCAAGAGGAAAAACACAGAAGGCCCAGGCTCGGGCACAGCATGCTGTAGAAAACCCAGAGCAAAAACAGTCAAGAAGGGCCAACAGAACCACAGTCTCAACAAGGAGGACTTGAGTGGTCACAAAGCACACAGAACACACAACCGGGGCGACCCGCCCCAACAGAAGAACACCTCCGGGAACAAGATCAACTCACAGGTCACTGAGGGGGAGAAGGAGGAGGAGGAGGATGAAGCCCCGCCAAGAACCTCTGGATGGCCAAGTCCACAGGGGCGTGGAACAAAAGAGCACCAGTGAAAGGAAGGTCCACCAGCCGTTCTCGAACGCTCTCCGGGAACACACGGTCTCGGAACCAGGCATGGATACGAAGGGCAACCGAAGAAGCCATGGCACAACCCAGCACCTCCGAGATGTCCAGAGCGGAGCGAAGAATAAACGCCGCCAGCTCCTGGCCATCCATCACATGGTGCTTCAAATCAACACAGACACCCTACTGAGAAGCGGTAGACATAAGGTACTCCGCCGAGTCCCACAAACAAGAAGTGGCCCTAGCCAAAACACACAGCGTGTTAAGGGCCCGCAGAGCCGCACTGGTTGAGGTGAACATATGGCGCCCCCAGGAGTCCAGCCAGCGGGCCTCAAACAAGAAGACAACAGCGGCACCAGAGAGGGAAAGGCGTTCTGCAAAAGGAGGCCTCTGGTGGAGGGAAAGACACACCAGATCACGCAGCGCCGGATGCTGGCGGTGCAGAAGGTGTTGGGGCACCGGGTCCCCCGTAGCGGGACAGCCCCAGGCCCCCCCCCAAAAAAAGAATGGAGCAAACCCTCGAAGGGAAGCAGCAGCTCCCTACCACCAGGAAAGCAGGAGCCCAAAAGAGAGGAATCTGAACTGAAAATGGGCACTGGATATGGTGAAATGGAGATACTGGAGATGCTTCGGATGTATAGAGATATGAAAATAAGCATCCTGCAAATCCAGTAAGTCATGAAATCTCTGCTGTTCAAGAAATGAAGAGCGTCGGAATGGGAAATCATGGAAAGATGGTTTGTTCAGGAGCTTGTTTAATGCTCTGAGGTTTAAGATGCGTCTCCACTCCCCTGACTTCTTTCAAATAAGGAAGGAACAGGAGTAGAAACCTTATTTCTGCTGTGGAGCAGGTACTCACTATTGCTAACAATCAGAGCCTCTTTCCATAACAAGTGAAGGCGAGGTGAATGGGCTCTTTTTGGAGGCTTGTCTGGCAGTCTCAGCACACATTCCAGGGTGTGCCCTTATACTACCAAATCCAACATCCATCTGTCCGATATAATATCCTACCATTGTGGGAGGTGGTTGGTAATGTTTTCACTCACCTGATTGGAAGGAGGTTTAGCCGATAACTGATTGTGGCCACTGCTTGCGACCGGTGTAACGACTCTGAGGAGCCTGTTTACGCCTTGTGGTTTGATTGTTGTAGGCCGCAGAAGGTGGCTGGCGGTAGGGTTGTTGATAACCTGTCCTACACTGGACTTGTGGTTGATACTGCTGTTGTAGTTGGTATCCTCCTTTATAGGTAGAGAAACCTTTTCCCTTGGTACCACAAAAGGGAAACTTGAGATTTTGCAAAGTGCCAAGGGATCTGGCGGTCTCCGTATTGATCTTTATCGCCAGCAGCACTTTGTTGACATATTTCCCAAATATGGACTCACCATCATAACCCATATCAAGTATTTTCGCTTGAAAGACTGGTCTCAACGTTGTAGCCTTGAGCCAGCTCTGGGGTCTTAGGACAGTTGCCCCTGCTGTCTAAACCCAGTTGAGGCAATATCTAGAGTGCAATCAATCTCTGAAGATGTGCACTTGCCCTCATGTATAATCTTTTGTGCCTCCACTTTCTTTTCTTTAGGAATGAGATCAAGAAGGCTGTTGATAGCTGACCACACCAATCAGTCATAGCCTGCTAACATGGCTCGGGAATTCGCTGTGCAGACTGTAATAGCGGACATAAGGGAGAATGTCTTCTCTATATTATCGAGGTGTCTTCCTTCTTTATCCAGGGGTGTTGAAATAGGAGTGGACAGAATTTTAGGACACCTTTGCGCAGCCTGCGATAAAACAGTATCTGGGCCGGGGTCACTAACTAGGTAGGCTGGAAAATCATCTGTGACCTTGTATTTTTAAACAAGGCGAGGTGGTAAAAGTTGCTGGATTCCTCATTATTTCTTACCTTACTCCCAAATGTAATCCATGATTGGAATTGCTCTCGTATACTTTCTAGCCTGCTCCTTAAAATCATACAGGAAGCAATCTGATTGCTTGATGGATGTGGGGAGGGGGAATCTTGCTGTTGCTCTGTCCATTAAGTCCCCAGTGTCCTCCAGAAGAGAACCTGCCGGGTGAGGAAATAGAAATTGTCCTCCCATTTATCTGCTGGTGGTTTGTGCTCTTGAATTTCGCCTTCATGTTTGTCCTCAGATGATGTATGGTTGTCTCTTGGGGATGGCACATTAGGTGTGGGCGACAATCGGTACAAGTGCCGGATTTACTGGTGTAGCCAGTGGCAATGGCTGAGTAGGTACTGGTTCCAGTGGAATGTCAGGAAAGCGACTTTTATAGTCCTGCAGCATAGCCTGTGAGTCATTCAATAATGAGGTTGGCATAGTACCTCATCTCTCCTGGGCTGTTGATAGCTATAATGTTCATAATAATGCCTAGGAAGACCAGAATATGATTAACAGTGGTCATCAGTGACCTCAAAGTAATAATCTTGACACTTAACACGAAGTTCAGAAGTACTTCATCTGAGTCTTGTATATCTAACAAATGGCTTGGCAAAAGAGGAGATACCTTGTTTGCAGATGTTATTCTCGGTTTTAGAATAGTTTTTGTCATTTTTACTCTAGACGGTCCCTTCCACAATGAGAGTTGCGGTTGCTCTGATGGGTCTGGGGGGTAGGAAGGCACACAAGGAAACCAGGATAAACTTACATTTTTCCAGTCATACCTCCTGTAAGGACACAACCTGCTGCGGATGACAATGACGCAGAAACTCTGGTAATATTTGATTCAACTTTGAGACTTAATCAGTCAGGTGCAGAAATAAGAGTCTGATGCTGCGACCAATAAATGTGTGATCTCTCCACGGATCTGGAGTATGTTAACGGAAAGGAGATTCTGATGTTCTGGTTGTGTTTTTTCGACTTGTGCTTGCAGTGATCTTTCAATTTTGCCTTTGACCTACCTTACAAATGTCATGATCAAGACCGACCTCTGCGCTTGTGTTGCATGATGTAGGACTTCGCCTCTTGGTCAATAATGACCTTCAATCTGTGCAACAAGTGCTCGCTCATGCACCTGGAGTTGTGTTTGGCCCGAAGGCACCATACAGAGAAGTTGTGTCGGTCCATTTGAGGCATCTTTTTCAGACACCTGCAGTCAAGGTTGAAAATGATCATCTTTAGGGGCGACATCCATGCACATTATCAAAGTTCAAATTAATTTGAGAACCTCTAGAAAACCCAAATTGGCAGGAGCGCATCTCTGGATCTGCCTTTTGATGCAGAAAAAGTGGAAGTGACATCTTTATGCGGCTCGGTGTCTTCATGTTTGGAGGCAGCACGGAGCAGACAGCTCCACCAATCACCACACAGGAGCTATTGAAAGGGTTCCTGGATCCAGTCTGGGGCTTGGGAAGATGCACAATGTGAGAAATCTGCAGTTAGAAATGTCCATCAGAACATTGTGCACATATATCATGCAAAGAACTTCAAGAGGCTTAAAAGAATGAGGCTGTAAGCATAAATAATTTGGTGCCGGCATGCAAGATAATCACTGCATCTGAATACCTACTGACCATGTGCATCTACAACGCTCCAGTCACTCTAAAAAAAAGAAAAGTCCCTAGTTACATTGTGACATAAGCACTACTAATGAAAATCTACCACTCGACTAATGGCTGACAGTTTAAAAAACACAATGACTGACAGTTCGGACGCAGAATCAGGGTCTATAAAAGAAATTTTGCTACATCAAAGCAAGAACAGGAAACCTAACTAATCACGTTAAACAGATAAAAAAGCAGTCAATGGATTAAAAAACATGGCTGGGCAAGAAGAAATCTGTCAACATAAAAAAGGGATCAAAAATCTACAAATAAAAAAGGCAAGTCAGGAGAAAGTGTCATGTGAAATCACGCCTAAATTAAACATGGCTTTGAAAGATATGGCCTTGTGCTCTGGCACCGAAATGTTGCTTTTGTGTCCAAATGCAGCACTGATATTTTTTAAAGAAAGGTTTTAAGAACGAAAAAATGGTACTAAAAGTTTGTTCCGATCTCCCAGATGCCAGCGAAAATGTTATGAGTAAAAATCATACTATAGTAAAGAAGCAAAAGTTACTACTTGTGTAACGATATATCTGTACGACACATTAGTTAGTGATAGATTCCTTACCTTAGAATATCCCCAGGCGTCAAACTGGATCCGAAAGTTTTGCTAGAAGTACCTCTGCGCGTCAGTAGGTGATGTTGTGCGGCTCTGCGTCCGTCGCTGGCATTGTAAGCGCGGAGATGACGTCACATAGACTACCTAGGCGCCACCCAAGCGCGCAGACGTCAGTTCTGTACATGACCTTCTGCGGCAGGAACGCAGAGCCATGCAAGAAACTGACCACTAGGGCTTAAGAAACTAGGGCCCTTAAAAAGGGATGTCCCTAACCCTAGAAATCAGTTTGCAGAACGGGGAGGATGGCTGGGGCGGTAAGGAATCTATCACTAACTAACGTCTCTTACAGATGTCTCGTTACACAAAGTAGTAACTTGTGCATCTGAAAGAGACACGTTAGTGATAGATTGCTTATCTTAGAATAGATAGCCCAGCAATACCAACCCCGGTGGTGGGTCTGCGAACAAGATCACACCTGAAAGTCACGGAGAACAGAACGGCCAAAAAAGCTGTCTCTCCAGACTTGGCTGTCAAGGCAATGATAGATAAAGGTATGCAGTGAGGACCACATAGCTGCCCGACAGAAATCCTGCAAAAGGACTCCCCGTCCCAGAGCAGGAGTGGCTGCTGTCGCCCGGGTAGAATGAGCACGCAGCCCGCAAGAGGCTCCTTCTTAGCCAAGGAGTAACATGCCTTGATGCAGAGAACGACCCACCGAGAGATGGTCCGTTTGTGCACGGCCCGACCTTTCTTGGCGCCCCTGTAGCCAACAAAGAGTTGGTCATCCACCCGGAACTGTTGTGTGTGCTTCAGATAGAACGAGAGCGCACGTTTTAGGTCAAGACGGTGGAGCCTCTCTTCCTCTTTTGAAGGATGCGGAGGTGAAAAGAAGGTGGGCAAAGTGATGTCTGCCCGATGTGGAAGGGCATGACAACCTTTGGCAAGAAAGAAGGACGGGTCCTTAAACCCACCTTGTCCGGATGAACAGAGAGGAAAGGAGGTTTAGAAGAAAGGGCCTGGAGCTCACTCACTCTTCTGGCAGAGGTGACAGCAACCAGGAATGCAGTCTTTAAGGTGAGAAGACAAAGGACCGTTGTGAAGTGGCTCAAAGGAAGCGGACATCAGAAAGGTCAAGACAAGGTTTAAGTCCCATTGAGGTATGACGAACGGCACGGGAGGAAATGTGTGCGTAATGCCTTTCAGAAAACGGTTAACTGGGGCTTTAAAAAGAGAAGGATGATCTGGAAGCCGTAGAAAGGCGGAGATGGCCGAAAGGTAACCTTTGATATCACATACTTCGGGACGAAGATCGAAAGCCGTCAACTGTCGCCATTCAATCTCCACACATGGAGGTGGAGGCTGGACAGGTTCGGGTGGAGGACCGTCCCCTGCTGCTGCGACAGAAGATCCTCCTGAAGAGGCAGTCGGATCAAGGAATCAATTGCCATGCTGAGTAGCTCGGGATCTAAGTATCTTTGTGCCCAATCTGGAGCCACAAGGATGACTTGGGGCTGGTCGCTCCAAATCTTCTTCAGCACTCTGGGCAGAATTAGTATAAGCGTACAACCGACCGCAGCTCCACTCGCGACGAAATGCACTGCCAAGCGTGTGCCGCATTGGAAATTCCAACGCGCAGAACTGATCTAACCAAGTGTCTACCCACTGCTGAAAGAGACCTTGCGCCACGTCCGAGTTCAGACGCCATTCGTGATCCATCAAGCACCAGCGGCTGAGTTCGTCCGCCCTGGTGTTCAGAGAACCTGCCAGGTGCTGAACCACCAAGGTAATGTCTTGATGTTCCAGCCATGTCCAGAGGCGCAGAGCCTCCAAACATAGGGTCCAGGACCCAATCCCGCCCTGTTTGTTGCAATACCACATGGCGGTGGTGCTGTCCGTGAACATCTGCACCACACTTCCCCAGACAGAGGGAAGGAATGCCTTAAGCTGGATCGCCCGAAGCTCCGAAAGGTTGATATGGAGCCAGGACTCCGCCGGAGACCAGAGGCCTCTGATCTCTGCCTCTCCCAAGTGGCCTACCCATCCCAGGAGGGACACATCCGTCACCACTGTGTGCTCCGACCCAATCGCGATTCGTGAGCCACCACTGCAATTGTCGTACAGTGCCCTCCGAGATCTGGACATGCTCTGACAGGTTGCCCTGATGCTGCGCCCACTGGAACTTCAGGTCCCACTGCAGAGCCCGCATATGCCATCTGGCATATTGCTCTAGCAGGATGCAGGAGGCCATCAGGCCCAGGAGCCGGAGGGTCATCCTGACTAAAAACCGGGATAGAGGCTGAAAGATCGGAATCATAGCCTGTATATCCCAGACTCGCTGCTCGGGAGGATAGACCTGAACCTGCGTTGAATCCAGAACCGCTCGGATGAAATGGAGCTTCCGAGAGGGACTCAGGTGTGACTTCGGCACGTTGTTGGAGAACCCCAGCAAGTGCAGGTCGGCCGTAGTCTGAAAGTGGGTGACAACTGCCTGGGGCGAGCCCGCCTTCAACAACCAGTCGTCGAAGTAGGGGAAGACTGACACCCCGACCTGCGCAGGTGAGCTGCAACCACCGCCATCACTTTCGTGAACACCCGAGGGGCGCTGGTAAGGCCGAAGGGGAGCACGGCAAACTGAAAATGCTCCTGGCCTACCGTAAATTGCAGGTAACACCGGTGGGCCGGCAGGACAGGGATGTGAAAAAATGCATCCTCCAAGTCCAACGCTACCATCCAGTCTCCAGGGTCGAGAGCAGCCAAGACATGAGCCAGAGTCAACATCTGGAACTTCTCCCTCCGGAGGAATCGGTTGATGTTCCTGAGGTCCAAAATGGAGCACAGGCCCCCCTTGGCCTTATTGGGGACCAGAAAGTAGTGGGAACAACCACCACGTCCTACTTCTGGCCCAGGAAACCGCTAGATGGCCCCCTTGGCCAGGAGGGCCGTGACTGCCTGCTGAAGAAGTGCAAAGTGAACCCCCGACATGCGGTGGAACGAAGGCGGCATGGCTGGGGGTAGACTCGAAGGAGAGGAAGTAACCCCTTCGTACAATTTGCAGCACACAACTGTCCGAAGTGACAGAACGCCAGTGGGGAAGGTGATGTTTAATCCTGCCGCCAACCGGCATAGGGTGCACCCCAAAGCTCAGACTAGGAAGGCTTTGGAGGCAGGTGATGCGGGAGGGGAGGTGGATTGACCCGCATGCCAGCCCACAGAGCCACCACAGCGGCCTCCATACCTCCGTCCGCGGTGGGCCTGGTTCTCCGCAGGCTTTTTTGACTGAACGAGTGGGCAGGGGCGCCTCTTCAATGGCCACAAATGGAATGAAAAGTAGACGTGGCTGGCGGAAAGGCCCAAGGACTTGACCGTAGCTCAAGAGTCCTTAAAACGCTGCAGAACACTGTTGACCTTATCACCAAACAGGCGAGTGCCGTCAAAGGGCATGTCCATGAGCGAATTCTGGACGTCCGGAGAGAACCCGGTAGATCTCAACCAGGCGTGGCGACGAAGCGCCACAGTTGTTAAAATTGCCCTACAGAGGGAGTCCGCGGTGTCTAAGCCACAACGAATATCAAATTTAGTCACATCCTTACCCTCGGCCACAGCCTGGGTCAGCACCGCCTGGACCGCCTCCGAGCACTGAGGTAACACCTGAGCAACTGTATCCAAACTGCTTGGGAATAGAGGCCCAACAACCATGCAGTGTTCACCGAGCGCAGCCCCAAGCTGGTCGAGGAGAACAACCGTTTGCCAAACAGTTCCAGCCTTTTAGAGTCCTTATCCGGCAGAGCAGTGGGAAAGGCACTCTGGAAGGACGAAGCCTGAATGACCCAACTCCCGGTGACGTTCTTATCCACAGGAGCCCCTGTGGCCGGTCGCGACCAAGTGCCCAACAAGATATTAGTGAGGGCGTCATTAAAGCGCAGTAGTGGCTCCGACGACGTGGACGCAGACTGGAGTACCTCAGTGAGATTAGTATTTAGGGTGACCGTAGGGAGATCAAGGTTAAGGACCTCAGCTGCCCGACGCAGCACCACCGTGTACGAGGCACCTTCCTCCATAGTAGGTAGCGGAGAGGCAAACCCGGGGTCAGAGGAGACGTCGAGGCCACCAGCCTCCTCCAAGTCGTTCGCCCAATCCTGCTCAGAGTCACAATGATGAGCCAGAGGGTCCTCGGACCCCTCCCAGCCGTTCTCAACCTCCGCCGTGTGCAGTGCAGACAGCGGCGGCAGGGCCCGGGGAAGGGACAAACTGCATCGAAAAAACGGCGACAGGAACGGTGCTGTGTCCCATTTCGGCTCCCAGGCGGGGACAAATCTGTCCGGGAACAGGGGCAGAGGCGGAACCAACGGCATCCACTGTAGTGCGGCAGCGGAGCCGAAGGTGGCGCTGGGGCCGGAGGCGGCAGTGTAGGACCTTGTGGCGCCGTGGCCGGAGCCAACGGCGCAGGATCCTGCGGCGCCAGGGCAGGCGCCACTGGCGGTGCCGGAGCCGTCGTTGGAGTCGGCAGGATCCGGACACAGGACTGTGGGGCCCAGAGGCGCACCGGCGTGAGCCCGAGGCCAAAACAGGGGGTTCATGGCAGCAAGAAATTCTTAAATCTGTGCAGGAGTCGCCGACGGACCCAGGTAAGGCGGGTAGGCAGCGGGACTCCCAGGCTCTGAAGGAGCCGCAGTGGGGGAACCCCTGTCCCACTCGTTCGCATCCGAGGACCGACTGGGGGATGTCGGAGAGCGACAACGCTTCATCCACTTCTTTTTGTGTTGTTTCTTACCCGAATCCAGACTTGGAGCCCGATGAGCGGTGATGGTGGCCCGTGAGCGTTCCCTAGAACAGCCCCGGGATTGCGAACAGCGCTGGGATGAATGCCGAACTTCAAGCAACTTTCGGCACCGCTCCCTCAAGGCCTTCGGGGCCATGGCCCGACAGTTCAGACAGGACCAGGAGTCATGGTCGCGCTCCAGGCAGTAGAGACAGACGTCGTGGGGGTCCACCACCGACATGTTGCGACGGCAGGCCCCACAGGACTTGAAACCAGACATCCCTACATGCACCAGAGAAGACCAACAAGAGAAAAGTCCCAAAACAGATAGTCAAAAAGTGACTAAGGTACGTACTCTAACCTGATCTGCGCTTACTCGCGCGGAAAAAGAAAGAACTGACGTCAACGCGCATGGGTGGTGCCTAAGTAGTCTCTGTGACGTCATCTCAGCGCTTACGACGCCAGCGACTGACGCGGAGCCGCACAACGCTGCCTGACGCGCAGAGGTACTGCTAGCAAAACTTTCCTGATCCAGTCTGACGCCTGGGGATATTCTAAGGTAAGGAATCTATCACTAACGTGTCCCTTTCAGATAACCACAGTCATTGTGGCATAAAGTGGTTTTACCTAAATTAGACAAAGTGGGGTCAGTGGAAATGATACCCTCAAAAGCAACAGTGACAATATCGCAGTCTAAAACCTATTTGCAAGGCAATATTATCAGTGACAATTTAAAAAGGAAGCTGTGGTGGGGGGGCGTGAATATCACGGTCTTTTAAGTAAAGTCACATGTATTAAACAGAGATAAAAAAAATTCAAATATATCTGTTTTGTTCACATTTTTCAGTGCTGTCCTTCAAATCAAAACTAGTGTACATTTCGTAAAATGTCTAACATAGAATGGATTTTGCTGAAATACCAAAATCAAAAGTTAAGTCAGTATAAAAAATGCAACACTGAAATGCGAAACAAGAAGCTAAATGACGATTACAAAGCACCTATAAAAATACCAAAAGTAAACAAGTACATAAATTGAACAGAACTTTGAAATGAATGGCATTCATTTTTGAAAACTTCTATGCTTTACGGTACAGCCATTTCAAAACCAAAAAGGAGGCATGACAGACAAACTGGAGGAAAGTCTATACTTATGAATTGAAAGTTGTTGATTTCCTGGAATTACTAGATGTAAAGAGGTGCAGGGAAGCAGGAGCATTTGAGTTAAAAGCTTGCAAAAGCATTACAATAGATTCTGGCGGAGAAACAAGAGCGCCTCAGTGAGAGACTGTGGGCGGTCTATCTCCAGCTCTCCTCTGCTCCAGGCTACTGAAAGGTACAGTAAAGCCGTAAAAAACTTCCTAGTCGCCCCCACCAGTAAATAGACCAGGTGGGGGTATGCTTACTCCTTACCTGGGTCCTGAACCCCGCTTTCTCGATCGCACACTCATCTGAGAGCAGGCGATCCTGATGGCGCTATGAGACTCCGCCGAGTTCCTTGTTGTACTGGCCAGCTGGTTTTAGTCTTCAGCACACACCAAGGCAAGGATGCCTCTCAAAACTAGCCACTCAGCCCGAAACCAGAGTAGGGAAGCAGGTCTGGCAGCTGGAACTACTGGATTATACTCCCCTCAGCGTGTAAAAGGGGCTAAAATTGGCCAATACAGGAGTGAAATGACAGAGAGGAAAGAAGGAAATAGAAGCCAACCAGAGTACAGGAAATGTTGACAAAAATGATGGGACCAAATATATACTCTCCACAACAGCAGTCAAATATGGAGTTTTTCACCCCCACAATGGCAACCTCGGGTGGAAGGCAGCTAACCCTCACCAAGGAGGCAGGAGAGGATGGGGTGAGGGTCCAAAAAGTTATATTTCCAGGTAGAGAAGCGATTATTGATGACTCTGTTGGGGGTGATCCTGGGCCTGACATAGTGAGATATGATCCAAAATTCGGAACCGTTTTCCGAGGCCCCAGCCCCTTGATAAGTTACAGGTGGGGCAGGATCTAGGAGGCATAAATATGGATGCAGGGGGGCAGCTCATAGTCCATAGTACAACTATTGGCACACCTTGAAACAAAAGCCCTGATAGAGGGTGCCGGACTCTAGAAGATTCTCCTGACTTAAGAGATAATTTCTTCTCCTTGACCGATGGCTCCGACACAAGAGCGGAAGGATCCGAAGGGGAGTGCGAGGTGCTGACTTCCGGTTCAGACTCATAGACCAGTCAGTATGATGGATTTGACACTGGTCTGCAGAAAGAAAAGTCTTCTCCATAGCAAAGAAGGTACATTCCAGGGTGTAGCCGGGGAGGGCTTAAAGAAGCAAGCAAGGCCCTAAAATGGGATTATTCATCAACTCAAAAACCACATGGTGAGCCTACCTTGGAGGATAAAATAAGCCAAAGCGATCAAAACCCTGAAGAACCCTCTGAAGCAGATATATGACTGGATTAGACAGCTACAGGAAGAATCTCGATTGTACTGCAAAAAGACCCGCCTCGTAACTAAAAAGCTCCAAGGCACCGTCAGAAAAGGTGCGAAAGCCTGCACTGAGATTGATGAGAGAATAACAGCAGTAGAAGAACTCATGTCAGGGCTGGAGAACGAGGTGTCAAGAGGACAAGGCCAGATGGTGGCTCAAGAAGCACAAATAGTGGGCATGCAGTGGAAGCTTGAAGATTATGAGAACCGTCTAAAACGCAATAATCTGAGGATCCTGGGCATAGAGGAAGGAGTAGAAGGCAGTGACATCAGAGCTTACATTCTATAACTGTTGAGAGGCTTTCTCTTTTCTTCGACAATGGAACTGGGACATGGAAGTCCAAGGGCGCACCGTCATCCTCTTATGATCAGAAATCCCAGACAGGCCCAACCAGGAAGCGCTCAACTGCCTGGGCCATCATAGTCTATTTTGGGAAATTATTACTGCAAGAAGCTGTTTCACAAAGCCCGCCCTGAGTCTAAGCGATCCTTTGAGGGTCAATCATTATTCACTCTGCCTGATTTTTGTCACTCAACGGTGGAAAGACTATGGTGCTTCAGGCAATTGATACAGCCAACCCAAGTCCTAGGAGGAGAAGCATATTTACTAAACACAGCCCACTTGAAATTCATAATAACAAAGTGAGGGTCTTCACATCAGAAATAAAGGCGAAGGACTATTTAGATGAGCTTTGGAAGTTGAGATGGACAATCAAAACTGTATTAGAATTTGTGAAAAGCAATAGATTTGGGGTGGCTTGGTAGTACAACGTTAAATGTTCTTTGGTACTCGGATTAGTTATTATAAGGGTGGACACGGAGCGGTGGGGGAGGACACAAAGGCCCCGTCATCCAGACCTCACTTGGTCTGTTTGTTTCACTGTTTGATTGTGGGGGAGGGATGAGTGCAAAAGGGGGGGGTCACTGGGGGGAGAGTTTGGGTGGGGGTGGGAGGAAATAGGACCAACTAGATCTAGAGATTTCTGCATAGTAAAGTTTTCAAAAACTGTGAGGGACAGAACAGAGTGTACAATTAAGTGGGAAGGCATGATCAGAATCCAAATATCAGATTATTATAAGTAATTTACGAATATCATTGATTAACATATGTGGCTTAAATAACCCAGGGAAACGACGCAGGATTACACATGATCTAAAAATGCTTCAGTCTGATATTACCTGTCTCCAGGAGACCCATATTATGGTTATAGATAAAAGAAAACTAGAACAACTTGGGTATGATCTCATAGCCTACACTATGCAGGGTACTATAACTAGAGGGGTGGCCATCCTAACCTGGAAAAATTAGATATGTAAAAAAAAAGGCAACAAATAAGTATGGCCAGTTGGGCTTTTGCAGACCTATATTTCACCATGCTCTCTTTTACCCTGTGCTCAGTTTATGGGCCAACAGGGGATGACCCAGAGTTAATCGATTTTTTTGAACTCAGAATTAGCAGGCTGGCCAACCCTGATTGTTCGTGGGGATTTTAATATTAATGGAATTGATGTCTCATGGAATAATCCAGGACTGTATTCTGGTCGCAAGCCCAGAGTTTACAAGGCTCTCACCCATCTGATCGAGGGTAATGGGCTCATGGATGTCTTGCTGCAGTTAATAGCGACAGACACAGATTCAGGAAGCACTGATTTCTCGGCCCCACATGGGACAGTTGTTCGATTGGACTATTTTTGGGTGTCTCGGGGCATAATGAGGAATTCCCACATTGACAAATATCCCCGCATGATATCAGATCACAATCCCCTTGTATTAGGAATAACATATATGGGTGAGAAAGCACCCAAGAGTTGGACTTCCGAAAGGGGTTTACTAGTGGAAGAGGAATAGGTCAGCCACATGAAGGAATGGAGAGAGGATTTCTTGGACAGGAATAGAGGTAGCAACCGCATGGGTATAGTCTGGGATGCCTTTAAGGCAGGCATCCGCGGAGAGACAGATCTACAGCCGGTATCGTATTAAAAAACAGCAGCTAGAAGATCTTTACCAGAAATTAAGGGTGGTTAAAGAACAATTAGTTCGGGCCATAGTAGGTGAGAAGGCCACATAAAGTATAACAGGGAGGCTTCGCAATAGCCAAAGTAGCAATAGGGGATATAACCATAACAAAAGTAGCTAAGCAATACATGATCAGGCAGGCAGAATGTTACAAATACAGCGAACGGATAGAGCATACACTAGCAGTACGCATTAGGCAGAATAATGTAAGTAGCAACATTACAGTGGAACAAAACGAGAGAGGGGTTCTGGTAACTACAGCCTCAGGAATCCGAGAAGAGTTTTGAGGGTTCTATGAGAAACTATATGACTGAGGGAGAAACAGAGGAAAATACAGTCAGGGCATATCTAGACTCCGATACAGAGGAGAAATTTACCATGGAGGATCGGGCAGCTTTTGACACTCCTCTTGCTCCTGAAGAAGTTTATAGGGAACTTAGTGAGCTCTCGGTAGGTAAGGCATCAGGGCCTGACCGAATCTTGCTTGAATTTTACATTAGCACACTCTGACAGGTTCAGACAGGGGAGCCTCCCCAGAAGTCCTGGGCACAAGCTAGCATTGTGGTATTCCAGAAAAAAGGGAAGCCAGCCATAGAACCAGGGTCATATCGGCAAATTATTCTTATGAATGCAGACACCAAGATATACTCCAAGGTCTTGGCGACCTGCTTGAGGCCAGCTGTATCGCCAAGGCAGCATGGTTTGATACCTGGTAGGGGGACTACGGACCACATAAGAAAGGTTATCACGCTCTTCAACGCCGCCTTGGTCTCAGGAGACCCTATGGCACTCATACTATTGGATGCAGAGAAAGCATTTGATAGGGTCTCCTGGGACTTCCTGTGGTACGCACTTGAATGGCTCGGGCAGGGAAGGGGTTTATTCAGGCTTTGCGTGTGCTATACTGCTCACCCACAGCTAGACTCAATGATGGGAGGGCAAACAGAAAAATTCAAGATAAAAAGGGGGACTAGGCAGGGGTGTCCGTGTTCCCTATTGCTGTTTGCCTGTTATATTGACCCACTAATACAGAGAATCAATATGAATCCTGGTATAAGGCTTATCAGCTATCACAGGCATGAAGAAATGAGTTACTTACCTGTAACAGCAGTTATCCAGTATTGGTGTCTTTCATAGATTCACATGCCTGAATCATTCCCCGTCGTCGAGACGGGAGCCTCCGGTACATAAAAAAGTAATGTCCTATAGACATACATAGAGAAAATAGGCCTAAGGGTCTCCCCTTAGCAGCCTTTCCTTGTCCTTATATAAAAAGGACCAAACTCTCAGAGTCAGCCAATCAGCTCCGACCTCCCTCTAGAACCTTCCTGGGAGGAGCCTCAGTCCCTCAGATTTTCGTACGCACCCAGCTAGGTAGACGTAGTATTGTTAGAGAGGGATGCAAGTCCTTCCAGGGGAGGCGGGAGGGTTGCATGTGAATCTATGAAAGACACCAATACTGGATAACTGCTGTTACAGGTAAGTAACGCATTTCTTATCCAGTATTAAGGGTGTCTTTCATAGATTAACATGCCTGAATCAGAGTAGTTAGCAATAAGATATGCACATTAGTGATGCCAAGTTGCTCTGCAGGCATGTTAGACGACATACATATCATGAAGTAACATGGAAATAGCGTAAGCAGAATCTTACAATAACAAAGAATGTGCATACCTGGATGGCGGGATGTAGGAAGGCTCACCTCACTGAAAGAGATGGCGAAGCACCGCCTGTCCCACTGCTGCATCCTTCTGGAGTTCGAGATCCAGGCAGTAGTGTTTGGAGAAAGTGTGCGGTGACTTCCATGTCGCCGCTCTGCATATGTCCAAGATTGGCACTCCAGCGAAGAGTGGTGCTGATGTTGACACTGCCCTGGTGGAATGTGCGGTAACTTGATCGCTCAATGGCCGCCCGGCCTTGTCATGGCAGAATGTAATCGCTGAGGAGATCCACCTCGAGATGCTTTGTTTCGTGAGAGGCAGACCCATTCTCGGTCTGCTGTATGCCACAAACAGTTGTGAAGATTTTCTGAAAGTCTTAGTTTTATCGAGGTAGAACTTCAGACATCTCTTGAGATCTAACGAGTGTAGGGCTCTTTCAGCCACGGTGGAAGGGTTCGCAAAGAAAGACTTAAGGACTATCGGTTCATTGAGATGAAAGTCCGATGGCACTTTTGGTATGAATTTAGGGTTCGGCCTCAGCACCACCCTGTCTTGTCTGAACTGCATAAATGGTTCCTGAATGGACAGAGCCTGTAGCTCGCTCACTCTCCTTGCAGATGTTAAAGCGAGCAGGAGCGCAGTTTTCGACGAAATGTACTTGATGGATGCACGATGAATAGGCTCAAAAGGATGTCGCATGAGTTGGTTGAGGACCAGATTGAGTTGCCACGTTGGAGGAATCTTCCTAGGTCTGGGGAAAGATCTATACAGACCCTTTAGGAATTGTTTGATGAGTCTACTGGACCTGAGAGAAGGTCCCGTAAAAGTTCTGGTGAACCGTGAGATAGCTGCTAGGTGAACCTTTATGGACGCATGTGCCAGTCCTGACTGTGCTAACTGTAGGAGGTATGGCAATATTTGTTCAGGTGTGATTTGAAGTGGTTGCAGGCCCTGTGTTGAACACCAAATGCAGAATCTTTTCCATTTGAGAGAGTAGGTTTTGTTGGTACTGTCTGGTCTCGCTTTTGCCAATACCTCCCTGCATTCCTGTGGGATATTTAGGCTACAGAACTCTCTGTGCTCAGGAGCCAGGCCGATAACTTGAGCGATTGCAGGTTCGGGTGTTGGACCTGCCCGTTTGACATCGTCAGGAGGTCCGGATGTTGTCGTAGACGAATCGGTGTCCTGATGGAGAGTCGAAGCAGATACGAGAACCAGTGTTGTCTCGGCCAGAACGGGGCAATCAGGATCAGGGTACAGGGTTCCGCCTTCATCTTCCTGAGAAGCCTCGGGATCATCGGAAACGGAGGAAAAGCGTACGCAAACACGCTGGACCAGCTGATGGAAAAAGCATTTCCCAGTGACCCTTGTTGGGGATGCCAGCTTGCGTAGCTTGGGCATTTGGCGCCGCCTTGGTGGCAAACAGGTCGATTCTTGGGGCTCCCCATTGAGAGAAGATGTGGGTCAGAGCGTTGTCGCTTAGTTCCCACTCGTGGGAGAGGGATTGTTGTCTGCTCAGGGCGTCCGCGATGGTATTGTCCCTGCCTGGTACATAGTCCGCTTTGAGCGTGATCCCGTGCAGGACAAGCCAGTTCCAGATCTTTTGCGATTCGCGTGACAGAGTGAGCGAACGCGTTCCTCCCTGTTTGTTGAGATAGTGCATCGTCGTGGTGTTGTCCGTTTTGACGAGCACCGGGGAGTTCTGGATGCGTGGCAGAAAGGCCTGCAGTGCCAGATACACGGCCCTCAGTTCCAAAAGGTTTATGTGGAATTGTTTTTCCTGAGTGTCCCACTTGCCACTGATCCGAAGGTCCTGGAGGACAGCGCCCCATCCTTCCAGGGAGGCGTCCGTGGTGACCACCAGAGGTGTTGCCGGAAGGAGGAACGGCAGTCCCAGTTAGATTTTTGCGGTGCTTCCACCACTCTAGACTCCTTGATATTTTCATTGTTATCCGTACCCTGTCCTCGAAAGAGCCAGTACTTTGAGTCCATTGGCTCGCGAGGGCTTCCTGCAACGGGCGCATCCTGAGCCTGCAGTGAGGGATGAGGAGGATACAGGAGGACATCATGCCCAGGAGTGAAGTGTAGGTCCTGACTTTTAGACTCTTCTGTGCCGCCACAGCCATGGCCAGAGATAATATCTTGTCTGTCCTTTCCTTGGAGGGGAAGGCCCTTGCGGACTCCGTGTCCAAGGTCGCCCCGAGGAAGGTAATTCTTGTGGACGGGATAGTGCAGGATTTCTTGAGATTGACAGTTATTCCTAGCCTCTGAAAAAGATTTGTGCAGGTGCTGGAGGATTCTGCTGCGCCTTTTGCCGAGGGTGCTTTCACCAGCCAGTCGTCTAGGTAGGGGTAGACTTGGTGACCCATTTGACGCAGGAAAGCTGCCACCGGTGCCAGGCACTTCGTGAAAATCCGCGGCGCGGATTTGAGGCCGAACGGCAGGACCTTGAATTGATAATGTTGCCCTGCAACTTCGAACCTTAGGAATTTTCTGTGACACTGGAGGATGGGGATGTGGTAGTAGGCATCCTGGAGATCCAAGGATGTCATGAAATCTCCTTTTTCTAGAATGCCCAGTATTTCTTGAATTGTCACCATCCTGAATGATTGGCTCCGTAGGAAAGCGTTGAGTACCCGGAGATCCAGAATGGGCCGCCATTTGTTCTCCTTCTGGCGTACAAGAAAGAAGTGGGAATAAAAGCCTTTCCCTCTGAGGTGCATTGGAACTCGCTCGATTGCCCCCTTCGTCAGCATTACAGAAATTTCCTGGAGCAGCAGGCGTAGTTGTTTGGGTGTCCGTCTGCGTGGGGGTGTTTTGGGAGGAACGGTGGTGAATTCCAGGGAATGGCCGAATCTTATAATTTGGAGAACCCACCTGTCCGTGGTGATGTGTTGCCAATTGGTGAGGAAATGGGTCAGTTTTCCTTCAATTCGTAATGAGGGACAGGGTGGCTGGACTGGCTGGAGTAATGGGTCACTGGCGGCCGCCAGTACCCCTCTTTTGATTCTTTCCTCTGAAGTTTGATCTTCCGTAAGAAGACTGACGTCCTTGTTGTTTGTGTTGGTATTGATTTTTGTTACTGTAGGAGTACGAGGACCTGTTCTGATAGGAACCTCGATAAGAGGACTGACCTCTGGATCTGTTGCCTCGAAAGGACTGGTTCCGCGTTTGCAACGTGCCCAGTGCCCTGGCAGTATCGGTGTCCTTCTTTATGGTTTGTAGTGCCTCATCGATCTTGTCCCCGAAAAGGTGTTGGCCGTCGAAGGGCATGTCCAGCACCTTTGATTGTACTTCCTGTCGGAACGACGTCGCTTTGAGCCATCCTTGACGCCGCAGGACTGCAGCTCCAGCAAGTTGACGGAAGCCGTCATGGCAGCGTCAATAGCACAGTCAATTATTTCCGCTGCTGATGTTTGACCCTCCACAAGTAGAGCCTTGACTTCAGCTTGGACAGTGTCAGGCAGTTCCGCCAAATATGGGGCTATGTCCTCCCATAGTTGACGATTGTAACGCCCCAACAGGGCAATGGAGTTGGCCACCTTGATGGTCATGGCCGACGTTGTCGTGAAACGTTTTCCGATTGTATCCAACTTTCTGCCCTCTTTGTCCGGAGGAGCCGACAGAGGGGAGGAAGGGTTGCGTGAGTTCTTCTGGGCCGCCTGTGTGACCACTGAGTCAGGTTTAGGGTGTCCATTGAGGCAAGCTGCCGCCGTAAGCCGGGCCTTGTATTTTTTGTCCAGGCGTGGAACCACCGCAGGAACAGAAGCGGGTGTTAGCATGAGTTTCTTGCCTTGCTCCCATAGGAATTCTATGATCGGAATAGATTTCGTAGACTTCTGCGTCTGCTCTTTGAAATCGTGTAGGAAGCATTCAGTTTCCGTCGATTCCATAACCATATGGAATCGTTTAGCCGCCCTTTCCACAATTTTATGGAAGCCGCCAATGTCCACAGGCGGCGAATCTGCGTGGCGTGGTTGAAGTGAAGCTGGGGAAGATGCGACATACTCATCTTCCTCATCATGGGCAGAGTATACTTCCTGGACCTCTCCTTCTTCCAATTCATCCTCGTCGTCATCTTCGTCCGACGATACCACCACCTGAGGTTGGATTCTATCACGGTGGGTTGGAGGAGGAGGTCGAGACTGTTTTGGTAGTGACGCTGACGCTGGGTCATTTACTGCAGGCGTCTGATTGCCACTGTCCGTAGTTGACGCTTCGGGAAAGCGTTGTTTGTAATCTTGTATGAGGTGTTTCAAGTCATTGACAATGGAGACCGGTAGGCACACCATGGGGGTGACCTCCGTGCGGACGCTAGTGTGGACGGAGTGTTCTTGGTATGTGAACTCCTCCTGTTCTTCGTCTGTGCTTTGGCACTTGACATGAAGGTCCGATATGGAAGTAGCAGGACCCATGTGGTCTTCCTCTTCAGATTCTTCACTTTGAAAGATTTCTGGAGGTGGTTGCATTTCCACTTTGCTCGGAGACGTGGTTTCCGGTGTAATGCGTTGCCTGGTAATCTTGCCCGACGCGGAACTTCCTGTCGTCGTCGACGGTGGTAGCGTGAGGGACGACACCTCTACTAGCTTGGATTTTTTCCATGTTTAAGCAATGGTTATCGTCGTCGACGAGTCCTCCCTCGACGGAGTCTTCGTCGACGGCGTCTTCGTCGACGGGAAGGCCTTCGTCGACGGTATCTCTGTACACGGCGCCTTGGTTGTCGACGATGACCTCGACGTCGATGTGGTCGTCGCCTGTGCACTCGTCGACGGCGAGCCCGCTGTCGACATCTTCGTCGTCGATGACTTCGTAGTCGACGTCTTCGCCGTCGATGCCCTCGTCGACGCCTTCGACGTCGGGACAGTCGACGGTGTCGTCGTCGACGATGTCCTCTTCGAGGACAACGTCGTCGTCGACGGTGTAGTCTTCGTCGTCGACGATGTCTTCGTCGACCACGACGGTTTCAGCAGTATAACAGAGGAAATAGGCCTACCAGCTGACGATGATGATGGAGTCGTCGTCGGCGAGGGTGACGACGCTGTGGTCGTCGACACAGTGGTAGTCACTGAGGTAGTCCTCTGGGCATGTCTGGTAGATGACTGGGCAGGCTTCTTAAAAGTCTGTGAATCTTTTACAGACACTGATTTTGCCTCTGAAGACTTCTTATGTGCCTTCCTAGGAGGGGTGTCAGATGGGCCAGGTGAAACTACCCTTGGCCTCTTCTGAGAGACTTCGGAGGTTTTAGAGACACTACCCACTGAAGATTCCAGGTTGTTTCTATCCTTGTCTGTCAAGCCAGATGAGAAGGCGACCTTCTCTGTCCCTTACGGTCTTTTTAGGGAAAGACCTACATATTCTGCAGCTTTCAGGGACGTGGTCCGGATAAAGGCAGTATAAGCACAGGTCATGCTTATCATCCACATGGAGCCTTTTCTTCCCACATGAAGAGCAGGCCCTGAAAAGGGCTTTCTTCTGGGAGTCAGACTTGTCTAAGCAGTTAAAAGAAGCACTTACTGCAGACAAAGTGGACCGAAGTAATTCCTGATGAGAATGTAGATTGAAGAAATCACTTCCAAGGATAAACAGATGATTTTTAAGGAATCCTGAGGAGAGCTCAGGCTGGAGACTCCCTAGCACAACGTGCGGTAGAAAATCTGAGGGACTGAGGCTCCTCCCAGGAAGGTTCTAGAGGGAGGTCGGAGCCGATTGGCTGACTCGGAGAGTTTGGTCCTTTTTACATAAGGACAAGGAAATGCTGCTAAGGGGAGACCCTTAGGCCTATTTTCTCTATGTATGTCTATAGGACATTACTTTTTTATGTACCGGAGGCTCCCGTCTCGACGACGGGGAATGATTCAGGCATGTGAATCTATGAAAGACACCCTTAATACTGGATAAACTAAGATTTTAGGATATGCAGATGACCTAGCGATCATCATATCATCTCTAGAGCCAGCTTTGGCAGAAATTACAAAAGAAACTGTGGTCTTTGGGAAGGTCTCAGGCTATTTACCCAACCAACACAAAACTAAAATTCTAATTAACGAACATCTCAGCCTAGTGGACCCCCGGGTTGTCTAATCATCATCCTATTTAGGGGTAAAAATCTCAGCTACCATGGAGCAAATTGTAGAAAAAAAACCTAGCCCCTGTCATACAGAAAGGGTCAAAGGATTTCAACAGGTTGAACGACCTTCATGTCTTTAGTTGGTCATTGTAAGGTAGTAAAAATGATTTTCCTTGCCAAAGTTCTCTTTTTGTTCAGATCAATACCCTTGGTATTTGAGAAGCTCTGGTTTAAGAAATTAGAAGGGCTAGTTAACAAATTTATATGGGAAAATGGAAAGACAAGATGGACCCTGAAATGTATGTCCCTTCCTAGGGCTATCCCGGATTTCAATTTATACTATTTGGCATATGCATTACAGTACGTGTGGATTAGTTGGGGGAAAACGCCTGGACTCAAGGGAGGGCCGCATATATATGATATATATAGTTCATATATATGAACTACTGGATGGGGAAGACGCTAGAAACCTTTTTTTAAACTTACTGAACCAAGTTATTAAATAAAAGTAAGATTTAAGACTCTTTGGGCAGCATGGCGAATAAGGTGGAGGTTAAAAAACAGGATAGGATTAGGAAGAACCAATTATTACACTCCACTTTTCATGAACACATCCCTGCCGGTGGTCTTTCATGACAACACAATGAGACAGTGGGAGAATCTAGGGGTGGAAATGATTGGCGATATTTTCAGCACAGATGGTGTTAAATCATTCTCTGAGATACAAGACACGTATGAGGTGGAAAAAAACAACTTCTTTAAATACCTACAGATACGTAGCTTTTCAGTGAGGAAAACAGGGGGTCTCAAGGGGATAGCCAAAGATTCTTCTATAGATAAGCTGAGGGACGAAGATGGATGCACTATCAGCCAGATCTACAGGGTAATGGTCTCTAAGCAACAAGACTATCTTGAGAAGCAGGCAGACAAATGGGATCGGAGGCCTAGGTTAAAGGGATCGGGTTTTCTTGATTCTCTAAATATGGGGCAGATTCTATTTTGCTCATCAAAACGCCAGGCTCAGCATTTTAAGATGATTTTAGATCTTATTAGAAAATAGCAAAATGGGGTAGCCTTGTGGGCATTAGCTGCCCACGTTGCCAAGCCCTTCGGGTAGACGTGGCCCATATGTTTTCAAGCAGCCACAGTTGGACAATTTGAAGAGAGATAGTCACATTCTTTGAAGATTAAAGTAGCCCGGACACCTGAATTCATGCTGCTTGGAAGGAGTAGTTCAGGATCAGATGGAGCACAGCCATACTTTATGTTCTTGGCCATGGCAGTGATTAGAATTTGTGTTGCTACTGCCTGGCTGGACCCTGCTCCCCCTCTTTCTCTCAATGGCTTGCCCGACTCCTCTCTACTTTTAATATGGAGAATGTTGTTTCTTGGTATATATTATCAATGCGGTCATAAGGCGTAAATGCTTTTATCCCAAAGTATTAATTTTATTAAATCTCTTATTTAAATCGCTCATATATGAATGTATGTGCTCCTGCAAAAAAAATGCTAATAGAAATACTTAAATTAAAAAAAAAAGGAAAACAACAATAGATTCTGGCAAATGAAATTTGAAAAAGAACCTGGGTTTTGCACTAGATTTTTGATGGTGCTTTTGAAGATTTGCATCAAGATTTTCATTTCCAAAACAATTACATTTTTAAGACAAACAATATATTAGAAACCTATATTCAGTGTTTTCCTTTCAAGTTTTTATATTTTAAATTTGAAATAAATACCTAGCTCGACATCATTATCCAGTAACGTAGACAAGTGGAGCCACGAATGCAAGCACTGAGCAATACTCCGCATCAATAGATCAAACTGAAAAGCAAATTAATTTTGTCCCACGTAAGATTGATAGTTACAATATAAAGAAAGAAAAATCAGCAAACCTATACAGTTTATTACATTACAGTAGAACTTAATTTCTATCGTTATACTGCATTTTTCATAAATTCAGTGACCTTCGGCATTTCAAAACACCCTGGTTGGCTTTCAAATCAATAAGAAATATGTTCAACCCTTTCCATACATCAAATGAGTTTTCAATTATGCCATTTAATCCCGCGATCAGAAATAAACATTCTGGAAAAACTGAGAATGTCATTAAAAATATTAAAGTAACCATATTTATTGCATTTTTAGATTGCATTTTAAAACAGTAAATTAATAGTGCACAATGGCTTCACTTTAACTTTCCGAAATATGTACTTAAAGTGGGGCAATTTTATGGCTGCAAAAGAACAAAACAAAAAAAAAAATCTGACATTTATGAACAAAGTGTAGACTGATGTGCTTCTTTAAAAGGGATGCTTTCAGCGACACTGCGACTCCCTGTTCTTACACATTGGTAGTAGTGGGTTTTTTGTACACCAAGTTCATTTATTTTTAAATTTGGTCTACATTAAATGAAATAATAAAAACAACGCCCTGTACAATCCACCTTCAGCAGTGAGTACAACAGCACTTATAATACAGTTTATACACACTAAAATAGTTTCCTTTCCCCCTCCCCATAAAGAAACCAGAACAAACCAAATCAAAGACGAACCTAATTTGGAATAACTCAAATGGCAAAAGGGATAACCAAGGTACTAAAGGTTTGAGAGAGGCCCATCCCCATCCCACCCTAAAATATAATTACAAAGCTCTGGGTTTTACCGCTAGAACAAGTGAGAGCGGCTGATGAAGTAAAGCATGCTAAAATTATGTTCTTGGGCTTCTGTTTCTTTGACCAAATCTTATTAAATACTACTCGTTAAACTCCAGAAGCTGGGTAATCCATCTGTGAATTTCCTTTTTATCTTGACCAGGCTGCTTTTACCCAACTTATACAATGAGCAAATTGCTAAGCCACAGTACAGAAACACATTTACATTAACATTGAAGACCTGGGGAAATGAAATTTCAACAATTGTATTTTGTTTAAAGAGCTGTATTTTAAACAGTTTTTATTTTCGTATCCTGTTTTTATACAGTATGGAAACAAAATGAGACATTCACATTTTCCCAAGGAGCTGTAAGGATGATCTTTAGAGGGAGAACGGTGAAAAGCCTGAAGCTCAGTCGTTTGATGATGAAGATTTGAAGGAGTAACGGCTTGATGTGCATCGTCTAGAACATGTACTGGAATTGGACAGAGGAGATGTTCACCTTAAGGTTTAATGATTTAAAAGAGCTTCCAAGTTCATGCGAAGAATATAGTCCAAGAATAAATCAATTTGTTGAATGTTTTATGCTACATAGGTGTACACTTTGCGATCCTCTGGTGTTCTTGCCAAATATTCTCGCTCAATAAGTCCTTCAATACGCTTTTTAATAACAACTGGACTTGGTAGGAATCTGGCTTTTAACTGCTGAGTAACCTATAAAAAAAAGAATGACTGCATTAATTAAAAACATTATAAAGTCGGTCAAAGCGGGACAGTGCTGGACATATCGGACAGGTTAGTTCACTTGCTGGTAGATTTAAAAGGGTAACTAAAATATGAATTACATATTTCAGGTCAAGTTAACTTTGTTCAGAAGTACAAAAGGTGAACTGTAAAAAAAACAAAAAAACGCTCAACAAACATCTTTGTGACCATTCAACATATTGGGTACCATTTGGAAACATTTATCTCGAGAAAAGATGTTCCTAATTAGCTGAACAAATGTCATATGACTAGTTTACAAGCAAGAAGTGGTGCCATTAGATCCCACACACCTAACTTGTTTCCCTATTCAACCGAATATAATTTTCAAACGAGGGGTTGAGGTGCGCACTATTCAATATATACTCAAACAGTTATCAAGATAGAAATAAAAGTCTTTGACTTCAAAGTGGAGTAAGATACTTCCGTTTATAACAAACTTTTAATGTTGGCACATGTCAACAGCAGAGCAGATCACCCGCAGCGCAGATTAGTAAAACAGACAAAGTATTTGGTCTCCCAAACAGAACTTCAGCACAGTAATTCCATTGTTATTTTATGGGTACCAGCACATACATGGAAAAAGAGTAGAGATGAGATCAGTAATGTGACTGTACAAGAAGGAAACTTGTAGCGCAAAATTAAAAGTGTCACCAATTTTGACTGGGGCTCTGGTTAACCGTTGTACATGAAAAGACGATCAAAGTGGTATTTTACACGCTTCTCACTCAATTATAGTAGCCCCTCCACACACCTCGAAGCAGGTGATGGTGGTCAGAGGTTTTGAGACAGCTGATAGAGCAAACAATGGTGGACACTGAAGTTGCAGGTGATGTTGGTATCCAATTAGTCTAATCCCTAACATGTAGGAAACAATAAAGCTAAGGTGGGTCTGGACCGGATGGGAAGGTTTTCGCTGTAGAGAAGGTGGTACATGGAGAAGTCCCAGCAGCAGTCTTACTGCTAGCGGAACTGCTTCTCTGGAAAGCGCAAGGGTGCTGTGGTCATTATTTGAAGCTTGGATTGCTTCAAATGATTTGGATGAGCTATAAAACAGATATACCTAAGGCCTGGTAAAGGGGAGGTTAATCCTACCTCAGGGGAGAGGGTGGAGAGGATCTTCCACTATATGGAAGGGGTGCTGGAGGGATACGTCCTCCTTATTCAATACTCATAAACCAAAAGTATCCCATCCTGTATACGTATGATACGCAGGGGGCACTAGTCTCCTCAGGGAGTACACTATCTGTTTAAAGGCAGGAAAGGAAATAATTTATTTTCTTTATATAACCCTCACACACTCTAGTAGTGCCATGCTTCATCACCTGGTTCACCCTGACTTCTAATGGTCAGGGTGGGCTCAACCATATTTCACTGAGCACTTAAAAGAAGTAGACCAGGGGGCATTAGGATTAAAAATCCTACAATTACTCCTAGGTATTCCTTTATTCACTGAGTGGTTGGGGATATTAAAAGGGGAATTTGTCAGGTATTGAGGTTATGATGGTCCTATGACCCTAAAACCAACCAACATGGATCAGCCCTATACTGTGGCCCTACGGGGTTCTGGGCTTTCATCAGGGTGATGATGTTTCTAATCCCTGGCGTGTTAAGTTCAAGAGGCTTCCAAAACTTTATATAAAGTGATGTGCAGGTGTATGCCTGCACCTAAGTGCACCTACTTGCCCTTTATTTTGTAGTTTTTTCTTAGGTCCAACCTGAAAATAAAAGCAGACTGTAGTGGTGCCTGTAACCGCGTGTGCCAGTATCATACTTTGTGACAGGTCAATGCGTCATGTGGAATTCCAGTATGAGATTCTGTGTGAAGGCACGCATCACCAATTGCATGCTCATTCCATAGTGACTTGGGAATATTTGTTCCCCTTTCAGCCCAAAAATTTTGTTGTGAATGTTCCACAATCACGCTTCTCTCGTGGGGATTTTCTGTGTGTTTATATAATTATATATCATCTTTGCAGACTTGTCAGATGCATTATTAAAAGTCCATGTAGTTAAAAAAAAAAAAACATGCTGGTACAAGTCAAATAAACTGTTAAGCACCGTTACAAATATACATCCACTGTTAGTGCATAGAAATTTACCAAATGGTCATGTCGTGATTATACTGCCATCCATTCATAATAAATGTATGAAATTAGTTATGGAACTTCCATGGGCAGCACCTCTGCCTCGAGTATTGCATGCCTGTACATGAGCAAATCGGAAGGTAACATATGGACCAACAATAATTTCAACAATGAGATACACGTGTGGCGCCCCTATATAGAGGATATCCTTGTTAAATGGCATGGTGATGAGAAGTACCCAAGTATTCAAAGACTGGCTCAATCAACTGAACCCCTATCTCAGCTTTACTATGACCGCCCATACCACCATGTAAATATAGCAAGAACTGGCAAACTGGAAAGCACCCTTTACACGAAACCCACGGACTGTAACAGCTTACTCCTCTTTCCCAGCACCCACCCACGCTCTTTAAGAGAGAATCTCCCAGAGGGACTGCTCACATCTGCACAGCTTCAAAGAAGATATCAGAAAAACTTGCTATGACACAGCAGGAGAAGGCATATCTCAAAAGGATTATAGAACAGGCCAAGAGAAGAGCCCAGAACACTTGCCTATCGGCCTTGCTTGATACCAATGTGAAAGAGGAAACAAACTCACTGATGTTTTACTACGTACAACTCGTCTTCAAACATCAAAGAAAATAATGAACGAAAAATGGCTCATTCTCACCTACAACCAACTGTCCTTCAAAAAATGTTATTCTCCTTCAGACGAAACAGGACCATTCGGGATATGCTGGTACACAGTGGCAGTTGGAGAAACCAACAAGAGAGCTACAAACGACCCTTTGGGACCAACTGCAAATGAAAGGACACTACCCTTGTGGTTCTTGCACAGCATGCCCTTTTACAGCACAAACACTTTATTTATTAGGCCTCCCCTTCCATGGAAGTAAAGATACCATACCAACTGTAACCCTAGTAACGTCATTTACATGACTGCATGTTCCTGTAACAAGCCATCTATTGGAATGACAACCAGGAAGGTGAAAAGATGTATAATTGAACATAGAAGCACTATACGGTGTGCCAGGATATCAACTAGATTCACAGCCAACTATGTAGAAATGGGACACACAGATCAGGATCTGAAAAGTACTGTGATTAAAGAACAACATTGGGTCTACAAGCTCAACATACACGAGTATGCAATCCTGTGGAGCCAACTGAGCCGCACTTAAGAGACGATAAAGGTTCTCTTGCACTACAAAATATATACCGCTACCCACAGACAACACACTTGGCTATGTGAATAGCATGTAATCATGTGTAGACACCTAAGATGAATAACATCACCACTCTCTGATATCTTAAACACTTACAGGTGTGCTTGACTCATACCAAATTCATCTTAAAGTTAAAGTGTAATTCTTTTACATTTGTATGGCACGTAAAAAGAAAGGTTTACCGCCCTACTGGCAATTTTTCTCACTGAAAATAAGTCGGCTGCACCTAACGTTCTATTTCACCACAAAAAATTATTTTTACCAGTCTAGCACCCCAGTTAAACATAAATGCAGCAGGTAACGTGCTATTTGACATTCATATGGCGCATATAAGTAAGCTTTACCCCCTATTGGCATCACTGACTACAAGCCCAATGATTCCCTGGGCTGATGGTAGTTCCAGTCCATTAGAGCACACTACACCAACAACAAAATGACCTCATACAAGCCCCATGATTACCTGGGCTTTGGTAGTCCCAAATGTTCAGGACACACCATTTGGATGTCGAAATGACGTCACACAAGGCGACGCGGGCAGGGCGTAACTCACAAATAGGCCACATGCGAGTGGGATGAACATAAACATACAAGCTCTCCGGTTACTGAAACTCAGAGCAGAGAGTCGCAGAACCAAGTTGGTGCATGGGATGGGTAGTACCCTTGATGCAGTAAGTAACAAACAAATGAGTGGGTGTGTGAACGCTGACATTCAGGAGGAGCAATAACGCTGCCCGGCCGTTCTTTAACAAGTGCAATAGGACTCTTACCCTCTACAACCTTTTTTATCCAACATAAGTGTGTGACTACAGGGCGACCCCCGCAAACGCAAACACTTTTGGAGCGCGAGGTCCATAACTAATGTGTAAGTGATTTCATAAATTGATTACGAATGGATGGCAATATAATCACGACCTGACCATTTGGTACATTTCTATGCACTAACAATGGATGTATATCTGGAACAGTGCTTAACAGTTTATTTGAGTTGTACAAGCATGGTTTTTGAAAAAAAATACGCAGAATTTTAATAAGGCATGACAAGTCATCAAAGGTGATATATAAGGATAACCCCCACCTCTTTCCCTCCTTCATTCTTAGTCTACTTCCTCTGCTCCTACCCCCACTCCCCTGAATCTTCCCTATGCCTGCTTACGTACATGTCGTTATTGATTTTCTCGACCTAACATGTAACTATGCCCTGAAACTGTGTAATCTTGTATTGATGTAAACTGCAACTATGGTCTGAAACTCTTGTAAAGCGCTCTGAAACCTTCGGGTCTAGCAAGTGCTATATAAAACCATTCAAATTAAAAAAAGGTCCTGATGTTTGCAAGTTTTTTTGCTTCGAAGAAGTCTTTCCTAGTCACGAGGTAAGGTGACTCCTTTTGGTGATAGTGCGCATGGGCATAGACTCCATTGTTTGTTTTCGCGCAAGAGGGTGAGAATGGTGTAAGTAAGAGTAGTATAGAGATGTCCATGCGTATAAATGTCAAATAAAGAACTGCAACAACTACAGGTACCCGGGGAGGTGGGTGGGCACATGTGAATCTACAGCTCTACATGCCGAGAACGGATGATTACTGGGTAACATTATTCGTTTGAGGCTTGTGTGCTGTAGATACATATGATTTGCATAGACTATAAAGCAGTATACTCCTAAAGCGGTGGCTAACCTGTAGATGTTGCAGTTGTTTAGAACACTGTTTTAAGTACTGCTTGGCCTACATTAGCCTGTTGTCGTGCTAACACATCTACACAATAGTGTTTGGTAAATGTGTGGTGTAGACCATATAGCTGCTTTACATATATCAGCTAGATGGATGTTACCTAAAAAACCCACAGAAGCCCCTACTTTGCGAGTGGAATGCGCTCCAGGGGATATAGTCAAAGTCCTTTTGGCTTTAGCATGGCATGTTTGAATGCATTTAACAATCAATCTCGCAATACCAGATTTAGATATAGGATTGCCTTTATCAGGTGGAGCAAATGCTACAAACAGTTGTTTTATTTTGCGGAAGTCCTTTGTACTATCTATGTGGTACAACAAGGAAAATGCTACTTACCAGTATGCATCTGTTTTTGGCATGTAGAGCTGCAGAGTTACACACGGTTGCATAGATCGCCATCTAGTATTGGGCCCGGATGTTAGCACTTGTTTTTGTCCTGAAAAGTCTTTGGAAGTCACAAGATAGGGGACTCCTCCTTTGGATCACATTGCGCATGGGCATCAGCTCCATTCTTAGATTGTTTTTCGCCAGAAGGGAAATGATGGAAGTTTGTAAGAAATAGGAAGGATGCCCATGTAAGCTGTATCTAATTAAGATAATACTGGAACAGATAAAGGTAGCCGGGGAGGCGGGTGTGAGTAGGTACTTTTTTAATAACCATTCTGCGACTATAGCGAATAGTAAAGGGCTCTTCATTATATCGCTTCTTACTTTGTCCATTGGTTGACGACCCATCGATAAACCATGAACATTGTATCTATTTGAATGTAACCACTCAAACATGGCGTCTACCGTCTAGAGGAACATATCGACACACTCTAATTATCGGCTGTGTCGTCTTTATGTTGCCTTGTTATTCAATGATTGCAGTTTCTTTGGCAACATTGACATTAATATTTACCTAAGTCGACTTAGCTTTTAGCTTATAAATTACTTCGTTTTTTTACGTGAAAATGTAACTCTGTGTATGTTTTTACAATGGTTTTCTAAAATGAATAAAACAATACCTATCATATTTATATTTCTCTAGGGCTTACCTTTGCCTGATTAAAACCGTTGCTATACCTTTCCATGACTTCATAACGAATTACTAATACTCCTTAATGAGAAAGGACTACCTTATAAACTCTGTGAGTATGATGGTGTCGTAAAAACTATGATACCACTTTTTAGACTAGACATTTGTACACAATATATTGTATTGGAATATTTATTGGTGATTATTACCTCTGCAGATGCACTATTGGACACTAAATCTTGCAGCATCTGTGAATTTGAAAACTATACGTTCTATTCAGGTATTCCTTTATGTATTTCTCTTGATTGTCACATTAGAATTCACCAATATGTCTTCGGCAATAATAAATAATGTAATTGATGTTATGGGAATCTGTGTATATTATGTTCAAATCTGGTTTTTATGTATTTCCCTTGACTGTCACTTTATAAGTTATCAATATGTCTTTTGCAATATTAACAATGTAATTGAAGGCATAGGCACCTGTGTATATTATTTTTGATACAACACAGTTCGGACAGTGGACCACTCCTTTTTCAAAGCACCAACCCAAATATCACCAAAATATTCAATTTTCAATGAACTAGCGTGCACTTCTCACATGCTCCGTGTCCCGAAAGCATATTCAAAAACTTGGAAAAAGAGTCTATATTTTTATCATGGATGAAAAAGCACCGCTGCGAAAGTGAGTCTCCGCTGATCATAGGAGATTAGTAAGTCGTTGAACTGTCCTCTTATAAAGACGCTGAATCGTGATTAATAAAGTTCAATGTTCTTTTAATAATCCATTTGTAGACACCAGCCAACGCGTTTCGTTCTGTCACCAGAACTTCTTAAGGGCTGTAAGTTACAAAAAGGAACATACAAAAACACTATAAGTGCCACAAAAGACAACATGTACACATACATATATAAATAAGTATATAAAAAGTTGCAACAACACAGTGCCCACATGCAAATATAAGTAATGCAGCATTTGGTGATTTGAAGTGTCATATGACATCTTTGTCACGAAGCCGAGCTCCCTGACTTGGATGAGCTCCCTGACTTGGACGGACGGGGTGTACCTGCTAACGTTTCTTCCTCTCCACCCCGTCCGCAGGATCCTTTGGACGTTTCCTAGGTTTCTCCGGCTCTGCCTTCTGTGACGCTGGGGGCGTGTTCTCCGGCATCTCCAGCAGTCGACCAATCAGGTGAACGGACGTCATCTGCAACTATGCAATCGGACGACCTGGGGGCGTTTAAGGAAGCCCCGTCTTGGATTGTCGGCGCGGAACTTCTGGGACGCCAGCCGACGCACGAGGAGAACGCCAAGGACGAAGAGGGAGGAAGTACCGTGGAACCGCTTCTGGGACCCCTGGAGCAGAGACTCGACAAGCCAGGAGGCCAACGTTACCACGAGCCACCCGCCACACTTCCAGGGGAGAAGTGTGGCTCCAAAAGGTACGAGGGCGTTTTCAGGGATTGTTTAAATCACGGGGTGGGACGGGGTAGCCTGAGGGTGGTCACTGTCGCCGTACCCTGCCGTACGTCTACACTTACAGACTGCTATAGATGGTGGTAGCACCCTGGTGATCCCTCACTACCCTACCCTCCTCTCATCTGTTGTACATATCGACCCCAGCCCCTAACGTGGCTGCTTTTCTTTTCCTTTTCCCGAGCTTATCTCCGGACCAGCGACAATCTCTGGTTAAGTCAAGACGGGAACCGAAGACCCCGGAAGTCCACCAACGGAGAGATTCCAAGCTTGTGTTGTGTACCCTACTGGACATTGTGTTATTGAACCCCCCCTTGAGACTACCCCCGATACTGTCAAACCGAATAAAAACGGTTAAACATAGACTCCAATTTGTGGCGACTCTCCTTCTCCCGCCCCCACTCCCCACAATCTTATTTTTTGCTTATGTGCAAAATGCCTGCATATTCCGTGTTACTCACTATTGGCCAACCTAACAATGTGGCAGCCTATTTGCAGTAGGTACACTTTAAATAGTTTAATATCTTCTAGCAATATTTCATATAAAAAAATTGTTTTATCTCTTAATCACATCTGTCAGCGGGATGGTTCCCACAGCTTGCACTATTGGAGTTTGAAATATAAAATGGCGCTGACAGATGTGATTAAGAGATAAAACAATTTTTTTATCTGAAATATTGCTAGAAGATATTAAACTATTTAAAGAGTACCTACTGCAAATAGGCTGCCACATTGTTAGGTTGGCCAATAGTGAGTAATACGAAATATGCAGGCATTTTGCACATAAGCAAAAAATAGGATGTCATATGACGCTTCAAATCACCAAATGCTGCATTACTTATATTTGCATGTGGGCACTGTGTTGTTGCAACTTTTTATATACTTATTTATATATGTATGTGTACATGTTGTCTTTTGTGGCACTTATAGTGTTTTTGTATGTCCCTTTTTGTAACTTACAGCCCTGAAGAAGTTCTGGTGACAGAACGAAACGCGTTGGCTGGTGTCTATAAATGGGTTATTAAAAGAACATTGAACTTTATTAATCACAATTCTGCGTCTTTATAAGAGGACAGTTCAACGACTTACTAATCTCCTATGATCAGTGGACACTCACTTTCGCAGCAGTGCTTTTTCATCCATGATAAAAATATAACCTGTGTATATTATGTTCACATCATGTTTTTACTTATGCACCTCTTTGGATATCAGATCAGAATTCAACAAGATGCCATTAGCTTCGCAAAAAGTGTATTTGAAGATATATGAGCTCCATGTCTTCTCTCTATTATCCAGTATCTTCCTTTGTGTGAATATTTTCCCAGAAGATCGTTAAAACGTATGGAAATTACCTTGTGTTGCTAAAATATTCTGGTTCTCTCTTCTTTAAGACAAGGTTTGTCTAGATATTAGTGCTTATGGATTGCACTTTGTAAATATGTGTTTTTGTATCTTTTTATTATGTATAGCCCTGAAGAAGTCCGGTGACGGACGAAACGCGTTGGCTATTTGGCTATCAGCGCTATCAGCGATTATTTTAAAGAAAATGGAAGACTGAATAAAGGACAGAAAACTGAAGACTCAAAGTCTCTTGTCTATATATTTGTTGGGGAAACAATCATGACAATGTTATATGTGATTTAACAAATACTGAGATATTATTCATCTTAAATTGTGTATTTAATTCTGAAGGGTGCTGCCCATTTTTCAAAGTCTAGTAAATCAAGGAAGTAGGGTTTCCTTATCTTCCTTGTTGGGTCTGTATAGGGATTACATTCCTGGATCTAGCACCTTCGCTTTGGACCTAGTCACTGTACTTAAATAGTGGTGCAAACGTTTTGCCTTAATCCCTAAATAAAATTTTCTTCTTTGCAAGCTAAACAGTCTCTGGCCTCGTGCTCCGGTGAGAGGCAGATATTGCAAACCTCATGGAGATCGGTGTGGGGAAACTTCGACCCACATTGAGGACACTTCTTGAATGGCATCCTTTCCATGAGCCAGAAGATCAGGTCCGAAGGCCTTCGTCGACAACCGGAATCAAAGACTTCGAAGTTGTTGAGACTCGAGTCGATTGGGGAACGCGTTCGAGACAATACCGTTGAAAAGGGTGAAGGATTGCGCGCCGAAAGTAGAATCAATTTCAAAGCACAGAAAACACATCAGAGCCCATTGGCGGAAAAAAACAATCCAAGGATGAAGCCCATGCGCAATGAGATCCAAAGGAGTCACCTATCTTGTGACTTCCAAAGACTTTTCAGGACAAAAACAAGTGCAAACATCAGGGCCCAACACTAGATGGCGATCTATGCACCAGTGTGTAATTTGCAGCTCATATGCCTCAAACAGCTCTTTTAACGTCAAGCACGTGAAGAGCGTTTTCTGCTACGGAATCAGGTTGAGGAAAGAAAACTGGTAACTGAACCGGTTGGTTTATATGAAAAGCAGAAACTACTTTGGAAAGGAATTTGGGGTTTGTTAGGGAGAACTGTCCTGTCTTTGTGTAGCTGAAAGAAAGGTTCTTCTAGTGTTAATGCCTGTATCTCACGAACTCTCCTCAGTCAAGTGACAGCAACGAGGAAAGCTACTTTCCATGAGAGGAACAGTAAAGGGCATTTGTGTAATGGTTCAACAGGTGGATCCATGAGCCTTGTGAAGACAATGTTAAGATTCCACACTGGGGCAGGAGGAATCCTTGGTGGTATTACCCTTTTTAAACCTTCCAGAAGGCCTTGATTACTGTACATCTGACTAGTGACAGATGTTGGTTATTTTGTAAGTATGCAGCTACAGCTGCAAGGTGCAAACGATGCAGACGTGTAAGCCAGTCCTATTCATTGTAAATGTAACAAATAATGTATTGTATAGAAGCATCTAAAGGATTGATTTTGCTGTTGCAATATACAGCAAATCTTTTCCATTTTCCAGCATAGCAAGCTCTGGTGGTAGGCTTTCTTGCTTCTTTCAGAATATTCATACAGTCTGGTGATAAATTTAAGTAACCAAACTCTAGGACTACAGGAGTCAAATTCAGTTCTTTGGGATTTGGATGTCTGATTTCTCCATGGTTCTGTGTGAGGAGACTGGAATTTAGGTGCAGTTTTTGATGTGGAACTAGTGACCGCTCCAGCAGAGTGGTGTACCATGGTTGACAAGCACATGTGGGAGCCTCTAGAATTAGTGTGAAGGATGTTTGCTTGAGCTTCCGAACCACCCAAAGAATGAGCGGGAGAGGCGGATAAGTTTAGACAAATATCCCCGACTAATTCATCCATAGGTCATTGCCCTTTGATTGCGGGTGTGGGTGCCTGGAGCCGAAGATTAGGCATTTTGCGTGTTTGGCTGTGGCGAATAGGTCTATTTGTGGGAATCCACACTTTTGGGAGTACATAAGGAGAAATTGGGGTGAAGTTCCCACTCGTCAATTTGTTGCCTTCTTCTGCTGAGATCGGCAATTATATTGTTTACTCCTGGGAGATGTTCTGCCAGAAGATAAATCTTTTGATGGATCGCCCAATTCCAAATGTCTTGAGCGAGTGTTGACAGTTGGAGAGAGTGTGTCCCTTCTTGCTTCTGCACATAGTACATTGCTGTCATGTTGTCCGTCCGGACTAAGACAGTTTTGGCTATGAGATGAGTTTGAAAAGCTTTTAGTGCTAGGAAGATAGCTAAGAGCTCTACATAGTTGCTGTGGAGATTTTTGTGCTTGTTGCGCCACATGCCTTGTATTGTGTAATATTTTAGGTGAGCCCCCCTCCCCCCCAACCTGCTAGAGATGCATCTGCTGTGAGCACGATCTGTGGAACAGGGTCGCTGAAAGGCCGGCCTGTGAATACGTTTTGTGGGTCCCACCACTGCAGAGAGCGATGCGTACGGCCACCTACCAACACTAGATTGGTTTATAGACCCTGTGATTGATCCCACTGGCGTGCTAAGCACTCTTGTAGGGGGTGCAAGTGAAGCACTGCATGGGGTACAATTGCTATGCAAGACGCCGTCATTCCCAGTAGTTGCATGAGCACTCTGGCTGGTAATGTTTGGTTGGAATGAAGCTGTTGAATGCTAGCCTGAATATTGCGTATTTTGGCTACATTGGGAGAGGATAGAGCATTGACTGTCTATAGTTGCTCCAAGATGAGACTGCATCTGTGAGGGATGCAGGTGAGACTTTCGTACATTGATGGTGTAGTACAGTCTATGAAGTAGATCTATTGTGTTCTGTGTGTGCTGCTGACAGTTTTGGTAAATGCTGGCTTTGATGAGCCAGTCGTCTAGGTAGGGGAACATGTGAATTTGTTGTCTTCTGAGATGAGCTGCGACTTCTGCCAGGCATTTGGTAAAAACTCTGGGCGCTGTAGTCACTCTGAAGGGAAGTACCTTGAACTGGTAGTGCTTCTCTGCTATCACAAATCTCAGGTATTTGCAATGAGCTGGATGAATTGGAACATGAAAATGTGCGTCTTTTAAATGCAGAGTAGACAAAGTCTACCGTTTGTAAAAGTGGGAGTACTTGTTGAAGTGTCACCTTGTGAAAATGCTCTGACCGTATTGCAAATGCTACTTACCAGTATGCATCTGTTCTTGGCATGTAGGGCTGCTGACATTCATATCTGTGCATAGATCGCCGCCTAGTGTTGGGTCCGGATGATTGCACATTGTTGTCCTGGAAGAGTCTTCGAAGTATCACGAGATAGGTGGCTCCTCCCCTGGACTACAGTGCGCATGGGCATCGACTCCATCCCCAGATTGTTTTTAGCCATTGTGGCCGAGATGGAGTGAACTTTGTGAGTGATGACCATGCCATGAAATGCATGTAAACACTGCAGCTGCTACAGGCGCCGGGGAGGAGGGCGGGCGATATGAATGTCAGCAGCCCTACATGCCAAGAACAGATGCATACTGGTAAGTAGCATTTGCAGTTCAAGGCATGTGGGCTGCTGAATTCATATCTGTGCATAGAATACATAGCAGTCCCTCCATTAGCGGCGGCCGCCCGTGCCAGCTGCAGCAGTTTGGAAAAGTGTCTTGAGAACAGCCTGCCCTACAGCTGCCTGCTGTTTAGAGTGCACGTCTGCACAGTAATGTTTAGTAAATGTATGTGTGGTAGACCATGTGGCTGCTCTACATATGTCCTCTAAGGGAATGTTTCCAAAGAAGGCCATAGAGGCCCCCAACTTTCTGGTGGAGTGGGCTCTTGGTGGAATTGTAAGAGTGCGTTTAGTTTTTGCATAACAGATCTGAATACATTTCACGATCCACCTAGCAATACCAGCCTTGGAAATAGCGTTACCTTTGTGGTGTGACGCAAAGGCAACGAAAAGCTGCTTAGTCTTTCTAAAGTCCTTGGTCCTGTCAATGTAATACATTAGGGCCCTTTTGACGTCAAGGGTGTGGAGCATCCGCTTCGCCAGTGACTCAGGATTTTGAAAAAACACCGGCAACTCAATGGTTTGGTTTATGTGGAACTGAGACTCAACCTTGGGTAGAAATTTAGGGTTAGTGCGGAGCACTACCCTGTTAGCATGAACCTGGAAGAATGGCTCCTGGATTGTGAGGGCCTGCAGCTCACTAACTCTCCGTAGCGATGTAATTGCTACTTAGAAAGCCACTTTCCAAGTCAAGAACTGAAGTTCGCAGGAATGTAGTGGCTCAAAGGGAGGACCCATCAGTCTTGTAAGAACCACATTGAGGTTCCATTCTGGAGCTGGTGGGGTCCGTGGTGGAATGACCCTTTTGAGTCCTTCCAGAAAAGCTTTGATAGCAGGCACTTTGAAAAGTGAAAGGTGCTGTCTATTCTGGAGGTATGCGGCCATCGCAGACAGGTGAATGCGGATGTAAGTATATGCCAAATTACACTGGTACAGATGGAACAGGTAACAGATGTTCTGAATGGAAGCATCTAGTGGATTAATGTTGTGGTTTGCGCAATAAATGACAAACCGCTTCCATTTGGCCGCATAACATGCTCTAGTAGTGGGCTTTCTTGCCTCCCGAATGATGTCCATGCAATTGGGAGGAAGGTTAAGGTAGCCAAACTCTAGGACCTCAGGAGCCAGATCGCCAGGTTGAGCTGTCGCGGATCCGGGTGCTGAATGTCGCCATGGCTCTGCGTCAGAAGGCTGGGTGTGAGATGAAGCCTTTGATGCGGTACCACGGACAGTTCCAGAAACGTGGTGTACCATGGTTGGCGGGCCCACGTCGGAGCAACCAGGATGAGAGTCATTGAGTGTTGCCTGAGCTTGCGTGCCACCAGCGGTATCAGGGGTGCTGGGGGAAAAGCGTACGCAAATTTGCCTGACCAGTTCATCCATATCGCATTGCCCTGCGATTGCGGGTGTGGGAACCTGGCGGCGAAGCTTTGGCATTTTGCGTTCTCCCTTGTGGCGAACAGGTCTATCTCTGGATGACCCCATCTTTGAAAGTACGGCTGGAGTACTGATGGATGTATCTCCCACTCGTGCATCTGGTGGCTGTGCCTGCTGAGCAGGTCCGCCATCTGATTGTCTTGGCCTGGGAGGTGTTCTGCCATGAGGAAGATGTTCCTCTGAATGGCCCACTTCCACATGCTCTGAGCCAGATGAGACAGCTGCGGAGAGTGTGTTCCTCCCTGTTTCTGAATGTAGTACATGGCCGTCATGTTGTCCGTCCGGATCAACACGACCTTGTTGCACAGATGTACTTTGAACGCCTTTAAGGCCATGAAGATTGCCATCAGTTCTAACACATTGATGTGCATCTTCTTCTGCTGTAGTGTCCATAGTCCCTGCACTGTGTAATGGAGTACATGCGCTCCCCAACCCTGGAGAGAAGCGTCCGTCGTCAGGATAATCTGTGGCACAGGCTCTTGGAACGGTCGGCCCTTGCAAAGGTTTTGTGGATTCCACCAATGCAGAGAGTTGTATGCCCGACCGCTCACCAACACTAGGTCTTTCAATTGCCCGTGAGCCTGAGTCCACTGACGTGCCAAGCACTCCTGAAGCGGACGCATATGTAGTCTCGCGTGCGGGACAATGGAGATACAGGAGGCCATCATGCCTATCAACTGCATGAACACTCTTGCTGGAAGCGAGTGCTGAGGTCTGAATCTTTGGATCAGCGACTGAATGCTGGTGACTCTCACTGAATTCGGCTGTGCAGTGGCCGCCAGCGTGTTTATGGTTGCCCCCAGATACTGCCGTATGTGGGCGGGCTGGAGATGGGATTTTGGATAATTCAGTGAGAACCCCAGATTGTGCAGAAGGTGAATGGTGTGGGACACGTGGTCGGCGCACTGCTGGTCCGACTTTGCTTGAATGAGCCAGTCGTCCAGATAGGGGTAGACGTGGATGTTTTGACGTCTTAGATGCGCCGCCACCGTCGCTAGGCACTTCGTGAAGACCCTGGGCGCTGTGGTGACCCCAAAAGGCAGAACATTGAACTGGTAGTGCTGGTTTTGAATGGTGAACCTTAGATATTTTCTGTGTGAAGGATGCAGGGGAATGTGAAAGTATGCATCCTTGAGATCCAGAGTTGCCAGGAAGTCCCCTTGCCGAAGCAGTGGGAGAACCTGCTGTAGTGTGAGCATATGGAAATGTTCTGACAGAATGTACAAGTTGAGAGGTCTGAGGTCTAGGATGGGCCTGAGGGATCCGTCCTTCTTTGGAATTAGAAAGTACAGGGAGTAAACCCCTGTGCCCCTTTCTTGCAGTGGAACGAGCTCTATCGCCCCTTTTTGCAGCATGACGTTGACTTCCTGCTGCAACAAGTGCAAGTGCTCGCCGGACATAGGACGGTTCTTTGGAGGTATGTTGGGTGGAGTGGATGTGAGCTCCAGACAATAACCGTATTGGATAAGAGATCTGACCCACCTGTCCGTGGTGATGGACTTCCACACGGGCAGGAACTGCTGGAGTCTCCCCCCGACCGGTGTTGCGTGGTCGGGGGGCAGTGACAAGGCGTCACTGTTTGCTGGCGGTGGAGGACCTGGAGCTGTTATTTCCACGTCCTCTGCCTTTGACATTGTTGCCACGGTATCCACCCTTACCCTTGTTGGCATATGAGGATTGGGTGTTACTTTTATAGAATTGCGTGGATTGTGATGCTTGACCCCTTGAGGTGCCCCTGTTATTGGAGCGGCGAAAGGAACCACCCCGAAACTGCTGGGACTGCAGGGCACCCATAGATTTAGCAGTGTCAGTGGCCTTTTTCATTTTTTCGAGGGTGGCATCCACTTCTGGGCCAAACAGGTGGTCTGGATTGACCGTTTGGTTTAGGATGGTAGTTTGACTGTCTGGTTTAAAGCCTGATATTCTGAGCCATGCATGCCGGCGCAGCAGAACGCTAGTGTTTATTGCTCGTGAGGCGGTATCAGCCACATCTAGAGCACACTTAATCGAGGCATTGGTGATAAGCTTCCCCTCCTGAATCAACATTTCAGCAGCCTCCTTATACTGATCTGGTAAGTGCTGTAGAAGGGTCTCTAGAGTGTCATAGTGTGCCCTGTCGTAGCGTGCAAGTAGCGCCTGCGTGTTGGATATGCGCCACATATTGGCTGCCTGCGCAGCAATACGTTTCCCTGAAGCCTCAAACACTTTTGATTCCTTGTCTGGGGGAGGAGCATCACCCGTGGTTTGTGAGTTGGCTCGTTTCCATGCGTTGGAGACAACCAAAGAGTCTAGTGGCAACTGTCCTTTGATGTACGTTGGATCAGTGGGCGCTGCCTTGTACTTCTTGTCAATACGAGGATTAATGACTCTTGCCCGGGTGGGCTCCTTGAAAAACTCTGGCGCATGTTTTAACACTCCTTTGAGCATTGGTAATGTCTTAACAGTTTTTTCAGCCACTGAGAAAGTGTCAAAAAGAAAATCGACATCCACTGGGTCTGCATGGAGGTCGACGTCATGATTGGCTGCAGCTCTTTCAATTAGAGCGTTGAAGGCCGCAGAGTCTTCAGTTGGGGAAGTTTTTGCAGCAAAAAGTTGCGGCTCGTGTCCCGAATGAGGGTCCCCAGGGTCGCCCCCGGCAGACCACGGCTCAGTGACATCCTCTGGGTCTGAGTAAACTGGATAAGCATACTCATCCTCATCGTCTCCATCACCCTCCCCAGCATTAGAATGAGTGGGTGAGAGTTCCCGACCTTGTGGAGATGCAGGCTCCATAGGGGCGGATGCACCCGCAGAGTCCAACTTCTTTTTAAGTGGGATGTGGAAATGTTCCAACGCTGGCTCCGGGGTGATCTTCCGTTTAAGGAGAGAGAGCTTGCCTGTGTTGGCGTCGATGATCACCTCTCGACGCTCCTCCTCCGCTAGTGGTTGGTGCCGTGGGTTTGGAACCACCAACGATGCCTTTGGCGTAGAAGCCAACTTCAAGGGCACTCTGGCCCCAGGTTTCGCAGTGAAAGCCTTCGGCGCCGTCTTCGGCGTCAGCGTGAAGTGAATCGGCGTCTGCGCCTTCGCCGGTTTCTGCAGAGGCTTGGGCAGCACAGCGTTCTTTGGCTCGACCGCCGCGGCCCCCTCCCGAATACGCTGAAGGGACTCCGTGACCTTCTTGGTGAACGAGGCGGAGGGACGGACCGGCTCGAGAGAGCCCTCCGAAGCCGGATTCGGGTCAGCAACCAAGGCCTTCGGAGCCGACGCAGCTCCCCCCTGCGCCTTGTCAACTGGAAGCGGTGCAGCCAGAGACTTGGGGTCGTCCTGCCGCTTCTTTGGGGCCTTCTTATGGTCATCGACCTTCTTGGTGTCGACGCGACTCTTCAGAGCGTCGACCAACTTCGGCGCCGACGCAGCCACGTCGGGCGTCTTCGCCTTCGGCACCGCAGCCTTCGGATCGGCCATTTTGGCGTGGCTCTTGAGCTCGACGGCCATCTTGGATTTCTTCGGCGCCGAGGCCTCCGAAGTCTTCGATCCAACCAGTGCGACTTGCACTATCGGTTTCGATACGGGTGGCGTTGACACCGATGGTTTCACTTTCGGTTTTTGCACCGGGAGTTGTGCCGCACCAATGTCCGTGGCCGGGCCGGAAGGCGGAGCCGTGGGACGGGTATCGAGGTCTTGGGTAAGGCCCGAAGGCGATCCCTCGACCTGGGCCTCAAAATGGTGGCTGGCCCCGGAGTCAGTGTGAGGAAGCTCCTCTTCCGAGCTATCCTCTACGGTGGCAATGGCCCTGTCGTCGTCCCCTACCTCCTCGACGACTTCCTCGAACTCTTCGTCTTCCGCGTCGTAGTTTTCCTCGACCTCTGACGCCGGATTAGAGTCCGAGACATTCTGGATGGTGTCGTCGTTAACATCCTCCTCGAAGATGTTCGCCGGAGTGGGTGCCGAACTCTGGGCCTGCAGTCTTGCGGCCCGGCGTAGCTTGAGTGTCTTCTTCGACCGGAACTTGGAGCAGGGCATACACTTGGCCTCGTCGTGGTCCGGTGACAAGCACTTGTTGCACACTGGGTGCACGTCGATGTGCGGGTACTTTGAGGCACACACTGGGCACCTCTTAAACGGACTTCGTTCCATGATGAAGTAGTCTGGAGCGTCGTGTAGGCCCGTCCGCGCCGACAGCACGCGGAAGGGCAGCAAGTGTTCGGAGCCGATGAATAAACCAACCCGAACGATAGACAATACCGACGCGAGTCCTAAAGACCTTTTGGTCTCAAGTAAAGAAAGTTAAACAACTATCAATTCCGACAGAGGGAACCGAAACACATCCGAACCCAATGGCGGAAAAAAACAATCTGGGGATGAAGTCGATGCCCATGCGCACTGTAGTCCAGGGGAGGAGCCACCTATCTCGTGATACTTCGAAGACTCTTCCAGGACAACAATGTGCAATCATCGGGACCCAACACTAGGCGGCGATCTATGCAAAGATATAAATTCAGCAGCCCACATGCCTCGAACATATTGGTATAGCTATCTCAGATTTAGAATAGGTCTTAGGGAACCATCCTTTTCGGGGATGAGAAAGTACATAGAGTAAACCCCTGAGCCCTGGTACTGTTTTGGAACCGGCTCTTTTTCGCCTTGTAGTAACAGGAATTGGGACAGAATAAATACACAGAAAATCCCCAAGAGAGGCGTGATTATGGAACATTCACAACCACATTTTTGGGCTGAATGGGAAACAAATATTCCCAAGTCACTATTGAATGAGCATGCAATTGGTGATGCATACCTTCACACAATCTCATACTGGGATTCCACATGACATATTGACCAGTCACAAAGTATGATACTGGCACAAGCGGTTACAGGCACTAATAAAGGCTGCTTTTATTTTCATGTTGGACCTAAAAAAAAAAACAGACTAAAGGGCAGTATATGCTTGTCCACTTAGGTGCAGGCAGACGCATGCACATCACTTTGTATTAAGTTTGGGAAGCCTCTTTAACTTAACACACCAGGGATTAGAAACTGATCACCCTGATGAAAGCCCATGAGCACATAGGGCCCCAGTATAGGGCTAATCTATGTTGGTTTTAGGGTCATAGGACCATCATATCTTCAATACCAGACAAATTCCCCTTTCAATATCCCCAACCACTCAGTGAATAAAGGGATACCTAGGAGTAATTGGAGGATATTGTATCTTTATGCCCCCTGGTCTACTTCATTTACGTGCTGCCTGAACTATGGTCGAACCCACCCTGACCTTTAGGATTCAGGGTGAACCCGATGATGAAGCATGACACTACTAGAGTGTGTGAGGGCTATATAAAGAAAATTATTGAATGAATGAATGAGGTAGCACTTGTAAAGCGCCTATTTAGCCGAAGGCATCCCAGCGCTAAAAGTTACGCAGATATCAGATTCAAGACATAACAGGGGAAAAGGAAGGTTTTTAGCTGCTTACGAACGTTCATGTAGTTTAGTTGTGAACAAGTGTGGAGTGGGATGCGATTCCAAGTTTTGGCAACATTGTATGAAAAAAGGCGACCTCCACTTTTCATTTGTTTAATTTTTGGAACTGTGATCAGATCTTTACTTTCTGATCTTAAAGCTCGTTTGGGCTGGTAGGGATGGACCATCGCCTATCCTTTTCTGGAGAGTGCTTTATGTGCAATGGACATAGCCTTAAACTGAATCCTCTCCTGAATTCGAAGCCAATACAGAGAGGCAAGAGCAGGTTTGGCTGAGAGCCTTATCGGGACATTTAGGAACAACCGGACTACACAATTTTGAACTGTCTGTAATATTTTGGTTGTAGAAAGTGGGGCTCCTAAGTTTAGAGCATTAGCATAATCAAGCCGTGACAGAATTAGTGCTTGTACTAGCAGCCTTCTAGCCATGAAAGGTAATAAGGGGAGGATTTTCCTGATCATCCTCAGAAGGCCATAACAGGTGGCTGCTACTTTCCGGGCTTGTTCCTTAAAATCCAGGTTAGAGTCCAGCATGATTCCTAGTCTTTTTATGTGCTTTTTCGGGGCAGGAGGACGGCCCAGACAGTTAAGCCAAAAGAAGTCGATATTGAGGGGCGCAGAGTTGCCAAGGAGCATAATCTCATTTTTTGTCCCATTAAGCTTCAAATATGAGGTGTCCATTCATCTGGCCACTTTTTCTAGGCAGAAGGTCAGGCCCGGTTCAGAGTTGCCATTTTTATTCAGGGAAACAACCAACTGAATGTCGTACGCATAAGTGACAATCTGCACCCCAAACGGAATGACTGTATGCGCCAGGGAGCTCATGTAAACATTAAATAAGGTGGGACTTAATGCTGATCCCTGAGGAACTCCACATATGAGGGGCACTTGTTTGGACAGGATTTCATAAGACTATTTTCTAAAAAAAGACTATAACCATTTGAGTGCCATTCCTGTCACTCCTACATCTTTGAGTCTACTAATCAACAGCGGGTGGTTGACTGTACGAAGACTGCGCTCAGGTCTAAGAAAATAATTGCTGCGCAGCCTCCGCAGTCAGGGATTTTTCTGGTTTCCTCCACTACCGACAGGAGTGCGGTCTTTGTACCCTGCAGTGATCTGAAACCTGTCTGAGGGATGAAGCAGGTTGTTTTTTTTCCAGGAATCCTGAGAGGGATGAGTTCATATGCTTCTCAGCAATTTTACTTATACCTGGCAACAAAGATATGGGTCAGTAGTTTGCCCAATCTTCTGGGTCCAGATTAGGTTCTTTTAACAGAGCCTTGGCCATCGCCTGTTTCCACAGCAGAGGCACAATTGCAGTGAGAAGGAAGGCATTAATCGGGTCTAATATGTTTTGAGAGATAGTCTTACTAACCTTATTTATAATGGTAGGCGGAGCTGGATCTATTGGTGAGCTAGATTTAAGATTCAAGATCTTTTTTAAGGAGGTTTGGTCCAATGAGGGGAATTTCTCCAGCAGGTCCTGTTCCTTTATTGAATCAGTTGAGGGTACCATCTGTTGATCTCTTTCTAAGGGGAAGGACGTATAGATGGTTTGTATTTTAGCAGAAAAAATTCTGCTAACTGGTTACATTGGAGTTGAGGATTATCTACAGTCTGTGGGGGGCCATGGGGGTCAAGAGTGATTTTGCAATATGAGAATTTCGCGCTGGGAGTTTACAGCAGATGTAATGCTGTATTGATAGTAGCAGCTTTGCGCAGATTTTATTTCTGACATAATGTTTCATGGCTTCTCTATATTTAACTTTGTTATCTAGTGAAAAGTCCTTTCTCCACCTTCTTTCCAATATTTCGCACTTTTGTTTAAGTTTCAGGAGTCAGGGGGAATACCTAGGGTTTCTATTGATTCCTGTTTTTATATGTATCTCTTTTTTGGTAAGGATGGTATTAAGAGAGGACTCTAACCAACTATTAAATGTATCATTTGCGATAATGGGATTTGGGTAGGGTTTTGGTCTTGTGTTCCCCAAATTGGTCTCCCATGATTCACACAGAAGTTTAGACCAGGTACGGATGAGCTTTTTAGAAAAGGAATTCTTTCCTTTCCTGCCTTTAAATGGTGTTGTACCACCTGAGGAGACTAGTGCCCTGCGTATCATAAGTATACAGGGTGGGAAACTTTTGGTTTATGAATGCGCTATAAAACAAACTGTTGTTGAGGCTTCCACTTATTTTAACAATATTTACTGCTTTTTAAAGTTACCGGGGATTCCCAGCATTATGAGTGGTACTGATTTAAGCATGTGAATACATGAAAGATTCAGTGCTTGAGAAACAACTCCGGTAACTAACCACAACTAACCAAAAGCTTTCCCACCCCAAACATAGCAACTCCTTCAATGTGGTATGTTGAACAGACTAGTCCAGCTTGCTTTAATTTAAGGGATACAAGATGTTATAATGGACAACACTGATGTGATAGTAGCAGTGTGGACAAGCATTGGAAAAACCAAGAGGTCTCACCTTTTTGACAGACTGGTTTTTCTAATGCTTTGTGTATATATATATATATATATATATATATATATATATATATATATATATATATATATATATATATATATCTATAGCTAGCAAAAAGCAAGAAAATACTGGTTACTCTGGTTGGTGGAACGAAATAACAATCACACCATTATTTAACATGAAAATGTTATTTAATGTCTGCCCCTGAAATTATAGAGCCAAGGGTGAAAACTGAAGAGAAGGCCAATTGCGAACTGGTAACTTTAGTCACAAGATAAGCAATTAAGTTACTAGCACATGGTTCCTAAGCACTACTTAACATAGGAAAATAAAGATTCCCTACTACATGTGCTATATGGCTGTGCTACTGAACCTAGAATGTAGACAAATCAGTCATTATTGCCAGCACTGTAAGCATTCCAAATGATTGAGCCAATCTAAGCTTTCTATATAGAGTCCAAATTAATTAAGAACCACTGGGAACAAATGCACAAATATGTGAACCTGCCATTGAAAAGAAGCTCTTGACCACTTGTAATTAAACGAGGCAGGAAATTAGAGCAGGGTACTTGGTACACAGAAATCTACTGACTGCTCAACGTTCAGCCCGGTAACCGGAACAATGCTAACAAATCAAGGTATTTTTAAGAAAAAACATTAACCAAGAACCTTTTTATGCCATTTAAATTATGACCTGTAAAGTTATTTAGGAAACACAAAAGATAGAGTATAGGGTCGGAGTAAGTGCCAAACTATGAAGTACCACCATTACCTACATGGAGTTCTATCAGTCTCTCAAGCATTGGGGAGCTATTATTTAATTTAGTGGTAGGACGCGTGAAGGAAAATGTTATCTACCTGTAATCAAACCCTTTGAGGGTTATGTTGCAGAATCACATGCTTTTCATTATTCTGCCACCTAGTGTTAGGTTTAGACTATTACATATTGTTTACTACAAGATGTAAGTTTCAGTTTCGAGAACCATTAATCACCACAAAGCTGAAACTAACAAAGGAGGAGCGTGCAGTCTCCACCACCGCAGATTACTGCATCGGCCCACAACACAAAATAGGAATAGAAAGGAACATTTCCTAGCTATCGATAAGGTAAGTTTCAATTCTATTAAGGACACGGAGACAAGCATAGGATGCATTTTCTTTCATTTTTTTATAACGTGTAAACTCCAGCAGTCATTTTTAAGAAATACGAAATTTATGAAAGACTACATTTCCCATGAACCCCAGCGAAAATCAAAACAAACAAAGTCCATTCAATCATGTCCTAGTCTGCCGTTTAACATCCTGTAAAGTCAGTCTACCCCCCCTCTTTCTTCGCTGCTCCAGCAGCAATACAGATGAGTGTTTGTTTCTTTCTCCTCTTTTTCGGCCTATGACTAATGTATGACTAATGTAAAAATAGGAACATAATTTACTTTTTGTGACTATGAAGTTAAAGATTAAATGCTTTGTAAAGCTACTAAATTTTATTCACAAGACAAGGGGGTGGCACATGAAAATATTCAGGAGGACAAGCTTCCGACAACTAGTTACAGGTAACAATTTCCATTAGCTGCCTATGTTATATACATTAACAATACATGCCTTTACCACGTAACCATTACAACACAATGCCTTTAATGCTTTTACCATGTTTTGCCTTTACTATGAAATATTTTACCACGCATGATACCTTTACCACGCAAGAAATATATATAAGGTAAGTGTGTGTATAAATATGATATATATTTTTTTTTATTGGGAGGGAAACACCAAATGTTTTCAATTACCTTTTACCACCCAATACCCTTACCCACCCCTAGGCCCTAATAACACCCTAAAGACCTATACAGTTACCCATCAAAAATCCTAAGTACACATTACCGATCTATAACCCATCCACCCCTAAATTATAAAAACACCTTTATCACCCAATAACACTACCCATCCCTTACAAGTAAATTTTATTATGATAGTAACACACCAACCTTAAATATACTTAACTTGCATTGTGAAGTCATGCATGGTAAATGCATATTTGTGGCAAAAGATTGTGTGGAAAGGTAGTGCATGGTAATGGATGAAGGTAATTGCATTGCTTGGTTCTGACTGCATGGTAAAGGTTGTTCCCACCGACTTAAAAGCATTGCCAAGTCCCCAAAAAGACAGAGAGGCAGCTTTAGTGACTAATGGCCTTTTAGTGGTTTAAAGCACATGTGCTTCTTCTTAAGCATAAATGTGAACAGTAATTATTTGCAAACGTGTGCACACATTGCCGTGGTGCTGCCTTTCAAATACCAATAACCTGGATGTTGCTATGGAAAGCCAAAGTTACCCCTCTACTATGCATGGAATGTGTTTACAAACTATTTGAAAGTTTTTCTAGGTGTGGGTGCAAACAATTGCTTTGCAAAAATGGCTAGTCTTATCTAGTCCTTGAACGATTTAGAAATAATGTTTCTAGGTTTTATGGTCTGATGAAAAAACGGTGAATCTATCTATGTCCTGGGGGATGAAAGGAAAACTCTTCTCCAGGACCCTAAACAAAAAGAAACCTGAAGAAGTAATTAGATTTATTTGTTCTGAGAATCCAAGTTAAGTATGGAAGATAACTCCAAAGTTTTTCGCTTTTTGCACCGGCACTGGAAGCGATCCAAGATCAGCTGGCCACCAAGACGAGTTCCTGAAGGTGGTGTCCTTTCCAAAGAGCAAGACCTTGTTTAGTTCAGAGTTCAATTTCAGGCAGTTCCTCAGCATCCAGCTAGCGATATGGGTAATGCAGCTGCGAAAGTGGTTTGCTTCCTTTATAATATCTGGGGATATAAACAACACAACCTGCATATTGTCGGCATAGGAGAACACTGCAAGACCATCGTTTCGGATGGGACTGATCGGGGGGGGGGGGGATTTAACAGATGTTAAAAAGACTAGGACTGAGCGAGGAGCGCTGAGGCAGCAGACAGGGAAGGGAGAAAGGAGCAGAACTAACATCACCCATCTCTGCTCGCTGTTGCCTGCCATGTAAAAATTAGCTCAGCAAAGCCAGAGCAGAGTCCTGAAAGGCCACCAGCTGTAGCCTGTTTATGAGGATCGAAAGATGGACCGTATTGAAGGCCGCGGAAAGATCTAATAAAATCAATGATGCTTCGGCACCCTTATCAATCACCATCTTCAGATCTTCCGATGCAGCTACCAGAGCTGAATCTGTACAGTGGTTGGCTCTGAAACCGAACTGTGAGGGATCAAGAAGTTGGTTCACATCTAAAAAGGCAAGGATTTCCTCATTTATTGCCTTTTCTAATATTTTTGAGGGAAAAGGTAGGTGAGGCACAGGCCTATAATTCTTTGCATCTTTAGGGTTTCATCAGAGGCAGGATGGAGGTCATCTTCCATATCCCCGGGAATTGCCCTACTGTCAGTATTTTATTTAATAGTTCTGTGAGTGGACCTGCAACTGAGCTACAAATTGCACTGAAGACCTGTGGAGGGCAAGGGTCTGAAGGAGCTCCGGATTTAATAGGCTAACTAAGGTTGATCAGCTTTTCTTCGGTTAAAGGGGTGAACCTTCCAAATGTGTAACTGTATGGACCCTTGCAGCTATTTTATCTTCTGTCAGGGTTAAGGCCGCTCCTAGGCCCACTGTCTTTTGAGTAGGATTAAAATCTTGAAAAATAGTGTTAACTCTAGGCTGGAAGAATTTTGCCACCTTATCACAAAAAGATTGATCAGGGTTGAAAGTGTTATTAATGCACCAGTTTGACAAGGACTTGACCATTTTTAATAATTCACTAGTGGAGATTTTTGCGGAGCCAATTTTTTCAGCTAAGTGTTTGGACTTGGCTTTGATTAGATCCTTGCACTCCGCCGGTAATTCTTTATATTTAGTCTTTTCGTGTTGGCAGTACTCCCTACTCCACCTATGTTCTTAGGATCTACATTTCATTTGGAGGGTTTTTAGTTCTCGAGTATACCAGGGGGCTGAAGTTTTTTTTCCTGAAACACTCCTGATGTTTCTGTCCTCTGCCTAAGGATAGCTGAATCTAGCCAATGTATGTAGTTGGGTGGTGCAATGTCCAAATATTTGTCTAAAACAGGGTTTGAGTTCGAAATACTATTCCTCAGCTCGACCACATTAAGGTTTTCCCAGGGTCGCATTTTGAAGGATCTAAGTGCATCTGTGCCATGGCCACTATTAGGGGGCACCTTAAGTGAGAAAAAGATGGCCCTGTGATCCAAACAAACTGAGTAGGACCTTATTCACTCTTAGATTTTGAATATTTGTAAAAACTCCATCCAATGTGTGGTTTGCTATGTGGGTAGGTTCCTCTATTAACTGCTTTGGGTCAAAGCACTTAAGATTGTCCACCAGGTGCTTCAAATCCTGGTTATGAACAATAGTTACTTACCTGTAATCTGTGGTTCTCCAGTATTGGTGTCTTTCATACATTCACATGCCTGAATCATTCCCCGTTGTCGGAGTGGGAGTCCCACGGTACATAAAAAAGCAATAATATGCCATAATAACATAGGAAAAAAAACAGTAATTCCCAACCAGGAAGTAAAGTAGCCCAAGCTACAGGAGAAAAAACTTCCACACATGACTATCTCAGTCATTTTGTATAGCACAAATTGCAGCCAATCAGAAGGTTCTACCCAGAGGCTCAGGCTCTCAGATTTTCTCGCAAGAAGTGATGGTAACCAATGTAGCCTAAGAGCCTCTGAGGGGAGGTGGGCGGGTTGCATATGAATCTACGAAATACACCAATACTGGAGAACCACAGATTACAGTTAAGTAACTATTGTTCTTCTCCAGTATTAGGGGTGTCTTTCATAGATTCACATGCCTGAATCAGAGTAGATAGCAGTACATACCCGTGCTCGGAAGACGCTATTTGTAGCATAAGCTTGTAAATATGAGATGCACATAACCATGAAATATATATATATATATATATATATACACACATGTAATCACATCACTAAATGCATGATAAAATACAGTTACTTGAGCATGTGCATAATAATAAGCATAACAAGCGTCTGACAGCAGTAAGAGGAGGAGGGAAACAGAGGCTCACCTTATTTGAAAAGATTACACAGAACTGCTTGACCCACTGTAGCATCGGTCTCGCTGGCTGCATCCAAACAGTAGTGTTTGGTGAAAGTATGCAGACTGGCCCAGGTTGCCGCTCTGCAGATGTGCTGGAGAGGGACTCCAGCGAAAAGAGCCGTTGAGGAAGACACTGCCCTCGTAGAGTGTGCTCTTGGAGCTGCTTGCAAAGGTTGTCCTGCTTGTGTATGACAAAAAGTCAATAGCTGCAGAGATCCATCTTGCAATTGTTTGCTTAGATACTGCTTGGCCTGTACGAATCCTACCATAGGTGATAAACAGTTGATCAGATTTGCGTAAAGTAGATGTTCTTTGTAAATAGAATTTTAAACATCTCTTAATGTCCAGTGTATGCAATGCCCTTTCCGCAGGGGATTGTGGGTTAGGAAAAAATGTCTTTAAGATGACCGGCTCGTTCAGATGGAAGTCTGAAGGCACCTTAGGTATGAATTTCGGATTCGTGGGGAGCACTACTGAGTCATTTGCGAACTGTAAGAAAGGAGGATGGACTGTGAAAGCTTGAATATCACTGACTCTTCTAGAAGAAGTCAAAGCCAATAAAAGTGACACCTTTCACATAAGGAACTTCAAATCGGCTCTGTGGATAGGTTCAAAAGGATGGCGCATGAGTTGCGCTAACACTACATTGAGATGCCACGATGGTGGTTGGCGACGTAGCGGAGGAAACATTCTGAAAAGCCCTTTGAAGAATTGTTGTATAATTCTTGAAGAGTAAAGAGAAGTGGACCCATCTTGTTGGTATCTTGAAATCGCTGCCTGGAAAACCCTTAGGGTTGCATGAGACAATCCCGATCTTGCCAGGTGCAAGAAAAAAGGTAAGATTTGTTCTGGCTTAGCCAAAAAAGGATGAACTCCCGCCGAACTACACCAGATACAGAAGCGTTTCCATTTGAGTCTGTATGTCTTTATTGTAACAGGTGCTCTTGCTTTGGCTAGTTCCTCTTTGCAATCTGCAGGGATGTTTAGATGGGCGAATTCAAGGTACTCAGGAGCCAGGCCGCTAACCTCAAAGATGTCGGGTCAGGATGGTAAATCTGACCGTCCTGGATGGAGAGTAGGTCCTGATTTGGACGCAACTGAATTGGTTCGCACTCCGATAGGAGAAGGAGCTTGGTGACCTGGTATGGGCGAGGCCATCTGGGGGCAATAAGAATCAGCCAACACGGTTCTTTCTTCATCTTCCGCAGAACTCTGGGAACCAACAGTATCAGAGGAAAAGCGTAAGCATATATTTGAGACCAGTTGATTGAAAATGCATTCCCCGGAGAGTCTTTGTGGGGATGCCAACTTGCAAAGAACCGGCATTTGCTGTTCTTCCTAGTCGCAAAGAGGTCTAGATCTGGATGACCCCATTGTCGAAAGATCCGATCCACCGTTTGTTGATGAAGCTCCCACTCATGAGTGGACACTGTCGTCCTGCTGAGAGTGTTCGCAAGAACGTTCTCCGTTCCCGGTACATGAACCGCCAGAAGATTGATTCTGTGACATATTGCCCATGCCCATAGCTCCTGGGCTTCCTGAGACAAAAGAGCTGATCTTGTCCCTCCCTGTTTGTTGACATAGTGCATACTTGTTGTATTGTCTGTGCGAACCAATACAGTGGCTCCTTGAATGAGTGATCAAAATTATTTGAGGGCAAAGAAGATGGCTCTCAGCTTCAACAGATTGATGTGCCAACGTATTTGCTGAGGGCTCCATTTGCCGCTGATTGTCAGTCCCTGAAGATGAGCTCCCCAACCTTCGAGGGATGAGTCTGTGGTGATTGTAAAGTTTGGTGCGCACAACCCTGTTGCCGATTCCTATTTTTGTATCCAGCAAAGAAGGGAACCCCGAATGCGAGAGGTGATCTGGATGAGGTCCTCGAATGAACCGGAGACCTGCAGCCATTGAAGACTGAGCTCTTCCTGAAGAGGCCTCATTCTGAGTCGGCAATTTGGTATCAAAGGAATGCAAGACAATATCATCCCCAGAAAGGATTTGAACAGTCGGACTGAAACTGACTTTTTTTTTAAAGTAGATTCCGAGCCATGTCCTGGATTCGGTTTCGTCTCTCTTCCGACACGAAGGCTTGGAGCAGCTGAGTGTCTAAGGTTGCTCCAAAGAAAGCTCGTCTTCGGGATGGTACCAACTGGGACTTGCTGACGTTGATGGAAAGACCCAGAGATTGAAAGAGAGCTAGACACTGATGTATATGGTTGTCTGTGTCAGCGTAAGAACTGGCCTTGATAAGGCAGTCATCCAAATATGGAAATATTTGTATTCCCTTCAGCCGGAGGTGTGCTGCTACCGGAGCCAGGACCTTTGTAAATACCCTGCGTGCAGAGCGCAGCCTAAAGGGAAGGACCTTGAACTGAAAATCCCTGCCAGCCACTCTGAATCGCAGGAACTTTCTGTGACTAGGTAAGATGGGGATGTGGAAATACGCATCTTGGAGATCCAAGGTGGCCATGTAGTCTCCAGCTGATAGGAGATGCAATATTTCTTGTAGCGACAACATTCTGAACGTTAGCTTCTTCAAACATTTGTTTAGGGCATGGAGATCCAGAATTGGACGCCACTCTCCGGATTTCTTCTTTACCAGAAAGAATCTGGAGTAGAATCCTGTTCCTCTCAGAGTCTGAGGAACCTTCTCGATTGCTCCTTTCTTCAATATCAAATTGATTTGGGCAAACAGTTCTTTTAGATGAGCTGGAGATGGGCCCTTTGGGGGAACGTTTGGAAGAAACAGTTCGAATTTGAGGGCATGGCCCTTGGCCACGATGTCCAGGACCTACCTGTCCAATGTTATCGATGACCATTTTGAGTAGAATTTTGATATTTGTCCTCCAATTTGTATGTGAGATTGGGGCAGTAGAGGTGGCAGGTGATAAAGTTAATTGTCGTTTATTCTTCCCGCAGTAGGCCGGTTTCTTTTTGTTCTGTGAATAATTAGTGTTTCGTTGGCCGTAGGACTGATAACGCTGGTTTTTGTAGCGTTGATTCCCCTGCCTGTAGGAGGACTGTTGAGTATATCCGCCTCTGTTAAAGGACGATCCACGTCCTCTCGCTCCTCGAAAGGGCGACTTATGAAATTGGAGGGTGCCCAAGGATTTAGCGCACTCTGTGTCCTTTTTGATTGTCTGCAGGGCTTCTTCCACTTGCGGACCAAACAGAAACTCTCCGTCATAAGGCATATCCAATACCTTTGTTTGCACTTCCTGACGGAACGAAGTAGAACACAGCCAACCTCGTCTACGTAAGACAGCAGCACCAGCCAATTGCCTGAAACCAGTTGAGGCAACATCAACAGCCGAGTCTATGATCTCAGCCGAGATCCTTTCACCTTCCTGCAGGATTTTCTGAGCTTCAGACTTAGAGGGTTCTGGAAGTAAGTTGACATATGGTGAGATATCCGACCAGATTTGTCGGTCATGTCTGCCCAGGATGGCAAATGAGTTGGCAGCTCGGACTGTGGTAGCGCCATTGTTGACACGCGTTTACCAATGGCATCCAAGCGTCTGCCGTCTCTATCCGGTGGGGCTGCAATAGGAGATGAAGGGTTTCTAGATCTCTTTTGTGCAGCTTGAACGATGACCAAATCCAGTTTCAGTTGTCCTATAAGGCAAGCAGGGGACTTTACAGGAGCCTTATATTTTTTTTATCAATCCTTGGCAGAACCGGAGAGTAGACAATTTTAATTCCCTCCTTCCTGATGAAATCTATGATAGGTATAGACTTGGCTTGCTTCCTTGGCTGGTCTTTAAAATCATATAGAAAGCATTCCTGCGCTGTATGCTCCATGTTAATGTGGAAGCGCTTCGTAGCCAGCTCCATTAAAAGGTGGAATCCACCCACATCCACTGGAGTTGAATCAGAGGTAGGTGAAGAAGGATTTTCACTTTGTAATCATCCCACTCCGACATCAATGAACTATCATCGACTTCTTCTCTTTCTTCTCCGTCAGAAGAAAGTTGTTCGTCTGGCTGACTGGACGATGCAGGTGGAGGAGACCTTGGGGGTCTGAAATCAGGTCTAGGCGTTTGCACCACAGGTGTAGGAGGTACAGAGCCTGTTGACTCCGATGGCGGAAAACGCCTGTAATAGTCATCCAGAATGCATTGAAGGTTGGTAAGCAATGCTATTGGTACCTGAGCTGAGGGAACATTGGTCACAGGCGAATGCACCTGCTCAGGTGAATGCTGATCTTCTTGATCGTCCCCCTGATATTTAATGTTTAATTCAGAAGGACTTGTCGCCGTTCCAAATGTTTCCTCAATAACAGAATCCTCCTCACTGTCCTCAGAATCCAGTAACTTGTCTAGAACCTGTAGGGATACCCTTTGCGGTGAGATGTGTAGAGGAGATAAAGGTTCTAAACTAGAACCACGCCTCTGAAGTAAAGACGGCTTTGGTGTCGACAAAAAAGCCGTAGACGGCGACCAAACTTGCAGAGTGGTACAAGAAGATAGTTGTGGCGTCGACGAGGGCCCCACCAAAGGGCTCGTTGACCTGGGTTTGGTGGCAGACGTCGACGGTAGAGTTTCCATCGACGATGGTGTCCCCGTCGACGGAGGAGTCCCCGTCGACGGTGGAGTCCCAGTCGACGGTGGAGTCCCAGTCGACGGTGGAGTCCCAGTCGACGGTGGAGTCCCAGTCGACGGTGGAGTCTCCGTCGACGAGCTCGTCGACAATGGTTTCTTAGTCGACGAAAGAGCAAGCGTCGACTAGGACGTTGACGAAGGTATCGTCGACAGAATCTTCTTTAGCTTGGCCGTCGTTGAGGCGCGGTGAACGGCAGAAGAAGACTCTGCCATCGATGAGATAGGTCTAACAGTAACATAGACCATCGTCGGCGATGAAGATGCTGTTGACATAATCATCTCAGGCTTAGAAGAAGAAAAGGTTACCGTAGACGTGGACGTAGCATCGACTGAGATCTTCGTCGACGGAGGCATCGTAGACGACAGGGTCTGTTTCTGAAGTAAAGTCTTCTCAGAAGATGTTTGAGGCAATTTCTTGGTAGATCTTCTCGGGGCGTAGATGAACCACTTTTCTCCTTAACGGGGGGAATAGCCTTAGATGTGGAAGGCCTCTCAGACCCCTTAGTAGGTTGTTCCTTCCTTACAACCTTTGCCCCAAGAGAAGATAATACCTCCTCAGCAGCTCTCTTCCTAGAGGCTGAAGTAGAACCAGAGGCAATGCTGCCTACCTCAGAAGCAGGATATTCAGTATCCTTGAGCTTTTGTAGCCACAAAAGCAGGTGGCCTTCTCTGTCCCTGAGGGTCTTTTGAGGGAAGGTCCTACAGATCTTGCAGTCCTCCACTTGATGTTCAGGATACAGGCAGTAGATGCACTTCTTGTGGGGATCTTCTATAAACATTCTGAGCTTACCACAAGAGTCACAAGGCCTGAATAAAGATTTCTTGGAAGAAGACATCTTCAAAACTATATTCCACAAGGAAAATAGAGAAGTACTGAGCAGAGCACAGGGAGACTCCCTTCACATGACGTGCAGTAGAAAATCTGAGAGCCTGAGCCTCTGGGGAGAACCTTCTGGTGTGTGCTGTCGCCTGATTGGCTGCAGTTTGGGCTATACAAAATGACTGAGATAGTCAGGAGTTTGGACGTTTTTTCTCCTGTAGCTTGGGCTACTTTACTTCCTGGTTGGGAATTACAGTTTTTTTCCCTATGTTATTATGACATATTATTGCTTTATGTACTGTGGGACTCCCACTCCGACGACGCGGAATGATTCAGGCATGTGAATCTATGAAAGACACCCCTCACACTGGAGAAATTTAAGTTCTAAATAAAAATTGAAATCGTCCATTATCTTGCAACTAAGATATTTAGCACATGATGTGTGCAAGCAATTTATTTCTAGCCATGTTTCTTGATTAACATTAATTATTTATGTATCTTTGTATCTTCTGAATTTATTAATGAATTGTATATCTATAATATATGTATTGTGACATATAAAAATTATCAAGCGCACATCATGAGACTAAGTACTGGATCTAAATCAATGAATGTTAGAAAGTTAGATCTATAATAATATTATTAAATAAAGTATTTTTTAACTACATGCTGTAATGTGTAGTGTTAATCCATAGTCAGCTCCCGTTGTTGTCAGTTCGCGTCCACTTGTAATCTATGTTCCTAAATTCTTGTCTTTTCAAATATTATTTAGCACATGATTTCATAAAGTCATGGATCTTTTGGATAAACCTTCCTGCAAGGCCCGGTGGTCGATATATCAACAATCCGTGAAACGCATATTAGTTATTCAGTTTCAAATTGAAACGGAGTCCCTCACACTCAAGGTGGAAAACAGTTTGAAAGTTTACTTTAATGGAATTAAGATAGAGAAATGCAATGACCCCTACCTTTGTCTACCAGATCCAATCTTTCAATATTATAGCCCATTGGGAATGCATTTTTGAAATCTGGGTCAGAGTGATTGTCCGCACAGGTCTTGGTTAGAAATATCTAATCAGGTTTGTGTTGAGCCATTAAGTCCGCAAACTCATATTTATGTTCAATGATGGATCTTGTGTTAAGCACTATACAGGAGAACTCCCTCCTTGGAGTCTGACTGTTGACTCTGCCTTGTTATGTAGGCTGTAGGGCCATGCAGGATGTAGGGGTCTTTATTAAACATAAAATGACATCTTTGACATTTAAAACCTTCATGGTTCATGTCCCAGTTATGGGTCTCACAGATTCCCCTTACCGGTCAGGTTTAATCCCAAAAGGGTTTCTCTGAGGTAGATTTGCCGAATGGAACAAGCAGGAGTCTTGCGCCATCCAGGCGCGGACGGGCGCAGACAAGCTTGCCTTTAGTGCGCCAGCAGCGCTTCCGCTGCATGCCTGGGTCTGCATCGATTTTTTAATCTGAGGCGCGGTACACTAGACCGCTGACCTCTGTAATTGGGGCAGTGGAGGATTTGCGAGCGGTAGTAAGGTTTCAGCTTTTGGCTTTCTCCGCACAAACGGGCGAGCCCATGGCAGATTGGAAAGCCAAAGGTCCTGTTGAGAAAATGCCCCGGGAAGTCCTGCAGCACACACTGTAAGAAAAGAAACCCCCCAGCTCTGGGAAGGCTATAAGCGTGCAGCCCAAACTACAGATTAAAATATTGGAGTTTTGTTAGTACAATGTTGAAATCCCAAGTGGGAACACCCGTCGACCTAGGTGGAATAGCTATTGTTAAAAACTTCCATGAAGGCTCTGATGACAGGAATTTTTCAAAGAGAGATGGTTTATTTTGTAGGAAGCCTACGACTGCTGACAAGTGCTCTTGGAGAATAAGTTACTTACCTTCAGTAACGATGCATCTGGTAGAGACATATGTTCGTTCTAGATGAATACGTTACTTACCTTTGGTAACACTTTTTCTGGTGGATACAGTATCAGCCTGTGGTTTCCTCACCTTTTGAATTCGCTCTGCACCAGAATTCCACGGAAATTCTTTTCTTAGCTCTTCCATGTCGAGGAGGACGTCACAATAGCACGGATCCGCTCGTGACTCTGTAGGACGTCACCGGAGCCATAAGGAAGACCTAGTCAGCGTGCTGACGTCAGTATGACCATTTTTTTCGTGCCCTAGAGGCGAACGGGCGGACCGACAACATAATACAAATTTAAAAAATATATACACAAATACATACTATATAAACTGTGAAAAAAGCATTTATAAATGCAGAAACGTGTAGGATTGTCTGTCGTCTATTTCACTGCCTAAGAACTGATGCATATGGAAGAAATTGCTTAAATAAACAAGAAACTATATATATATATATATATATATATATATATATATATATATATCAAAGCTCCCAAGTCGCATCGGCAATCCCGAGGCACTCACCAGGGGGTGCAGATTCCGCACCGATACTCGTGGTAAATAATCAGGCTCCAATCGCTTCCGTCAAGAAAACGTATAACGCACTCCAGGGGTAAGCGGCAAGATTTTATTTCAGCCCACAAACTTGTGTAACAGACGCGTTTCGGACACGGAGTCCTTTGTCAATGTTTACATTCTTGACCGTCTGGCAGCATAATATATACATTATTCATATGGAACTGACAAAGGATAATTACATCAGCGCATGAGAATATAGCGGCCATCTTAGAGAAGGTTAGGTAACATATTTCACAATACCTTTAATGTTATATCATTCTTCATGTCAAGCCCGCTATTGCCGGTGCATATTATATGTATGTTGCCGTGTATCGGCAAATCACCGGCATTTTACCCAAGCGCCATTGAGCTGCCCATTTGTAAGTAAAGAGAGCACAAACTGATTATCATATATATGCGCGCAACAACCACATCAGTGGCTATAGCATTTACCGATCTTGGTGTAGATACATAATATATAATATACCATAAATCAAAAGGCTGACAATAAAAGAAAGAAAATCAAGCAGTGTATCGGCTTCCAATCACCACTCCTTGCAGGACTAGAGCGAGAGAAGTAAAATTCAACAATGTCCTAAATATTCACATTTCAAAACATCATTCTTGATTTGAGGGGGATTCATGATAACGATTTCGTCATCACTAAGTTCAAACTTGCCGTTTATTTCAATGGTCCCAGCGACGGCGAATGCATTTCGGCGTTTTGCCTTCTTCAGCCCCTCACACTGTAATGAGCCTCTCCCTGATGAAAACCTCCTGTGTGAAATACTGGCAGTCACTTGAGTTACCTCCCCCTGATGCATTCAACACACCAATGGCAGTCCGTGATGAATATGCCGGACTCCATGTCCCAGCATGCACAATCTTTGGCGATGCAAGGTAGGTGGCGTGGGGGAGTTGGAAAAACAATAGGTCAGTGCCCGTTTCAGGAGGGTCGGGTGGTCGTAGAGGAGAGAAACTCACGGTGTCTGTCCCGGGTCCCCTATAACAGCAGCAGCCAGTCCTCCCAGGCAGGTTTGAAGAGCAGGGGCAGTCACATGTGAGACTTCACGCCCGCTCGAGATGAAATATCTCCGTCTGCTCCCCTCGAGTCTGAGATTTCTGGCGGACTCTGGAACCGTCGATCCCTCGACCTTGAAAACTGCGAACAGCGGGGTACCAGTTAAATTCCAGGTCACTTGGTGCTGCTGGGCCTTCTGTACAGCGCCTCTGGTTAGCGCTGAAAATATCACACAACATTCTTCCACGAAAGAATCAGAGGCCACAAGGGGATTCAGGGACAAACTTGCCGTTTATTTCAATGGTCCCAGCGACGGCTAATGCATTTCGGCGTTTTGCCTTCTTCAGCGCCTCACACTGTAATGAGCCTCTCCCTGATGAAAACCTCCTGTGTGAAATACGGGCAGGCACTTGAGTTCCCTCCCCCTGATGGATTCAACACACCAATGGCAGTCCGTGTTGAATATGCCGGACTCCATGAGATAGATAGATAGAGATATATATATATATATATATATATATAGATAGATATATATATATATATATATATATCCCCCAACTCCTCACTACAGAATACGCCGTCGACTGCCTGATCAGCGGGTGTGTCGTCGTGAGAGGACCTCCGTAGTCAGGTCCTTAGTATTAACGCTCCAAACACGCAGCAAGACACCACGCTTGACGACACCATGTGCTGGCCAAAATTTTATTTAAGTCAGCCCTTCGGACGCGTTTCGCCTGACCTGCAGGCTTGATCACCGAAGGTTCATGTTTCATAGCGGCCATTATAAACACTGTGCAAACAAACCCCAATCACGTGACAGTAAACTACAATGTGATAGACATGAATAACAGACTCGTAGTTCAACACATACATTGCATTATCGTAGAGTCAAACCCTTAACGTCAAACACATGGTAGTATGAGTTACGTGGATTAAATACTCTGAAATGTGCATATTATACAAATGAATGCAAGTTATTTTCAGCACGGCTGTTTAAGCAATTGGCTGTTTAAGCAATTGTCTGTTAGGGCTGGAGGAAGCCGTTTTGCTCCACTACCTTTGCCAGTTTTTTCCGAAATACAACGTTATCAAAACTTGTACATCATCATTTGTCTTGAATAACGCCCTAGTGGGCATATTAAATTACTTATGTGCACACAATATAAATCTTACATCACTTCTGTTTTGGTATTAAGCCTCTAGTGGGCGTATATTCTCTTATGCCTATCTCCTTATACAAGTGAAATCCCAATCATCCCTGTGTTGCAAATTAATTACATTAAAAATCAACATTAAAACCTAAAAGTTGCGCTTAGCTAGGTTACTGTTTCTTAATCCAAATTTTTCACATAATTAAATGTTTTGCTAATTCCATATCATAGTAGTGCGGCACTGTTTATAAGTGTGTGATCAGGTCCTCTTCCACGTTCAAACCCATCGGTGCCTTGGTATTTAGCTCAACAATGTAGCGTGATTCCAGGCGTCTCAGTTTTTTCTGCCTGTCCCCACCTCGAGCGCTATGTGGCACATTATCTATCACAAAGTAGATTAATCCTGTGTCATCTTTATTGTGTTCAAGCTCGAAATGACGGGCCACAGGGTATGCTTTGTCAGCACTTCTTATGGCCCTCATATGCTGTAAAATTCTTTAGTGGACAGGGTTGATTGTGCTCCCCACGTACCTCAGGCCACATGGGCACTGAAGCACGTAAATGGCATAATCAGTTTTACATGTAAAACTTCCTCTTAATTTTTTCTCCCTTTTGGATAAATTCGAGGTAAACCCTTGCATGTTTTTACCCTGTTTGCACGCTTTACATTTTGTGCATCTTACAAATCCAGGTTTCCTTTTGAGCCAGGTTGCAGTCCCAGTTTTTGTCTTTTGTGGTAGCATATTTGAGACCAACATTTGCTTAAATGATCTAGCTTTCCTGAATGTTATCGCTGGTCTCTTTGGGACTAATGGTTGCAAAATTGGGTCATTATATATTAGGTGCCAGTGCCTATTTAGGATGTTTCTGACCTCCCTGTGCTTACGATTGTAGGTGGTGATCATTCTCACCTGGTTTTTGGAAGTATTATTTTTACCCTGGTCTTTCTGGTTATTGAAAAGGACTTCCTCTCTGCTCTTTTGTTTAGCTTTTTTGATCGAACTACAGATGTTGTCATCTGTGTACCCTCTTTCCTTGAATCTTGAACTTAATGTAGCTAGTTCAACTTCTAAATCTGCTGTGTCACTGCAGTTGCGGATTGCTCTTAAACTTTCCCCATAGGGGATGCTTCTTATCAAGTTCTTCGGGTGGAAACTTGCTGCATGAAGCAGTGTATTTCCAGCCGTGGGCTTTCTGTACAGATGTGTGTAATTTGGAATCTTTTACAAAGACTGTACGATCTAGAAAATTGAGTGATGTATCACTGATGTTACATGTGAATTTTAGGTTTAAATTATTGTTCTGGAGTTTCCTAATGAAACCTCGAGCTGATTCTTCGGTTCCCTTCCAGACAATGAAAAGATCGTCAATGTAACGACTCCAATGGAGTATATTATTATCCCATTCTTCTGTGAAATCCACTCGGACCACCTGCTCCTCCCACCAGCCCATATGCAAATTTGCATAGCTGGGGGCGAAGCAGGTGCCCATCGCGGTCCCACAGGTTTGTTTGTACAGCACCGAGTCAAAGAGAAAGAAATTGTTTTTTAAGCACACCGATGCCATAGATATTAACATCTGGGTGTGAGCCCAGAGATTAATAGGGCGATCTCTCAGGAAATGTTTAATTGCCCGTATGCCATCTTCGTGCTTAATACTCGTATAGAGCGTGGTGACATCAATAGTTACCAGGAGAAAATCCTTTTCCCAAGGGAGATCATAGATTTGTCGTAAGAAGTCATTTGAGTCCTGTATATATGATGGGAGTTGTTTTACAATGGGGAAGAGAAAAGAATCGATGTAGCGAGATGTATTCTCTAATGCTCCTCCTATGGCGGAAATGATAGGTCGCCCTGGAGGATTTACTGCATCTTTATGTACCTTTAGGATAAGGTAGAGTACTGGGGTCACTGCGTTAGACACTAAGGTATTGCAGCTCTTCTCTGGTCAAAAGATTTAACCTATACCATTCTTGTAATTGGCTATTATACATGTCATAGCTGCTCCACATTTCTTTCTCTAGAATTTTAGTATAGTTACACCGATTATTTAATTGCTTATATGCCTCCATTAAGTACTTTTCCTTGTCCCAAAGGACAATATTCCTCCCTTTATCTGCATCTCGCACTATACAGTTCTTATCAGTTTTCAGTTTAGTAATTAAAACAAACTCTTTTTCTTGCTTTGTGAAAACTTTATGCTGTACACTGGTGCATTTTTCTAAGTTTTTCAAATCGTTCGTAATCAATTCATGGAACACATCCACTGAGTCCCGGGCATTTACGGCGCAAACTTTGAGGTAGATCTGAAGTCTGTCGGGACACTGCTGTCAACGTCTACATCGTGCTCCAACGCCACTTGTCTTGCCTGACTGCTAGTTATTGGTGTTATTGACTCCATATTTGTTTCCATTGGCTGTAAAACTGGGTCATTGATTGGCAGGCAGTCAATATCTTGCAAGTCTAGCATTGTGTCCATATCTTCTATGACAGAATTTTATTTAAGACAGGATTACCCACAGTCACACGTTGGGCTGTCTTTTTAGGATGTTTATTTAGTGCAAAAAACTTTTTAGGTTTCAGTGTTCTTACGAATTTGTACAAATCGACCCTTGTGTCAACTTAATTAAATTCTGCTGGTGGGCAGAAGGAGAGGCCAAGTTTTAAAATTCACTCTTCTTTTTTCGTGAGGGGTGTTTGTGTTAAATTAATGATGGTCGTGTCATCCATGGCATTCTTCAGGTTTACTTGTTCCCTTTCCCTGAGGCCACGTTGATATTGCCTCCTGCTTTTCCGCCTCCGTTGCCTCTGCCTCTTCCTCTTGGTTTTCCGTATGTCACATGACGTCTGGGTCTGAGGTTGAACCTCCGTTCTTCCTCTAAAAAAGCGAATTCATCTAACACCGTCGGGGCCCCCCGTTTACTTGAATGATTCTGGACCTCGTCCAAATCCGTGTCGACTTCAGAGCTCAGTGCGCTGCTTGCATCCGATTGTGGGCCAGGTCTTGACGCTTTAGCATTTAACGTTTTCTTAGCATGTCAAATGTTCTTGCGAACGTGTAAATCTGACCACGCTCGTAGTCCAATTTGTCCCGTAAAAATTTCTGCGCCTTTCTTTCTTTGATTGTTGTTTCCAGTTTTTTCAATCTGTCCTTCATTTCTTTAGAGAACTTCATTATTAGATCTTGATCAGTATCTTTCTCCAGCATAGTCATTATTTGTTCGATTTCCAGCAGCATTTTGCGCCTATCGGATTCGGCATATTTGATCAAAATTCCCAGCATTCTACTAGAAGACTCGTGATTATTCACTGCCCACTCATGCAGCATATTTGGGTCTGGCTGTTCGTATGTTGGCGCCACCATTATTCTGAGCCCGCATGGAATTCTTTTGACTTCCAAATAGCGTTGTAGGGATTTTTGCTTCCACCATTTGGAAAGTTCACAGCGTTTTAGTTTTTCAAGGCGCTTCAGACGGGTCAGTGTGTCGGAAACCTTCTCACTTGTTTCCCGCACAGTTGTTGTTGCTCCTGTTTTAGCTGTATCATTGAAAATGGATAGAGCAGCTTCCTCTCGCTCCTTAAGCTCAAGGTCTGACATTGTATTTTACGTTATCTAGGAACAAAAGTCCCTGATCAGCAACCGCCAGTGTTAAACGGGATAACACCCCTAAGACTTTTACTGGCTTCCCCGCTTCCCAGCACTCTCTCGTAGTCTCCTACCTGCCGCCCAGCAGCTCGTCGCAGGAATCCTTCGGCTCACTCTCGGCTCGATGCGGCGGCAGGTACTATCTCGTTTTTTCAAGGGGAGTGCAACCTCACTCTCTCAATGGAGTGCCCGGGGGGGGCGGCGGCGATTTCACAGCTTCCCAACTCCTCACTACAGAATACGCAATCAGTACACAACGTCCTACGCGTTTCAGAGTGTAGAAGGAGTGAGCTACACTCCGAAACGCGTAGGACGTTGTGTACCGATTAAAACTGCACCAAATACCGAGGCCACGACTCCAGTGTTTTCTCTTTCCGTGAATGGATGGAGAGATTACGTTGGTGAGACTGTGTTCAATATATATATATATATATATATATATATATATATATATGGATCGAATTCTGTTTCCAGGTTGAACCCACAGAAAATACGGACCACCACACGATTTGCAGAGTGTCACAGCAGGCGTTTATTTAACCATTTTGCAGTTCAAGTTTTGGCATGACGCGTTTCGGGCAGGATCTGCCCTTGATCACATCACATATATATATATTCTCCACAAACAGTCGTTCTCCACTCTCTCAAAAGAACGATGTCCAGGCCACAGCTCGATTCAGAAAAGTGTTTAATTCACAAACGTACTCGACGCGTTTCGGGAAATGGGTCCCCTTGTTCACGAGTGTTGGTGCATAATGACAATACAGTTTAAATGCAAATCATGTGACTTGTTAATTTCGTGGACAGTGGAGAAGTGTGGAGAAGTGTGGCTCAGGGGTTAGAGGCGGCAGACCTGGAGCTTGAGTTCGGCCCTGGACCAGGGTTCAATTCCCCGCCTCGGCGGGTCTTGTGCTCAATAATTCCACGGACTCGATAATTCTCGCTCCGGTGCCTTCTCGACTCACGGGTTCACACTCTGCGACTCTGGGCAATAGCTTGCTTAATCTCCACATCGGCCCCTCGCGGTGGGATGCCTGGCTTTCACCTTGTGGATACCCTGCCAGGGTTATCTCACAGGGGAATACCAGGACGGGTTCCCCAAGCAAGCGCGGAGATGCCCCAGGGTAAGTCATGCGCTATATAAGCTTCATACATTTACATTTACATTTACATAGAAAGCAGACTACCCGATCGGATAATGTCTGGAGCTATGAAAACAGAATTACATTTAAAGGCAGCATGCTAAACAAAATTAATCATAAATAAAACATAATTCAATTAATTTTGCATTATTAAGGTTATTGCAGAGCATTTAAACAATATTTGCAAATTGAAGTTGTGTCACAAAACCGTGATTCGAACACCCGACCTCAAAAAACAACAACTCCCGGCCTTCCTAGAAACTAACAATCTGCTTCGCCCCTCGCAAACAGGGTTTCGCCCGGGTCAGGGGACCAAGACCGCCCTTCTGACAGTGGTCGAAGAGGCCAGGTGCATCTTAGATTCAGGAGGATCGGCTTTGCTGATCCTCCTGGATCTAAGCGCTGCATTTGACACTGTAGACCACGGGATACTGATCCAGCGACTCCTCAATCTAGGGGTGAGAAACACTGCTTTACGTTGGCTCACATCCTTCTTGAAGGACAGAAACTTCCAGGTTTGTGAAGGGAATGTGCGATCCAAGTTTTTCCCCCTCCAGTGTGGGGTTCCTCAGGGCTCTTCATTGAGCCCTACATTATTTAACATTTATATGGTCCCCCTGGAGGATGTTGTCACTCCCTTTGGGATCAAAGCTGTCACATACGCTGAGGACACCCAAATGGTTGTCTCATTCTCTCTGGAAAAAGATAAACTTAGAAATCTGCATGATTGTCTTGCAGGAATCTATAATTGGATGTGTGACTCGAGACTTAAATTAAATGGCACAAAAACAGAGCTTATGCTTCTGGGTCATCGAATAACATAAAAGAGATAGATAGCTGGAACCTAAAAGTGTCCCATTTTATGACCAGACCACAAAGTTGATCCAGAGAAATAACATTGTTATACCAAAGAACATAAAGTATAAAGATAGCATGCAAGGAATTGCTACCCACCATATCTGGTGGGTAGCAATTCCTTGCATGCTATCTTTATACTGCTTTTTAACCATACCACTTTGATGGTCAGACCCAATAAAGTTTCTTATGACATCATTGTAGGTATTTTTAAATCACTGGGATCATTTTCCTTCCTTTCCTTCTTTTGAGCACTGCAACTTCTTGCCCCTCCCGCTCATTTACTGCCTTCTGGTGGTTGAATGTTTGATCATTGGGTCCGACATTAGGTAACCTCGAAATTTATTTCTGAGGAGGAGCCTACAGGACACCATTCTCCAACACAAACATACCCAGATGACGAGATTCCGCTTATGAGTGGGCTGATGGGTACTTTTTCCGCATACTCCGTATCTTCTCTTTTTCTCCTATGTTCTTTGGTATAACAATGTTATTTCTCTGGATCAACTTTGTGGTCTGGTCATAAAATGGGACACTTTTAGGTTCCAGCTATCTATCTCTTTTTTGTCAGACTTGTAGTACCTCTCGTGTGTTTTACTGTCGAGTTGGGGGACTAGGTACTAGCCGGTCTATAAAAATATTTACTTGGGCTGGTGGGAGGAGCAGGTAGTCAGCCACCATCAATATCAGACCGGAGTTCGTACATGGCTCCAGTATATTGATGATATTTTCATCATCTGGGAGGGCAGTGAGGAAGAAGCCACAGAGTTTGTCCACACCCTTAATGTTAATGATTTTAACTTAACCTTCACGAGCCACATTGATAAAGTCTCGATAGACTTTTTAGACCTTAAAGTTAGAATAGATGATAATCACCTCACAACAGCTCTGTTCAGAAAAGAGACAGCTGGAAATAGCCTCCTTCATGCTCAGAGCGGTCACCCCCGGAATTTGATCAATTCTATTCCACTGGGAGAACTCCTCAGAGCTAAGAGAAACTGTACGAAAGTTGTAGACATTGAGAATGAAAAGATGATCATGTGTGAAAGATTCAAAGCTAGAGGGTACAGTAAGAAATGTATTTCAGCAGCGGTCAAAAAAGTGTATAGTAAAGAGTCAACCCAGAAAAACATAGAAAAAGATGGGCAGAACCAGGAAACAGTCAGGTTCATCACAGACTATAATTCACAGTCTAAAGTGGTCAGAGGTGCCATCAGTAAATTCTGGAATGCCTTGCAAACGGACAAGGATGTAAAAACAAGTATCCTTGAATTTCCACAAATAACCTACAGAAGACCTATGTCATTAAAAGACAGAGTATGTCAGACATTGGTTACTAACAAAAAGAGAAGCAACCCTATCCAGGGATTTTTTGTTTGTGGCCACTGTAAGGCCTGCAAGTACAGCCATAACACTAAAGAAATTAAGCTGTCTGACCACTGTGCCCCCTACAAGATTTTGAAACATGTCTCCTGCCATACAGAGTTTGCGGTCTATGCACTCAGGTGCCCATGTAACAAGTTCTACGTGGGTAGTACCATCAAACCGGCTAAGGAGAGGGTCCTACAACATCTCAGGGCTATAAAGAACTTGGATAAATAATATCCAGTTGCCAGACATTTTGCAACCCACCACCAGAGTAACAACAGTCTGTTATCCTTTAAAGTACTGGATCAGATTCCAGTAAGAGAGAGAGGTGGTAACAGACTACAAGAACTAAGACGCCTTGAATCAAGGATTATTATAAAGTACCAAACCATGCAACCCCTGGGCCATAATTGTGATGAGGCACTTGGGGTACACCTTGGATGACAAACGAAAATGTAACAATGTATTTGTTGCCTGTTAAATCATACCAGCCGCAGTAAACCTTAACATTTTAGATGTATGAATGTGCACAAATCATGGCTGAATGTGGGAGATATATTCACGCTTATTTATTTTTTCACTGCAGGTACCTGTTGAATTAATTCGGGAGAATGTGAGACACAGCACATGAAAGACAGAGAGGCTGGAGTAAAGTTTATAATTTGAACACTGTGATCGATTGACCTCAGGGCTCTGCCTGAAGGAAGGCAGATATACCGGCATATGGACTAATCACCTGTAGCAAGAGCAAAGAATGATACAATTTGGGATACGTGGCACAACGATATATAGTTTGATCACAAGCCCACTGGGGCTTGAGAACGAGTAATAACATAAAGTGTGCAGGTTGACGCATGGCGAACACGAAATGCCTGACAGCCCACTGGGGCGGTTAATTGACTACGATGAAAGTGGCACGGCATGTTAGTGCAAGGAGCAAAAGGTTGTTTTTGAGGTCGGGAGTTCGAATCACGGTTTTGTGACAGAACTTCAATTTGCAAATATTGTTTAAATGCTCTGGGATAACTTTAATAATGCAAAATGAATTTAATTAGGTTTTATTTATGATTAATTTTGTTTAGCCTGCTACCTTTAAATGTAATTCTGTTTTCATAGCTCCAGACATTATCTGATCGGGTAGTCTGCTTTCTATGTCCACGAAATTAACAAGTCACATGATTTGCATTTAAACTGTATTGTCATTATGCACCAACACTCGTGAACAAGGGGACCCAGTTCCCGAAACACGTCGAGTGCGTTTGCGAATTAAACACTTTTCTGAATTGAGCTGTGGCCTGGACATCGTTCTTTTGAGAGAGTGGAGAACGACTGTTTGTGGAATACGGGGGAGTGGCGATCCCCGTCCCGCCGCTAGCGGCCATCCCAGCTTCTTCGCCAAGTTAGGGTGGATGGATATATATGGAGGAGAGGGTCCAACCGCCTATAGCAAAAAGTCTTGCTGCAGAGAGTATGCAAAATGGCCGCCCCTTTTAAACTCCGAATCCAAGCAGTAATGCTCTGCACAGGTGTGGAGGGAGGCCCAAGTTGCCATCTCGCAAATATCTACAACAGGAACACTTCTAGACAAGCAGAAGAAGATGACTTGCCTCTGGTGGAATGAGCTCTATTACCTTCAGGAGGCTCCTTCTTGGCCAAGGAGTAGCAGATCTTGATGCACAAGATGATCCACCTGGAAAGTGTTCGTTCGTGGACAGCTTTGCCCTTTATCCTTTCAACATAGCCCACAAACAGCTGGTCATCCAGTCTTAGGGCCCTGGTTGTGTCCAGGTAGAAGCTGACAGCCCTCCTGGAGTTCAGACGGTGAAGTCTTGCCTCCTCCTTGGAAGGGGAGGATAGAAGGTAGGTAAGGTAATAGGCTGCTTTAGATGGAAAAGAGTGACCACCTTAGGCAGGAAAGCAGCCTGGTCCTGAGAACCATCTTTTCTGCATGAATGGTTAAAAACAGAGGTTTAGTACTAAGAGCCTGAAGTTCACTTACCCTCCTGGCTGACGTAATCTCGATCAGAAAAACAGTCTTGAAAGTAAGGAGTCTCAACGGACAATTGTGAACAGGCTCAAAAGAAGAGCCCATCGGGAAAGTAAGCACTAAATTCAAATCCTACTGAGGCATAATCAAGGGAGTGGGAAGAAACCTATTGGTGAGGCCCTTAATGAACCTCATAACAATGAGGGACTTAAATAAAGCTGGCTGGTCCGGCAAACAGAGGAAAGCCTACAAGGCGGGCATGTAACCTTTTAACGTAGCCACAGCACAACCTTGCTGAGCAAGGAAAGTGAAAAGCCACGTACATCAGATAAATGGGCCTTCAATGGATCAATGGACCTCTCTGCACCCCATTTCATAAACTAAGACCACCTACTGGAATAAATAGATTTATTGGAGTGTCTCCTGGATGATAAAATAACATCCACGGCAACCCGTGGGAGAGAGAAAGAACTCAGGTTGACCCGTTCAATATCCAGGCATGAAGGTGCAAGCTCTGGAGGTGGGAGTGTAAAACCTGCCCTGCAACTGCGAGAGGAGGTTTGCCCTGAGAGGGAGACGGTGCGGAGGGTGCGTAGAGAGGTGAAGAAGATCTGTGTACCACACCCTTCTCTGTCCAATCCAGAGCGATAAATATGACTTGGGCCCGGCCTTGGCGAATCTTCCTAAGAACTCGAGGAATCGATGGTATGGGAGGAAACATGTAAAGGAGTTGCGAAATCCAATCCCATTGAAATGCGCACCCCAATGCTCCCTGCATCGGATATTTAAGACTGCAGAAGGATAGGCAGTGTACGTTCTCGTGAATGGCAAACAGGTCCAACCCAGGAAACCACCACATCTGGAAGATGTGATGGACCACCTCCGGATTTAGCCGCCACTCGTGATCGGCCGAGTATTGCCGACTGAGACTGTCCGCACGCACATTTATCACCCGGCCAGATGATTTGCAAGCACACAAATCTGATGGTCCTGAGCCCAGGACTGGAGTCGCAAAACCTCTCTGCAGGGACGTTATGACCCTACCACTCCCTGTTTGTTTATGTACCACATCGCTGTAGTGTTGTCCATCAGGACTTGAATCGACTGACCGCGAAGAGAGGGAAGAAAGGCTTTGAGAGCCAAACGTACTGCCCACAATTACAGAAGGTTGATGTGAAACAACCTTTACTCTGGAGACCAAAGACCCTTTGATAGCCAAATCTCCCAGATGAGCACCCCGCCCTAGAGTGGAGGCATCCACGATTACCGTGGCCACAGGTGGAGGAGATTGAAATGGCCTCCCCACCTGTCCAGTACACTCCACCAAGACAGCTCCGCTGCTGTGTCCCTGGAGATTCTGAACTTCTCTCAGAGATCTCCAATGTGCGGATACCACTGCCTGCGGAGGCACCTCTGGAGTGCCCTCATGTGCCAGCATGCATGGTTGACCAACAGTATGCAGGAAGCGAACAGACTGAGCAGACATAGGACGTTCAGGACTGGAACAACCGCTCCAACATGAAACAAAGAATCATTTCCTGAATTCAGAGAATAATTTGCGGGGGTGGGAAAGCTGGACATATAGTTGTGTCCAGTACTGCCCCTATGAACAGGCTGCGCTGAGAGGGCACCAGGTGAGATTTGGGTACATTTATTGAGAAACCCAAGTTGAACAACAATTGCGTTTTTACTTGCAAGTGACGCAGCACCAGCTCTGGCAACTTTGCTTTGAGCAGCCAGTCGTCAAGATAGGGGAATACCAGAATACCCTACATTCGGAAATATGCTGCCACCACCGCCATCACCTTTGTGAAAACCTGTGTCGGGGAAGTGAGACCAAACAGGAGGACCGCAAACTGGTAGTATTGAGACCCTACTGTAAACTGGAGATACTTCATACGGGACTTCAAATAGTGATATGGAAATACGCATCCTGCAAGTCGATCAACACCATCCAGTCTTCCTGCTGCAGTGCCAAAAGAACCGGAGCTAGGGTCAACATCTTGAACATTTCCTGCCTAAGGTAAAAATGCAAAACCTTGAGGTCCAGGATTGGCCTCAACCTGCCTTCCTTCTTGGGGATCAGGACATAATAAGAATAGCATTATTGACCCCTTTTCTGCTCCGGAACCACCTCTATTGCACCTTTCTGCAGCAAGGCAAGAACCTCCTGCTGCAAAAGCAGCAAACGGTCCTCTGAACACCAGCCCTGGTGAGGAGGATAAGGAGGTGGAAACTCTTGAAAAGGTAGGGCGTCCCCATTTTCCACAAGATTCAAAACCCAACGGTCAGAAGTAATCGATTTCCAATCTTGTAGAAAATGGGACACCCGGCCCCCTACAGGACCAACATGCTCCAAAATGGGGGACGAAAGAGATGCTTTCCCATGGTACCGGTGGTGGGGACAGGAGGGAGGAGGAGGAAGTCTGTAGTTGAGAAGCTCCTCGCAGACAGCCTCTACCTTTTACTCTGTACGACCTGTACAGAGGGTTCTGCTGTTGTTGCTGCTGTGGCTGTTGACTGCCTCGAAAGGAAGACACCTTCCCTAAGCGTCAATACCTTTTGTATCCATAGCCCCTGGCCTGGTACTCTAGACACTAGGATCAAGCAGTAGCCCGGTTGTCCTTTAAGCGCTGCAGCGCAGAATCTGCCTTCGCTCCAAACAATCTGGATCCATCAAAGGGTAGATCGAGCAAAGTAGCTTGCACATCCGGAGAGAAACCTGAAGACCTAAGCCAGTCATGCCTCATGGTAGCCGAGGAGCCCATTACCCTGGTGACCGAGTCCGCCGTGGCCAGACACGACTGAATGACATGACGGGCTGTCGCTTGTGTGTGTGATAGCGCTTCCAAAAAGTGAATACGATCATCTTTAGGCAACTTAGGATCTACTTACTTGACAGTGTCTATTAGTGCATGAATGTACCTCCTTAGAAAACATGTGGAGTTTGTTGACTTTAGAGACATTCTTGAGGAGGGGCACAACTTTTTAGGCAGACTGTTCACGTTTTTCGAGTCTCTATCCCCCTGGGGTAATAGGGAAAGACCCAGTTGACTGCTTGGAACGAGAAGCCTGAACTACCAAGCTTTCTGGAGAAGGATGGGCAGAGAGCAAAGCTGGATCACCAGGAGCAGGCTTGTAGCATCTTGTCACTGGCCTAGAAACTGCAGGGGCAGACAATGGCTTCTGCTACACCTTCTTAATCGGCACCGTCAACGCCTCGTTAAAAGGCAGCAGAGGTTCAACAGTAGAGGAGGGAGAATGCAACCCTTCAGTCAATACATTTGACCTCACCTCAGCTGGGTAACCGATGGTCCAATGGATCAGCAGCCTTCCTGATAACTGTATGGTAAGGGGCAACATCCTGTGAAAGCAAGACCTTCGGGGAAGAGAGCTCCCACTCCGGGGAAGTATCCATGCCACTGGCCTCCTGTAGACCCTTGAAGTTGTCCACGGGGTCGAGGATCTCCCCTTCCTCATGTTCTTGCTGTTACTCCTCTTCCACCAGCAATCTCTGCGCTTCCCTCCTGGAACAACGTTGGGGATCGGCGCTGCCAGTGACAACAGTGCAGAAGAAGGAACTTCCGAAGCGGGCAATGGTGTCGCTCAACTCCGGGTTGACGTTGGTTCAACACTAGAAGGCGCCAGAAGCACAAGTTACTACTTGTGTAACGATATATATGTAAGAGACATTAGTTAGTGATAGATTCCTTACCTTAGAATATCCCCAGGCGTCAGACTGGATCCGGAAAGTTTTGCGTAGCAGTACCCCTGCGCGTCGGTAGGCGTCGTCTGCGGCTCCGCGTCCGTCGTCGGCGTCGTGATGACGTCGTCGGAGTACTTAGACGCCGCCTCCGCGTGCTGACGTCAGTTCTTAGCCACAGCTTTTCCGCGCCAGAAGCGCAGAGCCATGACAAAAACCGACATTGGTGCCAAGAAACTAGGGCCCTGAAAGGGGATGACCTTAACCCTAGATATCGGTTCGCAGAACGGGGAGGATGGGTGGGTCGGGGAGGATTCTATCACTACCTAATGTCTCTTACAGATATATCGTTACACAAGTAGTAACTTGTGCATCTGAAAGAGACACGTTAGTGATAGATTCCTTACCTTAGAATAGATACCCCAGCAATACCATCCCCGTGGTGGTGGGTCTGCGAACCAATATTTACACCAGAAAGTCCTGGAGAACGGAACGGCCGAAGTAGCCGTCCCTCCGGACTTGACTGTCCAGGCAGTAGTGCCTTGCAAACGTGTGCAACAAGGCCCACGTAGCTGCCTGGCAAATGTCCTGCAAGGGCACACCTCGGCCCAAGGCAGTTGTAGTGGCCGAGGCTCGAGTGGAATGAGCCCTCAGCCCAACAGGGGGTTCCTTCTTAGCAAAGGAGTAACATGCCTGGATGCACATGATAATCCATCGAGGGATAGTCCGTTTGTGCACCGCTTTCCCTTTCTTAGCGCCCGCGTACCCAACAAAGAGTTGATCATCCACCCGGAACTGTTGTGTACGATTCAGGTAAAATGAGAGCGCACGTTTTGGGTCCAGACGGTGGAGCCTCTCCTCCTCTCTCGAGGGGTGCGGAGGCGGAAAGAAGGTGGGCAATGTGATGGACTGCCCAATGTGGAAGGCCGTGACCACCATAGGCAAGAAGGAGGGCCTAGTCCTCAAAACAACCTTGTCCGGATGGACTGAAAGGAAAGGAGGCTTACAAGATAAGAGCCTGGAGCTCACTCACTCTCCTGGCCGAGGTGATGGCTACCAGGAAGGCAGTCTTCAAAGAAAGAAGGCGAAGAGGACAGTTGTGAAGTGGCTCAAAGGGAGCGCACATCAGAAATGTTAGAACCAGGTTCAAGTCCCACTGAGGCATCACGAAGGGAACTGGTGGAAAGGTATGAGTGATGCCCTTCAGGAATCGATTCACGATATGGGACTTGAACAAAGAAGGTTGGTCAGGCAGCCTTAGAAAGGCTGAAAGAGCCGAAAGATAGCCCTTGACCGTGCCCAGAGCAGAGCCCTGCTGGGCAAGAGAAAGAAGGAAGAGAAGAACCTCAGAGAGAGGGGCATTGAGGGGATCCACAGCCTTTGCTGTGCACCATGCCACAAATCTGTTCCACCTGCAGGCGTATACCGTTTTTGTGGAGGGACGCCTGGCTGCCAGAATGATGTTGCAAACTTCAGGAGGCAAGTCAAATGGCCTCAACTGTCGCCGCTCAATCTCCAAGCATGGAGGTGGAGACTGGACAGGTTCGGGTGGAGGACCGTCCCCTGCTGCTGCGACAGAAGGTCCCCCTGAAGAGGCAGACGAACCGGGGGATCGACTGACATACTGCGTAGCTCGGGATACCAGTACCTTCGTGCCCAGTCCGGAGCCACAAGGATGACTTGTGCCCGGTCGCGCTTGATCTTCTTCAGCACTCTGGGCAGAAGAGGTATAGGCGGAAAGGCGTACAACAGACCGCAACTCCACTAGCGACGAAAAGCGTCTCCTAGCGAGTGCCGCCTTGGAAATTCCAACACGCAGAACTGATGACATTGCGCGTTCTCTTCGGTGGCGAATAGATCTAACCAAGGCTCTCCCCATCGCAGAAAGAGGCCTTGCGCCACGTCCGAGTTCAGACGCCATTCGTGATCCATCGAGCACCGACGGCTGAGTTCGTCCGCCCTGGCGTTCAGAGAACCTGCCAGGTGTTGAACCACCAGAGTCACGCCCTGATGTTCCAGGAATTGCCAGAGACGCAGAGCCTCCTGGCAAAGGGTCCACGACCCCACCCCGCCCTGTTTGTTGCAGTACAACATGGCGGTGGTGTTGTCCGTGAACACCTGCACTGCACTCCCTCGGACAGACGGGAGGAATGCTTTCAGTGCCAGACGAATCGCCCTCAGCTCCAACAGATTGATATGGAGCCGGGACTCCGCCGGAGACCAGAGACCTCTGATCTCCGCCTCTCCCAAGTGGCCTCCCCAGCCCTGGAGGGACGCGTCCGTCACAACTACGTGCTCCGGTTGGGGAAGGGAGAGGGATCTGCCGTTGACCCAATCGTGGTACGTGAGCCACCACTGCAGCTGTTTCGCAGTGCCCTCCGAGATCAGGACATGGTCGGACAGGTTGCCCTGGTGCTGGGCCCACAAACTTCAGGTCCCACTGCAGAGCCCGCATCCGCCACCGTGCGTGATGCACCAGAAGGATGCAGGAGGCCATCAGCCCCAGCAGCCGCAGCATCAACCTGAACGAAACCCGGGATAACGGCCCGAAGACCGGAATCAGAGCCTGTATATCCCGAACCCGCTGATCGGGCGGGTAAACCCGAAACTGCGCCGAGTCGAGAACCGCTCCGATGAAAAGGAGCTTCTGAGAGGGACACAGGTGTGACTTCGGCACATTGATGGAAAATCCCAGCTGGTGCAGGAGATCCGCCGTAGTCTGGAGGTGGCTGACGACTGCCTGGGGCGAGCCCGCCTTCAACAACCAGTCGTCTAGGTAGGGGAAGACGGAGACCCCCAACCTGCGCAGATGAGCTGCGACCACCGCCATCACCTTCGTGAACACCCGTGGGGCGCGGGTAAGGCCGAAGGGGAGCACGGTAAACTGAACGTGCTTGAGGCCTACCGTGAACCGCAGGTAACGCCGGTGGGCCGGCAGGACGGGGATGTGGAAATATGCGTCCTGCAAGTCCAACGCTACCATCCAGTCTCCTGGGTCTAGGGCAGCCAAGACCTGAGCTAGTGTCAGCATTTTGAACTTCTCCTTCCGGAGAAAGCCGTTGACGTTCCTCAGATCCAAGATAGGGCGTAGGCCCCCTTTGCCCTTCTTGGGTACCATGAAGTAGTGGGAGTAGCAACCACGTCCTACTTCTGGCCCAGGAACGCGCTCGATGGCCCCCTTGGCCAAGAGGGCGGAAACTTCCTCCTGCAGGAGCCGCAAGTGATCCCCCGATACGCGGTGGTGTTGCGGTGGCATGGCTTGAGGGGTCGACTCAAAGGGGAGGGAGTAGCCCCTTCGGACGATCTGCAGCACCCACCTGTCCGAAGTGACTGTGCGCCAGTGAGAGTGGTGATGGCGAACCCTGCCTCCCACTGGCGTCACATGGGCCGAAAAGCACGGACTAGGAAGGTTTAGAGGCGGATGCTGCGGGGGCAGGTGTGGACTGGCTCCGCTTGTTTCCCCGACCGCCTCCACGGCGGTTACCACGGCCGCCGCCGCGCTGGACGACAGTTTGCGGCGAGTGGCTGGGGGCACGTGTCCAGGAAAGGAGCGAAAGGCACCCATTTGCTGGCGCGGGGCCGAGAGGCCCAAGGACTTGGCCGTAGCCCTGGAGTCCTTAAAGCGCTCAAGCGCGTGGCCTGCCTTGTCGCCAAAGAGGCGACGGCCATCGAACGGCATGTCCATGAGTGTATTCTGGACGTCTGCCGAAAAGTTGGCGGATCTCAGCCAGGCGTGGCGTCGTACCGCCACCGTCGTAGCCATCGCTCTGCCCAGCGAGTCAGTAGTATCCAGTCCGCACCTGATTGAATACTTTGCTGCGTCCCGACCCTCCACTAGGGCTTGGCAGAGTTTGGCCCGTACCTCCAACGGGCACTCTGGCAGCACTTCCGCCACCGTTATCCACAGAGAGTGGGTGTAACGGCCCAAGAGGCATGTGGTGTTGGAAGACCGCAGCCCCAAGTTAAGGGACTAGAAGATCTTCTTGCCATAGGCCTTGTACCTCTTGGACTCTCTGTCCGGCGGGGCCGTCGGGAAGGCGGTCTGGGAGTTAGAGGCCTGGATAACCAGACTCTCGGGGGTGGGGTGGGTGGACAGGAAACCTGGGTCGCCCGGGGCCGGGCGGTGGCGTCTGGCCACGTTCCTATCTACAGGCGAACCTGTAGCGGGCCTGGACCAAGTACCCAAAAGAACGTCCGTCAAGGCCTCATTAAACGGCAGCAGAGGCTCCATGGAGCATGACTGCGGCTTAAGGACCTCAGTGAGGAGGTTAGTCCTCACGGCCGCGACGGGGAGCTCAAGGCCTTGGCAGCCCTCATCAACACCACACCATAAGTAGCACCCTCCTCCGAAGCCACTGTAGGAGGAGAGACAAATCCAGTGTCTGGAGAGGTGTCCAGGCCACTGGCCTCCCCAAGGTCTCCTGTCCAGTCCATGTTAGACTGGCACTCTCTTTTCTCCTCTTCCCCCATCTCCTGAGATTCAGGGTCGTAAGTGAATGAGGTCGGTTCATAGAAACTAAAATCTCCAAACGGCGTCGAGATCGGCACCGATAGGCGTCATCCCGACGTCGGAACCGATTGAGAGGAGGCATCGGAGACGGCGCCGGAGGGGACACCACACGGACCGACGCCGGGGGGGTCGTAAGGTCCACCGGTGACGATCCATCGCCCGAGGAGGGTCCAGCCGCGCCCTGCGGCGCCGGGCCCGAAGGCACCAACGACGCCGGGGCCGCTGTACCCTGCGGCGCCGGGCCCGAGGGCACCGGCGGTGTCGGGATCGTGGGGCCCTGCGGTGCTGGGCCCGAAGGCGCCGGCGGCGTCGAGGCCGAAGCACTCGACGGCGTCGGGGTCGTAGCCCCCGACCCACTAGGGCCCCCAGACGGGTTCACTGGGCCTGAAGGCGCCGCGGTACCCGCCGGAGGAGAAAGGGACCTCATGGCCATGAGGAAACGCTCGATCTCCTCCGGCGTCGGGTTCAGCCCAGGGACCGGGGGGTATGGGGCCGAACGTGGCGCCCGCGACCCCCGAGGAGCCGTGTGGGCGGTGTCACCCGAACCCCCGGCCGCATCGCGAGAGCTTCGGGGGGAGGTCAGAAGAGCGATGATGTCTCTTCGACTTCTTATGCTTCTTACCGGACGACTGTGACAGCTCCGTCCCCGCGACCTGTCCCTCGACCTCCCATGGGACCGGGACCTCACACGGCGCGGGGCCGACTGGCGGATTTCGAGTCGCCTGCGGGACCGCTCCCGCCTGGCCTTCCTCGAGAGGGCCCGACAGTCGGAGCAGGCCTCGTCGTCATGGTCGACGCCCAAACACATCAGGCACAAGCGGTGGGGATCCGTGACCGACATGGTACGGTCGCACTCGTCGCAATGCTTGAATCCGGGCACCGGAGTCGTAAAGACTTCGAAATGGATCAAAAGATCACAAAAGTTTAGTCAAAAAGTGACTAGGGAACTGCTCTTTCCAGATCTGCGCTGGCTGGCGCGGAAAAAAGAACTGACGTCAGCACGCAGAGGCGGCGCCTAAGTACTCCGACGACGTCATCACGGCGCCCACGACGCCGATGACGGACGCGGAGCCGCAGACGACGCCTACCGACGCGCAAGGGTACTGCTACGCAAAACTTTCCGGATCCAGTCTGACGCCTGGGGATATTCTAAGGTAAGGAATCTATCACTAACGTGTCTCTTTCAGATATTTAGGCATCGGAGTTGAAAACCTTGGAGACGGAACTGCCATGACGGAGCAGTGGGCATTAAAGGCGCCTGGGGATACTGCGGGAGATGCCAAAATGAAAGGCAAGCAGACCCACGGGGGCCAGACGGCACACCTATAGGGTAAGATGCCTTGGCAAACATCGCATTAAGGTAATGCGACGGATCCGCTCCTGGGCCTGAAAAAGGAAGATAAGGATCCGAAGCCCCTTGGTCCTGATCCACTGGAGGCCTTACAGGGGCCTGAGGATGCGGCGCCAGAGACACCGGAGCTGGTCCAGGCGAAGCCACAGGAACCGGAAAAGACTCTCTGGGAGCCGGAGAATCTCTGAGCACCAGCGAATCCGGTGACGCTGCAGAGTGGGCTAGAGTCGCCTGTGGAGAAGGAGTAGGGGACAGCAAGACGGCCTCCTTCTCATGGCGCCGCTTCACGGGGAGGCCGACCTCGATGTCCTGCCCTCTGACGACTGACAGAGACCCATGTCTTCTATTCTTCTTTTGCCCCTTCAACTTCGACGCATGCAAGGTCGACAAGAGTTTCGCCTCAAGCTCCCTCACGCTCCTTCAGCACCTTCGGGGTCATCTTCTGACAGCATTAATACTCTTCAACATTGTGGTCTGAAGTAAGACACCATAGACAGTCGTTGTGGGGATCTGAGATGGACATAGGACCCCCACACTCCCTGCAGGGCTTGAAAGCGGACTTCTTCGAAGTAGCCATTCTCAGTGCAACACGAAATATGGATAGAAACAAAGTTATACCATGTAAAATCGAGAGTCCTAGAAAAAAACGTTACGCGTCGAAGGAGCAGAAAAAGGGAACGGACGTCAGCACGCCAACGAGGTCTTCTTATGGCTCCGATGACGTCAAAAGGAGTCACGAGCAGAGCCGTGCTATTGTGACGTCGACGTGGGAGAGCTAAGAAAATAATTTCCATGGAGCGCTGGCGCAGGGGTAATTCAAAAGGCGAGGAATACACAGGCAGATGTATCCATTAGAATCCTTAACTCAGACTTTCCCCCAGGCGTCAGTCTGGATTCTGTAATTTTTTTCATCTTCATCATCACAGCTTTATTTCGATATAAATAGATCATAAAAGCATTTTCCAATTTGTTATAAAAGAATTAAGAGCAAGATTAAATGCATACCAGGATAAAACGTATTCCCCTCTAATACAAACAGCAAATATCAGTTCATCCAGAGAAAGGAGAATACATGGTTATAAAATCAATTAACATCAAATCATTGAAGGAAAAAATACACAGTACATATTGTTTAAGATTAAATTAAATAGTCACAGCTTTGATACAAAGTTAAAACCCGGTTTAGGAGAGAACTTCACCCAACAGATAACTTTTTCGAACGGATCACCCATGACCACCTGAGGAATTTGGCCACCCCACAGACCAAAGTAGTGCTAGGATCTGTGCGTAAAATTCTCAGGGCTTCACAGTGGTTCCTGGTTCCTAATTGGGAGCAAACCGGATTCAACCATTTTTTCCTCGGTTCTACGTAAGCAGTACAGGCTAACATAAGGTGCAGGACGCTTTCCACTACTTTATCACAGTGGGGACAGGATGATTGGGTCTGGTGCGGGGGTTTCCAACTGCTAGTAAATTCTCATACAGGAAGTGTACCCAACCTAAACTGGATATAAAGAGCCCTGTCTTTAGGTTTCGGAATGTAGTCAAGATAGGGTTCCAAGCTTGGGACCTGTTTGTGTAGACGAAAATCATCAGTCACCCTACGTAGCCTACGGTTTCTGGTCTCCTGACTATCAACCCAAGCCCAGTAGGCACTCTTGATGTCTAACTTACTCAATAGGGTCTCTGAGTCCGAAGCTTCTCTAAAACCCAGTTCTATAAGAAAAAAAATTATGTTCAAGAGCCAACTGAGATCCCTCAAGGTGTATCACTTCTCTTAGGCCGTCGGCGTATTTGGATAACTCAGGTGTACGCCACAGAAGAGCCCAATAGAGGAGAGGACGTAAAATGGCAAGGTCTTTCAATGAGCAACGTCCCAAGTCGCTCAGCAGAGGCTTAATTGGGGTTCCTTTCGGCAAAGAGACCAGCTCTCAAAAAAATGTATTTTCTGCGTTAACCATGTCGTCAACTTTCTCAAAGCCCCAGAGCTCAGCACCATATAGTGCTGAGCCTACGGCCTTGGCAGCATAGATCACAAGCGCAGGAGCAATTGGCCTGGAACTTGAGGAGCGCTGCTCTCTACCTATGGCTCCAACAACCCTCTTGTGGTTCAGAGCCATTTTATCAATATGAGGTTTCCAGGACAATTTATCTGAAACTCTGATGACCAGATAATCGAATGTTTTGACGCACTGTAAAGGCACCCCATCTAGTGTAAGGATAAACTTTGACTGTCTAATGGGATTGAAAAAGAAAAGTTTGGTCTTTGTTGTGTTAATTACCAGGCCCCTCAGATTGCAAAACGAGTAAAACCTATTTAACAATTTCTGCAAGCCTGCAGGAGTTTTAGAAATTAGTAAGGTGTCGTCCTCAAAAAGTAAAGCGGGCACCTTATCGCCCGCCAGGACTGGGGCATCTGCATTTATTTCTAATAGATGGAGAAAAAAGGGTTGGGGCCATAACACAGCCCTGACGGACATCTCTCTCAATTGGGATTCTCTCAGTTTTTTGGCCCTGTGTTCCCCACCTGGTTCAGGCATAATTGCCCTCATGCATATGCACCAAAAGGTTCAGTATTGGCGGGGGTATCCCCATCTCATGTAAGACAAGCCAAAGGCGGTCTCGTGGGATCAGGTCAAAGGCAGTCTTTAGGTCGATAAAAGCGAGGTAAAGACTGCCCTTGCCGATGGTCACCACCTTCCAATGTAGCAGGGCCAACCTAAAGGCCTGGTCGATCGTACTTGTACAGGCCCTGAACCCTGCACGACAGTCTGACAAAATATTATTCTCCCCAACCCAGGAGAGGATCCTCTCCAGGAGTACCCGGCCAACCACCTTCTGACCGACATCTATAAGACTGATCGGGCGGTAGTTGGCAGGGTCACCCCTAGAACCCTTCTTAAAGATGGGGATCACCTCAGCCCCCTTCCAGGAGGCGGGGACAGTTGCCCCCGCCAGGAGGGCGTTGATCAAGAGGGAAAAGTATAGGGCCCATTCTCTTGGGCTAGCACGGTATAGGTCACCTGGTATGCCATCCTGGCCCTGGGCCTTTGCCGGGGTGATCTTATCTCTAGCTCTCTCGACCTCACTAACCGCTATTGGTTGGAACGGCTCAGGGGGAAGGAGAGACAGTTGAAAACAAAAGGACTCTTGGTACCCTGGATTACTAACTCCTTCATACAATTTTCTGAAGTGTTCATACCATTCCTGATTGGTGATGTGGTTCGGGGTCTGGTCAGGGTCATGACCATTAGATCTCCTGAACAAATTCCAGAACAAATCACCATTTTTGGACAGGCTAGCCGCCTTCAATTCTGACCAATGGGATTCCTCCCACACCCTCTTCGCATCAACCATGGTTTGTCTATAATCCTTTCTAAGCCGCTGGACCTCCCAAATATTGTGGTTCTTAATTGCGGAGATCAGAGAGGACTTCTTTAGTCTACACTACCTATTGTACCATACTTGTGGTGACTTACGGGTCATGGATTTGTTATTAGGTGCGAATGGTTCCAGAAAAAGGGAGCTTAACTTGTCAATGGTATTGGTGTAAACATCCCCAACAGTTTGAACCCCTTCCTTTTCTCTGCATGCTTTGATCAATTTGGGGGTCTGGGCGCTCATAATTTCACCAAGGGCCAACATTTTCCGCTCATTAATGGCGACTTTTGGCCATTTGAGAAACCGCTTAGAGTTAGATGGTAGAACTTCTTTGGTTAACATCATGTGGCCACTATTAGAACGGGATGCCTCGCTAAGCCAGACATCCATCATTACAAAAGAAAGTGGGTTATGATCACTATCAATTGACGGGATAACAATCATATCAACCACTTGACTCCAGAGTCTCTTGTCGACCAATATGTAATCGATTCTGGAGGGCATGAAACCCTATTAAATGTATTAGCTCCTAAGACATCTGAGGTGGTTCGCCCATTGAGAGCCTTAGTCCAAATTCAAGTACTAAGGCGTTTAGTTGGATGGCCAACGGTGACCATCTCTTGACTGGCGGAAGTGTTAGAGGGGGTATGCCCCATCTCGCATCTTCCTCCTCCGTTCCAATGAAATCATCAGAGGCCAAAGGTTCGAAGGTGCAATTAAGGTCACCGGCCACCATAACCTGGGCACTAGTTGGACATAAAAGAAGTTCATTAGATAATGTAGAAAAAATTGGTGACTTCGCTCCTCCCCTCGTGCCTCTAGCATAAACATTAAAAAGTTTGATGGTAATGACTCCAGTGGCCCCCCTCAGGGTTAATCTCATTAAGTCCGGAATGGAACAGATATGATGCGTGACCCTACAGTTAAGAGCAATGTTCACCCAGATCATAAGCCCCCCTGACGGACGACCAGGCCCTTGGGTAATTGCAGGTATGAAAAAGCACAAGCAGCTGTGTTTATACAGTGGTACTAAGCTCCACGTCTCCTGGAAGATACATAGATCATAGCCATCTATGAGACTGTTGCAGTCTGGCAATGGTAATTTACTTTGAAGACCGGCTATGTTCCAAGAGATTATTTTAATATTCGCAAATATTGCCCTTTTGGTGTTCACACAGCTTCTAGAGGCCAAGATATGGGAAGACAAGGTATCATCTGAGGCAGAGTCACTCGTATAAGTGGTGGTAGAGAACATAAGATCGTCTTGTTGGTGGGCAACCAGGATAGGAGATATTGTGTATGCGTCTTGGCACAGGGGAGATCGACGTGGGATTTCAGCGCTTTGCAAGCGCCTTCAGAACGGAACTTTGCGGGCTGACCGGGGTGAAAGGACACAAACTGCTCCACACGCCGAGGGACTGCGAGGTCCAGCAGGCTCTGTGTCTCCCAGCTGCTGCCTCTTCCCTCGGCGTCCCCGCCCCCCCACCTGGTGATTTAAAATACCTTTCGCGGCCCCCGCTCCGCGGGAGCCGCTCACGGCGTCTTGGCACAGGGGAGATCGACGTGGGATTTCAGCGCTTTGCAAGCGCCTTCCGAACGGAACTTTGCGGGCTGACCGGGGTGAAAGGACACAAACTGCTCCACACGCCAAGGGACTGCGAGGTCCAGCAGGCTCTGTGTCTCCCAGCTGCTGCCTCTTCCCTCGGCGTTCCCGCCCCCCCATCTCCTAGCGAATAATTCCAGCACCTATTCTCGCGACGCGGGACGCGCGCGGGACATAGGCCGGGGCTAAGCCCGGGCAAAGGGCGGGCCCTCTGTGGCCCTCAGAGGACCTGAGGAGGACGGGATGGGCCACCTCACTTGGCCCTATCAAAAGGACGAGGTATAGAGACATTCTACTCTTTTGTTTTTCTTTTGCGTTGTGATTTGCCTATTGACGCCTGGGACCCCCTTTTGTAAATCAACCACCATGTCTGTCTGGGACGAACTTAATGCCCTGTGCGGCACAAACTATGTCCCCGATATTCTTACTTCCCCTACAATGGACAGAGATATGCTTCTCACAAACTGCACCCCACAGACCCTTGAAATATTCCCGCCTCAATCTGATACACTGTTTCAGAAACCAATCAGCAAAAGGAAAAACGAGGGTACTCCACCAAATGCCACCCGTATGTGCTGTAGCCCCTCTTATTCCCTCGTCAACCCAAGCGTATTAACGCCATCCAAAGCGGGGACCACTTCAAATGACTCTGTTTCCCCCCTCCATTCGACCCTATTGGCCCATATTGAGCGACTGTTGAATGTGGCCTTAACACCCCTGCTCTCAAAAATTACAGATCTGGGAAACAGGTTGTCTGATGTCGAAAAAATAGTACAAAGGATTGCACCTTTACCTGTAAATACTGTTACTCTCTCTCGCCCTACGTTCTCTCCTGATCTTGTAAACCCCGTGTCCATCGAACTCAGGAAAGATCCCTCTCTTAGCACATCCATTCAAAGCGGCAGGAAAGTTACTCCTAAGCCCACCCGCCTCCCACGCAAAGCCTCGAGGCCCCCCCAAGAAAGAAGACACCAAATGAACTTACCCCCTGAAGCCGCCCCCTACGTGACTGTTCTCTCCGGGGTCCCCGAACTTAGTCAGGATAAACGTGAAACAAGCCAGGACCTGCTGAATAAAGCCATCTTTTGGCTCAAGAACAATAGACCGCTACCACCCGAACTAGATGGCGGAATCCTGAGCGTCAGGAGGGTGAGATGGCTAGGGATGATGCCCAAAGACATTCCGGGAGACCTGATACTAATTAAATTCAAACATAGGAACATTGTCCCATTTTTAAGATTTTCCCAGCCCAAAATTGGAGATGGCCCTATTTCTATCTGGGACTTGTTTGATTTTTACCCTGGCCCAAGGGTATCGAATTATAACACCTGGTGAAAGGGGTTTCTGTTTACCATGCGTTCTTAATTTGCACTAGATTGGTTTTACTTTTGTTTTTAACATCCGGTCTTTTCTCAATATTGCAATGAACTGTTGATTTTTGTATACATGTATGTATTTCTTTTTGCTGCTTTTATGGTTTTAAACTCAAAAACCGAAATAAAGCTTATTTGATTGATTGATTGTATGCAATAGGGGCTGTACTGATGCTACTATTAACAGGATTAGTGTTAGCAGGTAGTCAATCAATAGCATCAAGTGCGGACTGACACTATGGCTGAAACAGGGACAGGACTACAATACTTCATAGATTCCATGCTGGGGAACCGCCTGACCTGTATGGCAGATCGGCCTGGGGGAAAGGTTCTAAATGCTAGAAGGCCCTCAGCGAGCACATTAATTGTGAGAGTTAACTCAATGGTATCTGTACAATTATCCCTGGAGCTACTTCTACGTGCCCTGATTATGTCCTCCCTTATCAGGGACCGGCACCCCATTACGTGATGAATCCAATGTGTTGCCTTATTGATCAGAGAGCCCTCATCTTCTTGAGAACATGTTTTAAGGACATTAACCATGTAGACTCTAGGTTCGGTAGACTTAGGCCAAATTCCTGGATTATACAAAGGTTGGAATAATTGATCAGGACCAAGTCCGATATATGCTGGATTGGGGGCAAGATCAACACTGGAGGAACGGGAAACGTGCTCAGCAGAGGGCTGTTGTAGTGGTTTGATTATATTATGCTCCACTTGTCTATTCTTCTGTCTAGTGGTGCTGTCTATTGTATGTGTGATCATTACACTTGGGGTTTTGACGTTATTTCCATTAGGGATTAACTTATTTTTGTCCCACCCCGCTTCTCTATGAACTTTAAGGTCGATACCCCTAACTGAGGGACCAGTACGATATTTATTTACAACACCCAATAGTTCATGCATTATCAGCTTTAATTCTCCTATTTCCGCTCTAAGAGAGGCCATTGATTGGACAACATCACGTAAACTTCTCACATACGGTGTTACCTCCGTGGTCCCATCGGTCATACAGTTTCTGGGAGCTACTTTCTTCCCTGACTCTTTAAGTAGATCCATGGTTTCAGCTAATACTGAAAAGCGATTAGAGCAGGAAATTACTATAGGCTCCAGAGGTACATGTTAATAAGTTGTTGTGTGCTCATTCCTGAGTTCCATATGTTTAGCTGGAGGTTTTTGAAACATCGAGGGAACAGTAACTGCTCGAATAGGACTTGTATTCTGGGGGCTACATAAGGTAGATTTGCTCGTAAGGGCGGAGGGCAGGGTAGGATCCAAAGACAGGATATCCCCACATTCAGCTACTAGGGTCTCAATTCTTTCAAGTGACTGAGAAATGCAGGGGTTTTTGGAAGCCTTCCTTGCCTTTTTCCTTTTAGCCCCCACCGTTCCCCTCACGGTCGTCCGAGAATTGCCCCCTGTCGTTTGCTTTTTTTCTCCAGCAGTACCCCTGCGCTCTGTTAGGTGACTTCGTCCGGCTACGCTCCGTCGTCGGCGTTGTGGGTGCCGGGATGATGGCGCGGGAGCTACACAGATGCTGCCAATGTGCTCGGATGTCACTTCTTAACATGACTTCTCATGCCAGAAGCGCAGAGCTATGAAAGACACTGACCACTGGTGTGTCAAAACTGGTGCTTAAGGGAGTCTCTATCCCTAGAAATCAGTATGCAGAGCGAGGAGGATGAGGAAGGAGGATGAGGAAGGGTGGTAAGGAATCTACAACTAACATATGTCTCTACCAGATACATTGTTACCGAAGGTAGGTAACTTGTTCATCTGATAGAGACTGTTAGTTATAGATTATTTACCTTAGAATAGATACCCTAGTAATGCCATCCCCAGAGTCGGGTCTGCAAACCAAGATCATACCAATCAATTGGGGGTTTGTTGAGCACACCACTCACTCCTTAGGGTCTCACGGCACCGGGGTGTTTCGGGAGGGGTGTGTGCAGCTACGTTGGGGTCATTCGTAGTGCCAGGTCTTAAGGTCTATTCCTGAATATGCGAAGTGTCGGGCTTTGCCAGAGGTGTGTGTGTGTGGGGGGGGGGGAGGTTGTTCCAGGACTGGGCTGCGAGGTAGGAGAAGTACCTGCCACCAGCTCTATTCCTGTAGAAGCGTGGGACGGTGGTTAGGGAGAGGTCGGCAGAGCTGAAGTTTCTCTTGGGGGCATGGAAGGAGTGACGGTTGTTGAGGTATTGTGGTCTGATGCTGTGGAGGGCCTTGTAGACGTGCGCAAGCACGCTAAAAGTTATTCTTCATTCGACGGGGAGCCAGTGGAGATGGCAGAGGTGTTGGGTGATGTGGTGGGGCAGTGGGATGTCTAGGATTAGTCTGGCTGCAGTGTTCCGGACGGGTTGGAGTTTTTTGATTATTCCATTGCTTTAGTCGAGTCTGCTGGTGATGAGGGCGCGAGTGATCGTTTTTCTGGAATCGGAGGGCATCCATTTAAATGTTTTACGAAGCATGCGGAGTATGTTGAAGCATGCTGAGGAGACAGCGTTAATCTGGCAGTTCATAGTGAGCGATGATTCCTGTATGATGCCAAGGTTACGTGCATTGTCTGTTGGGGTGGGTGGGTTTCCGAGGGTGGGGGGCCACCAGGTGTCGTCCCATGCGGAGGGGGTGGAGCCGAGGATGAGGACTTCTATGTTCTCGGAGTAGAGCTTCAGGCAGCTGTTCTTCATCCAGGTTGCAACAGCTTCTATCCCTTCTTGGAAGTTGTGCCTGGTGTCCAGTCTAGGTCCTTTCCTCGGATGCAGGTGTCATGGAGTTCGGTGGCTAGTGTGTGGTACAAGACTGTGTGGAAGGCTGCTACCCATCCCTTCGGACTAGGCTTTCCAGGCAGTAGTTGCTGGTAAACATGTGCAAGTTTGTCATGTCGCTACCTGACAGATCTCAAGGACTGGGACTCCACGTGCTAATGCCGTGGTTGACGCCATTGCTCTGGCAGAACGAGCACGCAACCCCACAGGAGAGTCTTCCTTTGCCAAAGCATAGCATATTTTAACGCAAAGGACAACCCTGCGCCCTGTTTGATGCAGTACCAAATGGCGGTGGTGTTGTCGCTGAACACCTGCACCACTTTCCCCTTGAGAGAGTGAAGGAATGCTTTCAGTGCCAGTCTACTCGCCTAGCGCTCCAAAATTTGATATGGAGACTGGACTCTGCCAGAGACCAGAAGCCTCTGATCTCGGCCTCTCCCAGGTGGCTGCTTCATCCAAGAACACATCTGTCACCACCGTTAGATCTGATGGGGAAGGGAGAGGGATCTGCCACTGACCCAAAGTTGGTTCATCAGCCAACACTACAGTTAGTGCGCAGTTTCCTCTGAGATCCGGACGTAGTCGGAAAGATTACCCTGCTGCTGCACCCACTGGAACTTCAGGTCCCACTGCAGAGCCTGCATGTGCCATCTGGAATGATCCATCAGCAGGATGCAGGGGGCCATGAAGTCCAGCAGCCTCAGAGTAATTCTTACCAAAATCTGGGATAGAGGATGAAACATCATTATCATAGCCCAAATATCCCGGACTCGCTGGTCGGGAGGATGGGCCCAAAACTGCACTGTGTCCAGAAACACCCGATGAAGATGAGAGATGAGCTACGACCACCGCCATCACTTTTGTGAACACCCGAGGGACACTAATAAGGCAAAAAAGGGAGCACCGTGAACTGAAGGTAACTTCTGTGGGCTGGAAGGATGGGGATATGAAAGGAGCATCCTGCAAGTCCAATGCCACCATCCAGTCTCCTGGGTCGAGTGCAGACAAAACATGGGCTAGGCGGAGTATTTTGAACTTCTATTTCTGGATGAAGAAGTTGAGGGCCCAGAGGTCTAGGATAGGACGCAGGCCTTTGTCCTTCTTAGGTATCAGAAAGGAGGGGGAATAGAAAAGACGATCTGGCACAGGGACCCTCTCTATAGCTCCCTTGCCAAGAGGGCCAATACGTTATGGTGGAGAAGTGCCAAATGATCGTTAGAAGGCGGCATGGGGGGAGGGGTAGTCTCAAAGGGGAGGGAATAGCCACTTTGAACTATTTGCAGACCCACCTGTCCGACGTGATGGATTGCCAGTAGAGGAGATAATGGTGTATCCTGCCTCCGACTGGCTGGTGATGGGCCTGGAAGGTCGGACTAGTAAGGTTTGGAGGAGGTGGCATGGAGAGAGAAAGAAAGGACTTGCCTGCCCGCTGGTTCACTAACACACGACGACGCAAGGTCCCACGTCCGCAGCCACGCAGAGGCTGGACAGCTTGCATGACTCTGTGGCTAGACTGGACAGGACGTGGTTGGTCGCCCCTTCCATAGAAACAAAAGGGATGAAAGGCAGACTGAGATGGACGAGAGGTAACAGCGAGGCCCAAGGATCTGGCCGCAGCTCGAGAATCCTTGAAGCACTCAAGTGCTGAGTCTACCTTGTCGCCAAAAAGGCGAGTGTCATCAAAGGGCATGTCTATCAAACAAGACTGGACATCCCTGGAGAAGCCAGAAGTCCTCAAACAGGCATAGCATCGAACAGCTACTGACGAGGCAATCATTCTGCCCAGTGAGTCGGTGGTATCTAGTCCACATCTTATGTCGAATTTGGCTGTGTCTCGCCCGTCTGCAACTGCTTGAAAGAGAACAGCTTGGGCACTGAGGCAGCACCTGCACAACTGTATCCCAGATATTATGGGAGTATTCACCCAAGAGACATGCAGTATTCAACCACCGCAATGCCAAGCTGGAGGAAGAGAACATCTTCCCAAGGTAGTCCAACTTCTTGGATTCCCTATCTCGGGGAGCAGAAGGAAATGTCGCTTTTGATGAAGAGGCTTGGACTACCAAGCTCTCAGGGGAAGGGTGTTGTGTCAGGAATGCTGGGTTGCCCGGAGCAGGGCAGGTGCGGGGGCAATCGTCCTATCCTCAGGAGCCCCTGTGCTGGGCTTGGACTGAGTGCCCAAAAGGAAGTCTGCAAGGTCTTCATTGAACAGCAAATGGGGTTCAAAAGAGAAAGACGCAGGCTAAAGCACCCCTGTCAGGAGGTTGTTCCTGAATGACACGGTAAGGCAATTGAGGACAAGTACCTCGGCTGCCCTCCTCACCACCACAGCACAGGAATCTCCTTCCTCTGCAGCCACGGTAAGGGGAGAAAGAAAGCCCGTGTTGGGGGACAGGTCCAGACCACTGGCAACACCCAGGCCCATTCGCCAGTTCGGTTTCTCCAGCTGATCACGGATAGAGCCCCCTCCCAGTCTGCTTCCTCAAATTCTGGCCCAAAGGGAATGTCCGGATAGAAAGTTCCTTCCGGCATCAGAAGTCGACGTCGGTCAGGCCCGCTGTCCACTTTGGGGATGAGGATGGCGTCAACCGGGGGCATGGTCGACACCGGGAGCGTCGTCGAGATTTAAATTTGGGAAGGTCTAGTAAGACTGACCGGGGTCGATCCGGATCCAAGCCTGGATCCACGGGGATCGGCGGGGCTCCTAACCAACTACGCGTGGCCCAAAAGCACGCTGGCAGAGCCGTGCTGCCCAAAGATGAGGCACAAGGCCTCATAAAACTTCTGGATCTGGGCAGGAGACGCTCCGGCTCCTGGAAAGGCAGGGAGCGGCGAAGCTGTCTCAGAAGTAGGCGCCAAAGACTGAGCCTTCGAGCGACGATGCTCGGGATTCTGCATCGCACAGACCGGGAGAAGTCAAAGAAGGCTTGTGTTTCGTCTACTTCTTGTGCTTCCCGGACTTACCCGAAGGTCTACCCGGTAACTTAGGAGTATGGGCTCCATGACTGATCAAGACCTTCCCCTCGAACGAGAAAGGAAGTGACGTGGAGCCGAGCGCCAGCATTACAGTAATTATACGGGACTGCTCCAGCAAAGCCTTCAAGTTCATGGCCCGGCACTAGGAGCACTTTGGGGCATGGTCGCGTTCCAGAACCAAAGTCATACGAGGTGTGGATCCGTCACAGACATCGTCCGATGACAGGAGCCGCAAGGCTTTAAGCCGGTATGACGTTAGGACATGCCGAGTAGCACCAGGAGTTCGAAGACTGCAAAAATAAGTTGACAAAAGTTTTTTTTAAATGTGCCAAAAAAGGCTAAGGGGTAACCCTCTCAAGATCTGCACTTACGCTGGTGCCAAGAAAGAAGTGACGTCAGCACGCATGGGCAGCGTCTATGTAGGTGCTGCAACATCATACTTGCGTTCACGATGCCAAAGATAGACGTTCACGATGCCAAAGATAGACGTGGAGCTGACAGACGCAAACTAACAACAAGCAGGGGAAAAGTCTCCGGATCCAGACTGACGCAATGGGGAAATTCTAAGGCACGAAATCTATAACTAACAGACTCCATCATATTAGAAGTATACACAAGACGTGCTTCCTTTAAAGAGAAAATGTATCACACTGTATGAGATGGTGTTGCTGTAAGAGGCTGTAGAGAAGCTTATTCACTGGAATGAACAAAGTGCTCCTATTTATTTATACAGTAAGCCCTTTTAGTGGGATTGCTGTGCTTAAGAATGGTCATGCACTTGGATGTTGTTTAGACACTCAAATATAAGACTTGAAGAGCCAAATCGCTAAATTGAATGAATGAACTGGGGTGAAAGATTTGATCGCTTTGCATGTCAACAAATGTGAGCACAGTCTGTGTGCCCAGTGTGGCCAAGTGGACTTGAGCAACTAGGAATGTTATACTAGCGGAACCAATGTTATAGCAACTATGATGAAGGTAATTGGCACTTGATGCAGAACACCTACCACGAAGGGAATCCACAGGAGAGGAATCAAAGTGCATGTAAATATCAAAGTTTCTCCAAACAGTTTTCACCTGGAATTGGAGATGTGAAAACCTGGATCTGAAGTGATGGCATTTTTGTTTGAGCTGCAACAAACATATTTAGCTAACGTGCCTCACCCCTTTAAAAGACGGAGTCTCTCTTGATTGCGTCTGCTGAGCAAGTCTGCAAAGTCCTTGTCTGTGAATGCAAGGTGCTCTGCTAGAAGATGTATTTGGCATTTGAAAGCCCAGTGCCATATATTTTTTACAATTTTACGCCGGAGTAGGGAACGTGTGCTCCTCACTACTTCAGAACAGAATAAATCTGTTTGGATTTGTTTATTTTAAATTTGTGACCAGTAAAAAAATATTATGATCAGAAATAAGTACTAATTTATCAATTTGCTAAATTTCGATTTGAAATGGGTAGTAATCCAACATACCTCATGTATAGTTATGAAATAGGCTGCTAATTTCAATTGCAACTCACTCGGATTGGTGGCCATCATAGGGGTGTGGTCTACTAAGGAAAGCAAACCACCAGGTTCTGGATTCCCTTTAAATTAACCTTTTTTCTTAAAGGAAACTGCGCTGAGTAAAACAAAAACAAAAAATGGTTTAAGAGCAGGCAGTGGCTCCCTGGACCATTGCCTACACCTCAACAACCTTCTTTTCACATTCCCAAAGGGGAAAGCGTCCTAAGGAGACCCTTCCCTTTTGCAAATGGGTTAACACACTGACTGGGAAGTTAGTAACTTTTCAATGTTTTGCAATAGAATTTAGTTGATAAACATGGATACATCTCATACCTATTAGGTATTTGGAAGAGAGACTTACAACATATACCTTTCAAGTTGCAATCTAATTTTAGGAGTTATTTAAATTTACAGAAACCCAAATTAAATGACATACATGAAAAACCTATTATGCGGTTGCAAACTCCGAATCAGAGCTTTTGATATGATAAAATAAGTTGGTAGTTCTTGCACCAATTCTGTAACAATCCATCATGCCCAACAACTTCATCAAGTAACTTGGATCAAGATTGGGACTTGAAGAAGGAACTGTCCGGTGGCATGTAGAGGGAAAAGGCCCAAATCCTGTAGCATCATTGGCCCACTTCTTCTGATTGGCGACTAAAGCTTCACCTACTGATTCCTATTGGATGGATCAGGAAACAAATACTGCAAGAATCTGAATTTGACTTGGATCCCAGACACTAGCAACAGACACTACTACTTCCTGCAATTAAGGCACTGCTTGAAGCCTGTAGTTTCAAGGAGACAGCCCTAGCATGTGGTGTTCTGGGGAAATAATATAGTTTTGTAAACCATTAAAGTGTGGAAAAGCAGCTCCGGATTTGTGTTGGAAAGTGTGGTAAAAAAGTAAATAAAGTCAACAAAAATGCGTGGCACTGCTATACGTCTTTGTGCTCTCTACTGAAGGCAGGATGAAACCATCAGAATCTGATGATGTCTTTTGTCGTGCAAGAGCAATTGCTAGGAAAAAGCTTATGGATTGACTGGCTCCTGAGAGGGAATTTAATAGGTGAGGAATCTGTGGTTAGAAGTATACATCACAAAATTCTGTGATGCAGTGAATAAAGATAGAAGCTTTTGGCAGAGATGGTGAAGACAGAGTACAGTCTTTTGCGTGTGGAACAAGCACAGTTTAATTTCTAAGGGTAATCTTTCAGCCTTCCTTCCCCAGCTTGTACATGACCAGGGAACGCACCAATCACCGTTTGGATGTACAACAAGCTTCATGAGGGCCAGAGGTTCCATGAGGGCCAGAGGTTCCATGAGGGCCAGAGGTCCTGCAACTGCCTGAAGCATGTCTTTGCAAGCCTCCCATCTGAAAGGGTTGATTGTATAGGACTAGCTTCTGCTTTGAAAGGATCGAACAAATTGTTAAAACAGTTTTACAGCCCCTGTTCCACATTGGCGATTTTGGAATGAACAAGGCTCCTGAATGGCACCCATGAGCTAGGCAGTATTGAAGTCCTTTTTCATTTTCTCCAGCGTTTTGTCACCAGGTGGCCAAATAAATGTGTCCCATCAAATGTTACGTCCAATAGGAATTGCTATACAACAGAGAGGAACACAAAAGATATGTAGCAATGGGTGACAACATAAAATGATGGTGTTGTTGATCTGACAAATGCAAAAAGAACTAATGATGGACGGAATGCTGAAAAATTTCAAACACTCACCTCACTACAGAGATCTGGGCCTAAATTCATCTGTTTTTTTCTCATCTCCCCATTCCAGCTTGGACCATGACATTTTGCAAATCAGTTTTGACCCTGCTCCCCATGGGAACAGGCCAGCCCGAACAGCCAGGCCTTCGATGGACTTTAAACAGCATCTTAGGACTGGATTCGGGGTGTAACCATTCATCAGCCAGGATAGCTCTACTCCGGTGGCATGGTGAGCAAAGGACCCTCGTCTGGGCATAACTATCCTACTTAAGGTGACAAATACAATCCAATTAAGTAGAACTTCATGTGAGCAGTGTGACATCCTGCAATGCATGCTCAGATTCATTTTGGTGGCAATGGCAATTTAGAAATCAATGCTCTATCGGTTCTGAACCAGCACCTGCTCAGGACAAGCCTTCTGCAACGGCCTTTCCGAAGTTGATCTTCCTTCAGTGTCAAATTTGTATTTCAGGTCTGAACCTCTGTATGGAAGCAAACTTTTGAATACTCGCATGTGACTGGGGCTGAGACTCACGGTGTGTCTGCTTGGTTCCTTTTGTTCAAGGCACGCGCTCCAAGCAATCCACTTTGTGCTGGTTTGGAAAATGGAGGTAGAGTCTCAGTACATCTGCAGTTTTGTTTGAACTGCAATACAATTTCTTGGTCAGACTTCTGGTCTTCCAAGGATCGCTGTACACCCTTCAGGTTAGGTACCACAGTAAGACTGCAAGAGTCCACATCAGCATCAATACCCTCCATAAACCTCCTAAACAATTTTTTCTTGATCTTTTGAATCCACAGCGGTGTAGTAATTCCACCTTTAATCAATCATGTTATGGACAGTGTGTTTATGCTTGAAATGCAATCACCTTTTTTGTCTTGATCTCGAGGAAGGCACAGATCACAAATCCAATGCCACTGGGATTGCATTAACTTCATTTCACATCAATGACAATTTTGAAATGGGATATTTTAAAAACCCCACCCACAAGTAGTCAACCTGGAAGAAGAGTACGCATTATCCAACAGTTGTCATTGAAGTTATTCAGTCCATCAATTTTCTGTTCAGGAGCACATAAAAACGTATTGCCGGTCGTTCCACATATTTGAAGACTAAGCACACAACTTCAACTCTGAACCCAATGGTAGGACAAAAATTATCTAAGGTGGAATCTTTGTGCTGTTGCATTGTGGGTTTAGTCCGAGTGGTAATAGGCCATTCTCCAAACAAACTTAAATCTTGATGTAAGCAAATTGTAATATTCAGAATCTAACACTAAATGACATGTTAATGCACAGGTTGTGATGTACAAGAAAACATGTTTGAAACATAAAATTCTGGCTAATTTCATTTGCTCTTCGAGAGAGGAGGAGATTTATAGAGTAATCTGCAAAAAAAGAGTTGAAATATCATTCTAGTGATAAAGATATACTCAACCTGTTATCCAAGCCGCATTTTCTCAAATTACCTGGCCATATGTTTCAATTATAAAACAAATACATACAAACACATCTAGTGAAACATCTACGACCATTATTACCTCTGCTACTAGAACATTGTGCTGCATTTTCTTTCTGGATTTCATTATTCGAACAATAGCAGCTTCAATTTCATGTTTTCTGTCATCATCTACTTTCTGACGAGTTTCTTTTCGTTCTGGATCGGATTCCCCTTGTTTGGCAGCAACTAAAAAACAGAGGAAATACATTGAAATGTCGAGATTTTTATAAAATATTTTTAACATGGCATCACAAAAATCAAACATTTAACTACCTTGACTGCATCAACGCATTCTCTTCACTTTTGAGATAAAATAGATAGCTGTTATTTGCTATCACCTACTGGGGTTTGACGTCACCTTTATCACAACCATATAATCTACGATACCCCACATAGCGAGTCACACTCCCCAACTCAGTGGGGTCCAATATCGGAGTGTCTAAAGAGCTTGAAATTTTCAATGGCACGTTAAGTCTCGGATGTCCCTGTAGAAACAATGCAGCTGGGCACACCAGAATTTAAGGAAACAAGATTTAACAAAGCATGCAATATCTCCTCAATCCCTAGCATGTACAAACTTTAACAATACCACTGCAATAGGATGAGAGTTTCAGCTGTACCCCATCTGCCCAATGATTACCTATAATCCCTTAAAGAACAGTAATCCCAACTGCCTCGGTAACCAAAATCTACAGGATATCAGGAACAAAGATCATATCTGGAAGTCCTCACAGGACTGAATGTTGGCCAGCTATACAATCACCTTATTTCCCCTGCATGTTATGTTCAAATATGTCCTTCTCCTCACAATTCTCTCACTTCTGGCCCTCAGTGCCTGCGGGAGAGGCCACCCAGAGGCTCAAAATACAGAAGTCATGATTTAAATACAATGCCATTTTTTTAAACTGAACCATCCTGAAATTTTTGAAACTTGTTTTTGACTTTTATGAATTTCAAACATCCCAAAATATCGCAATTGAATAACTCAACTACGCATAAGAGCCAGGAAAATAATAGCTCAACTATTACAGATCTGTATTTAGGCAAACTATAGTCAGAGGGTAATCAGGAGGCCTGATTACGCCTTAGCATGGGCCATGGGTACTGCACGTTATGATGTGCGAATCTATAAGGCCTACGACATTGGGTTGGGGAGTACCACACTGATATGTGTTGCTACGAATTGCGTAGGGGTGATGGAGGTAAAGCTAGAAGTTGGTGCATGGAGGTCGAGACAGGGGAAAACAGGCATTAAGTTAGCAGTTGTGTATAGAGCGACCTCTGCCCGCAAAAGAAACACCCCGCTACAGTTAACCAAGTTGGGGGTGGGAGGAGGGTGGTGTGCGAAGTCCCTATAAGGGATGTTGCGTGACCGAGTTGTGGGTGGTAAGCAGTTGGTGGGGGGAGTGGGGTAGGGTAGGGACAAGGTTTTTGGTTGGGAGGTTAGAAAGGTCAGACATAATGTTGTATACCGCACAGTACGTAGGTCAATTGCAGTACTCAGGCTGCCATGTCACACACAACAGACAGGATGGTATCAACTGGAGAGGCCACGGGCCATAGACCTGTGGATTCCCTCAGAGCGCTATCTTGGAATGTGAGGGGTCTCAACGACCATCGCAAATTGCACAAGGTGCTGAACTATCTCACTAGACATAATGTCAATATTACCTTCCTGCAGGAGACTCACCTCCCACTGCAGAGCCCAATGTTGCGATCCAGAGGCCTAGTGGGAAACGTTAACGCTGCAGGCTTTACAACTCACGCAAGGGGAGTAATGACATGGGTGAACCCCAGGTCAGACTATAAGCTGCGACTGCTGTCGGCAGGTTTGTGATCTCCAGCTGTCGAGATAGGGGACTTGATTTGCTTCTGGTGAACGTCTACGGCCCCAACTACGACTGCCCAGAGTTCTTCACCCCACTGTCTAATACTATTAGCGGACACGGGAAAACACAAACACTTTGGGGCGGTGATTTCAACTTGGTCAGGAATCCGAGGTTAGACAGATCAGGAGGCCCACTGAGAAGGCCGGCGACGGCAGTCAGAGCTGTAGAAAGGGCTATGATCAGCATAGACCTCATTGATGTATGGAGAGAACTTCACCCTTTGGAGGGTGGTTTCACACACTACTCTGATTATAATCTACATACACAAATTGATTATTGGCTGGTATCATCGCCCCTCAAGTCTCAGATCCGCTCCTGTCAGGTCCTGCTGCGCACGCAGACAGACCATTCTCCTATCCTACTGGTCCTGTCCACCCCGAAGAAGACTATCCCTCCATTCACACGGTGTTTCCCCCCCTATTCTCTGTTGGATCCCCTTTTTAAGAAATCGATAGCGGAAGCGATAGAAACATTTTATTGCTATTAATATAGGGTCTGTGGATAGTTTTCAGACGGTATGGGAGGCTTTTAAAGTATACATTAGGGGGGTGGCCATGTCTAAACATTCAGGGGTGCTTCGGGACATCCGACAGACTGTCGATGCTGGAGCACAAACTGGGCGAGTTGGATGCTAGTCAGATCTCCGGGACGGATGGGAGAGTCCACAGAGGTAATGAAGGCGCTGTTAGAGGAGTTCCACGACGCGGTGGACACGAACGCAACATTTGGGGAAATACGCCACAGCATGCGCATATGGAGAAGGTGAGAGGCCGGGATCCGTTTTAGCTAATATGTTGAAAGCCAGAAGGGGCAAGACCTCTGTTACTACGATTAGATCGGAGGAGGGTGACCTCCTCACCGAGGAAGCGGAGATTGCTAATAGATTTAAACAATATTACTCTGGTCTGTACGCTTCTCGTCTGACAGATATGGAGAGGGAAATACTAGATTATCTGGAGCACATTAAGTTACCCTTCCTATCTAACACGCACAGAGAGTTCCTATATCTCCCCATAGAAAAGGACGAGATTCTTGAGGCACTGTCGGGAATAAAGGCGAACAGCGCCCAAGGGACGGATGGACTCACAGCTAACTTTTATAAAACCTTCATATAGACCTTCTGCTCCCGCACATCGCAGAGTTGTTTGACGATGTGTGTAACGGGACAGATGCCACAATCAATGAGAGAAGCCATTTTAGTGGCCATACCCAAACCAGGTAAACCCCCGGAGGACTGTGGAACTTACCGTCCGCTATCCTTGTTAAACGTGGACACTAAGCTGTTCGCGAAAATCTTGGCTACTCGACTGGCCCTTTTGACCCCGGAATTAATCGCCCCGGAACAGGCAGGGGTTGTTCCCGATAGAAACCTAACTTATAATCTGCGCAAGGTCATCAGCACAATGAAACATGTTCGGCAAGACACCAAGGCTGTTGCCGTCTTCTTGGTCATGGAGAAGGCTTTCGACTCGGTAGAGTGGCCCTTTGTGCGGCATGTGTTGACCAGAATGGGACTAGGTCCTGTCTTTCTACAGATGACTGAGGTGTTATACTATACCCCCTCTGCGCACATAATGCTGGGGGACCTGGTCACGGACGCCATTCCCATTACCAGGGGAACACGCCAGGGCTGTTCTTTGTCACCGACATTATATACGTTAATCGCAGAGCCCTTGGCGTGTGTGCTCAGGGAATACCACGGTCACAGGGGTGTCAGATTTCCACCTATGACAAAGTGGTGTCAACGTACGCAGATGAACTCTGCTCTTCGTGAGGGACCCCGAAAGTAATCTCTCCCCGGTCCTACGGGAGCTGGTACACTTTAGGGCACACTCTGGGTTAAAGGTAAACTGGTCTAAGTCCATAGCCTTTCCGCTCACCCGGTCCACATTGCCTTTTGAGATGGAGTACCCGCTACAGTGGTCTGCCGATTCCGTTAAGTACCTTGGCATCAGATTGCACACGGATTCGTAAATTGTTTTTAGAGAAAATTATGGGACTGCCGTAGCAAAACTAGAGGACAACATCAAAACTTGGATAGGGCTTCCGCTGTCGCTAATTGGGAGGGTCTCCATCATGAAGATGGTAGTACTACCAAGATTCCTTTTTTTGTTCACAAATATCCAGATAGTGCTTCCGCGCTCCTTTTTCGCCAGACTCAATAAATCATTGGTGACGCTGGCATGGGCGGGCAAGCAGGCTCGTGTTCAATGGCGGGTTCTCACATTGGCATACCATCTGGGGGGACTGGGTGCTCCTGATCTGGAGCTGTATTATAGGGCGGCACAGGGGGCGCTAGCACACAGTTGGATTCAAGGTCCAGACAACATACCATATCTCAGACTTGAGAGGCTGTTCGCTGGCCCTATGCCACTCCCGGCCGTTATTTTTGAGCCTATGGATCGCAGGACTGGAATCCTGGACTTCCTAAACTCGACGCGGCATGCCTGGCACAGCTTACTACAACAGCAAGCGGGGGCACTGTTATACTCCCTGGAAAAGCTCAGAGACTGGGCGGGCTGGCTGCCCCCTGGAGCGATGAAGGAGTAGTACGAGCGCTCCGAGAACTGGGCATTCTCACGATGGCAGACCTCTTTTCGGATGGCGTAGCTAAAAAGTGGGAAGCGGTCACGATCACTATAGAGACACCCACCTTGCTGCAGCGTTTCCAGTTCCTTAGAGTGCATAGGGCACTGCGACAATAGCTTGGGGATGAAATGGACGAGCCCCCTGAGGTTCGAGAACTATCGCACCTCATTAAAGCACAAGTTACTACTTGTGTAACGATATATCTGTAAGAGACATTAGTTAGAGATAGATTCCTTACCTTAGAATATCCCCAGGCGTCAGACTGGATCCGGAAAGTTTTGCGTAGCAGTACCCTTGCGCGTCGGTAGGCGTCGTCTGCGGCTCCGCGTCCGTTGTTGGCGTCGTGATGACGTCGTCGGAGTACTTAGACGCCGCCTCCGCGTGCTGACGTCAGTTCTTAGCCACAGCTTTTCCGCGCCAGAAGTGCAGAGCCATGACAAAAACCGACACTGGTGCCAAGAAACTAGGGCCCTGAAAGGGGATGACCTTAACCCTAGATATCAGTTCGCAGAACAGGGAGGATGGGTGGGTCGGTAAGGAATCTATCACTAACTAATGTCTCTTACAGATATATCGTTACACAAGTAGTAATTTGTGCATCTGAAAGAGACACGTTAGTGATAGATTCCTTACCTTAGAATAGATACCCCAGCAATACCATCCCCGTGGTGGTGGGTCTGCGAACCAATATTTACACCAGAAAGTCCTGGAGAACGGAACGGCCGAAGTAGCCGTCCCTCTGGACTTGACTGTCCAGGCAGTAGTGCCGCGCAAACGTGTGCAACGAGGCCCACGTAGCTGCCTGGCAAATGTCCTGCAAGGGCACACCTCGGCCCAAGGCAGTTGTAGTGGCCGTGGCTCGAGTGGAATGAGCCCTCAGCCCAACAGGGGGTTCCTTCCTAGCCAAGGAGTAACACGCCTGGATGCACATGATAATCCATCTAGAAATGGTCCGTTTGTGCACCGCTTTCCCTTTCTTAGCGCCCGCGTACCCAACAAAGAGTTGATCATCCACCCGGAACTGGCGTGTGCGATCCAGATAGAACGAGAGCGCACGTTTTGGGTCCAGACGGTGGAGCCTCTCCTCCTCTCTCGAGGGGTGCGGAGGCGGAAAGAAGGTGGGCAATGTGATGGACTGCCCAATGTGGAAGGCCGTGACCACCTTAGGCAAGAAGGAGGGCCTAGTCCTCAAAACAACTTTGTCCGGATGGACTGAAAGGAAAGGAGGCTTACAAGAAAGAGCCTGGAGCTCACTCACTCTCCTGGCAGAGGTGATGGCTACCAGGAAGGCAGTCTTCAAAGAAAGAAGGCGAAGAGGACAGTTGTGAAGTGGCTCAAAGGGAGCGCACATCAGAAATGTGAGAACCAGGTTCAAGTCCCACTGAGGCATCACAAAGGGAACAGGAGGAAAAGTATGAGTGATGCCCTTCAGGAATCTATGTACGATAGGGGACTTGAACAAAGAAGGTTGGTCAGGCAGCCTCAGAAAGGCTGAAAGAGCCGAAAGATAGCCCTTGATAGTGCCCAGAGCAGAGCCCTGCTGGGCAAGAGAAAGAAGGAAGAGAAGAACCTCAGAGAGAGGGGCACTGAGGGGATCCACAGCCTTTGCTGTGCACCATGCCACAAATCTGTTCCACCTGCAGGCGTATACCGTCTTTGTGGAGGACGCCTGGCTGCCAGAATGATGCTGCAAACTTCAGGAGGCAAGTCAAATGGCCTCAACTGTCGCCGCTCAATCTCCATGCATGGAGGTGGAGACTGGACAGGTTCGGGTGGATGACCGTCCCCTGCTGCTGCAACAGAAGGTCCCCCTGAAGAGGCAGACGAACCGGGGGATCGACTGACATACTGAGTAGCACGGGATACCAGTACCTTCGTGCCAGGTCCGGAGTCACAAGGATGACTTGTGCCCGGTCGCGCTTGATCTTCTTCAGCACTCTGGGCAGAAGAGGTATAGGCGGAAAGGCGTACAACAGACCGCAGCTCCACTCGTGACGAAAAGCGTCTCAGAGCGAGTGCCGCCTTGGAAATTCCAACGCGCAGAACTGATGACATTGCGCGTTCTCTTTTCGGTGGCGAATAGATCTAACCAAGGCTCTCCCCATCGCAGAAAGAGGCCTTGAGCCACGTCCGAGTTCAGACGCCATTCGTGATCCATCGAGCACCGACGGCTGAGTTCGTCCGCCCTGGCGTTCAGAGAACCTGCCAGGTGTTGAACCACCAGAGTCACGCCCTGATGTTCCAGCCATTGCCAGAGGCGCAGAGCCTCCTGGCACAGGGTCCACGACCCCACCCCGCCCTGTTTGTTGCAGTACCACATGGCGGTGGTGTTGTCCGTGAACACCTGCACTGCACTCCCTCAGACAGACGGGAGGAATGCTTTCAGTGCCAGACGAATCGCCCGCAGCTCCAACAGATTGATATGGAGCCGGGACTCCGCCGGACACCAGAGTCCTCTGATCTCCGCCTCTCCCAAGTGGCCTCCCCAGCCCTGGAGGGACGCGTCCGTCACAACCACGTGCTCCGGTTGGGGAAGGGAGAGGGATCTGCCGTTGACCCAATCGCGGTCCGTGAGCCACCACTGCAGCTGTCTCGCAGTACCCTCCGAGATCAGGACATGGTCGGACAGGTTGCCCCGGTGCTGGGCCCACTGAAACTTCAAGTCCCACTGCAAAGCCCGCATCCGCCACCGTGCGTGATGCACCAGAAGGATGCAGGAGGCCATCAGCCCCAGAAGCCGCAGCGTCAACCTGACCGAAACCCGGGATAACGGCCCGAAGATCGGAATCAGGGCCTGTATATCCCGAACCAGCTGTTCGGGCGGGTAAACCCGAAACTGCGCCGAGTCGAGAACCGCTCCGATGAAAAGGAGCTTCTGAGAGTGGCACAGGTGTGACTTCGGCACATTGATGGAAAATCCCAGCCGGTGTAGGAGATCCGCCGTAGTCTGGAGGTGGTGGATGACAGCCTGGGGCGAGCCCGCCTTCAACAACCAGTCGTCTAGGTAGGGGAAGACTGAAACCCCTAACCTGCGCAGGTGAGCTGCGACCACCGCCATCACCTTTGTGAACACCCGTGGGGCGCTGGTAAGGCCGAAGGGGAGCACAGTAAACTGAAAGTGCTCGAGGCCTACCGTGAACCGCAGGTAACGCCGGTGGGCCGGCAGGACGGGGATGTGGAAGTATGCGTCCTGCAAGTCCAACACTACCATCCAGTCTCCTGGGTCTAGGGCAGCCAAGACCTGAGCCAGTGTCAGCATTTTGAACTTCTCCTTCAGGAGGAAGCCATTGACGTTCCTCAGATCTAAGATAGGGCGTAGGCCCCCTTTGCCTTTCTTGGGTACCAGGAAGTAGTGGGAGTAGCAACCACGACCTACTTCTGGCCCAGGAACGCGCTCGATGGCCCCCTTGGCCAAGAGGGCCGAAACTTCCTCCTGCAGGAGCCGCAAGTGATCCCCCGATACGTGGTGGTGTTGCGGTGGCATGGCTTGAGGAGTCGTCTCGAAGGGGAGGGAGTAGCCCCTTCGGACGATCTGCAGCACCCACCTGTCCGAAGTGACTGTGCGCCAGTGAGAGTGGTGATGGCGAACCCTGCCTCCCACTGGCGTCACATGGGCCGAAAAGCACGGACTAGGAGGGTTTAGAGGCGGATGCTGCGGGGGCAGGTGTGGACTGGCTCCGCTTGTTCCCCCGACCGCCTCCACGGCGGTTTCCACGGCCGCCGCCGCGCTGGACGACAGTTTGCGGCGAGTGGCTGGCAGCACGTGTGGGGGTGCCCCTTCCTTGGCCACGAAAGGAGCGAAAGGCACCCATTTGCTGGCACGGGGCCGAGAGGCCCAAGGACTTGGCCGTAGCCCTGGAGTCCTTAAAGCGCTCAAGAGCGTGGTCTGCCTTGTCGCCAAAGAGGCGACGGTCATCAAACGGCATGTCCATGAGTGTATTTAAGGACGTCTGCCGAGAAGTTGGCGGATCTCAGCCAGGCGTGGCGTCGTATCGCCACCGTCGTAGCCATCGCTCTGCCCAGCGAGTCAGTAGTATCCAGTCCGCACCTGATTGAATACTTCGCTGCGTCCCGGCCCTCCACTAGGGCTTGGCCGAGTTTGGCCCGTACCTCCAACTGACACTCTGGCAGCACTTCCGCCACTGTTTCCCACAGAGAGTGGGCGTAACAGCCCAAGAGGCATGCGGTGTTGGAAGACCGCAGTCCCAAGCTAAGGGATGAGAACACTTTCTTGCCATAGGCCTCGTACCTCTTGGATTCCCGATCGGGGGGAGCCGTCGGGAAGGCGGTCTGGGAGTTAGAGGCCTGGATAACCAGACTCTCGGGGGTGGGGTGGATGGACAGGAAACATGGGTCGCCCGGGGCCGGGCGGTGGCGTCTGGCCACGTTCCTATCTACAGGCGAACCTGTAGCGTGGCCAAGTGCCCAAAAGAACGTCCGTCAAGGCCTCATTAAACGGCAGCAGAGGCTCCATGGAGCATGACTGCGGCTTAAGGACCTCAGTGAGGAGGTTAGTCCTCACGGCCGCGACGGGGAGCTCAAGGCCCAAGGCCTTAGCAGCCCTCATCAACACCACACTATATGTAGCGCCCTCCTCCGAAGCCACGGTAGGAGGAGAGACAAATCCAGTGTCTGGAGAGGTGTCCAGGCCACTGGCCTCCCCAAGGTCTCCTGTCCAGTCCATGTTAGACTGACATTCCCTTGTCAGAGGGTCCTCAGACCCCTCCAAATTCTCCTCTTCCCCCATCTCCTGAGATTCAGGGTCATAAGTGAATAAGGACGGTTCATAGAAATGAAAATCTCCGAAAGGCGTCGAGAGCGGCGCCGATAGGCGTCGTCGGAACCGTTTGAGAGGAGGGATCGGGACCAGCGCCGCCCGAGGACGACGCCGGAGGGGACACCACACGGACCGACCCCGGGGGGGTCGTAAGGTCCACCGGGGACGGTCCATCGCCCGAGGAGGGTCCAGCGGCACCGGGCCCGAAGGCGCCGACGACGCCGGGGTCGCTGTACCCTGCGGCACTGGGCCCGAGGGCACCGGCGGTGTCGCAGGGCCCCCAGACGGGTTCACTGGGCCCAAAGGCGCCGCGGAACCCGTCGAAGGAGAAAGGGACCTCATGGCCATGAGGAAACGTTCGATCTCCTCTAGCATCGCGTTCAGCCTAGGGACCGGGGGAGTATGGGGCCGAACGCGGCGCCCGCGACTCCCGAGGAGCCGCGTGTGCGGTGTCAACCGAACACCCGGCCGCATCGCGCGAGCGTCGGGGGGAGTCGGAAGAGCGATGATGTCTCTTCGACTTCTTATGCTTCTTACCTGACAACTTGGACCCGGAGGAGTGGCGCCGACTCCCGGAGCTGTGACGGCTCCGTCCCCGCGACCTGTCCCTCGACCTCCCGTGGGACCGGGACCTCACACGGAGCAGGCCTCGTCGTCATGGTCGACGCCCAAACACATCAGGCACAGGCGGTGGGGATCCGTGACCGACATGGTACGGTCGCACTCGTCGCAATGCTTGAATCCAGGCATCCCTAACGGCACTGTCGGAGTCGTAAAGACTTCGAAATGGATCAAAAGATCACAAAAGTTTAGTCAAAAAGTGACTAGGGAACTGCTCTTTCCAGATCTGCGCTAGGTGGCGCGGAAAAAAGAAGAACTGACGTCAGCACGCGGAGGCGGCGTCTAAGTACTCCGACGACGTCATCACGGCGCCCACGACGCCGTCGACTGACGCGGAGCCGCAGACGACGCCTACTGACGCGCAAGTGTACTGCTACGCAAAACTTTCCGGATCCAGTCTGACGCCTGGGGATATTCTAAGGTAAGGAATCTATCACGAACGTGTCTCTTTCAGATACTAAATCTCCCCGCAAACTAGTTTACACTATATAGTAGTTGGCAATGTCCCAGAGAGCTAATTGGTACACCAGTGCCAGGCTGGCCTGGCAGCGCGACTTGGACATAACAATTGATGACATGTGGTCATATTGCTGCACCAACACAAAGCGCATATCCCTGCATGGCAGACACAGACTGATTCATTTTAAATACATTAACAGAGTGTACTATACGCCAGAAAGATTGCACAGGTATGGCCTTCCAGAGAACGCAGTCTGTGATGGATGTTGTTTCCCGATGGCGGATTTTCTACATTTAGCGTGGGGTTGCCCAGGTGTTTTTCAATACTGGGAAAACATATTCCGGGAGATAAGCTCTATTTCAGAGTTGTAGATCCATCCTGACCCTGCAGTGGCGTTGCTGGGCTACTCTAAAAAATTGCTGAAGGCTGCGCGCAGATTAGCATAGAGTAGCAATATGTTGACTCTGGGGTACCCTGCCTACAGTGGTGCAATGGACAAGCGACATCCTTTACTGCTGTACACAATCAGAGAACTTCAGCGAACTACTTCCACCATGGTGCAGACTGAAGACCTTTTGGGGACTCTACACCACATACCTGAAGGGTGGGGGAGGGTGTCCAGCTGCAGAGACAACAGGGGCACAAGTGGGTACCAGCAATACAGTACCATAGAGGTGATTGCAGCAATGAGGGTTGGGAGGCGCTCCACAGGCAGGGGGAAATGCTGAGTTCAGATTGCACGTAGGGCTGCAATGGATAGCGGAAATTAGAGGAGCGAAATGAAGATGGTGGGGGGGGGGGGGGGGGGGGGGGGGGTACTGCGGTGGATTGGTCATTGCATTGGTGACTTATTGTAGTGTTAATGCACAGCGGTTAGAGTCCTGACGGCGATTGACTGAGCGGACACCTCCTTGTTTGTTTTTTCCTGGGGGGAAAAATGTGTTTTTGTGACTCATTTAACGTATTTGACAGGCAGCGAACAAGCCTTGTACATTGATCGGCACTGCCATTTTTTTAGTATAGCGCTGCCCGGCCTCTGGGATGTGGGTAGCGCTCCTGCAAGTTGTGTCAGAAGTATTTTTGCAGCCGGCCCCAGGGTTGTTGTGTTTGTCAAAGATATCTTTCATAATAAAAAACAAAAAAAACAAAAAAAAACTATTAGTTAGTCCCTCTCGTTCAAGTTTGGACAGTAACGCAGTGGTTGCAGCCTTAGCTCTGATGGAATGAGCATGCAAACCTTAAGGAGGTTGCTTTTTGTCCTTTGTGTAGTAGATTTTGATGCAGCGCACTATCCTTTAAAAGATGGTCTGTTTCTGCACCTTCCTTCCTTTTTTGGTTCCGATGTACCCTCCAAAGTGTTGATCATTCACCCGTAACACTCGTGCAGTCAGGGTAGAACACCACTCTTTTTTAGTCCAGCTGACGTAGTCTCTTCTCTGCTTTAGAGGGGTGAGGCGGAGCATAAATGTATGCAGGGTGATGGTAGGAAAGGTGCTCTGGTACGAAGGACTAGTTTGTCAGGGTAAATGGTAAGGTACGGAGGCTGAGATGACAGTGCCAGTGGCTAACCGACCCTCCAGGCAGATGTTATTGCCACTAGGAAGCCGTTTTTATGGTAAGGGGCCTGATAAAGCAGTATTGTAATGGCTGGAAGGGAGCACACATCGAAAATGTGAGAACTAAGTTGAGGTCCCACTGTGAGATAATGAAAGGAGACGGTAGAAACCTATGCTGAAGACCTTTGAAAAACCTATTTAGAATATGGGATTTGAAAAGAGATGGCCTGATCTGGCACCACATAAATGACGTTATGGCAGACAGGTAACCTTTCAATGTGCACAAAGCAGAGCCCTGCAAGACTAGGGGAAGAATAAACAAAATAACCTAGGTAAGTGGTGCAGATAGAGGATCAACTCATTCACCTGTACACCATGCCACAAACATCCTCCAACAGCATATTTATAGCCTTTGTGGAGGGACACCAAGATAACATTGCTGACTTCGGACAGAAGGTCAAAAGCTGTAAACTTAAATTGGACAATCTTAAAGTCGAAGCGTTCTCAAGTTCGGGTGCAGAACCCTGCTCTGTTGCTGCGACAAAAGATTCTCCTGAAGAGGCAGTCTGATCAGAAGATCTGTGCTCACTCGGACCAACTTGGTTACCAGACTCTCCATGCTCAATCTGGAGCCACAAGAATGATTTGTGTCCAGATGTTCCTGATCTTGAGAACTCTGGGCAGGAGTGGCATTGGCGGGAAGGCATACAGAAGGCCTGAGTTCCACTTGAGCCGAAAAGCTCCTGTGAGCAAGTCACCTTCGAAACGCTGTCATTGCATGGTCAACGGTGGCAAACAGATCTAACCAAGGCTCTACTCATTCTTGGAATAGTCCTCACGTCGCCTATGGATGGAGACGCCATTCGTGATCCAATGGAAATCGACGGTTGAGTTTGTCTGCTCTAGCATTCAGAAAGCCCGTCAAGTGTTGAACCTCCAGGGATATGTCTAGATGTTCCAGCCATGTCCAGAAGTGCAGCATCACTTGAAAGGGTTCACAACCCTACCTGGCCAAGTTTGTTGCAATACCACATGGCAGTGGTGTTTTCATTAACACCTGTACCAGCCCTCCCCCGATTGAAGGTAGCACGCCTTCAATATTAGCCAGATTGCTCAGAGCTGCAACAGGTTGATGTAGAGTCTGGCTTCCTCTAGAGACCAGAGTCCTCTGATCTCCACCTCCCCCAGATGGCCACCCTGTGAGAAAGTGCCATCTTTCTTGCATTGGTATGCCCCCACTTTTTTCTGACTGCTGATGTGCTTGACAGAGTGTTCCCTGGGCTCCTGCAACCAGGTACCCAGGGCCTGTGTTCCTTCCCTAAAACTGTGTTGAAACTGAAACCCAATTGGCATCTCTGGCCACCTGTGAGCCCCTATTAAATGGTACCCTAGGTACCCAGGGCATGGTGGCCAGAGGAGGCCCCTAAGGGCTGCAGCACTTATTGTGCCACCCTTAAGGGCCCTGTACCCTGGCACCCACGCACTGCCTTTGCAGGCTGAGTCCCTAAGTACAGAACTAAAGAAAGATTCGACATGGCACACATCCCTGCTCTCCTGGGCCTGCAACAATCCACATCCTGGGCGAGGTGCTAGGTCTCCTCCCCCAGGATGGGCAGGGGGAAGCTTCAAAGGCATCCGCCTCTGTGAGCTTCTCAGGACCATTTGCTGTACCCAGCAACTGGCCCCCAACAGTCCTGACCCCCACTCTGGCGGGAAAAACTATGTTAGGAAGGGGGGTGTGCCAGCCTGTGCCAACCCCACCCCTCAGGTGGGGGAGAGGAGGCGAAGCACGACCCCGGGCTCCGGTCATCTTGAAGATGGGGAGCCCTGCCCAATCACAGCTAGGCTCCTGCCCCCCTCCCACAGGAGAGAAGCAGGCTAGGGGGTGTACCCACCCTATGACAGGGACCTATTGGTCCCTGCCCTTGCCCTACCTGTAACACCCATAAAAACAGTATTTAAGGGCTCCCTGAACCTTCCTTAGATCCAGACAAGAAAAGAAGAAAGAAGACCAAGAGGAAGAAGAACCGCCGTGCAGCTGCTAACAATAGGACGACAACCACTGACTTGGCCCCAGCCCTACCTGCCTGTTGATCCTGGAACCTGCTCCTGCCTAAATCCCGGCGACTCCTGCGAACAGCAACCTTGGGACACCGAGAGGACCTCCATGCCTTGACCCTCTTACAGTCTGGGACTCCAATCAGCAGAGGCTCTGCTGCAACAACTCCCCTGGTGCCAGCCAGGAAGCTCCGGACCAGCCCACTCTGCTCCTGCCGAGCCCGGCCTGTGCCAGAGTGATCCAAGACCACGAGGACGTCCCCCCGGCGACTGGGACCCGAAGTCCAGTGCCCAAAGACTCTCCTCGACGAACCAGACGACGCCTGCAGACTCACAACCGCGAACAGCTGAGGGTAAGCTTTTCTGACACCCAAAGACACCCCTGCACCCGGCGCCCTGCAGCCCCCTGTGCCACCTTTGCGCTATCCTGCTTCCTCTTTGCCCTGAGCAAGTGACCAGGAGCCCAGCTCTCACAGCCGCGTGGCCCGCTAGCCAGCAGCCACCAACCGAAGGCCCCCTGTCCCTCATTGGATAACATTGGGCCTAACTACCTCTGCATCCGGCCGCCCCTGCGCCGCTGAGGGTGTACCTACCTGACCCTTAGGGGACCCCCCCCGAGTCTATGCCCAGAACCATAACTTCACCAGACGAGTACTCACCTGCAAACCGGTAACTCACTTACCTGCCATTGGATAACATTGACTGGTTTGACTCGAAAAATCTTCTAAGTGTGAAGTTTTGGAAACTTAAGATATTCATATAAAATCAACCGACCTCCGAATTCCGAAGTACTTACCTGGGATCAGGAGAGAAGCTACCGGGTTTACTAGTAACCTGAATGTTCTCCATAGGAATCCATTGTCTGATTCTCTGTGAAATTTCTTCTGAGTGTCTACTTTTGAAAACTTGAAATATTCTTTAAAAATCATACGAAATACTGAAACGAAATTACTTACCTGTTTTCAGTTGAGACCCCAGTGCTGGACCCAGGAGCCCAGTACTGGATTACCAAGGTAACGAGATCGTACTTTACCTGCAACCTGAATTTTCTCCCATTGGTTAACATTGCCAGATTTCTGTTGAAAAGTTTCTAAGTGTGAACTTTTAAAATAGCTTTATATTCCTGAAAAATCACTGCAATAACTAAAACGTTTTTACTAAATAGTTTTCAGCTTAGACCCTAGGACTGAATCTAGGAGCCAGTCCTGGAACTACCAAAGTAATCTACAAAGTAATCAACTGTGTTTATATAAAAAAACCATTGAGCTCAATGCTAATTTAGGTGTAGAATTGTGTTGCCTACAGCAACCCCTGTACCTATTGTGTTTACCAAGTTTATTGCCTTTCTGCAAAGTACTCATCTGAGACATCTCATATTGAGAACAGTATATTGCGATACCCGTTGGTTCTAGAAATAAAACAACTATATCTTTGCTATTTAAACAATTGGCCTGGAGTTCAGTCTTTGAGTGTGTGAAACCTTTTGCTGACTGAGTGTGTACAACAAATGCTTTACACTGCCCTCTGGTACTGCCTTACTGCTCGACCAGGCTATCACTTTACAGAGTAAGGTCACACCTGGCTTTAACCTCTGGGGTCTGTGGACTCTATACACACACTGTACCTTATTCTGATCCCGTATACACAGAGCCACTTTCTCACACCCCCAAACCGAGAAGTGACGTATCTGTCACTATTGTGACCTCTGGTTGAGAAGGGTGAGGGTTGTGTCACTGAACCAACCTCGGTATGCTAGCTATCACTGCAGGTCTTTTGAAGTTCCCTCTGAGATCTGGACCATGTTGGAGAGATTACCCGGATGCTGTGCTCACTGGCACTTCAGGTACCACTGCACAGCCCTCATATGCCAAAGGGCAGGCGTGGCAAAAAGGCTGTATGAGGCAATAAAGTCTAGCATCCTCAGTCTGTCAGTCTCACTGAAATTCAGGATAGAGGCTGAAACATCTGTATCATAGACAGAATATCCTGGACTTGCTGCTCGGAAGGAAGCTGCTGGGCTTCTTCTGAAATGATCCTGGGCCTTTGTTCCTCCTTGCTTGACTATGTAGAACACAGATGTTTTGTTGTGTTGTCTGTTCTGACTAGGATCAGCTGACCTGCCAATCTGGGAAGGAATGCTTGTAAACCCAGTCTTACACAGTGGAGTTCAAACACATTGTTGTGGAGCTTCTTCTCTGCTTCTGACCAAAGGCCTCAGATTAAAAGATCTTGAAGGTGGGCTCCTCATCTCTATATGGATGCATCCATGGTGAGTAAGAACCTTTCTGTTATTGGCAGGAAAGAGATCTGATTTTACGGTTTTTTGAGATTCTCCACCAGATCAGAGACTGTTTCAAGTACCTTGTGACGCCTTCCAACTGTTTCAATTGCAAATCCAGCTCGTGCTGAACAGGTCTCATATGAAGCCTGCAAAACTGAATGAGACCAATACATGATGCCACCAAAACTGTCACAGACTTGTACTGCCTCACTTTGTTTGTTTGCTTTCCAGCAATAGTCTGTGACACTGACTGTAACGTTCTTATTCTTTCTGACGACTGAGTGTCAAGTATTGTTCACTGAAATTAGATCTTTGTTTTGGGTACAGACAATGATTTCTCCCAGTTCAAATTGAGACCTAGTCTTCAGAACAGATTGATGATAGCATTTGTGGAAGCTTTTTCTTTCTCTAGATAGCGCTTTGACTAACTAGTCGTCCAGGTATGGGAACATCTGGTGACCACCTCTCCTGAGAAAAGCAGCAACTGGAGAGAGAGACATTTAGTAAATATTCCTAGCACCGATTTGAGCCCTTAAGGGAGCAACTTGAACTTGTAGTGCTGACCGGCTAATGAGAATCTAAGGAACTTGGTGTGTTTTCGGTAAATCAGTATGTGGAAGTAAGCATGCCTGAAGTCCAAGGAGGTCAAAAAAATCCCCTTCCTGCATCATCAGGAGTAATTCTTGTAAAGTAAGCAACCAAAATGACTGTTGCTATGGAAGCTTTTTCAACTCTCTGAGGTCCAGTATGGCCTCCATTCACCTGTCTTTTTTATTAGGAAGAACCAGGAATAGAACCCTTGATTCATTTGTGATTTGGGACACTTTCTACGGCTCCCCTGGAAAGAAGCATGAGAATTTTCATTTGCAGCTCCTTCAAATGAAGATGATATTCCTTTCTTGGTTGACAAACTGGGGGTCTCAAGATGAACTCTAAGGTATGGCTTGGCTGGATAATTTGTAATATTAATTTCTCAAAATGTATATTCTTCCCCGCGGGAGCAAAAGGGAAATCCCCACCCTCCACTCAACTTCGGAGGACCAGATGGAAAAGAGAAACTAGTTCGGAGTCAGACTCTCTTCTGATTATCATTGGTTCGTACTTGTGAGGAACCTCTCTCCCTTCCTGCAGATCTACAGTAAGTTTGCCTCTAGTTTCGATTAAAGGAATATCCTTAATCATATCCAGACGGAGGAGCTTTGCGCGCATCCGAGATGGCCGCGTGAGCACAGGGCTCCAGAGACCCTCGCTGCCCTTCGCATGAATCCTGAACGATATCCTGATTACGAAGACGGGTTATTGCAGATGAAGTCCAGCTGATGGAATAGTCTCTTTCCAAAATTTAATCGGACATCGGGAACCGCTACTATGACATCCTGAACTTTTGAGGCCCACCCAATGGCGAAGCCTGGGGCTCGATTCGCAAGGATGCCCAGGCAGTAGTTAAACAACAACGGCCCGCTGGGCACAGCCTGCCGCCTGGAGTTAGCTTTCGGTTTTGCTTTTGGTCTTTGACCTGGTCCTGTCTCGAGATCTATTTGGTTGCCCGAGGTCTAGCTGAACTCTGTGGATTCACTGTGTGCCAACCGTCTCGAGCATCTGTGCGCTGGGCCACAGCTCCTAGCGCCCGTTTTTGAGGATTCCGGTGGGTCGACAGTGAAGGGCCATTCTCACCAGGTCTCACAGACCCCTCGGGGGCACTTTGCCCAACATGGCGGGCAGGCCCGAAACTGAGAAGCGGAGAACCAAGACGCCTCTCCGGGGGGGCAACGAGTAAGACTCTGGAGGAAGCAAGGGAGGACCCGGCTGCGTCGATCGAGTTGACCCTGCAGGATGTCATGAGCGCCATTGCTGGTATCAAGGCCTCCATCGGCCAGTAATATGAGGCTCTCGCCCTTAAGCTCGACACTGTGGCCATTGATGTCAATTTGATCAGAGCGGACCTGTCGAAAACCAATGAAAAGGTTAAATCCTTAGATCTAAAGACCACCAGCCTTACGACTGATGTATCAGACTTACAGACGGAGGTCGGCAACTTGCGTACCTCCACTGATCTCATGGCTCGCAGACTTGAGGATTTTGAAAACAGGGCCAGACGCAATAATGTGCGTATTATTGGGGTCCCTGAAAAATCGGACAATTCTGCTGCTGATCTACTTGTGGAAGACCTCATTCTAAACCATCTCGCCCCCAGAGGCCCAAGTAAATTCTTTGCCGTGGAACGTGCGCACCAGGTGGGAAGCCGAAGCCAGGTGCCCCTCAGAGGCCGATTATCGCCAGGATATTCAACTTCAGAGACAGACGCTATCCTGCAGGCATCACGGGTAGGTGGCCCGGTGAAGTTCGAGAACACAACTGTTAGCTTCTACCCGGATTTTACCCAGTTCGTTCAGAGACAGAGGATGGGGTTTCAGGGGGTGAAGCGAAGCCTGAGAGATATGGGCTTGAAATATGCGATGCTATTTCCAACCAGGCTCCGTGTCGAATATGAGGACCGGACATTTTTCTTTGACCGCCCTGAGAACGTGAGCGACTGGTTGGACACTTTACCAAAGCGGAGCGATCAGGTGGAACACTCGGGTGGAGGGGAGGGTGGCGTGCCGGAGCAAGAATGACAATGTGGTTCCTGGTGTGCGAACATTTAACATTCCATAGAGCTTGGTCTGCTATCTTCATATGTATGTTACTGATGGAGGCATATCCGAGGGCGGCGGGGGAAGTGTAACTCTTTCCTCCCCTGGGTTTCTTTGTGTAGACTAGTTAATGTTAGGGAGACAGGCACACTGCAAGTTGGGGATGTTTTTGAGTTTAACGCAGGGGTGCAGGGTGGGCGGTGTTGTAACGGGATCATGTTGGGGGGTGGTTTGGGATTGTTTTCCTTTTTCTCAAGGCAACGTCGATTCTTCTGTCTGGGCATTGTGTTCGTTATGGGGTGGATTCTGCACTTGTTGCTGGGATGGGGGGTAGTGGGTTGAAACTGCTGTGTTGGAATGCCAATGGGTTGGGGGATAGGATTAAGTGGGGGGGGGGTGGTGCAACTGTTGAGGCGCCTCTCCCCTGATGTTGTACTGTTACAGGATATGCACTTGATTGGGAACACTTGCCATGCAATGAACCGACGGGGATATCGTCTGGCTGTACACTCTGGGTTCACTACTGGCTCTAGGGGCGTGGGCATCCTTGTCAAGAACTCCCTCCCTTTGGAAATAGACAATGTGGCCCTGGATGACAGGGGTCGTTACGCTGCAATCACTGGGAGGTTGGAGGGGAGTTTCCGTTTATGTCCCGCCTGGTCTACAGACGTTGACTTTTGCGGATCTCGGGCGTATGATACTCGGGCTCCCAGACGGTATTTTGGTGATGGGTGGAGATTTTAATTCAGTTGTCTCCGGTAGAGTAGATCGCTACCCCCCATAGACCTCACCAGGTCACAGTCCTGGTTAAGTGGGTTTCTGGAGACTTTGGTCCTGGTAGACTGTTGGAGGCTGATGCATCCGGGACAGACACAGTACACCTTTCACTCTGGGGACCAGGGCAGTCTCTCCAGACTCGACTATGTCTTGGTGCCGGCGGCACAGGCCTCCTCTGTTTGGGAGGTTCGACATCTGGCTCAGGTATAACAGATCACTCCCCTTTGTGGCTCCAAATCGGCACTTCCATGAGTAGCAAAGGACGAGTTACCCCGATCAATCCCTGGTACCTACGTGACCCCAAAACCCGAGCTGCTTTGATTAAGTCCATTGACCAATATTTTGGTGAGAACGAGGGATCAGTGTCCTCCTCTGTGCCATTGTGGGAGGCGTTTAAGACGGTCATTCGAGGACAGGCATTATTGTTAATTGCTGGTGCCAAGAAAAGTAAAAATGAGGAGGTGGTCTGCTTAGAGACTGAAATAACCGAGCTTGAAAGGAACCTAGAACTGGGTGTGACTCGCAACAAACTTCATACCCTCAGCCTCAAACAACTGGATTATAGGGCCCTGGTGGCGGATGCCGCAAAAGTCATGAGTAGAGAGCAACAGGGCAGGCTGTATGAGGTGGGCGACAAGGCTGGGAAATTGATCGCTTGGCTGGATAAAAGGGAGAGGGCAAGTTGTGTGGTTCCTGTTATTGAGAAGCCTAATGGAGTGTGTGTGACGGATCCGGCTGAGATTGTTGAGTGTTTTGCAGAGCATTTTCGTGAGGTGTACTCCCCAGTCTCTGACAGACCGGAGGAGAACTCCCATCTGTTGCTGCGCGACATTGCATTGCCTCACTTATCGGACTCGGATAGCGACTTAATGGATGCAGCATTCACGGTAGAGGAGGTGGCCCTTGCTATTCTCTCTGTGTGCTCGGGTAAGGCCATGGGCCCTAATGGCCTGCCCATCGAGCTCTACAAACTGCGCCCTGACAAAATGGTGCCCTATCTCCGTGATATGTTCCTAGAGTCACAAGACATTGGCACCCTTCCTCGCGATCAGAGTCTTGCTACCATCGTGGTGATCCACAAGGAAGGGAAACCGTGAGATCGTTGTGCGTCGTACAGACCCATCTCGCTCCTAAACGCCGAACCAAAGATCCTCGCAAAGTTGTTGGAAAACCGTTTGATAAAAGTAATCAGCGACTTGATTCATCCGGACCAGTCCGGTTTCATCCCACATCGCAATACAGCACTTAATCTGAGACGCTTGTATGGAGTTCTCGCGAGGGCGGCATCTCTGCGTGAGCCGGCCATTTTGGTTTCTCAGGATGCTACAATGGCTTTCGATACGGTGGAGTGGCCATATCTCTGGGCCGCTCTTGCAAAATTTGGTTTTGGTCCCGGTTTCATTAGTTGGGTGAAACTTTTGTATGAGGAACCGTTGGCACAAGTGGTGGTGAATGGTCGAGTTTCCGGGTCCTTTGTTCTCGGGAGGGGTACGCGACAGGGCTGTCCCCTCTCCCCCCTTCTGTTCGTCCTTGCCCTGGAGTCCTTAGCTGCCTGGCTGCGATGGGAGCCCTCTATGAAAGGTATTCAGTGGACCCCGGAGTTTGAAGATCGCATATCGCTCTACGCTGATAACATTCTGTTGTACCTCACGTCCCCTCGTAAGTCGCTGAATGTATTGTTTGATGTGCTCACGTCTTTCGGCAGGAATTCCGGTCTTGTGATCAACTGGACCAAGTCCTGTGTTTATGTGCTGTCGGGTGGTGCTCCCCCTCTGCCGCGTCATTGTCCCATTCAGGTATCGCAATCAGGATTTAAGTACCTGGGGATTTTTATAACCCTAGATCCTGCGGCTCGTTATGATCGTAACCTGCTCCCTCCCCTCCAGAGGTTTAAAACTGACGTTGCGGGCTGGCTTAGGTTACCGCTTTCACCACTTGGGCGTGCGGCCCTCTTTAAAATGATGTCCCTACCGCGATTTTTATACGCACTCCAGAATACTTTTGGTGTTGTTCTGGCTAGGTATTTTCGCGAGGTGGAGAGTTTGCAGAGGCGATTAATTTGGAACGGACGCTCGCGCATTACCCTCTCCAAGCTTACGCTTCCTTGGTACGACGTGAGTATGGCACTTCCGGATATTAGACTATATTACTGGGCCACTCAGCTGGGAGCGATTAATCGTGGAATGTATGGACCTGCCCCTAATCCTGCATTTTAGATGGATAGGTACCAGCTGCCGGGTGGAGACTACAACAGGGCCCTTTATTCCAAAGCGGTGGGTAAGGGATTTTCGAGACCTACCAAGATAGCAGTACGAGTGTGGCATGCTGCAAGTGCGGCAACGGGCTGGGGGGATCGCCTGAACCGCGCGACTCAGCTTTATGCGTCTGAAAGACTGGGTTCCCTATGGAAGACGAAAGGATTTGAAAAATGGGATATGATTGGCATTAGCAGGGTGAGTGATTTATGGGTCAAGGGTAAAATCAAGACCTTTGAGGTACTGAAGGTAGAGTATGAGTTGAGTGACAGTGAATATTTCCATTATGTCCAGATTACCCACGCGCTGCGTTCGGTTTTTCCTGAGGGCACTGACATTCCCGAATCCTCCCCACTAGAAGATCGGGTGCTTGACGGCCACGTGCCCGACAGCACCATTTCTTTGATATATAAGAAATTGATTATTAATCGAGCGGATCTGTTGGTGCGGCTTCGAGAGGTCTGGACTAGCGATGGTTTGGAATTCGATGACGAGGACTGGCAATCAGCACTGTCTTCTCCGAAAGAGGTTGCGATTTGGAGCAAGTGGAACTCCTACCGTAGAAATATTTGTACGCCGCCATTCGCGGAGACCCCAGAGGTTCCTCTCTCCCCCTGATCCGACATTCCATGTATTGTGTAACTTATGATCACTGCAATTGTTTCCTCATTGCGCCCCCCCCCTGGTGTAAATGAAGTCTGTATTGATTTGTTCTGCGGTCTCCCTCCTTCCTGAACACATGTCGAAATGTAATGTAATGTTTATTGCCTTGTGTGTAAGTTTCTTTTTTTAATAAAATAAAAATTATAAAAAATTAAAAAAAATCATATCCAGACTGTCTTTGAGGCTAATAAGGGGGTCCTTGACCTCCATACTGGTTGAATCCTGCTCTGAAATGTTATGATCTTCGCGAGCCAGGAAAAGTAGATGTCCTAAATCTGCGATATTGCAACAGCTCTGATGCCTTTGCTTTATCAGTGGAGGTTTTAAGGCCTTGAAGAGCTTCATCAATATGTTTGGCAAAAAGAGTCTTCCCATCAAAGGCAAGTCTAGGATTGGACATTCATATTGAAGGCTGTGGATTTCAACCAGCCTTCAATTCCTTAGTAGATCTCTTCCTGCCAACTGGCGAAAACTAGTATTTGAAGCATCCATGTTCGTGTCAATAATGAAAGAATAGGTTAGTTTATCCTTATTTAGGATAGCTCCTGCCGTTTCCTCCTTATCCTCAGGGATAAGATTCAGTACAGGAGCTAGGTCATGCCACATATGGTGATCATCACAACCTGCCAGTGCATGGTCTGTCTTAATCGAGGTTGCCCCATGGATTAAGCCTAGATTGGCGTTTTTGGAGTCTTGGCTCTTCTCTGAGTGGCTGAAACAATTGCTGAATCCAGTTTAGTGTGACCAGTGAAGAAAGCTGGAGCTGAATCTGGGGCTCTCTGTTTCTTTTCCAGACTAGGTATCACAGCTGGAACGGTAGCGGGTGTCTTCATGAATTTCAGACCTTCTGACCAGACAATCAAGAACAGGTATTGATTTAACATATTTCCATGGTTGCTCCTTAAAGTCCTATAGAAAACATGGTTGATATACAGAGGTCATTGGTAGGATGAATTTCTTGATAGCTCTTTCAATCAAAGAATGATGTTTAGAGATCCCATCTGTAGCATCTGGTGGAACTGGCCCATCATTTTCACCTGAGACCATAAATCTCAGTCATCGTCATTCCTTCGACCACCGTCTGGTGGTAGCTCACATTCACCTCCTTTTATATCAGAATAGGTAGTACCATTAGAGTAAACATTCTCCATGTCTTCACCATGTACCAATCCCACTGGCTTTGGAGGAGGAGGAAGCAGTGATGGCTGCCTATGAGGTGAAACTGGTAAAGGTGCGGCTGAGGAGATGGGAGCAGCAGGCAACCCCATGTTAGGATTATTAGATGGTTGCTGCGGCAACAAGTTAGGGAAAGTATCCATCATTTGTTGCAATGTTGATATGTAGGCCATTTGCACTCAACCCACATCTGGCTTTCTGAAATATTTAGGTGTTTTCTGCTTAAATCCATTTAAGGACTTCCAGACTTGTAATGCTGCTGACACATTTACTGTAGGGCTCATCTTCCGTGTTGGTCCTAGTCAAAATCTGCGACATATCTTACATCCAATTGCATTGGGCGGCCAGTGAGGCATAATCACTAGCCTCCTCTTCTTGATCTGATTGCAATAATAGTACTGGAGGCACATTGTTTGAAGGAGAAAAATCATTTCCTCCCATATTTATTGACTACCGTGTTTTCTAACGGGGATGCAGTTGACGGCTTACTTACAGTCGTTGATGGTATGGCTGTCGTCATCGATGGCATGCACGACCTCAGAGGTGTCGTCGACAGTGTCATCGTCATCAGTATCTTCATTGTCGACGGAGTTAAAGGCTTTGACCTGGACGGACATGACGTTGACAAGGTTTTCTTCTAAGACTTTTTTTGTCACAGGTGAGTCGTTGTAGCACTTGGACTCTGGTTTGTCAGCAGAGGAGTTGGCTACAACCACTGTAGCATATAGATCATGCTCAGGAAACAAAAGTCTCATGGAAGTGCTGAGGCGGGGGGGGCACTTCTCACAGAATCTTACACTAAAGATGGGGCATCTCCTTTAGAAGAAGGAAAATTTACTTTAAGCATAAGAAATAATGCCAACCAATCTAATTTTTCTGTCCTTACGAGTCTTAGTGGAGAAAGACTAACGTGTTCCGTTGACTTATGCTTAGGATAAAGACCAATACACTGAGAATAGGGGTCAAGGTGTGCATTTTCTTGCTGACACAAGGTAAGGAAAATGCTACTTACCAATATGCATCTGGTCTTGGCATGTAGAGCTGGAGAATCACATACTTGTGCATAGATCGCCATCTGTTGTTGAGCTCGGATGTTTGCACTTTGTTGTTGTTTTGGAAAAAGTCTTTGTAGTCACAAGATAGGGGACTCCTCCTTTGGACCATAGTGAGCATGACCATCAACTCCATCCTTAGATTGTTTTTCGCCATGACGGCAAATGATGGAGTTTGTAAGAACCAGAAAAGATGTCCATGTGTAATGTATGCGTTACAAAGATGCCTGGAACAGGTAGGTGAAGTTCAGGTTACTTCTTTATTACAGCCTCCACTCTGGAACCTCTAGCATGTAGCGGTCAAGGCACAGCTCATGCAGGCTGCCTTGTCAACATTCAGAGGCAGCTTCTGGCTCAACTGTAGGAACATTCCAAAGGTAGAAAAAGGAAAGGGGGCAGAAGAAGAGAGAGACCAAAGAGGGTACATAGAAATACTACAGTGCAATAGTGAAAGAGGGTGAATTATAAAAGTATCCAAGTATGATAACCCTGGAACAAACAGAGGTACCGGGTAGGAGGGTGGGCGTATGTGATTCTGCAGCTCAACATGCCAAGAACAGATGCATACTGATAAGTAGCATTTTCCGTTCAAGGCATATGAGCTGCAGAATACATACTTGAGCATAGACTGTATAGCAGTGCTCTCCCTTAGCGGTGGTCACCTTTATCTGTTGCAGAGGTCTGAAAAAGTGTTTTAAGAACAGCCTGGCCCACAGAAGCTTGTTGTTTTGCTTGCACATCTACACAATAGTGTTTGGTGAAGGTGTGTGTTGTTGACCATGTTGCTGCTTTACAAATGTCATCTAAGGGAATGTTCCCCCAGAATGCCATGGAAGCCCCATACTTGCGTATTGAGTACGCTCTAGGGGGAATTGTTAATGTGCGTTTTGCTTTGTGGTAGCATTGTGGTAGCATATTTGAATAGATCTGACTATACATCTGGCAATTCCAGCTTTGGTGATGGGGTTTCCTTTATGAGGTGGAGAGAAAGCTACAAACAGTTGGTTTGTGTTTCTAAAAGGTTTAGTTCTGTCAATGTAATAAAGTATAGCTCTTTTGACATCAAGTGTGTGAAGGGCTCTCTCTGCTACAGAATCTGGTTTTGGGGAAAAACAGGTAATTCCACAGGTTGATTAAGATGGAAAGCAGAGATTACTTTGGGAAGGAATTTCGTATTTGTTTTAAGAACCAATTTTTTATGATGTATCTGTAAGAATGGTTCTTGTATGGTTAAAGCCTGGATCTCACTTACTCTTCTGAGAGAGGCGATTGCGACAAGGAAAGCTACTTTCCATGTAGGGAACTGCAGGTCGCATTTGTGCAGAGGTTCAAATGGAGGACCCATGAGCCTAGTAAGGACAAAAGTTTAAATTCCACACTGGAAAGGGTGGGTTTCTGGGAGGAATTATTCTCTTAAGGCCTTCCATAAACGTTTTGATGGCAGGTACCCTAAACAGTGACAAATGTTGTCTGTTTTGTAGGTAAGCGTCAAGGGCAGCAAGATGTAGTCTTATGGACGTGTATGCCAGATTACATCTTTGTAGATGCAGTAAACAGCAAATAATGTTTTGAATTGAAGCATCTAGTGGGTCAATTTTGTTGTTATTGCAGTAAATGACTAATCTTTTCCATTTGGCTGCATAGCAAGCTCTAGTAGTAGGGCGTCGAGCTTCTTTATTAATGTTCATACAGTCCGGTGGGAGGTTTAGGTAACCGAACTCTAGGACTTCAGGAGCCAGATTACTGAGAGTTCCAGGAGTGTTGTGAACCATGGTTGCCGGGCCCATGTTGGAGCAACCAGGATTATCTTAAGAGACTGTTTGAGCTTGCACACTACTAATGTAAGGAGCAGGAGTGGCGGAAAAGCGTACGTAAATCTGCCTGACCAGTTCATCCATATCGCATTACCCTTGGACAATGGGTGTGGATACCTGGCGGCGAAGGATGGGCATTTTGCTTTTGCGGCGAACATATCGATGTCTGGGTGGCCCCCACATCTGAAAAAATGGATGAAGAACTTGTGGATGAAGTTCCCATTCATAGATGTGCTGTGTCTTTCGACTGAGCAGATCCACAATCTGATTGTGTACCCCTGGAAGATGTTCTGCTAGAAGGTATATCTTTTGTAGGATGGCCCATTTCCATATGCTTTGCGCTAGTTGAGAAAGCTGCAAAGAATGGACACACTGGCTGTAAGACTTGGCTTTTATGAGCCAGTTGTCCAGGTATGGAAAAACATGAATTTGTTGCCTTCGCAAGTGGGCGGCTAGACACTTTGAGAAGACTGAGTGCTGTGGTCACTCCCAATGGGAGGACATTGAATTGATAGTGCCGACCATCCACTACAAATCTTCGCTATTTCCTGTGAGCAGGGTGTATAGGAATATGGAAGTAGGTGTCCTTGAGATCTAGAGTGGAAAGGAAATCGCCTTGTTGGAGCAGTGGGAGGACCTGTTGAAGGGTGACCATATGAAAGTGGTCTGATTGTATGTAGATATTCAAAGGTCTGAGGACCAGTATTGGTCTGAGAGTACCGTAATTTTTGGGGATGTGAAAATAGATGGAGTAAACCCCTGTGCCTGGATGCTGAAGGGGAACTGGTTCTATTGCATGTTTTTGAAGAAGTGAGAGAACTTCCTGTTTCAGGAGTGTTAGATGTTCCGTGGACATTGCACGTTGTTTGGGTGGTATGGTTGGGGGAGTGGAGTTAAGTTCCAGGCAGTAACCATACTGGATAATTTGTCTTACCACTGGTCTGTAGTGATGGAGTTACAGACAGGTAGGAACTGGGAGAGTCTTCCTTAGACCGGAGTGGAATGGTCTGGAGGGAGAGGAGGGAAGTCATTGTTTGGTAGTAGGTGCGGTTCGGTTGTTGTTGTTGTGTCCTCTGCCTCTACCCTCATTATTATTTCCTCTGTACCTACCTCTGAAATATGCCTTGTTGGGGGATGTTTGTGTGGGACTCTTGAAGGAGGAGGAAGTAGTGTCTGTGCTAATGTTTTTGGATCCGTCCCTATAAAAGGAGCGACAAAAGGAACCTCGTGGTGTTTGAGGTTGTAATCCTCCCATGGATTTTGCAGTGTCTGTATATTTTCTCCAAAGCTGTATCCACAGCTGGGCCAAACAGGTGTTCTTGATCGAACGGCTAATTTAAGATAGTGGTTTGCACTTTTTGTTTAAAACCAGAACTGCATAAAAATGCATGTCTGCGAAGTAAGACACTGGTGTTGACCTATCTAGAAGCAGTGTCTGCTGCATAGAGGGAAAATTTGATGGATGAATTAGTAATTAACTTGCCCTCTTGGACCAGATCGTTGGCCTTGGCTTTGTATTGGTCAGGTAAATGTTGAATACGATCTTCAAGCTCATCGTAGTAAGCCCTGCCATATCTGGCAAGCAGTGCTTGTGCATTAGCTATTCTCCAGTGATTGGGTGCTTGGGAGGCAACTCGTTTGCCTGATGCATCTAGCAGTTTGTCTGGAGGTAGAGCATCACCAGAGGTTTGGGAATTAACATTTTTTCTTGCAGTTGATACTACCAAAGAATCTAAAGGAGTTGTCCTTTAATGTAAATGGGTTCGTTAGGGGCAGGTGTATACTTTTTAATCAATCCGAGGATTGAGAATCCTGGTTGACAGAGCCTTTAAATAAGTCTGGTGCATATTTAATGACACCTTTAAGCATGGGTATTGTATGTATTGATTTTTGTGACTGAGAAAATGTATCTAGTAGGAAATCTTCGTCCATGGGGTCTGAATGTAGTTCAATCGCATGATATTGTGCAGCCCTATTAATGAGCTGACTAAAACCTATATTGTCGTCTGGAGGGGATGGCCTAGATGGGTATACAAGGAAAACAAAAAAGGCTTGGGTCTATATACTAACTGGCCTAGACCACTCAATTGAAACAGCAAAGAAGATGGCCAGGTAGATTTGTTTGTGAGGACCTAATCTAGTACCACTTATCAAATAGATCTAAGCGGACACACTTTTCATTTAGTAGTTTTTTACTCAGTCCTTCATTATCAAAAAATATTCATATATGTCTGAACAATTATACCATTTCAGTAGTAAAATTCACATAAACTTACAATATTCATAACACTAATTTGAGGAACACTATGGATGAGACATGTTTACATTTACATCATATATACAAAAACACAGACAGAAATTGCCTATATTCATTCAATGTTTGAGGCACCAGTCCTGATATTTTTGGTGGCCTGCTCGCTTGATTATACTGGAACCTTATAGTTTCAGGGGTCAAAATTCAGGTAGACTTTGTCTATGATTACAGTCCTGATATGCCCTTCATGAATCTTGTTCCAGCATCAAGTCATAGCGTTTCGAACCCATGTGTTTTTAAGGGGTTCTCCTCAGGACCTGGACTGGACACTGCCCTGTACTGAAATGTAGCCGTGATGGAGCAACAGTATTCTCTCTTTCTGGGGGACTGTGGTTCTCTATTTCTTTCGGTAGAAATGTCCTTAGGTGGATCAGAGTTCTGGGGGTGATGCTCGATACTGTGTGCTCATGTACGGAGGTGCCATGATTCAATCCTGATGGTCCGGATGCGGAGAGAAACACAGAGTGCACAACACTGAGCGGACACCCGGCAGGCATGATTTTGAAGTAAAACCATCCGGACCATCATGATTGAATCACTGCTCCTCCGTACATGAGCACACAGTATCGAGCATCACCCTTGACAGAGAGAATACTGTTGCTCCGTCAAGGCTACATTTCGGTACATGACAGTGTCCAGTCCAGGTCTGAGGAGAACCCCTTAAAAACATGTGGGTTCGAAATGCGTTGACTTGATGCTGGAACAAGATTCATGAAGGGCATATCAGGACTGTAATCGTAGACAAAGTCTACCTGAATTGTGACCCCTGAAACTAGAAGGTTCCACCATAATCAAGCGAGCAGGCCACCAAAAATATAGAACTGCCCCTTGCTTGTTGGTTGGTTTATATCAGGACTGGTGCCTCAAACATTGAATGAATATAGGCAATTTCTGTCTGTGTTTTTGTATATATGATGTAAATGTAAATATGTCTCATCCATAGTGTTCGTCAAATTTGTGTTCTGAATATTGTAAGTTTATGTGAATTTTGCTACTGAAATGGTATCATTGCTCGGACATATATGAATGTTTTTTGATAATGAAGGACTGAGTAAAAAACGACTAAATGAAAAGTGTGCCCGCTTAGATCTAGATGGGTATACATCAGGATCAGGAATGTCTGGAGGATCTGTGGGATTGTTGTAATCTTCCCATGTATCCTGTGGTGGAGTAGTGTTAGCATCAGGGTCATCTAAAGGATCCTTATCGTGTCCACCCAAGTCCCCTAGATCATCCTCATCCTGTGCGTATGAAAGTATTGGAGAGAATCTAGGAGAATGTATAGGAGAGTTTGTAGGAGACAGGATTGGTAGGAAAAATAGGAGAAGAGGGTCTTATGGGTGAAGTTGCAAAGTCTCTTTTCTTCACAGGTACCTCAGGAGGGTGTGAGGTATCCAATTTCCTATTTTTCGCTGACATATTGACAATATGACCTGTTTTAGGGTCAACATGTAATGTCTTGTTTCGGATCGATAGGATCTGGCCGAAACAGTTCTTCCTGCTGGTCTCCTTTCGGCGCTGATTTTTTGGTTCCGAGCGTGGTTTTGATTGGGCTCTGGAGCCGTAGGAGGGGTCTTGTGCTCCTTTGGCTTCAATGTAAAGTCTGAAATCTTATTCGGATCCGAAGGTTTTTGATGTTTCTTCGGTTCTGAGGCCTTTTGGTCTTTCGGTGCCGAAGATGTCGACCCCAAGGCCTTTTTGGGTTTTTACAGGAATAGGGTGTGTCCATGATTTCAGTACCGAAGGTGTTTTATGGGTAACATCATGCGGCTTGCTCGGTCTCAAGCTGCTGGTAGGCTTTTCCCTTGTATTTGGAGCCGGGCCCATAGGCGGGGATTCTGAAAATGTTTCCTCGGTCTTGACCTAGGCCTTCAGGCGAAGTTTGGACCGGTGCCTTCTGTTTATCGGATGAGGGAGGGGCATGGGCGTTTGTACTCACTCGTTGACCTGGAGTAATGTGGTCATCGGAGTCGGAATCATCAGCTTCAGAGACCATGTTGAGCTCCTCCGAATCCTCTGCCCGATGAACATCGGGGCCTACGACGAAAATGTTGTGTAGTACCGGTGCTGCCTGTTGAGCCATAAAGTGTTGTCGAGCCCGGCGATGAGAGATAGTCTTTTTGGAGCAAAAAGAGGCACAGGCATGGCAATCCCTTACATTGTGTTCTGGTGAGAGGTAAAGGTTGCAGACCTTGTGGTGGTCAGTGCGTGGAAATTTAGCTCCACACTGGGGGCATTTTTTAAATGGAGTCCTTTCCACTAGCTGTAGGGCGAATAGCGCAGATCGGCCCAGCTGCCCGCGTTGACGACCGGAATCGAGGATTTTAAGGTTAGCGCGTCGAATGGCACGCAAACAAAACAATACCGTTGAATGGTGATGGGCTGCACGTTGAAAAGACTGTACCGAACAGGAGCGCAGCAAGTCACATCACATCCGAATCCGATGGCGGAAAAAAACCAATCTAAGGATGGAGTAGATGCCCATGCGCACTATTTACCAAAGGAGTCATCATCTACCTTGAGACTACAAAGACTTCTTCCAAAACAACAACAAAGTGCAAACATCTGAGCCCAACATCAGATGGTGCTCTATGCACAAGTATGTATTCTGCAGCGCATATGCCTCGAACACAAGTTTTAAAAAGAGATCTTTGTCAGCCAAGGTGACAGTAGTTTGTCAGACCAAAAAGATCTCCCTGGTCCAGAAATTGTAAGAATCTTCCCAAAACACAACTCTCAGTACAGTAGTGCTGAAGATAAGGCTGGTTCAAATCTTGGGCAGACCAAAATGGACACCATTTCAGATTCACTGAAAGGTTAGAGCAGTAGAAATCTGAGCTTTTCTGGCCTACGTCGAGATTAAGAGTGATTGAGCTTTCACCTCATTGGCTGAAGTTTGGGCTCTTTCAAATGAGGTTGATATGTTACTAAGTATACTGTGCGATTTCAGTCCTATATTGTTTATTGTATATTTTACACTATACTGCTATTTTAATGTACCGGGTATCACCAGCCTGACTATGGGAATAAGTCAAGCAGGTGAATATATGAAAGATCTAATGTTGGAGAAGTGCTTGGCCTACAACTACAGGTAACATCTGTGGAACTGAAAAAACGTGTCTAAGATAGGCCGAAGTCCCTCATTTGCTTCAGCACAAGGAATTTGTGATAATAGTAACCCCCCCCCCCCCCCCCCCCCCCCCAATTTTCAGGCCCAGAACTATTTCGATTGCTCCTTTAGAAAGGAAAACTAACTTATTGCAACAGAATGCACAGGATTTCCCCAGAGAATTGCTCTGATGTGGGTGAGGTGTTGGCAGACCAAAAACAAAGGGTAAAGCACAGCCATGCTGAATGATTTGAAGGACTCATCTGTTGGTTGGACTGGATCACCACCCTGGGAAAAAATGCTGCATTCTTCCGCCAACAGGATAGTGTTGTGCCCATGATGGGAAGCTAAAGCTTGATGGCTGTTACCCAGGGGAAGAGTACTGGGAAGACGGATACCCTTGTAGGTCTGCGCATTGCCTGCCAGATCCATGTCCCTGACATGAAAAGGAATGGAGGGCCTGCAGCAGTGGCTTGGAGACAGACACTGCCTATACGCCAGCTCCTTAGAGTAGCTAACGCAATAAGATGAACAGAGCGTTGAAACTTTTCAGACACTCACCCCAGTCACTATTAGATCTGGGTTCAATCCATCATCGCTCTTCTGCTCACTTCGCCACCCCAGTTCAGACCCAGGCATGTGTAAACCAGTCTTGACCCTGCTCCTCATAGGAACAGCCCAGCTCTAACTGCCAGGCCAGGTCCTCCCTGAACCAGAAACAAGCATCCTGGGACGGGTTTCCGTGTAACATTCATTATCAGCCAGGCTAGATTGAATCCAGTTGCAAAGGGAGCAAGGGACCCATGTCTGGGCATACCCTGCCAACTTAGTGCGGATAAAGCAAACACAATAAGATGGTGGACTGAGCAATGAAACTTTTCAGACACTCACCCCTTACAGAAGCCATGGGATTTCTTAAAATAGTGAGGAAACTGTTTGGTAGGGGTCCAAAGAATCATCGGGTGTGCAATGATTACTTTCTTTGAAACATTGCAAGGGAGACTAGTCTTGTGCACAAAACAGGCATATCCATGAAAGGCCTGTTCATTTCCAGAAATTCCTGTTGAGTGCATTTACACATGTCAGCAGAGCACCACAGTGGTGCGAACGGACCTTCCCAAACAATCAGTAGTATGAAGGCCAGCATGAATCACGTATTTGGCCACACCTTGACTATCTTGAATGGTATGAGCCAAAGAGGCCTTATGCTGTTCTGGGACTGCTGATAAGATTTTGTTGGAAATTATTTTGCGAGCATGCGTGTATTCGTCACAAGAATTAGCCTGCACTGACTGAGCTCAGCACAAGTCTGGCCAAAGAGAACATTTGATTTCCAAATGCTAAAATCCTCGGACTCCCTGTCCGGAGGAGATGTGGGAATGTAATGGTTACTTTGCCGCTTGAAGAGTTTCTGGATTTGCATACTGTGCATTATTCCGACATCTAGTGTTAGCTTTTTTTTTTTATTTAATTTTTTTTAACCTCGACTATCTGGCTGAAGGTTCCACCTTGATGACGTCAGCTGTACCTCAGAGAATCCTCTGTACATGGTAGCCATTTTCAGATTCTTTTTTCTTTATCCTCTTCTTGCTGCAAAGTCTCTCATCCTTGGGAGGATGGCGGGTCGTAAGTGAGTCAGAAACTCTTCAAGCAGCAAAAAGTCCTACTGGTAATTAACAATTATGTTTTGCAACTTCAATGATTTCTGGATTCACATGCTGTGTACAGATTTTTTAGAAGTTCTGTGTACTCTCTTGGGAGGTCAGGCTACCATGAGGTTAGGTTTACAAGCAGGAGCTTTAGAACTCTGTCCCATCTGTGCTTCCTTGTTGGCTTTAATGAACACACAGTAAAGTTTGGTAAAGATGTGCCTAGATGACCAAGTGGCTGCCTTACATATATCCTGGATGGAGACATTGGCGACAACTGCACGGGTTGCTCCCTTTTTTCCCTTGTTGAATGGGCTATTGTCCTTTTTTTTCAGGGCAACTCCCGCTGTTGAGTGGTGCTGGACATGGCACTTTTTGCAGGGTGATCCCCAAACCTTTTGCCTTTTTTCTTCTTTTTCTGACCTGTTTTTGTTGGTTTTAGGACTCTGGTCACTCAACCACGGTTAACCAGTGCTAAAGTGCATATGCTCTCGGACTACGTTGTATTGGTTTATCCACAATTGGGATATTTGATTTACTAGTAAGTTCCTAGTAAAGTGCATCAGGGGTGCCCAGGGCCTGTAAATCAAATGCTACTAATGGGCCTGCAGCACTGATTGTGCCACCCACATGAGTAGCTCTGCAAACACGTCTCAGACCTGCCACTGCAGTGTCTGAATGCAGTTTTAAACTGCTATTTTGACCTGGAAAGTGCATCCACTTGCCAGGCCCAAACCTTCCCATTTATTACATGTAAGGCACCCCTAAGGTAGGCCCAAGGCAGCCGAAGGGGTAGGGTGCAGTGTATTTAAAAGACAGGACATGTGCTGCTGTGTTTTACCTCTACTAATAGTGAAATACTGCTAATTTAGTTTTCCCTATTGCAAGGACCATCCAGTGCTTAATTTGAGCAGGTGCTTTCAGGTGCTCAGCACCGGCGCTTTTTTCACAGGGAATGATTTCTGATCCTGCAGGTGGTGGTCTCAATATTAATTGCCCAATTTAAAATAAAAAGAACCACATACCTTGCATGGTGACGGGCTGGTATGTTTTCATAGGGAGGCATACATCTGTTCAGGCAGGCATGATTTTGAATCATCACTTTAGTGATGATGTTATCACGCCTGTCATGAATCCAAAAAGTCATCACTAACGAATGGCTTGCATTCTATTCCCAGAGTCTGCTGCACCCTGCCACTGCCTGGGCCTATGTCTCCCATTGGATAATTGTAGTGGGGGCCTGCAGCCCTGCATTGCTACTATCCTCAATGTGCTTGATGTGGCTGCCCACCGCAACTTTTGTGCCCTATGGAGTCACCTGCAGTTTCCGTGCGCTGCCTCTAAGCATGCTAATTGCTGAGAGTGCTTGAGCCCAGTAGGTGCAACAGCCATACTCATGTCTCACAGGCATTGCAGCATTACGGTTGGGGACAGTGCTTTTGCTGTAGCAGGCAGGGTTATAGAAAGCTGAGCAATGGATGCCTATGCCGTCGTCATAGTTGGACCAAACTAATTACAGGCAGCACTAGCAGTGACATAACCTGCTGTGCTCAAGCAGCCTCCGGACCTGCAACAAAGCCAGTCAAACCGCACGGATTAATAGGTTAAAAAAAAAAACCATTTTCATTTGGTGTACATTTTGTTTTTGCACTCATCTGTCGGTGTAGGTAAAGAAGTAAAACGCATGTCTTATGGGACAGACAGCACAGCATGGTTATAGGATAGAGACTGAGGCAGTGCAGGTGTTGAAAGTTAGGCATACCGGAGGTAGAAGTGGGCTGTAGCCTCCTTGGCAGCATTCTCAGCTCTGGCACTTTTTTTTTTACAAATTAAGCACTGGGACCATCTCTCCCATAGTGTAACATGGGAATTGCCTTGAAAAACAAGTTACTTACCTTCGATAACTATGCATTTGTAAGAGACATTAGTAGTTGTAGATCCCTTACCTTAGAATAACCCCCAAGCAACAGACTGGATCCCGAGAAATGTGTTCTTCGCAGTACCCCTGCGTTTCGGTAGGTGGTGTCGGTCGACTCTGCGTTCGTGGTGGTTGCCAGAATGACATTGTGGTCGCCGGAATGACTTTGCGGTATCTACTTAGCCCCTGCACGCTGACGTCAGTTCTGACACAACTTTCCATGCCAGAAGCACTGAGCCATGCAAGACACTGACCACTGGTGCACATAACTAGGGCCCTGAAAGGGAGTCCCTATCCCTAGAAGTCATTTCGCATAACGTGGAGGATGGGTGGGGCAGTAAGGAATCTTTAACTACTTATATCTCTAACTTGTGAATCTGAAAGAGACCGTAGTTATAGATTCCTTACCTTGGAATAGATAGCCAAGCAATACCAACCCCGGAGGTGGGTCTGTGCTCCAAGTTCACACCAGTAAGTCCAGGAGAACAGAACAACCGAAAAAGCGGTCTCTCCAAACTTGGCTTTCCAGGCAGTAATGTTTTGCGAACATGTGCAGGGATGCCCACGTGGCTGCCTGGCAGGTGTCAACCAGCGTAACTCCACGTCCCAAAGCAGTAGTAGCTGCTGAAGTCCTGGTAAAGTGGGCGTGCAGTCCTACCGGAGGTTCCTTTTTAGCCAAAGAATAACAGATGTTAATACATAGGACGACCCATTGAGAGATGGTACGCTTGTGCACTGCCTGACCTTTCTTGGTGCCCACATAACCCACAAAGAGTTGATCATCCACCCGGAAAATCTTTAGTGCGGACAAGGTAGAAAGCGCACGTTTGGGTCAAGACGGTGGACTCTCTCCTCCTCGTTAGAAGGGTGTGGAGGCAGGAAAAAGATGGGCAATGCGATGGTCTGACCTATGTCGAAAGAGGTAACCAATTTGGGCAGAAAAGAGGCCCTAGTACAGAGGACTACTTTGTCCGGAAGGACAGCAAAAAAGGGAGGCCTGGAAGATAAGGTTTGAAGTTCACTCACACTGCGAGCGGAGGTGATGGCGAACAAGAAAGCAGTCTTCAAAGTGAGGAGACGAAAGGGACAATTATCTAGTGGCTTAAAGGGAGCACACATAACATAAGTGAGCACAAAGTTCAAGTCCCACTGGGGCATTACGAAAGGAGGAGGAAGAAAGAGAGGAGTAATGCCCTTCAGAAACATGTTAACAATCGGGGACTTGAAAAGAGAAGGCTGATTGAGAAGGTGAAAAAAGGCCGAAAGATAGCCTTTCAGAGTGCCCAGAGCAGAGCCCTGCTGGGCCAAAGAAAGAATGAAGAGGAGAACCTCAGAAAGAGGGTCCGAAAGAGGATCCATAACCTTTGCTGTGCACCATGCCACCCATTTGTTCCATCTACAGACGTATACCGTTTTAGTAGAGGGACGCCTCGCTGCCAAGAAGACATTACAGACTTCGGGAGGAAAGTTGAAAGCTGTCAACTATCGCCGCTCAATCTCCAAGCAAGGAGGTGGAGACTGGACATGTTCAGGTGGAGGACCGTCCCCTGCTGCTGCGACAGAAGATCCTCCTGAAGAGGCTGTATGATCGGAGGATCGATGCCCATGCTCAAGAGCTTGGGGTACCAGACTCTTCGTGCCCAGTCCAGAGCCACAGGAATGACTTCGGCCCAGTCACACTTGATCCTCAGCACTCTGGGTAGAAGTTATACAGGTGGGAAGGTGTACAGGAGGTCACAATTCCACTTGTGACAAAAGGCGTCGCAGAGTGAGTGCCGCCTTAGAAATTCCAACGCAGAGAACTGTTGACATTGCACGTTCTCTTCGGTACGAATAGATCTAACCAAGGCTCTCCTCACCGCCGAAAGAGACCTTGCACCACCTCCGAGTGAGAATGCCATTCCTGATCCATCATGCACCGGCGGCAGAGTTCATCCACACTGGCGTCCAGGGAACCTGCCAGGTGTTGAACCACCAGGGATACACCCTGAAGTTCCAGCCATTTCTAAAGCTGAAGAGCTTCTTGACATAGGGTCTACGACCCTACTCCGCCCTGTTTGTTGCAGTACCAAATGGCGGTAGTGTTGCCCGTGAACACCTGCACTACTCTTCCTTTGACAGAGGGAAGGAATGCTTGCAGTGCAAGACTAATCTCCTATGGCACGTTGCTAGTGAACCCCAGCAAATGCAGGAGGTCCGCCGTAGTCTGGAGGTGGGAAACGACAGCCTGGGGCGAGTCCGCCTTCAACAGCCAGTCATCGAGGTAGGGGAAGACTGGAACCCCTGAGCTGTGCAGATGAGGTGCGTCCAACGGCTTCACTTTCGTGAGCACCCGAGGGGCGCTAGTAAGGCCAAAAGGGAGCACAGTGAAGTTAAAATGCTTGTGGCCAACCGTGAACCGTAGGTGACGCCGATGGGAAAGCAAGACGGGGATATGAAAGTAAGCGTCCTGCAAGTCCAACGCTACCATCCAGTCTCAAGGGTCGAGGACAGACAATATCAGAGCCAAAGTTAACATCTTGAACTTCTCCTTCTGGAGGAAGTAGTCGATGTTTCTGAGGTCTAAGATAGGACGCAGCCCTTTGTCCTTCTTGGGCACCAAAAAGCAGTGGGAGTAGCAACCACAACCTACTTCTGGCACAGGGACGCGCTCTATAGCTCCCTTGGCCAAGAGAGACAAAACATTCTGGCGGAGAAGAGCCAAATGATCCTCCGAAATGCGATGGAGTGTAGGTGGCATAGAGGGAGGGGTAGTCTCGATATGGAAGGAGTAGACCCTTTGGACTAACTACAAAACCCACCTGCCCGACGTGATGTTGCACCAGTGGGGGAGGTGATGGCGGATCCTGCAACCACTTTTCAGGGCCACCACTGGCAAGTGGTGGCCCTGAAAAGTTAGACTAAGACGGTTTGGAGGCTGCTGCAAGGAGGGCGTTAATGGACCAGCACGCCTGCTGGCCCCAGACCCACACGTTGGGTCCAACGTCCCCGGACGCGTAGAGGCTGGGTAGCTTGCGCAGGCCTGTGGCTCTGGGTGTCCCACACCTCTTCCGTAGCCATGAAAGGGGCGAAAGGCAGCCTGCATGTGGCGAGAGGTGGCAGCGAGGCCCAAGGATCTGGCCGTAGTCCTTGAAGCGCATTGTCCGCCTTGTCGCTAAACAGGCGACGGCCATCAAAGGGCATGTCCAAAAGGGTTGATTGAACATCCCCAAAAAATCCAGTGTACCTCAGCCAGGCGTATTGCCTCAGACCTACTGACATAGAAATCGTTCTACCCAGAGAGTCAGCGGTATCCAGGCACCAGTGGCACACAAAGTGTGGATCAGTGATCGACATCAGCTTGTGACAGGAGTCACAAGGCTTGAAGTCGATCCATTGATGGGACATCCCTAAGTGCACCAGGAGTCGAAGGACTCGAAAAAGAGGTCGACAAAAGTCGAAAAAGTTTTAGTCAAAAAGCAATTAAGGGGCACGCTCTCTCCGGATCTGCGCTGGCTGGCACGGAAAAAGAAAGAACTGACGTCAGCGCTCAATGTGTCCAAGTAGATACCGCAAGGTCATTCCGCTGACCACGACGCAAACGACAAATGCGGAGTCGACCGACGCCACCTACCAACGTGAAGGGGTACTGAGAAGAAGAAATTTCTCCAGAACCAGTCTGATGCATGGGGGTAATTCTAAGATAACAAATCTATAACTACGGTCTCTTTCAGGTATATTTTTTAACTGTAATTAATTTCCCGTTGGGAGCTGATAGAGATTTGGAGCTTGGGGTCTCTGAACTCACAATTTAAAATACCTCTTTTGGTGAAGTTGGTTTTTAAATTGCATACTTGAAAATGCCACTTTTAGAAAGTGGGCATTTTCTTGCTTAACAATTCTGTGCCTCAACCTGTCTGTAGAATAAACTTCTGGGTTGGCACACTGTTGGGCTCTTCTGCATTCACTCTAGACAGTCACACGAAGGGAGCTGAGGTGTGCCTTGTATATCCTGATGGGCAATCATCAGGTTGATGGGCGTTCCTAAGCTAGAGTGATGGGAGGAGTTGTCACTGCCACCTAAATAAGGCTGTGCCTGTCCTCACACCAAGCTGTCTCCACCCCCCTGTTGTGTGCCTGGAGCTAGGTCATGGAAAGGCAGGCTTTTGTGCACCACAAAGACTTTCCTTTGAAGTTTGCCAATTTCATAGACAGAGACTGGTATAACTACTGGAACTGTGACACCATAACTTCTGGATTGGGGACATTCTGGCAAGCAAGAAGTACTGTGAGGGACTATCACTTTGCTGTGTTGACGTACTGCTTCTGTTTTGGGCAGTCTCATGGGTATCAAAGATTTCATCCACATCTTGTTACTAGAAATGGGACCCTTCTGCTGTGAGTCCTACATTGCCAAGTGGTGCCAAAACCAGGCTTGGGCCCTTGGAACTGAGTGGTTGTTTAGTGACCTCCTGAAAAGCATAGAAGACACCATCCCCCGGCACCGCAGCCTCCACTAAATCCATGGTCACCGCTTGTGAGGAACACAATGTAGCCCCTGCCTAACCTACAACAAGGCTTCACGCTGTCATCGACGCCGCTATCTCCGCCAAAGTAGAGACCACCGCTCGCAAAGAGCATTACCCATCACTGCGATAATGTTGCAGCCCCTGGTGTACTCGATAACGCCATCGACGCAGACCTAGTCTCAGACGTCACTGCCTGCACTGTGGCTGAGGGCACTTCTCCTGAAGAGCATAATGCATCGCCCCTTTCTCACATTGCAGCTCGGGTCTACTAACGACATCGCTCTAGCACAGATGCTGTGCCACTGCATTCACCAAAGCTATGGTCACCACTCGTGAAGAGCATGACGCATTGACCATGACAATATCACAGCCTCGGCCTGTCAGCACTCCCAAGCAGATACGAAGCTCCTCCCAAGTGAGAATTCCCCTAGCATCGGATAATTGCACTGAACCATGAAAATAAAAGGGAGTACCTTTAGGATTTAAAGTGCTGTCTCAATTAGACTGAAATCTGTGATAAAATCAACCATGAATTAGCCTACCGCAAATAGAATCAACAACATGCGACCACTCGCATAAAGAGCAAAACCCTAACCAATGCTGTACGCAAGAGATTTCCCAAAGCTGAAAAATGAATTGCCAGAGCGTCAGTTATTGTTCATTTTTAGCACTTTTCCAAGAATTGGATCGCTTTGACCTAGGAGCCCAGGGCCTAGCATTTTGAGCTTTCCCACCAAATGTTCTGTGGATGAAGGGTAATCTTTAATGCCCATTATTATTTTAATAATTATTCTTTTGCCCATCACATTTATTACTTAAGTCACTTTAAAATTAATCTTGGGTGTCTCCTATTGTCATGATGAAGACCCTACTGGAAGGATCAGAATCCCCAACATGCAGCCTTAGGGTCGAAACGTTGACAGCTTTACTGTTGTCCATATGAACAAGTTACTTACCTTCGGTAACGATATAGCTGTAAGAAACAGTAGCTAGTATTAGATTCCTTACCTTAGAATATCCCCAGGCGTCAGACTGGATCTGGAAAGGTTTGCGGACAACCGTCAGCAACAGGTATCGCTCCCTCCCTTCAGCTCAGAGGAGCGGAGAGTAGGACAAGGAGTACCCCAGCGCTCAGCCATCAGCCCCATACTCTTTAATATATACCTCCGCCCTCTGGTCCAGCTCATTAAATCATTTGGGATCTCCGCATTTAACTATGCGGATGACACCCAGCTGGTATTTTCACTGGAGGGACAGGACGCAGTCCCATTGGAATCCTTCCACCGGTGCATGCAGGCTACAGCGGAATGGCTCCGATTGAATTCGCTGCAGTTTAATGGGACTAAGACAGAGGTCCTACACTGTTCCAACGACCGAGTTCCCCGGGATCTCCCAGACGACTTCTGGCCTTTGTCATTCTCAGAGACGGTGTCAGCTGCACAATCGGCGCGCAACTTGGGTGTCATTTTCGGGCCCAACTTGCAGCTAGACCTGCACGTAAATAAGACCACCTCAACGTGCATGATGCTGATCCGCATGCTGCGCAAAGTTCTGCCCCTCCTCCCTGAGCAAGCCAGACCCGAAGTAGTGCGGAGTACCATTTTAAGTCGACTCGACTATTGTAACGCACTACTTCTGGAGGCCCCGATAACACTACTGGGCAAGCTCCAAAGGGTGCAAAACATAGCTGCCAAACTCGCCCTCTCCCGCCCCTACCACAGCTCATCCACGGCAGCGCTACAGGAACTTCACTGGCTGCCGGTCCATCTACGCGTTCGCTACAAAGCAGCTTGCATTGTGTTCAGGGCCATCCATGGCCTGGGCCCGATCCCCTTGCGGAAAATGTTCGCCTGGTACCTTCCACACCGAGCCTTACGCTCCTCTTCATCCAGGCTACTTGTAGTACCGCGTTTTCAGAGAGTGAGGATGGGCGGCCGATCGTTCAGAGTAGCGGCGGCCAAACTCTGGAACTCCCTGCCGATATCTCTAAGGAGTCTTGAGGATCTCTCAGCCTTTAGGAAGGTGTTAAAAACCCACCTTTTCCCCAGGACAGGCTAAGTCGCTGAAATTGTTGGCTCATTGTTCGAAGCTCCAGGATGCCCTTGGGGTGACAGGTTTACCCTCTACAAATATACCACGAATACGAATACCCTTGCGTGTCGGCAGGCGTCGTCTGCGGCTCCGTGTCCATCGTCGGCATCATGGGCGCCGTGATGACGGCAGAGTACTTAAACGCCGCCTCCGCGCGCTGACGTCAGTTCTTAGACACAGCATTTCTGCGCCAGAAACGCAGAGCCATGTTAAAAACCAACAGTGGTGCCATTGAAACTAGAGCCCTGAAAGGGGATGACCTTAACCCTAGATATCGGTTCACAGAACGGGGAGGATGGGTGGGGCGGTAAGGAATGTAATACTAACTACGGTTTCTTACAGATATATCGTTACTGAAGGTAAGTAACTTGTTCATCTGAAATAAAACAGAGTAATATTAGATTCCTTACCTTAGAATAGATACCCCAGCAATACCAACCCCGGTGGTGGGTCTGCGAACCAATAATCACACCAGAAAGTCCTGGAGGACGGAACGGCCAAAGAAGCCATGCATCCGGACTTTACTGTACAGGCAGTAGTATCTTGCGAACGTGTGCAGGGAGGCCCACGTAGCTGCCTGACAAATGTCCTGCAAGGGGACTCCCTGACCCAGGGCAGTAGTAGCCGCCGTGGCCCAAGAGGAATGGGCCCTCAGCCCAACAGGAGGTTCCTTCTTAGCCAAGAAGTAGCATGCCTTGATACACAACACGACCCATCAAGAGATGGTCCGCCCACGTAACCAACAAAGAGTTGGAACTGGTGAGTGCGATCGAGATAAAACTAGAGCGCACGTTTTGGGTCCAGACGGTGGAGCCGCTCTTCCTCTTTTGAGGGTTGCGGAGGCGGAAAGAAGGTGGGCAAGGTGATAGACTGCCCGATGTGGAAGGCCGTGACAACCTTGGGCAGGAAAGAGGGTCTAGTCCGCAACACAACCTTGTCCGGATGGACAGAAAGGAAAGGAGGTTTGGAGGAAAGAGCCTGGAGCTCACTAACTCTCCTGTCAGAGGTGATGGCAACCAGTAAAGCAGTCTTCAGAGTAAGAAGGCGGAGAGGACAGTTGTGAAGTGGCTCAAAGGGAGCGCACATCAGATAAGTAAGAACCAGGTTCAAGTCCCACTGAGGCATCACGAATGGAACAGGTGGAAATGTGTGTGTGATGCCCTTCAGAAAACGAGTTACAATAGGGGACTTGAACAACGATGGTGGATCAGGCAGCCTTAGAAAGGCTGAAAGGGCAGAAAGGTAGCCCTGGATAGTGCCCAGAGCAGAGCCCTGCTGGGCAAGAGAAAGAAGGAAGAGAAGAACCTCATAAAGAGGGGCAGAGAGAGGATCCACAGCCTTTGCTGTTCCACCTGCAGGCATATACTGACTTTGTGGAGGGCCGCCTGTCCGCCAGAATGATATTACAGACTTCAGGAGGCAAGTCAAATGGCCTCAACTGTCGCCGCTCAATCTCCAAGCATGGAGGTGGAGACTGGACAGGTTCGAGTGGAGGACCATCCCCTGCTGCTGCGACAGACGGTCCTCCTGAAGAGGCTGACGAACCGGGGGATCGACTGACATACCGAGTAGCTCGGGATACCAGTGCCTTCGTGCCCAGTCCGGAGCCACAAGGATGACTTGGGCCCGGCCGAGTTTGATCTTCAGCACTCTGGGCAGAAGTGGTATAGGCGGAAAGGCGTACAACAGACCGCAACTCCACTCGCAACGAAAAGCGTCTCCGAGCGAATGCCGCCTTGGAAATTCCAATGCGCAGAACTGATGACATTGCGCGTTCTCTTCGGTGGCGAATAGATCTAACCAAGGCTCTCCCCACTGCAGAAAGAGACCTTGCGCCACGTCAGAGTTCAGACGCCATTTGTGATCCATCATGCACCGGCGGCTGAGTTCGTCCGCCCTGGCGTTCAGAGAACCTGCCAGGTGTTGAACCACCAGGGTCACGCCCTGATGTTCCAGCCACTGCCAGAGGCGCAGAGCCTCCTGGCAGAGGGTCCACGACCCCACCCCGCCCTGTTTGTTGCAGTACCACATGGCGGTGGTGTTGTCCGTGAACACCTGCACTACACTCCCCCGGACAGAGGGGAGGAATGCCTTCAGTGCAATACGAATCGCCCGCAGCTCCAAAAGGTTGATATGGAGTCGCGACTCCGCCGGAGACCAGATGCCTCTGATCTCCACCTCTCCCATGTGTCCTCCCCAGCCCTGGAGGGACACGTCCGTCACAACTACGTGCTCCGGTTGGGGAAGGGAGAGGGATCTGCCGCTGAACCAATTGCGGTCCGTGAGCCACCACTGCAGCTGTCTCGCAGTGCCCTCCGAGATCAGGACATGGTTGGACAGGTTGCCCTGATGCTGGGCCCACTGAAACTTCAGGTCCCACTGCAGAGCCCGCATCCGCCAACGGTCGTGATGCACCTGAAGGACGCAGGAAGCATCAAATCCCAGAAACAGCAGCGTCAACCTGACCGAGACTCTGGATAAAGGCTGAAAGATCGGAATCAGAGCCTGAATATCCCGAACCCGCTGCTCGGGGGGGGATAAACCCGAAACTGAGTCGAGAACCGCTCCGATGAAGAGGAGCTTTTGAGAGGGACACAGGTGTGACTTCGGCACGTTGATGGAGAACCCCAGCAGGTGCAGGAGGTCCACCGTCGTCTGAAGGTGGCTGACGACTGTCTGGGGCGAGCCCGCCCTAACAACCAGTCGTCGAGGTAGGGGAAGACTGAAACCCCTAACCTGCACAGATAAACTGTGACCGCCGCCATCACTTTCGTGAACACCCGTGGGGCGCTGGTAAGGCCGAAGGGGAGCATGGTAAACTGAAAGTGCTCGTGGCCTACCGTGAACCGCAGGTAGCACCAGTGGGCCAGCAGGACGGGTATGTGGAAATAAGCGTCCTGCAAGTCCAACGCTACCATCCAGTCTCCTGGGTCCAGGGCAGCCAAGACCTGAGCCAGTGTCAGCATTTTGAACTTCTCCTTCCAGGGGAAGCCGTTGACGTTCCGTAGGTCCAAGTTAGGGCGTAGCTCTTTGCTCTTCTTGGGTACCAGGAAGTAGTGGGAGTAGCAACCACACCCTACTTCTGGCCCAGGGACGCGCTCGATGGCCCCCTTGGCCAAGAGGGCCGTAACTTCCTCCTGCAGAAGCCGCAAATGATCCCCCGATACGCGGTGGTATTTTGGTGGCATGGCTGGAGGGGTCGTCTCGAAGGGGATGGAGTAGCCCCTTCGGACGATTTGCAGCACCCACCTGTCTGATGTGACAGTGTGCCAGTGGGAGTGGTGATGGCGAACCCTGCCCCCCACTGGCGTCACTTGGGCCTGAAAGCACTGACTAGGAAGGTTTTGAGGTGGATGCTGCGGGGGAAGGTGTGGACTGACCTCCCCGTTGTCCCCGACCGCCTCCACGTTGGATGTTAGTCTGCGGTGCGTGGCTGGCAGCACGTGTGGGAGGGCCCCTTCCTTGGCCACGAAAGGAGCGAAAGGCACCCATTTCCTGGCGCGGGCCGAGAGCCCCAAGGACTTGGCCGTAGCCCTGGAGTCCTTAAAGCGCTCAAGCGCATGGTCTGCCTTGTCGCCGAAAAGGCGACGGCCATCAAACGGCATGTCCATGAGTGTATTCTGGACATCCGCAGAAAAGTTGGCGGACCTCAACCAGGCGTGGCGACGAATCGCCACCGTCGTTGCCATCGCTCTGCCCAGTGAGTCAGTGGTATCCAGTCCACACCGGATGGAAAAACGTGCCGCATCTCGACCCTCCGCAAGGGCATGGGCGAGTTTAGCCTTTACCTCCGCCGGGCATTGTGGCAGCACGTCCGCGACCGTGTCCCACAGGGAGTGGGTGTAGTGGCCCAAGAGGCATGCAGTGTTGGAAGACCGCAGTCCCAAACTAAGGGAGGAGAATATCTTCTTTCCATAATTCTCATACCTCTTGGATTCCCGATCAGGCGGAGCCAACGGGAATGCGGTCTGGGAGTTAAAGGCCTGGATGACTAGGCTCTCTGGGGTGGAGTGGGTGGACAGGAAAGCAGGGTCGCCCGGGGCCGGGCGGTGGCATCTGGCCACGTTCCTATCTACAGACTGTCCTGTAGCGGGCCTGGACCAAGTGCCCAAAAGAACGTCAGTTAAGGCCTCTTTAAACGGCAGCAGAGGCTCAGCCGAGCTTGACTGCGGTTTAAGGACCTCAGTGAGGAGGTTAGTCCTCCCGGTTGCGAAGGGGAGCTCAAGGGCCAAGGCCTTGGCCGCCCGCGTCAATACCACACTGAATGATGCCCCCTCCTCCGTAGCCACGGTAGGAGGCGAGACAAAAGCAGTGTCTGGTGAAGTGTCCAGACCACTGGCATCCCCAAGACCTGTCCAGTCCTCCTGGGACTGACACTCATGTGTCAGAGGGTCCTCAGACAGACCCCTCCCAATACTCCTCATCACCAATCCCCTGAAAATCAGGTTTGTCAAATGATGGGGCCGGTTCATTGAAGTAAAACTCCCCAAGCGGCGCCGAGAGCGGTGCCGGAGGTGACACCTAAGGGACCGGCGCCGGTGAGGTCGTCAGGTTGACCGGCGACAATCCGGATCCAGAAGCGGATCCAGTGGGGCCCTGCGGTGCCGGGCCCGAAGGCGCCAGTGGCGTCGGGGCCGAAGCACCCGCCGGCGTCGAAGCACCCGACCCGCTATGGCCCCCAGACGGGTCCGCTGGGCCCGAAGGCGCCGCGGAGCCCGCCGGAGGAGTGAGGGACCTCATGGCCATGAGGAAATGCTCGACCTCCTCCGGCGTCGCTTGCTGCCCAGGGACTGGAGGGTATGGGGCAGGTCGCGACGCCCGCGTCTCCGACGGAGCCGCGTGGGCGGTGTCACCCGAACCCCCGGCCGCGTTGCGCGAGCGTCGGGGGGAGTCAGAAGAGCGATGACGTCTCTTCGACTTCTTGTGCTTCCCTGACTACTTCGAACCTGAGGAGTGATGGCGACTCCCGCAGCTATGATGGCTCCGACCCCGCAACCTGTCCCTCGACCTCCGTCCGGACCGGGACTTCTCGCGGCGCGGGCCGACTGCCAGAGTTCAAGTCGCTTGCAGGACCGCTCCCGCCTAGCTTTCGAAGTCAGGGCCCGGCAGTCGGAGCAGGTCTTGTCGTCGTGATCGACGCCGAGACAGTGGAGGCACCGGCGGTGAGGGTCGATGACCGACATCAGTCGGTCGCAGTCCCCACAGGGCTTGAAACCTGGCATCCCTACCGGCACCGTTCGGAGTCGAAGACTCGAAAAAATGATCAAAAGAGATCACAAAAAAGTTTAGTCAAAAAGTGACTAAGGTACCACTTTTTCCGGATCTGCGCTGCTGGCGCGGATAAAAGAAGAACTGACGTCAGCGCGCGGAGGCGGCGTCCAAGTACACCGACGAGATCATCGCGGCGCCCATGACGGACACGGAGCCGTAGACGAAGCCTGCCGACGCGCAGGGTACTGCTACGCAAAAAATTCTGGATCCAGTCTGACGCCTGGGGATATTCTAAGGTAAGGAATCTAATACTAACCTGTTTCTTTCAGATCTTGAGGACAGTGATGGATTCAATTTTTGTAATTTTCAAAGAAACATAGATATGTTGGTTCTTTCTTCTCTCCATTTGTCAGTTGCATCATATCGATTGTAATATGATTGTTTTGTATATGTTGCCTTAAATATTTACATTGAATTATTCTAGCCCTGCCTTAATGAACACTACTTCTTAACAGGGGGCCTCTTACTTTACATTATACAAGAATCCCCTACATGCAGACTTCGGGATGAAACGTTGACGGCTTTCCTGTTGTCCATATATTGATGACAGTGTTAGATTGACCGTATCATTTCAATATCATGGTTTCGTAAATAGGTTAGCTTAAAAGTGGCTGGATAGGTTATTTATGTTTTGGATGTATATATATTGCACATTGCCTTTTTTCTCTCACCAACCTTCTCTCTCTTCACAGGGGCAGGGATGGGCTGCGGGTGGGAGGGGGAGCATGGGTGGGGGCACATGGGGAGAAAATAAAAAAAATATCTTCAATCTCAGATTTGTGTTAGAAACTATGCCTTCTATAGAATATTTGAATATTGTCTCTTAATGGGCAGACTACACAGCCTTCATGAGCAGAAAAATTAAATTTATCTCATGGAATACCAACGGGCTCAGATGCCCACGCAGGCAAAGATTGGTATTGAAATATCTCAAACAATCTTCCGCACAGATCTGCCTTCTTCAGAAGACACATCAGAGCAATTCCGAGTGTAAGACCGTCTTTGTTAATATCGCTGGATTGAGCTTTTATGCTTCTCCGAACAGGTTGTACACAATAGAGGGGTGGCAATAAATTAGGTCAGGGGCAAAAGGCAACATTAAATCAGTCTCCTCGGACCATTCAGGGAGATGGATTACAGCACAGATCGATATAGGGGGGGGGTTGAACTAACAATAGTGTTGACGATCCATCATTCATCTGTAATATGCAGGCCAAATTAATAGAAATTACTACCCCAATAATCATCAGAGATTTTAATGTTCTTCTTAATCCCTTACGAGACAGGTCTAATCACAGCAATCATGTTGGTGCCCCACGCATTCGCCGTGCAATGATCAATATCATGCACGATCTTTGGCTGGCTGATGTTTGGTGGGCCAAGAAGGGGGACAAAACAGGTTTTACCTTTTTAGTAAAAAATAGGGCCGATCTTCAAGGACAGACTACATCTTAACAGATAGGCTGGGTTTAGAGAATGTTGGTGATATTTCCATCTTACCGAGTATTCTCTCTGATCATGCCCCCATATCCTTCTCTTATTTAAGTGCTAGACAAAATTCCAGATCCAGATGGACTCTAAAGAGGGCAATGCTTTCTGAGCCTGATATAATAAGTGCACTTAAAATGTCCACTACAGACTACTTTGCCCTTAACATCGGCTCGACCTCCCTAAACTTTGTCTGGGATGCTTTCAAATCAAATCTATGTGGGCAGCTAGATAGTTTGATTTGCTCCAAAAATAGGTCTCTGGAATTTCAGAAGTTAGAAAAAGAGATAGGGAAGTAGGAGGAAGAGATGCTGAGCTCAGTTACCCACTGAAGAACTGACACGAGTCAAAGATCTTGACCGCCTCCATCAGGAATATAGGGGGAAATTCGAATCAAAAGTAAAAGCCCAGTGGTCTGCTCATAATATTCAGCACTACGAATATGGTGAAAAGGCGGGGACCCTTCTGGCCTGGAAGGCACGGGCAGATCGAGCCAAGAACAATATAAACAAACTAATGTTCGACGAGAATGGAGTAACCTCATGTAAACAGGAAGACATGCAAAAACGTCTCCTCTCCTTTTTCGGATTTACACAGGGAAGAGATTTCCCCCAGTTCAGAGAACATCCAAAATTGGCTGAGATTTAAAAAATTACCAGTTCTAACTGAGGGTAGTCGAGCTGCTTTGGATGCCCATATTACACAGAGTGAAGTAATAACTAATATTAAAAAGATCAAGAACAAAAAGGCTGCTGGGACTGATGCCCTTTCTGGTGAAGTTTATAAAATTCTACAGGATGAATTGGCTCCAAGGTTATGTGAACTATTTAATTTTGTTTACCGTTCAGAAGGCAGAGTCCCTAAACCGTGGAAGGAGGCTACGGTCATCCTCATTTTAAAGCCAGGAAAAGATCCTCTTAAAGCAGATTCATATAGGCCAATCTCCCTGCTTAATGCTGATTATAAAAAATGTATGAGCGCTTTGGCAGGGAGATTGGTCAAGCTAGTCCCACAGTTGGTAAATATGAACCAAAAGGGATTTATCCCAGGGAGGTATATACAGGAACAGACCTTGCAGTTGATTGGCAGTATTGATTTGGCTGTGGTGCGGTCCTTGCCTCTGGCTGTGGCAGCATTTGATGCAGTGAAGGCATTTGACCGTGTCTGCTGGGCCTTTCTGTGGGAGGTCTTAAAAATTATGGGATTTGGTCCAGTCTTCATACAGACACTGATCAACTGCAATTAGGGCGCCTCAGCAGTGATTTTATTGAACGGCATGTTAACATCAAGTTTCAACATTGCGAGGGGAACGAGGCAGGGCTGTCCCATCTCGCCCATACTTTTCGACCTATACATAGAGCCTCTTGCCCAAGCAATAAGATTGGATGAATCAATTGTTCCGGTCAGTGTCCATCTCTATAGTAGCAGGTTAGCCCTTTATGAGAACAACTTGCTGATGTATACTGATAATCCAGTTGAGGTGCTCCCAAGAGTAGAAGCCCTTCGAGGAGTTTGGCTTGTTTTCAGGGTACCTGGCAAACTCTTCCAAGACTGATGTAATGAGTTGGAACATTGACAATTGGGCGGGGAAAGCAAGTAGGGAATTTAGATACCTAGGAATAACTATAGTTAATAAACTAGATGACATCCATAAGATCAATCTAAAGAAGGTGTTTAAGAGATCGATCGCCTTTTTTATAAGATGAGCAAATTTGCCACTCACAATATATGGTAGGGTTAATTTGGTAAAAAAAGGTCATCCTGCCAAAATTGACATACCTTTTTAGCACCATCCCCCTCGAGTTCCCATATAGAAATATAAGCAAAATACAAAGTAAAATAGGAAGTTTTATCTGGTCCAATAAAACAGCTCGATTTTTCAAGAGCACGAAAATTCATTGGCAGTAGATCATTCATCATTGAAAGAAACATGTCATTATATACAGTCAACAAGGCATGGACGGCCTAGCTGGGAATGGTAAGGCAGATCAGATAATCATTGCACATACATAGACTTAGGCAGATCATCACATTGGTAGTAGATTAAACCATTTACCCCACACTTTACCAAATAAGTCAGGGCAGCCCCGGGCTTCGAAGAGAGACTCCGCCTGCATTCCACACCAATCCACTCCTCTTCTCTTCAATTTCTGTACAGTTGGCGTTTTCGCCTGGGACCAAAGTGCAGCTATATCCCTTTTGGCCACCGCGACGGCCGTCCCCAGAAAGCGATTGTCCGTCCTAGAGCCATCTAGGCTGTCAAGCACCCTCAGCAGCAAGCGTCTCAGGTCATGGGGAACCTCGAATCCCAGGGCCCGCGTGAGTTCGAGCTCAACCCCTCTCCAGAACGGCGCTAAAGCCTGACATTGCCATACCATGTGATACAAATTGGGTGGAGCCGAGTCACAACACGTGCAGGTTGGGGAAGGTCTCATGTGGGCCCAGAATAGGCGTGCCGGAGTAAGGTAAGCTGCATGAAGGTAATAAAGTTGGACCAAGCGCAGCTTGGAGAATGTGGTCAAGGTTTTGGGTGCCATAAGGGCATCACGCCAGTCCGCCTCCTCAAGGGGGCCCAACCATCCCTCCCATCGAGCCCTTAGTCGGTCCAGGGACGCGGGACCATTGTTCACCAACGACCGGTATATGCAGGACATCGCCAAGCAACGAGACCCCAATGAGGTCCCAGCGGCGGAACCCTTGCAGGGACGAGACTTCTTGCAACTTGACCCCATGCCAGAGCGGTGTTTGTCGGTGTGAGCTTCCGATCCCACCGCACATGGCGTAGGGCTGTGCGCCAGGCCATGAGCACCGCCCTGGTGACAGGAGGTAGAGCCTGCGGCACCGGGCTGCCGTACAAGAACGCCTGGATCTTCATGAAGATGTATGCTGGGTCGGACCAGCTGCCCGCAAACCAATTGTAGATCATGATGAGCCTCGTGGCCAAATAGTTAAGGTGGAGATTAGTTACCCCCATACCTCCATCGAAGGGGGGGTAACTAATCTCCATACGACAGTGCGCCAGGAATAATCTCCCTCCTCCCCAGAGAAACAAGGCAATAACGCAGTCTAGTTCCCGGAAACAACTCCCCGAGATATGGATGGTGATGTTCTGCAAAATGTAAAGAAAGCGGGGAAGGATCATCATTTTAAAGAGCGCACTTCTGCCCAGGGGGTTAAGGGGGAGGGCCTGCCACTTTTTGAGGTCTGACTTCATCCTGGCGACCAACGGTGCAATGTTCAAAGCCCATTCGACCCCTTGCAGAAGGGAAATCCAGACGTCCAGATATTTGAAAGATTGCCTCTGAAGGGGAATATTCGTCTGCCAGTTGAAGCAAGCCCGGGAGGGATGTAAAGGGACCAAAGTTGATTTTGCCGGGTTGAGGTGGAGTCCAGAGACCCGCTCGAAATCGGAGAGAACCTTCAGGCATCTGGGGCCAGTACTGTCCGGGTCCGCCAGATAGAGCAGGACATCGTCCGCATAAAGGGCTATCTTGTCAACCTGACTCAAGTCCCACGCCCAACCCCGGATGAGTGGGTCCTGCCGGATGAACGCTGCCAGGGGCTCCATTGCCAGCGCGAACAAGAGTGGTGAGAGCGGGCACCCCTGACGCCTGCCTCTCCGGATTGGAAATGTCTCTGAGAGCTCGCCGTTAATGAGAACACGGGCTCTGGGGTTAGTATAGAGGACTCCGATCAGTTGGCAGAAGGGGAGGCCAACGCCCATCCTCTCCAGTACATCCTGAAGGTATCCCCAGTCCACCGTATCAAAGGTCTTTTCGAAGTCGATGAAAGCAACGCCAGATACGGGGTTAGGCGACTACGGTGGGCCATACCTAGGTGGAGGCTGCGTGGCCAGTGCCCCTGGCAGGCATGAATCCGCATTGGTCGGGATGGACCAAGTCCTGCAGTAGGGGTCGGAGTCTCTGGGCTATCACGGTAGCGAAGATCTTGAGCTCCGTATTAATCAGCGAGATCGGGCGGTAGTCCGCACAGTCCAGAGAGGGCGGCTGCGTTTTTGGAATGAAAACTATAGTGGCCACATCAGATTCAGGTGGAAGGATCCTGCCTCCGCCACATGGCTAAATTGCTCCACCAAGTGGGGAACCAGAAGCTCGCGTAATACTCCTGGGGAAAGGCGTCCGGACCAGGCTTTTTACCGGGGTGCATTAGTGAATCGCTTCGTGAATTTCATCCGGGGTGAAGGGGTGGTCCAGAGCGTCCGCGGTCTCCTGAGGCAGGCACAGCAACTGGGTACCTGACTTCTCCAGTAGGTCTGCCAGCGGAGCACCAAGAGGGTGAGCGGCATACAAGGTCGCGTAGTAATCTGCAAAAGTCTGTGCTATGGCTGAGGATGTCACCTGGTGGGCCCCGGTGCCCGAACAGATTACGGGAATAACGCGGTTGACCTTGGGATAGGACACTAGATTGTGGAGGAGCTTGCCATTTTTATCACCCCACCCATAAATACGTGCCACTGATGAACGCCAGAGCATTTTAGCAGATCTAACGAGATCCGGCAAATTTCTTCACGGACCACTGCCAGTTGCCGCAGGGAGTCTTCGTGATCGTTAGTGAGTTGGGTGCTTTCCAGCTGTGCCGCCCGAGATTCCAGCTGTACAAATTGGACAGTCTGCTCCACCAGTTTCGCGTGGACCAGTATCCTAGCCACACCCCGGACAACAGCCTTGCCGGTCCCCCACAACGTCCCCGGTGAGGGAACCGAGCTCGCATTATGGAATAGTAATGACGCAGTTCCTGCCAGAGTGATTCCATGAGGGTGGAGTTCTGCAGGAACCAGGCGTTCAGCCGCCACGTCGCCTGCGGACTCGCCAAGGAGGTCCCAAGACGGAGGGAGACGGGGGAGTGATCCGAGATTCCCCTGGGCAGTATCGCGGCCCCATATACGAGCTGACAGTCTGGATCAGGTTTCAGAAGGAGGTCTATACAGGAGTGATTATGATGGGCTGCCGACGTGTGGGTGTATTGGTCTTTGCGGGGGTTCCAGACCCTCCAAACGTCACAGAGGCCCAGGGCCGAAGACCAACTCAAGAGGGCCCTCGTGAAGGTGAGACGGCCCTCCGACGGGGTCCCCGTCGCGTCACTCAGGGGTTGCAGAACGGCGTTGAAAATTCCTCTCACCACCGTGTAGCCCTGGGGGAAAGGAGGAGAATACCAGCGTGAGGTGTTGAAGGGTGGAGTGCAGAAGTGCAGGGGGAATGTAAGTGCATAGGAGGTTGATAGGGCGCCCCTCAATCGCTCCGGAAACGGCCACATATTGGCCCTGTGCATCAGTCTCGGTTGTAACCAGGGTAAAGGGAAGTCCCTTTCTAAGTAAAATAGCCACTCCTCAGGAACCCCGTGCAAAACCAGAATGCCAGACCCTGTCAAATCCATATTGGGCTAGGAAGTTGCATTGTGTACCCAAGAGGTGCGTCTCTTGGAGGAACAGGATGTCTGGCGCCAGGCGGTGGGCAGCACGGAGGACAGCCATGTGCTTGATACGGTCAAGGAGGCCAAAAGTTCCAGGAGAGGATGTGGATAGGCCTATTGAGATTGCAGGTAAACTAGAGGAATGATGTGCGGAGGAGTGGATGTAGAATTGGGGCCGATCCTGCCAGGGGGAAGCACCCACCCAAGTCCGGTGCCTAGGGAAGGAGACATGAAAAGTGATGAACGGTTTGTCAACTGCAAAGACAACTAGGGAATCACGGCTGCCAATGAGAACAACCAACAGCGGCCCATAGGCGGCTAAAAACAACAAACTGTAGGGAGACAACGGTTCCCGCTCCCACCCTTGTCCCCCAACTCACCCCACCCTACACTTTTGAAGTGAAAGCATCTGTCACCCCAAAAAACCCCAACCACTAACCACACCACGAAGAGGTAATTAGCTAATCTAAATCCCATGGAAGAAATTAAGGCGCAAGCTTCAAGAAGGGGGCCTTACACTTCCTGATAATCTTTGGAATTCTTTAGCTTTTCAGTTTAAAAACATTTGGGCACTACTTGGTACGGTGGGGGATCTAATTGGGGGAAGATATTAAATGAAATGGTTATTTTGAGGGAGGTGGAGAGGGCTTCTTATACAAGTTAGGCGCGTTGAGGTTTTTCAAAAAGGTTCGCCTGAAAGTTTTAAAAGCAGCTTTGAATCTGTGGTACAGGGTCAGGGAAAATGGGGGATTAGCTACTACTCTGACTTTGCTCCCATTTGGGATTCACCTTGGTTACCTGTTTGTTTAGAGGATAGCCTGGCATTGTCCATCAAGAAAGCCGGCATCCGGATTTCGTCCGATCTCTTATCCGCCGATGGGATTCTCCCTTGGGAGGTATTAAGGCTAAAAATAGGAGATTCTTTCTCAAGATTTAAATATCTGCAATTGGCCTCCTGGTGTAGAGCAGAGAAAGACTCCATTGGCGGAAATTGGGAAATTGAGTTTCAATGTCAGAACACACACCTCATAAAAAAGGGAGGTTGGGTTTTGGTATAAGAAGCTGCAGGATGCCGATGATATAGTAGCAGGATGCCGATGATATAGTTCTTCCCCCACAACACGTAGCTTGGAATATGCCAGCTTTTTAGACCACTGCCGTAGAAATGTTTGAACCCTCTCTCCAGATGTTATATAAGTCGGTTAAACCTGCTTCGTTAAAAAAGAATCATTTTTATGTAATCAATAGACTCTACTATACCCCCAAGAAATAGCTACATTTGCCCCCCTCTCCACTCCAAAATGCCCAAGATGCGATTTCTCCCTGGCTGATGACATACATATATTCTTCGAATGTGGCATCTTAAAAGGGTTTTGGCAGAATGTGGAATGCGCTCTTGGTGCTAATTTTAAGGTCAAGCTCAATCTGAATTTATCTATGGTAATATTTGGTGTTGATAATAACTTGATGACTTTATTGTCAGTAACGCAAAAAGGCCTGCTAATGTACTTGATCCTCATTGCCGGGAGGGAAATTTGTAGGCTATGGAAGGATCCACGGCCCCGCTGTATGAGAACTGGCTGAGGGCCTCACTGGGTATGGTTCGCTTAAACTTAGGACATTTGAATGATGATGGGTGTAACATCTGGTCACAGCTCTTAGTATGGGGCAAAGAAATGAGACTGATCTAATGCCCCTAAGTCCAATGATTACACCAAGTTTCATACGAAGAAGCTGGCCTAGTCAGGCCTACAGCCAATGCAATAGCAGAAACCCGGGGCGCTTAAGATCGAAGGATGGTTTCTTCCTTACATTTGCATATGCTATGTGGTGAGATGAGGACAAAAAACAAAAAAAACAACCTTCTCTCGCGCACATTGCTGCACTCCCCCCTCTCCTTCTGGAGCACCTATCTCGCATTATTACAGACGATTGTGCTGCTCATGTACATGAACAATACGTGTTCAACATGAATACATGTGGTTTATGATTTATTCAAAGGTGAAGATGAATTTAGTGTTTTAACCAATTGATCAAACGGGTATTCCCTACGTTTGTTGGTTTGGGAATAGGGTTGCAAAGGTTTGGCAATTGCGTGTTCTGTGTTACTAAAGAGGTCGATTATTGGTGTTCCCCACTTCCTGAATATCATCCCCACCACTTCCTGCTTTAGCTCCCAATTTATGAACCCTTGCTGGTCTGCTAAGCTCTGGTAGGTGTATCATGACTAGTGTGATGTGTCTCTGAATGGTTAATGTCCATATCTCCTGTGCTAGAATAGACAGTTTGTGTTATCCTGTCCCTCCTTGTTTTTTTTTGTTAGAACATTGCTGTTGTGTACCTGTATTGCTTTTCCTATGATTTGTGTCTGACAGGCCTTCAGTGCCAAAACACCAACAACCTTACCCAACACTGCTCAGAAGGTACACACAACAAAGGGGCTATCCTGGATGCAATCATCGCCCAACATGACGCAATCACAATTGATCACATCCTACCAGTGACTGGTCACATCATCACTTAATCCTATTCCATATCACGCAGCCGATCATGCATCAACCTCCCATCCAAATTCCTCCCACATGGACAAGAAACTTATCACAGATCAAAATTAGAGACCTAGAAGAAAAATGTAACACGCTCCTGCCCATCTCCCCTGACGGTCGCTCCACAACAGAACTCACATCACACTATAACACAGCCAAGGCGTCCATTCTAGACCAATTTGCCCCCTTGAAACAGAAAAAAGCTAGGAATATTCCTTCAAGATCCTGCTTTAACAAGGACATCAATGCTGAAAGGAGACAACTTAAAGCTACTGAACGTTTATGGAGCAACAATCCTTCTTCAAGCCTCTGCGAGCAACTTAAAGCAACTACAAAAAAATATAACAAGGAAGAAAGTAACTTTTTCTGCATCGGCCTTAACAATGCGAAAAACAGGCCTAAAGAACTCTTTAACATCATCAGGCAACAGACCTCCAAGACCTCTGCAACCCAAGTCCAGGCCTCCAAAGATCGGTTCAACAACTTTGCCAACTTTTTCAATGACAAAATCACCAAAATTGAACTATCTCTTGACACAAGCCTCTACCCCGCCTGCAAAAACCCAACCCCAACAACTGAAACCTACACGGACAAGCCCCCCTCGAAAGCCTGGAAATCCTTAGACCTTGTACCCGAAAAAGAGATTCTTAAACTAATCTCCTCCTCTAAGCCTGCATCCCACATCCTCGACCCTCTACCCGCCCAATTATCCAAAAAGTTGAAATTCTCACTCGCCCCACTCTGGAGCGAAATCATAAATAGCTCCTTGAAAACAGACAGCATTCCAGAATACCTTAAAATAGGCCAAGTCACGCCTCTATTGAAAAAGCCAGGCCTAGACCACACCGACCTGAACAACTTCAGACCTGTTTCCAACCTCCCTTTCCTATCCAAAATCCTGGAAAAGTGTGTTCTCAAACAACTGACGCAGCACATAGAAAACATCAACCTACTAGATCGACACCAAAAAGGCTTTAGAAAAGGCTGTAGCACTGAAACCGCAATCCTCAACATTGTAGACTACATCCACAAATCCCTTGATGCTAACAAATGCTGCCTACTCATCCTCCTAGACCTAGGCTCTTTAAGACAGAGTAGGTGTGGAGGGGGTGGTACTAAAATGGTTCTCCTCCTCCTTACATAACCGTGCCCAAAGAATAAAAATCAAATCCATCTCGTCCGACCTACACCCCATCAACAGAGGTGTCCCCCAAGGCTTGGTGCTCTCCCCTCAATTGTTCAACATTTACATGGAACATCTCACCACCCTCCTCAAGGAAGCCACCATTACTTTTCACCTATACGCAGACCACACCCAGATCTATCTGGAAACCTCCTTCTTCAACGACATTCAAGGACTCAACAACACTCTCAAAGAAATTCAACACTGGCTAGCAATAAACCACATTAGCCTGCCTCAATCAGGACAAAACCGAAATCCTCCTCATCTTCAACAAACCCCCAAATCGTTGAATGGCTGAATTCTATCAATGCTCTCAACTGCAATCTCACCCTAGCTAACTCAGTAAAATCTCTAGGAATCACCCTTGATGCAAAACTGAACATGACCGACCACATCAAGATCTCCGCAAAGAGTGCCTTCCTCAATCTAAAGCTTCGCAACAAAATTAAACCCTTCATACCGCCCAAGGACCTCAAACAAGCCACGCAATCACTAGTGCCATCTATACTTGACTACAGGAACGCAGCCCTCACAGCTCAATACCACCTAGCACCACTCAAAACAACCCTAAATGCAGCTGCTAGAATGGTCTCCGGGGTTAGGAAATACGACCACTTATCTCCCGCCCTCAGAGAACTAAAATGGCTCCCAGTTGAAATGCGTGCCAGCTTCAGAACTGCCTGCCTCACGCACAAAGCCCTGCACGGGAAACATCACTTACAACGCATTTATTACAACGCACTACCATTACAACGCAACCATTACAACGCAAACGATTACAACGCATTGCGCTGGGGGGCGCTCTAGGATAGGGAATATATTTAATTTACTATCCAACACCTTCCCTACTATCCACGGGGACTGGAGTTGGAATAGTAAATTAAATAATTCACTATCCAGCGCTTAAAAGCACTATGCGTTGTAATGGTATGCGATGTAAAAACCGCGTTGTAACAGCAGGCGTTGTAATAGCCTGCGTTGTAACGACACCAATCCCCCTGCACACAGGGAAACTGGAATACCTGGCCTCCAAACTCAAGAAAGCTGGCCAGACGAGAATCCTCAGGAGTTCCGACACCCTCCTACTCATCCCGATGAAAACAAACAAACAAAAATCCGCTGCACGATCCTTCTCTGGAAACGCACCCAAAATATGGAACTCCATCCCAGTTAATATCAGGACTATCCCTTCCTTTATAAAATTCAAAAGTCTCCTAAAAGACCTCTACCTCAACCGTGCCTATCCGAAACAAGAATCGCAGAGGAAACGCACAAACCGGAAGTCTGCTGGCACCTGACCAGGTTCCACCACAATCCTACCTCTTAATGCACTTTAAAACCCCTTGACAATGCTTCCCCTCGTTCTACCTCATCCTCTCTCCCCTACCCCCTCCTCGTTCCCTTCCCATGGAAAGAGGTTGATCCCAGGATATTGTGCACTCAAAGCTATCTCTTGGACCTCCCTACCTCAAGAACGCAAAACTCAAGGAAAGAGGTTGAACCCAGGACATTGTGCACACATCAAGGCGATTTCAGGACCTCCCTACCTCAAGGACCCAAGACTCAAGGAGTCCGTCGAACTTTTACACATACCTTTGCCATTTTTTTCCTTTTCCTTTATATGTGTCTTCTGCTCTAAAATCTGTTGTGAAGCGCTCTGATTTGCTCAGGTCTAGCCAGCGCTATACAAAACTTCTAAAATAAAAATAAATAAATAAATGTTTATGTGCTTCGCTGCATCCTGTGGTCTCCATATGCGCCTGATCATTAACTACTTTGTGTGGGCTCCACGACCTGAGTGTGAGGCTTCTGTTGTAATGGTGACAGAGTTAGGTTTTTAAAGGGTCTACCAATCGCGATATTTGGAACACTTTAACACTGTAGTTTCTTATGTACTTGATCTGTTACAATCAATTGATCCTTCCAACTCCATGTCGCTTGTGAACACTGTCTTTGTAGCCATTCCTTTACTGGTCTCATGTGAAGCCTTGCGTTTGGGATGAGGGGAATGCAGGAAGCCATGTTCAATAGCTTCCCAACTGTTCTCAGTGTAAGATAAATCTGATCTCTATGCTAGTTTGCAGTTTAGCCATGCTCCCAGAAAGGTATTTGCTTTCTGTGTTGTTGTTGCTGACTTTTCTTGATTTATGGAGAACCCTAAATTGTACAGGGTTTGAATTGTGTTTCTTATGCTCACCTGGCATCTCTCGAATCAGTGCCGAATGAATCGGAGCAGAGTCTGGAGGCGTACGGATCGTCCTTAGAGCGAGGTCGATCAAAGAAAACCTATTCCAACCAATTCATCCCACTGGTGTGGGCCCTTGCGTGCAACCAGATTAAACATTTAGTCACAGGTTCCGTGTGACAGACAGGCAATTGTTTTCCACTTCTAATTCCGCCTGGCCACTGGTATTTCAGCTAAAGGACTGGTCTTTTTCCTTTATGTTGTATATGTCTTTTGAATGTAATTTATTTAGGTTTTATGCACTGTATTCTAAAATGTACTTAGGTGTCATGTGAATGTTTGACTATTTAGTATTCATTTTTGTATTTAGTGAATTTTTTGTGCACACAATTGCTTGTTTTTGCTTGTGTCCTGACTGCTTTTTGACTGTGGTTTCTTTTTGATGTCATGCCTACATGAGCTTGAAACTTGTTTTAAGAATTAAAATAAATGTTTTGCTAAGTAAATGGTGTTGTCACGCAGTACTTAAGGGCTGTGTGAGCCCCAAGTCGAAATTGAAATATCCAGGCTAGCCACTGTGTTCTGTTTTGCAATTTAATGCAGAAAGGCAGGACCTTAAAGTGGTAGAGTACTTTGTCTGCTACGAACCTCAGGAGTCTTATTTTTTTGTTCACGGGTAAGTGAAGGTATGTGGCCTTGAGACCTATGGTTGGTATGGAGTCTCCTTTCTTCAAGCATGGTATGATCTCTTGTGGGAATTGTCATCTTTAATTTATGGGTCTTGATGTACCGGTTTAAGGCCCTGAGGTCTAAGATGGGTCTTAGGGTTTTGTCTGGTTTCAGTATCAGGAAAAAGAGCAAACACCGTGGCCCCTCTCCTCAGTTGGAATCCTCTTGATTGCTTATTTTTGCAATAGGTCGTTAACTTCCTCTCTGAGGCATCTGTGTTATTTGTGGTTGACTGGTCTTGCTCTTGGTTTGATGTTTGGAGGCTGTTTTAGCAATTCGATACAATATTCATGACAGTTGTTCAAGATCCATTTGTCGGAAGTGATAGAACTCTGATCTTTCCCGCCACTGGTATTAGATGTGGGGAGACTCTCAGTGCGGAGTCACTTGTGAAGTGACATGCCCTTCTTAGGGCTGATCCTCTGACGCTTGCTCAGACTCTAAAGAGCTGTCCTTTCATGCATTTGTCTCATTGCATGCATTGTGTGGAATTGATGATAGGTCCCATGCGGTGGGGGCTGGGTGCCGTGCCTAGTTGTTGACTGTGCCAACCCCCCCCCCCCCCCCCTCCCGCTCTGCTCAGCTGGACGGTCTTTTCCTTGTTGCAGAGGTTCTCTTGCAGAGGTAGCGCTCCCATTGCTTTTCTCGTGGGTTGCGGCGATGAGGAGGACTTGGAATGTTTCGAATTAGTACTTTTGGTTTCAGGACCTTCGTGTTACCTGCTTCTTGTGTGTGTGGGTCTTTTTGGCATCTCAGCTCTTTCGACATCGACAGACTCCTCGGTGTTGGAGAATTCCCCTTATACCAGTTCAGTGCACTTCAGGGCCTCCTCGTCGCTGAAGAGTTGTTAACTGGTTCTAGCTTTCTGAGACTGCACTATGGTGTATTGTGCCCACCTGTTTTATCTTTATTTTAGGGTCCTGGGCTTTAACTCCGAGCAGGCTCAGAAGTCCTCTGCTCTATGGTCTCTCAGGATTCCGATATTGCAGACTTTGTGGCTGTCCTTATTCGCAAAAAAGGAAAAGTGTGTGTTCCATACCTACTTCACATTCTTCGACCCATGTGGTTGATGACCACAGGGTTTTCCAGCATCTTCCCTCAACATCGGTCGAGTAGTTTTTTCCTCATTTCATTGTCATCTTTCAGTGTCTTCCTCTGCATCCGGGAGCTTGTGCACCGAGACCCAGTGGGGGGAAAAAAGCATCTGAAGATGGCTATCACGTACATATGATTTAAAGAAGTACAACTGACATCATCAAGCTAGGACCAACAGTCAAATAGTCAATGTTTTGATAAGAAAAAAAAGCTATTAAAAACAACAAAGAAAGCATTCAGGACCCAACCTCTAGATGGTGGAATAATGCACACATGTGAATCCAGAAAGGATTCACACTGCAAAACAGAGCTTTGACCAGCTGTCCATTAAGGTGTTGGTGATGGCCTAATTGAAAGGAAGCAAGTGCTTAGACGTGGCGGGCCAAGGCTGTAAGATTTCTGAAAGAACATATGACAATCTCAACTGAGGGCAATTCTAGATTCAAGACCTCAGCTACTTATTAAATTATCACTACAAGTGTTGCACTCTCCTGCTGGACCTTCAAATGGCAAGTTGAACTGTGTATCAGGGCACGTATCAAGCCCACTGGACTCAAATGGTCATAAAAATGTGGGCATAAATCATCCCCATCTACTCCATTATCATCGATGTGTGGAGACAAACCTTGCTTAGAACTGGAGCCAAAAAGACAATGGAGTCACTTATAGTACGTCTGTTGGACTTGGCCCTTAAGGCAGGTTCACCCCTAATCTTTTTGTTTTTAATCTGTGATCTGTGTTAATGATTTTCTGTGTCCCAGAGTAAAGTGCGTGCATGTAGTTAGGCTGGCCTGCTCTCCTATAGGAATGCATGGGGAATGTCTGTGTCCCTAGTAGTTCGTGATGTGTGGGGAGTGCAAGCCCGAATTTGGTATGTGCGAGCTCGTGAGAATGAATGCTTCGCAATGGTGTATGTGGCATGTGTGTGTCATGTGTAGAAATGCCACTTCTAGGACTTGGCATAATAATGTAAAATATGCCTGCCGTGTGATTGGCTGGAGCTGGCTGGTGAGCCTGGCTCCAGGAAGGCTGGATGGGTCTGCCCGGTGGTGAGTGTGAGATTAGCATGTTGATGGCTTGGGAGGAGTGCACCTGGTCCCTGATGGGCCTGGACTTTCACCACACAATGCTGGCTCCACCCCCTGTAGTGCGACTGATGTCCCAAGCCCTGCCAGTGAATGAAATGGGTGGTTGAGCTATCAAGGGTACTTCAAAACCAGCTGCGACTGGTTTTCCCCCCACCCTGCACCTACAAACAAAGGGAATTTACTGTATAAGAAGGGGCTGTGTCCCAATACAATTTGTCCTTGGTTCTTCTTTTGGATCCTTGCCAGAGTGGGCTGCTGCTGCTGCTTGGGCCAGAAGGACCGCCACTTGGCTTGTCTCCCTGCCTGGAGACTCAGTGTGCTGGCTCTGGCCCTGCCTGCCTCCAGACCCTGCTGGAGCTTTGCTTTGGACCCCTAGCGCTGTGGGAGCTGGATTCTGTCCTCTAGCGCTGGGGAGCGCTTTACCTTTGCTCTTGGCGCTTGAGAGCGCTTTATTTTCCTTTTAGCGCTGAGTGCGCTTCTCTTGGCGCTTGAGAGCGCTTTACTTTGTCAATGAGCGCTGGGGAGCGCTCTTTGTGCAGCCAGTGCCCACCCGGCACTGGACCCAGATTTGCCGTTTTTCGATCGAGCAAGTGCCCACCTCGCTTTATATTTTATTTCCAAGCCGGTGCCCACCCGGCATTGCCCCGTTTTATTTGATTATTTAAAAGCCGGTGCCCACCCGGCATTGCCCCGTGTATCACCGCCGCAGCACCGGGCCGAGAGGAAGCAGCCGCCGACGTCATCGCCAGGCCGCGCTGGGATTGGCCCAGCCGGCCTAGCCTCCCGCCGCGTCACCGGGGGAGGAGCCGAGAAGCAGGAAGCAGCCTGCCGTGTGCTTTGGTGTCAATCTGTATATTGAAAGAGATGGTCTTAGATGTTACCAATAGATGACAATTCGTTTTATTGAAGTTGCATAGCATTACAACACTCAATGATATAATGATTTGATGTATCCTGCTCAGTCCAAATACCAGTAAAGCAGATCGACATCTAAACCAAGGTCCATCCTTTCAATCCTTGAATTGCCCATATCTAAACATCATACTTTTTGTTCTGTATCGGAGGTTTTATCTTTTATCCTTAGTTGTAAAGCACATGTCAGAATATTTCTCTCTATGCACACACAAAAAACGGCTCCATGTCTTTATAAATAAGAACTATAACAATGATTAGACCAGCAATTAACTACTGTATAATATGAGTATATGGTGAATGATTTTTATCAAAATTGTTTATTGTATTATAGATTATAAATTTGATGGTACTCTCCTGACGAAGGCACCTAGTGTCCTAACGTGTCGAAGAAATCGTCTCTACCTCAACTTTATGAAATCTTTTTAATGTATTTTATGTATTTTGATTGTACTGTAATTTGTGCTGAAAATACACGTTTTTTAAATATAATTTTTATCAATGTACATTTGAAATTTATTAAAAATCTTCTTTGTTTTTATATCATACAATCACTTTAGTCCAGTGTTTCTGATTTGCTGGCTTTCATTGAATTGTTCAATTCTTAGTTGTCTTCATCATTGTCATGGATTAATGTAAGGGTGGTTCACAGTAAATTCTGCCTTCAAAGTGTTTGCTTCTGGGATAACATGTTTTTAACAATTAACAGATGACAAAATATTTGCAAAACAGAAAATAAAACTTTTAAATCAGACTCTGGCAAACTTTACATTATTCCTATGTTTTAGAAGTAAAACCTAAGTGAGGAGAGGAAACAGTGTTGCATCCTTTCTCATAAATAAAGACCCACTTTCTACACAAGGAAAATAATCTCAATTTATCATGACCACCTGCATTCTAAATGTAACTAGTTTGTAAAACGCACGGTACAAAGGTAATTGAAAAGGAGAACATTTCAAGATGAAAATGTGTGAGCAGCTGCTATTGGTGTTGAGACCCCACCACCTATGGACCAAATACCTACCTTTTGCATAATGTGGGGCATCCTCAGTGATCACAGCTTTGACCAAAAAAAAAGCTTCATAAAAGATTATTGTTACAGATCCTGTCAGGGGAAGAAAATTGCCGTAGCAACATATCTATTCCCCTTTTTCACATCATTGAGGAGAAACATCATGATCTGCAAGACTGACTAGGGGGCAAATGCAAAATGGCTTAAATCATGCATAACAATATACTGGACAAGATGTAGGTTTCCATACATTATGCATAAGACAAAAAGAGAACACAATTAAGAGGGACAGGATGTATTTAAACTTTAAATATTGTATAACCTTGTGGAAGCCTTTAGGCTCTGACAATATGTAACTGCAATGCAATGTATGTAACTGGACATGAGCTAGGGCTACTTCTCTTTCTGTGCCCAAGAAAAGTCTGCCAACAAGGCTGCTGCTACACAATTTCGTTAAACCAGAAGACTATGCCTAACTTTCATGGTTCACTGGTGGACTAGTATCCTCTCGTATGTACACCTTCTACGGTCGGACTAAACAGGTCTGAAAAAAATCGACTCCATAAAGATAGTATCAATTACTGATAGCTTTGGGAGTCCCTGAATGATTTTTACCCATTTGTCCTTAGAGTAGTCCCCCACCCCCTTCCCCCAATCGTTTTGCCTTTCTGCTTCATTTTCGCTAATCTAGTTTTGCTCGCCTTAGGAGACTGTGCACTTTACCACAGCTAAGCAGTACAAACGTGCATGTGCTCACTACTTAAAACATCGTAACACTGGCTTATCCCCCATTGGCATATCTAATTTACTTATAAGTCCTGAGTAAAGCGGTACTACATATACCCAGGGCGTGTCAAATAAATGCTACAAGTAGGCCTTCAGCACTTATTGCGCCTTCCATTTAGGCAACCCTTTAAACATAACATGTGTGCAGTTATTAACTGCCATTTCGACCTGGCAAAATAAAACTTACCAGGCCCAAACCTTCATTTTTAATACATATAAGTGACTCCTATGGTAGGCATTGGGCAGCCCAGACGGAAGGGTGCAGTATACATAAAAATTAGGGCAAGTGATTTTAATTTTTACATGTCATGGAAATTAAAAATTTAAATTTCTTTTTTCACCACTGCAAGACCTAAAACTCCCATAGAATAACATTGGAGTTACCATATCACATTTAATAAGCTGTAATTTCCAAATGGGAAAAAGGTAAACAGTTCAAGTTTGGTGTATTTGGAAATGTAATGAAAATTCCTCTTATGGTAAAGTCGGATTTTAAATTACAATACTGAAAATTCCATTTTGAGAAAGTTGGCAATTTTCTGCCTTAGTGCCTGCAACATATCCCTGGGTGTAGCAGACAGTTGGGGTTTGTGTATTCCTCCAAGACAGCCACACATAATAGAGAACTTGAGGGCGCCTGGATGGGCCATCACTGGTAGGATGGGAGGACAGAGCTGGGCACACAAAGGGGTGCACACCCCCGTACTTAGTCTGGAGCCAAAAAAGGGAAAACCTCTAGAAGCTTCTTCCACTTCGAAGGGGGTATAAATATTGGACCTCCAGCACAAACTCTTCAGTGGGCTTCTAGACCTGTGGATTCTCTGCCAGGAAGGACTGCCGTGCTGCTGAAGGATTGCCCCTATGTTGGACCGTTACTCTGAAGGTCTGCTGTCCTGCTGTGCTGATCTGCTGCTCTCTTGCCTCTTGGAGGAGAACCTGCATCTGTTGAACCCAGGTCCCCAAAGTGACTCCAAGGGCTAGTTGGCTGGCTGCCTGACCAGAGCTTTAGGTACAGAAGGATCAAAGAACTTTGAATTCAGCACCTGGACTCTGCCAACTGTGAGTCTTACCCTGCCAAGTGGTGCAACCACAGACCTGGACCATTTAATGTGGGCCTAAAGGTGCACTGACGGCCAATCTGTGAAAGCAGCAAAACCCTCAAATTGTCTCTGCTGAGTGGCACAATCCCAAGCAGAGCTGATACATTGCTTCTGCTGCGTGGGTTTTCCCGATGTAAAGGACTCCGCATTGACCCTGGAGCCTGCATCAGATCAGTCACCTGTGCAAAGCTTTCCTGATGCAACCAGGATTTTTTTTCTTCTCTTTATTGGATTTTCATAATAAACAAAGATGTTTCTGCCACGCAGGGCATTGCATTCGAGAAACAAAAAAGAAAAAAAACATATGTTAGCGTAACTTCTGTGATCGGAATACATGGCAATCGGCATTGTAGAGGTTTTTACAGTCTAGCAAAGGTACATTCAGAGTAGTGTATTAATACAACAGTGCAGCTGTTCAACTGGGTGACGTGTTATCCATTTGGGCCTGGATTAATAGATATTGCCTCAGTGGTTCCCAGGTATCTTTGGGTCTGGATGCTGCTGGTAGCTCTTCAGCACACAATTCCAGATTTTCACGACAGTACACTAAATCCCTGACCCACCCTTCGATCCGTGGAGTGTGTTTACTCTCCCATGTGAACGCTATCCGCCTCTTGTCCATCAAATGGGCCACTCTGGCAAATCTGTCCAGTGTGCCCTTCAGCTGAGGAACGTAACCGAGAAGGCATGTGAGGGGTGTGCAGTGTAACAGGGTACCAGTCATGATTTATTTATTTTTTTTTTTTTTACACTTATAAAGCGCGCTGTTGCCAATCGGCGTCCTGGCGCTGAAGTGATAATTCCAGAGAAGCGAGAATCAAGGTACTTATTGGGAGAATAGCCATGTTTTTAGATCCTTCCTGAATGCCAGGAGATTTGTATTGAGTTTGAGGGAGAGAGGGAGGGAGTTCCACGCCATCGCAGCTCCCCTGACAAAACTCCTTCCGCCCCAGCGTACCCTCTTGATCCGGGTGGTTTTGACCAGCCCCAGACTGGCCGACCTCAGTGGTCTACCTGGTCTATACCACTGAAAAAGATCTTGAAGGAACACTGGGCCAAGGCCATGCAGTGCCTTAAAGACAATGCAGAGGGCCTTGAACCTGATTCGCTTCCGTACCGGAAGCCAGTGCAGTTTATCCAGCTCCTTGGAGACTGAGGAAAACCTGGGCAAACCCCCAATCAAGCGGGCGGCCGCATTTTGTAAAACTTGAAGCTTGTTGAGCACTCCCTGTTGTGCCTCGAGAAAAAGGCTATTACAATAGTCGATGCGAGATAGAACGAGGGCTGTCACCACCGACTTTCTACTGCCCTCAGGAAGGTAGGGTAGAACCTTTCTGATAATTCTCAGAATGTAATGTACTGAGGAACTCATCGCATTGACTTGGGGTTTAAAGGTGAGAAGGTTATCAATGACAACCCCCAAATTCTTCACCTTTGTTACAGGGATAGGAGGAGACCCCATATCAGTGGGCCACCAGTTAGGGCTCCAAAGATTAGTACTTGGGCCAAAAATGATCACCTCAGTCTTTGATGAATTCAATTTTAAACAACTTTTTGCCATCCAGGAACTGACTGCAGACATACAATCCTGGAACCTGCCTGCCACCTCCCTCTCAGTCCCCGGGAGCACCGAGACCACAATCTGGGTGTCGTCGGCGTATGATGTTAACTCGAACCCGAAGGATCTGATTACTGGGGCAAGGGCGGCAACGTAGATGTTGAATAAAGTGGGGCTTAGGGAGGATCCCTGCGGGACCCCCCCCGGGAGCTCGAAAGGTCTTGATTCATACTCCCCCATGGCCACCACTTGTACCCGCTCCGTTAAAAATGCCTCCAGGAGCTTGAGTGCTTGGCCTCGAACCCCGCAGCCCTCCAGCCGATCTAATAACAATGCATGGTGGACAGTATCGAAGGCTGCTGATATGTGTACGCTGTAGTATCTCCTCCCAGTATTGTAAGAGAGACCTACATCTCCATGCAAGATGAGGAAAGGAAAATGCTACTTACCAGTATGCATCTGTTCTTGGCATGTAGAGCTGCAGAGTTACACACTGTGCATAGATCGCCACCTAGTGTTGGACCCAGATGTTTGCAGTTTGTTTTTGTCCTGAAAAGTTCTTTGGAAGTCACAAGATAGGTGACTCCTACTTTGGACCACATTGCGCATGGGCATCGCTCCATCCTCAGAATGTTTTTCGCCATTAGGGAAATGATGGAGCTTTTCAAGAAAAGGAAGGATGTTCATGCAAGCTGCATCTAATTAAGATAATACTGGAACAGATAAGGGTATCCGGGGAGGCGGGTGGGCGTGTGCAACTCTGCAGCTCTACATGCCAAGAACAGATGCATACTGGTAAGTAGCATTTTCAGTTCAAGGCATATGAGCTGCAGATTACACACTGTGCATATATTGTATAGCAGTACCCACTCTTAGCGGCGACTATCCCCATCTGTTGCAGTAGTTTGAAATAGTGTTTTGAGAACAGCCTGGACCACATTAGCTGGTTGTTTAGTTTGCACATGTACACAATAGTGTTTTGTGAATGTGTTCGGTGTAGACCATGTATCTGCTTTGCAGATGTCATCTAAAGGAATGCTTCCTAAAAATGCCATTGAAGCCCCTTTCTTCCTTGTAGAGTGGGCTTCGGGAGGAACAGATAACATACGTTTAGCTTTGTGATAGCAAATTTGTATGCATTTGGCAATCCACCTAGCTAACCCAGATTTTGATATAGGGTTGCCCTTGTGTGGTGGTGAGAAAGACACAACAAGTTGTTTGGTCTACCGAAAGGGTTGTGTTCTCTCAATGTAATATAATAATGCTCTTGACATCTAGGGTATGAAGAGCTCTTTCTGCTACTGTATGTGGCTGCGAGAAGAACACAGGGAGTTCCACTGAATGATTGAGGTGGAAGGGAGAGATGACTTTAGGAAGGAATTTTGGATTGGTGCGGAAAACGACCTTATTGTGATGCATTGGCAAGAAAGGTTCTTGAATGGTTAGTGCTTGTAGTTCACTAACTCTCCATAGTGAAGCAATAGCTACTAGGAACGCAACCTTCCAAGTTAAAAATTGTAGTTCACATTTATGTAAAGGTTTGAAGAGAGGTCCCATTAGCCGTGTGAGAACAAGGTTTAAATTCCACACTGGTGAAGGTTGTACCCTGGGAGGAATTATTCGCTTGAGGCCTTCCATGAAGGGTTTAATAGCAGGCACTCTGAACAGAGATAGATGCTGTCTGTTTTGTAGATATGCTGCTATGGCAGCAAGATGCAGTCTAATAGAAGTGCAGGCTAAGTTACATTTTTGAAGATGTAATAAGTACGCTATGATGTGTTGAATAGACACGTCTAGAGGATTAATATTGTTGTTGTGACAATATATTAAAAAGCGTTTCCACTTGGCTACATAGCATGCTCTAGTGGTTGGACGTCTAGCTTCTTTTAAGATGTTCATGCAGTCAGGAGGAAGGTTAAGATATCCGAATTCTAGGATTTCAGGAGCCAGATTGCAAGGTTGAGCTGAGCTGGGTCTGGGTGTCTGATCTCTCCACGGTTCTGGGTTAGAAGGGATGGAGATAGGATAGCTTTTAGTGCGGCACTACAGACAGTTGTATCAGTGTGGTGTACCACGGCTGTCTGGCCCACGTTGGAGCAACTAGGATGAGGGTTAGAGAATGCTGCTGTAGTTTGCGTACTAGTGGCATGAGTGGTAGAGGCGGAAAAGCGTACGCAAATTTGCCAGACCAGTTCATCCATATCGCATTGCCTTTAAACAGTGGGTGTGGATATCTGGCGGCGAAGCTTGGGCATTTGGCGTTTTCGTGGGTGGCAAATAAGTCTATCTGAGGTTGTCCCCACATCTGAAAGAATGGTTGAAGAACTTGCAGATGAAGTTCCCACTCGTGGGTTTGTTGTGTCTTATGACTTAACAGATCTGCTATGGTGTTTTGTACGCCTGGAACATGCTAGGCTAAGAGGAATATGTTTTGAGGTATAGCCCACCACCATATGTTCTGTGCTAGCTGAGAGAGTTGCAGGGAGTGTGTTCCGCCCTGTTTTTGTACGTAATACCTGCTGTCATGTTGTCCGTGCGGACTAACACAGCTTTGTTTGATACTTGCTTTTGGAAAGCTTTCAATGCTAGGAATATGGCTAGTAACTCTAGATGATTGATATGGAGTAACTTTTGTTGTGGTGTCCACCTGCCTTGCATGGTGTGTTGAAGTAGGTGGGCTCCCCAGCCCGAGAGCGATGCTTCCGCTGTCAAGACAATTTGAGGAACCGGCTCTAAGAACAGTCGTCCTTTGGAAAGGTTTTTGGTGTTCCACCACTGCAGAGAGCGATGAGTCCGACGTCCACCAAGACTAGGTCCGTTAATTGACCTTGTACCTGGTTCCATTGACGTGCTAAGCACACTTGGAGAGGATGCATTTGAAGTCTTGCATGGGGCACGATAAAAATGCAAGAGGCCATCATCCCTATGAGCTGCATGAACACTTGTGCTGGAAGGGAGTGTTGTGGCTAAAACTTTGTGAGAAGAGCTTGCATGCTGGCTATACTTACTGGAGTGGGATAAGCTAGCGCTGTTGAGGTGTTTATTGTTGGCACCGAGGTACTGTTTTACTTTGGATGGTTGCAGATGGGACTTGGTGTGGTTTATTGTGAACCCCAAGTTGTGAAGCAGTTGGATAGTGGCATGAGTGTGTGCTACACACTGGTTGTAGGAGCTGGCTTTTATGAGCCAGTCATCCAGATATGGGAAGACGTGGATGTGCTGTCTTCGTAAATGTGCTGCCACTACTGCTAGGCACTTGGTGAATACTCTTGGTGCTGTTGTGACTCCGAATGGGAGTACTTTGAATTGATAGTGCTGCCAATCTATTACAAATCTGAGATACTTCCTGTGACCTTTGTGAATGGGAATGTGGAAGTATGTGTCCTTGAGATCTAGAGTAGTAAGGAAGTCGTTTTGTAACAGAAGAGGAAGGACTTGGTGTGGCCATGTGAAAATGGTCCGACGGCATGTACATATTTAGAGGTCTGAGGTCTAAAATAGGCCTTAGAGAGCTGTCCTTCGTTGGGATAAGAAAGAATAGGGAGTAGACTCTATTGTTTTGTTGGTGCATAGGAACTGGTTCTATTGCACTTTTTTCCAACAGAGATATTACTTCTTGCTTTAGCAGTGATAGATGCTCTTGTGACATTGGACGCTGTTAGGGTGGTATGTTTGGGGGGTAGATGTTAGTTCTAGACTATAACCCGATTGAATACTTTGTCGCACCCACCTGTCTGATGTGATGTTGGTCCAGGCAGGAAGGAATTGTTGAAGACTTTCCCCACACAGCATGGGGGAAGGGGGGGGGAGTAGTGGTGGAAAGTCATTGGGTAGGGGTGGAGGCAGAGCGGGAGTTGTTGGTTTTGCCTCTGCCTTTTTTGTTACCCCTGTAACCCCCTCTTTGGTAGCCCTCAGTGAATGTGGATTTTGTTACCCCTGTAACCCCCTCTTTGGTAGCCCTTAGTGAATGTGGATTGACTAGAAGTCTTATAGGAAGTGGAGGGGCTATCGGAGGAGTAGCCTCTTGTGTTGCCTCTATATGATGAGTGACGAAAAGAACGTCTGGGAGCTTGCAATTGCAAGGCTCCCATAGATTTAGCTGTGCCGGTGTCTTTCTTCATTTTCTCTAAAGATACATCAACATTAGGGCCAAATAGGTGTTTCCCCCTAGTGCAACACTGTATATACTTCAATCACAATGAAGTGGAATTACGCTGGTGCATACTTGAGAAAGTGCAACACAAAACAGGACAATCTATGGAATACACTCATAGAAAACGCAAGAGTTTTGGGATTTTTCAGTTTGATAGTATACGTAGGGGACTCAATGAAAATATAGCCTGGTATGTTACCAAACATACATAAAGTGGCAAGTTCTGATTAAACTCTGTAACTGCTTCCAAGATCATCTTCCCATAATCGATATATTTAGGAGGTATTAGTTACCATCACTATAAAAAAAACATTTTGAGCATAAGACATGGTCTCGCTCGTAAAACCCTAGCATCATCCACCTTTGTGTTTAAATAGATAGAATACGTGATGCAATGTTAATAAGACAAGTTCATCCTCCTTTTTCTTTTTTGCAACACTCTTTTGTCACTCAAATTAAATACCTGATATACTACTAACCTTTGAAACAATGAAGTAGTTTAAAATTCTAGCGCATATAATAAATACGATCTTGCAAAAATTAGGCGCTTGATATAAATGTCTAATGATGTTATTGAGTAGTTAGATCGTGAACCCGTTAAAAAATGGTGCCCGCATTTACAAACCGGAAGTTTAGTTAAAGACAGCGATTCAGGACCCGATCCATCTGCTTCCGGTTTAGGACACGCCAAGAATGTAACCCCTGCGCACTCGCAGGACTTATTTAAGGCTTCCGAAACCAACATACCATTATGACGACTATTGGAGCAGGAGAGACTAGGCAAGATGACCGCAAACACCGACTAAACTATTACGAGAAAGGTATGAACGCTATTGGACAATTGTGCCGCGAGTAGATTGATGCGTAGCTTTAATCATTTAGAATTGTTTTGAAACTATTCTGTTTAGGAGAAATATTCGGTAGCAGGGACTTACTTGTAATGTTAGCCCCAAATAGTCAATGACCTCAGGGATAGAGAAGACCTGTATAGTTAGGAAGGGGCAATTGCAACGTGGATTTCGATGCGCATAACCCAATGAAGAGTGTGTCCGGCACTTTAACAATGTACAGCCAGGAAGGGGCAAGGGTAACTGTGAACTTTTATGAGAAAAACTTAAATAAGAGTGTCTCCTGCATTTTAATACCAGAGATGAGCACTTTAAATGGGGACTGTTATAGCAAATAATACATAGACAGTAAGAGCTACATATACAACCTATATTAAAAACGTAATTCTCTCATAATAGACCTTTATTACTGAGAGAGTGTGGTAACAAAGGAATCCAATGTGGGATCTGGCTTATGAAAAATACGAAGAGTAGAGGCCATACTGCCCATCAGAAACAAAGGTTAGTTAATAATTATAATTACGATCGGTGTGATAAATAGTGCGGATGCCGGAAAGCTGATGCAACTTGACCTTATTTGTCTAGGGTGACCATAAACGAGAGCTCCTTCAACACACGTCTCTTCCTGTCATACAAATCAAGATAAAGAATAAGTATAATCTCTAAACGACAAATCTGTTTTAAATTCGGGGTAAGAGCACCTTGTTAATATTAATTGTCCAAAAATATGTTCCTAAAATAAATGTTTTCCCTCCAGGGATTCGTTATTGGTGTTAAAGAGAAGTTAAAAATCGAACATAGAAGAAACACTATATATCTGGTTATCATTAAACGAAAGGTGAGAGTACACTAAACTCTGAGACAATTCACTGCTAATTTCCTTGAAAGTAGAAGGCGCATTGTATATATTTTTTATATAGATCGGATATAATGTGCCTTAATGAGTGTTCTATAGCTCCTTTTAAAGAATTTGAAAATATGTTATATGTCAATAGGACAATTAATTGAGCAGGTCAGATCATAAATGTCCCATCATTGTGATCGTGTTACACTGCATTGGGCTCTGCTTATTAGGCCCCGTCTTTATTTTCAAAGACAGTCTCTCACTCAACTGACGCAGCTGGCTTTTGGTGTAATGTGGTATCTCATAGCAAGTATATAAAGAATTTTGTAGATGTAATATGGCAGATTAATTCACCTGTCCTTCAACTGAGGTTATGTCACAGGTACATTATATTGTGTTTGTAATACAAAACAGGAGGTGACTGGGTAAATTATGCGCACTTCAAACTAATATAGTAATCTCTAAGTAAGGTGGCTCAAGGGAACAGGGGAAAACGGCCACCAGCGACCCCTAGGCAATCCTCTGCAAAACAAAGGATTCAAAGGCAAAAGATAAACGTTCCAGAGCACAAGAAAACTCCAAAGTGTCTCTAGAAAATTCAAGATAATTTCAATAGTCCAAAGAATCAGTTCCTTATTTATATATTTATTTCTCTTTGTCTTGTCTCGTCATACATCAGAGAATTCTTCATAAATGTTCATCAAATTCACATCACCGTAGCCAGTGAAAAAAATGCCAACACGTGTTTCGTCAAGGGACACAATCTCCCAAATGACTTCCTCAGGGCTACAAATGAAAATGAAATAATACAGGGTATCAGTACTGTCCATAATTCAAAAGACAACCATCACCAACCAGTGATCACTCCACACACAAATCAGGGTGTCGAGATAGCCCAAGAATAGTGTGTAACAAGAAGGTTGCATAACACTAGCAGTGTTATTCATACTTGTAAAAAGGGAGTGAAGTTACACAAAGAATTACTAGAAATTTGTGCTGTTTCCAGAAAAGAATATAAGTACACCTAAAGATAGAAGCAAGGAAACCCAGGAAAAAACAAACCAAACCCAATATCTATATAAAAGTGCATGTAGATATCTGACTATACTAGTGTGAAATCACACAATTAGTTATCAAAAATAGAAGGACCTAACGAGCCAGTGAAGAAGAATATCAGGACTAATGAGCCGGTTTAGGATCAGATATTTGCTCACCATATAGGTTTTCGGCTTCAGAAGGATATGTATTATCGAGTCCAAAGATCAATAGTATTCCAAATGTAAAATAGGTACTAGAATAGAGAAAATTTGGTTTAATTAAGGCCTACGTGTCTGTAAGGCAAGTAGGTAAAACCAGCATAAGGCTAAAACTACATCCTATTAAAACCATAATATCCCAATTAATCATAGGGATAGTATAAAATTTATTATCATAATTATCTTTTAGAATAACAGGTAGTATTGGTGAGAGTATTTTCAATGAATTAAGGACAATTACCTATGTCCATTCCTTCTATTGAATTTCTTCGTGTATATATAGTAATTGAGTTGATATTCTGCAATGAAGGTATGGATCAGTATATTAGTTCTAAATACGTACTAACATTTCATGACAAGAGTCCATGTCTACAAATAGTCACCAATACAAGACACCTAACAGATATATTCAATGTTATAACATCATAAAAAAGACCTATACAGTCTAATAGACAAACAAAATTAGGTAAACCTAAAATATATCGTAAATAAAATTCACATTCATTGTACCCTATTGTTAAAAGACTAAGTATTTTAAAGTTGCCTCACGAATTTCTGTATATATACACAGAATACAAAGTGAACCCTAATCAGTTCATCGAAAAATTATCTATAAAATGCAGTTTCTGTCTTGGCACATCGCGCCAAACACTAAAGATCAGATTGCACGTTAGTGGCGTCTCATATCTCTTTACAAGTCATGGTCTGCACAGTGTCCCACATATTATATCAAGGACCATGTAAGTCTCATAGTATTATGGCTCGTCAGCCTCGCAGGTCGTTCAATTGCATTAAAAATAATCCTAGCCACTGCCATCCGAAGACCGATAATTCAGCCTGCGCCCAATAGCGTATAACATTAGGCACATGCTGCAAAAACCGGTAACCCTCCAAAGTTGTAAACCACATGCAGTCTGATCTTTAGTGTTTGGCGCAATGTGCCAAGACAGAAACTGCATTTTATAGATAATTTTTCGATGAACTGATTAGGGTTCACTTTGTATTCTGTGTATATATACAGAAATTCGTGAGGCAACTTTAAAATACTTAGTCTTTTAACAATAGGGTACAATGAATGTGAATTTTATTTACGATATATTTTAGGTTTACCTAATTTTGTTTGTCTATTAGACTGTATAGGTCTTTTTTATGATGTTATAACATTGAATATATCTGTTAGGTGTCTTGTATTGGTGACTATTTGTAGACTAGGACTCTTGTCATGAAATGTTAGTAAGTATTTAGAACTAATATACTGATCCATACCTTCATTGCAGAATATCAACTCAATTACTATATATACACGAAGAAATTCAATAGAAGGAATGGACACAGGTAATTGTCCTTAATTCATTGAAAATTCTCTCACCAATACTACCTGTTATTCTAAAAGATAATGATAATAAATTTTATACTATCCCTATGATTAATTGGGATATTATGGTTTTAATAGGATGTAGTTTTAGCCTTATGCTGGTTTTACTTACTTGCCTTACGGACACGTAGGCCTTAATTAAACCAAATTTTCTCTATTCTAGTACCTATTTTACATTTGGAATACTATTGATCTTTGGACTCGATAATACATATCCTTCTGAAGCTGAAAACCTATATGGTGAGCAAATATCTGATCCTAAACAGGCTCATTAGTCCTGATATTCTTCTTCACTGGCTCGTTAGGTCCTTCTATTTTTGATAACTAATTGTGTGATTTCACACTAGTATAGTCAGATATCTACATGCACTTTTATATAGATATTGGGTTTGGTTTGTTTTTCCTGGGTTTCCTTGCTTCTATCTTTAGGTGTACTTATATTCTTTTCTGGAAACAGCACAAATTTCTAGTAATTCTTTGTGTAACTTCACTCCCTTTTTACAAGTATGAATAACACTGCTAGTGTTATGCAACCTTCTTGTTACACACTATTCTTGGGCTATCTTGACACCCTGATTTGTGTGTGGAGTGATCACTGGTTGGTGATGGTTGTCTTTTGAATTATGGACAGTACTGATACCCTGTATTATTTCATTTTCATTTGTAGCCCTGAGGAAGTCATTTGGGAGATTGTGTCCCTTGACGAAACACGTGTTGGCATTTTTTTCACTGGCTACGGTGATGTGAATTTGATTAACATTTATGAAGAATTCTCTGATGTATGACGAGACAAGACAAAGAGAAATAAATATATAAATAAGGAACTGATTCTTTGGACTATTGAAATTATCTTGAATTTTCTAGAGACACTTTGGAGTTTTCTTGTGCTCGGGAACGTTTATCTTTTGATATTGTGTTTGTAATTTCAGGTACCCTGCACACACATGCAGAGGGGAGAATAAACTTTTTCTTATCTGGTCCTGAGGAAGGTGGTCAGAATCCACCGAAACGCGTGTATGCCTGGCGTGGAAATACACAAATAATATCTGTGTTACCTCAACCTTAGAAATTGATTTCGGGTTTGGAAAGTGTGTAGTGATGTATGAATGAATAAGTGTGTATGGTAGTTGGTGTGTGGCAGACAGGGTTTTGTTTTTCACTGTATGAATATTTGTTTTTTACATTGCAAAGATAAAGGTATTGCTCACTGTATTTTAATGTTGATCTGATTGCAACTTATGTCAATGAATTGATGTATAGATAAGGAAAAGACTTAAAAGAAGAAACACATATTTTATATAAAAAACACTTTTGATACACTATAGAAAAATAATAAAATTAATAAAATACTTAAAATGAGATAACTAACTTTGTTGTATCTGTGTTAATATGAAGGCTAATTGATTTACTTTATGAGCCATGCTATATAGGAAAGTATAAACTGACCCCGGGGGAATTCCAATACATTTTTTTCCAAATAGGTATTTCTCCTCAAATGGCTGATTAAGGATGGCATTTTGTACTTCAGGTTTAAAACCTGAAATACGTAGCGAAGCAGGCCTACGTTAAAGGACACTGGTGTTAATTGCCCTTGAGGCAGTATATGCAGCATCTAGGGCACAACGAATGGAAGTATTGATGGCATTTTTACCTTCCTGTATGGGTTTATTGGCCCTGTTTTTATATTTATTTGGTAGATGCTGCATTATGGATTTCAGTTCATCGTAATGTGCTCTGTCATATCTTGCCAATAGCGCTTGAGTATTGGCAATGCGCCATATGTTAGCTGCCTGTGACGCTGTTCGTTTGCCGGAGCGTCAAGGAGTTTAGATTCCTTATCTGGTGGTGAGGCCTCACCTGATGCTTGTGAATTGGCACGTTTACGTGCGTTAGAGACTACCAAGGAATCTAGTGGTGCTACCTCTAATGTAAACTGGATCTTCAGGGGCAGCTTTGTATTTTTTCTCAATGCGGGGGTTTTAGGCCTCGAGCCCTGAAAGGATCTTTAAATACCTCTGTTGCATGCTTAATGACCCCCTTTAGCATGGGCAAAATGGAAGTGGACCTATGTGTAGTGTCAAAAGTGTCTAATAAGAAATCTTCCTCCACAGTGTCTGTGTGCAAGTCGACCCCATGGTATTGGGCAGCTCTATGGACTAGTAGGTTAAAACCTATAGTGTCCTCTGGGGGGGAAGACATGGAGGGATATAAATCATATTGAGGGACGTAAGGCACATCAGGGTGGTATAATCATCCCATGGATTAGGTGACCGAGGGGAACCATTGGTCCCTATTGGGTCATGTGCACCCCTATTTGTATCATCAGAGTCTGTATCTACATCATAATCTGGATTAGGGGATGGTGTAGGAGAATGATGTGAAGGAGGAGGTAGAGTATGGGGAGGTGGTGGAGAAGGGACTCTTAATAGAGAGGTTGCAATGTCTCTCTTCTTTGGAGGAGGAGGAGGTGCAGGCGCCTCTAATAGTCTCTTCTTGTAGCGAAGAGTCAGTTGGCCAGTCTTAGGAACCCTTACAAGAGTCTTTTGAGTAGGATCTGGTGTAAAAAGCTCTTCTGTGGATGGCAAGTCTTTCGGTGTCTGAGTTCTCGGTTCCAGAGGTTTTTCGGCACCGACTCGGTACCTGGTCTAGGGTCTTTTAGCTTAGAACTGTGAGCTTTTGAAGTGTCTTTAACCGGAACGTGTTTTTTCAGTTCCCAGGGTCTTTTCGGCTCCGAAGCATGGGAGTGGGGACATTTAGGCAGTTTTTACTCGGCTCGGAATGCGGTTTTGAAGTCGATGAGCCGGTGCCAGTCTTCGGCGCAGAGTGCTTGGGTGTCAAAGCAGCGGTCGGCGTGGATGAGGAAGATGGCTTCTTTTTCGGTGCCGGTATGGGATCGACACCGGAAATAGGCCGACTCGAGCCCGAGCCGCCTGAAGGCTTAGTAGGCTTCTTTGCCGGGCCCGAAGGCAGGGTGTGGGAAGCAGTCTCTCGGTGTGCACCCAGGCCCGAAGGTGAGTGTGTGACTGAACTGAAGCCTTTTTGGACGGTGTCGAGGAGGGGTTGGGGTCCACGTTCTTACATATGTCCCGTTGAGCTGGAGTGATGTTCTCGACGTCTGAGTCTTCGGCATCAGAGAAGCTGGCGCTTTCTTCAGCCCGCTGCAGTTTCTTGGAGCGGAAGGAGGCCCGCTGCAGTTTCTTGGAGCGGAAGGAGGCCCAAGCGGAACAGTCTTTCGTCTCGTGCTCCGGGGAGAGGCAAAGGTTGCACACATCATGTAGATCGGTGTGGGGAAACTTCGACCCACATTAAGGACACTTCTGGCATCCTTTCCATGAACCAGAGAGTAAGGCCCAGGTAGGCCCGAAAGCCTTCAGCAACGACCGGAATCGAAGACTTCGAAGTCGTGAAGAGTCGTGTCGATGGGGACCACGATCAAAACAATACCATCGAACTGGGTGAGGATTGCGCACCGCAGGAAAATCGGTTCCAAACCGGAGGGCAGGAAAACACATCAGAGCCCAATGGCTGAAAAAACGATCTCAGGATGGAGCCAATGCCAATGCGCAATGTGGCCCAAAGGAGGAGTCACCTATCTGGTGACTTCCAAAGAACTTTTCAGGACAAAAACAAACTGCAAACATTCGGGCCCAACACTAGGTGGCGATCCATGCACAGTGTGTAATCTGCAGCTCATGTACCTCGAACATCAGCTTCGTTCTGCCCACATCATTTACAGCGATCAGATTCTCAGAGCCCCATGCAGTAGAGTTTGACAGGACTGTAGAATATTTGGTGCATACATTTAAAATGAATGATTCGCAAATTACCATTTGGCGTTGGTCTACCCGCCAGCATACAGATTAGCCCCCATTCTTGCAGTGTAATCGGGGGCTCTAATATGGTGTTTCAGGGCTCAAAGCTTTTGTCCGCCGCTCTCACTGTTTTTTTTCCTGTACTGTCCTATATAATTTAGTAATAAGCTTTCTCCTGGAGGGGGCTGTTAAAAGTAGTTGCAGTGAGTGGAGAGGAGGTGGTTCATTGGGGACATTCGGATAGTGATCTTTAATAGCACATTTTAGTCAGTGGCAGGAATATTGAAAAAGCGGGGTGGAGTTGGCAATGTACTCTAATTCACTACCAGTAATGTAACTACCTTCAAAGTAGAGATTGCGCATATGTGTAATTCCAACTTCCTGCAAAGATCTCATGGGACCACTCTCCTGGCTAACAGATAGAGCCGCATGACCAGACAAAGGCAGAGCACGGGCGTATATAGGGAGTTTATGTGCGAGTGTGCCTATCGACTGCCATGCCGCGATAGTAGTGTCCATGGTGTTTATTTCTGGTATTCGTGTGCCCCAGTGAGCATGTGTGAGCAACGCAAACAGGATTAAGGTACTCTTGTTCAGTGAGCATAACTGGGTTTATTGTAGCTGGCCTGCGCTCCATCGTGGTTGGCCAATACTTGTGACTTTGTCCCAATCCGGCTGACCAGACATCCACAGTGGGCATTTTGTGTTTTTTGGTGCTATTTTCATTGAAATGGTAAAAATTGCATCTCTCTGGTTTTACTGATTGGATTTTTGTCATTTCGATCTTGCTTTATTTATTAAAAAATTACTATATTTTTATAATCTTGTGTGGGATCCTTCTGTTGTGTGTTTTCACTGTGTTACTGTTTGAAGTGAAGCACAAATACTTTACACATTGTCTCAGAGTTAAGCCTGACTGCTCTGTGCCAAGGCTACCGGAGAGCTGAGCACAGGTTAATTTAGAGTTGGCTTGTGACTTCACCCTGACAGGAGTTTTCGTTGCTGCTTGAGAAGGGTTCACCCCCCCTCCCGGGACCAGTAACTCAATTTCTTACAAGTACCAACAGGAAGCTGTTGCTAGATGAAAAAAAACACATGCAGAGAACACACACACCTGGAAAGTGAGAAATGTTCAGCATGGTCTGAAAGTATCCTAAAGGTTCCAGCTGTGGCAGACAAGATGTACAGATTCTATCCAGCAAATAAAATGTGACAGGACTGCATATAGCTGTAAACTGCTTGCTTAATTCCGAAGAGTCAAATTCTGTTTGTATCAAGGACTTGCTAGGATAGCCCTCATTAACACTGGCTGCTGGTGAAACAAATTGTCTGAATTAACAGTTACATTGTTTTGCTCTTTGTTTTCCCTTATGAGAAAATAGGCAAAATGGATTTTTAATTTTGCTAATGACAATTAAGAATTCCCATTTGTTCGGTCGGGAACGTCCCTGCATGATGAATGGGCATGTACCACTGCCATGTGTACCTGTCTGCATGTGAAACTGGTATACTAACCTTGTGCCTGTGGCTTAGCATCAAACAATCTAACAAGAGGTCCAAAATCTGTTATGTGCCTTGGAGGGGGACACCAAGCGTGCCCTAATAGTGGGTCTATGACTACTGTCAATGCCTGGATTGACACACAGAGTGACGGTGGACGCCTCATGTAAAGCTCTGCTGTTCTGTAAACCCCCCTAGAACCATGAGCTGACATCCATGGGGCTGGCCTAGTGCATGTATGTACAGTGAAGGAAGCACATGTACGGTAGTAGTAAACTGTGTGTGGTATCGGTCTGATCACTGGGCTCAGTGGAGTCCATTTTAGAAGCCCCTGCTTTAGCGTGGCACTGAATAAAGGATGATGATAGCTTTTCAAAACAGTATAAGTATTTTGTCTGCATTCCCATAGCTGGAGAATCGTGAAAGGCAATGATGTGAGAAGGATGGAGACAGGCCCTCAGTAAGAAATTCAATGAGGGTCTTGATAGCAAAAGACTGACGATTAGTTCTTCCTCAGCAGTGCCATTTGGCAAATAGTAGGGCTGAGGGGCAGGACTACAGTTTGATGTTCAAGGTGAGGAGGTTTCTAGGCAGGGCCTGCCCTTTGGTTTACCACTGAAAAGTGCCATTTGAAGGGTGATGACAGCCAAGTGAAGAGATCTCACAGTTTATGGAGCACTTGTTTTGGATACTCCAGCTTGGAGACAGCAGCACTACTACCTCCAGTGATTGCCATCATCTAGCAGACAAAGATGGTGTCTGAAGGACAGCCAGAAAATGACACCTGAAAAAGAATAACTAGAAACTTTCTGAAACTTTTGACCGTGGATCCACATCAGCCGTCCGTAAAACAAGTATAAAGTTTGAATCCAAACAACCCCACTTCATTCCAATTCCAAGGACTTCAGACCAAGGAAAGGAATGCTCCACAGAGTACTCTAAGCGCTCCTTTCTTTCAGGAGTGAGGGCACATCAACTGAAACCTGCACTTTCTGCTGAAGGAGCAGAAGGTCTGCCTAAAATTCGTAAAAGCCGGTCTTGCCAGTTGAGAGCGGGACCGGGTGTGTCTAGAACTGCAGGAGGATAGACTGTCCAGGAGTAGAAGCACTGCATATTGTCAGCTAGGTGAGCATTCAGAGAAAGCACACTATCCCTGAGAGTCAAGCCAGGAGTGACCTGTGATGTGCGGATGTCTGCCTGTCTTTGAGCAGCTCTCTTGTGAACTGCACTATGATTTTTCCTGGCAATCTGCTGCGAATCCAAAAGACTGGTGCAGCCACTTTGGGAAGAGGAGTTGCGCCACGGACTAAGTGCAAAGCACTGATCGGCACAGCGGCTGCAACTACTGAAGCTGAGCAGCTGTCTGCACTGAAAGGGAGCGCTAATGTGAAAGATAAGTGCAGGTGTGCACGCATGATATGTCGACTTCATTCAGCAGTGTCGGTTCCAAAGCAGTGTCACTCCGTAGCCCAAGAAGAAGAGAAGTAGTCCACACACGGCCTAGTGCACACACTGCACCACAAGAACTGTAAGGTACACCAGCAGGTAGAAGTGGGGCATAAGCTGCAACCACAACAAGAGACTAGAACACACATACAACATCAAACTTTGCTGCCCGGGTGAAGCAAATAGTTAAAGACTCTGAACAGATAGTGTTAGTATGTGAAGTAATCTGCACATGTGCCCAATTAATGCCTATGTGCACAGGAGATTGGGCACTGTAGTCATGAGCTATCTCCAACAGATGAGAAAATGGATACCAGCCTAGGGGTGTAGCATCTTACTGAGAATCATAACTTGTTACAATAATGTAATTGCTTTCCCACTGAACAGTATGGTATTTACGTCTGGTATGAGATTCAAGTGCTTTCTTTTGGCTGAAGAATGAGCACTGGGTTGGACAATATTTTATTGTGTTTGTTGGTTGATTGTTGAGTTCTAACTTCTTGTCTCTTGCACTACCACCCCAAGAACCCTTTGACTGTTTGCCCTTGCTGTCCTTAGCGTCAAGTGCAGAACAAGTTGTACTTGGCCCAGTCTGCAGAGACACAATAGGACCGACACCAGTAGCAAACAACCTCAAGAAAAGTGTTTCAAGCACAGTAGCCCTGGTCAGCCCTGTGGCCATTTACATGGGGTCAGACATAATTTTATCATCAAAGTCCATCCTTAAATATACGAACAGTCAAAACAAATGGTACTTTAACCAATATCAGAGAAAAGCAAGAGAGAGAGAGAATGCAGAGGATAAAACTCAAGAGTGTAAGAGGCAACCAAAAAAATTTCAATAACTCACAGGCTATATTAAATCACGGTTTACATAAAACAGCTATTGACTCCTACCTTGCTCTCAATGAATAAAAACACACAATCATACAACTGTTCCTAATACACCGTTGTGATATCTCATTGTCGCAGCATTACTGTCAAGAGTAGTTTCCCAGGCATGAATGCACAGTCAGTGCAATCGTTGGGTAAAGTCTGGCAATAAGCTGTAGGGCAACATCAGCATTTCAAAAGTTGAACACTTTGCCTATGAGTGATTTACGAGCTGTACGAATGGGCCCTCTGACCTCCTGGCCAGGGCCCCCACTCTCTACCCCTGCAGCTCTGCTGGTCTGCCACTGCTGTCTACACCTGGCCTGAAGGGGTTCGAGGGCCGCTGCCTTCCGTCGCGTGTGGTGCCCTTGACCTCTGCCCTTGCATTTATTTGTTGTGCATTCTTGTGAGTTGGGATTTCGGTTTACAGTGCTATTAAATTACACTGTGCTTTTGTGCTACTGTTTTTCGTTTTGCCTGTGCCCTTCGTTTTCTTCCTCCATCGCGTTCCCGCCGCTGCTAGCCCCGTGGCCCACCCCCCTGCTGTTCCTGCTCCCGCCTCTGCTTCCCTACCCCCTCCCCTATTTGAATGCGGCTGCTGCTCAGCCACGCGCAACGGGCGCGTTGCTTGCATGCCCAAGGCAAGCAGCTCGGCCGCACACAGTGGGCGCGTTGCTTGCGTGCCCAAGGCAAGCAGCTCAGCCGCACACAGTAGGCGCGCTGCTTGCGTGCCCAAAGCAAGCCCATCTGCACCCGACTGCAACCAGCGCCAGGGACCCTAGATCTCCGACCATCTACCGTTACGACTCAGCCGCCCTCCTTGCACTCAATCACAGCATCAGTATAGTATCCTAAACCGATTACTATCCGCTCATCCTCTCCCTCACCAAGGACCCCACCACCACCATACTCCACTTCGAGGAACAGCAACAGCTGCCTGAAGCTCAACTAGGAGAAGACAGAAGTCCTCATCCTCGGAACCTCCCCGTCATCATCGGACAACACCTGGTGGCCCACTGCACTCTGCACCCCTCCGACCCCCACAGATCACGGCAGGAAACCTTAGCATCATACTCTACTCCTCCCTCTCCATGAACCAACAGGTCAACGCATTTGCTTCCAGCTGTTTCAACACCCTCTGCATCTTTTAAAACCTTCAAATGGACCCTCCCCGCCCGAGTCAAGGTAAACAGTAACCCACGTACTCATAAACAGCAGACTGGACTACAGAAATGCGCTATACACCGGCATCAACTAGTTGCTTCTCCGCAAGCTCCAGATGATAAAGAACACCGCCGCCAGACTCTTCATTGGCATCCCTCGACACGAGCACATTAGCCAACCCCTTCGGAATCTTCATTGGCTCCCTGTCGAGAAGAATCATTTGCCCACAAATGCCTCCACAACACCGGCCCCCAATACCCCAATAAGAGAAATACCTTCCACGCACCCAAAAGAAACTTCGCCCTTCCCGAAACCCCACGCATAGACAGAGCCAAAACAGGGGGAAGAGCCTTTTCCTACATCGCAGCAAAGACCTGGAATAAGCTCTCGACATCAGACGCGCCCCCTCCCTGAACACTTTCAGGAAGGCTCTGAAGAAATGGCTCTTCGACTGAACAGAACTGCAGTGAAAATCTGAGGGTCCAACAGGAGATTAAAGTGGAGGAAGGATGTGGGATTTGGACACCCAGCACTAAGGTCAGGGTACACACCCCCCAGTTGTCAGTGATATCTGTGCTATTCTACTTAGGAAGCCTGGAATTTAAGAAAAGCCACCAAGGACACTCATGACTGCCATCAGATATCAACTATCAAAGATGACATTTCTTAAATCGAAATATTCATGCAACAAGCAAGTGAAAAACCCTTCCCCTACCAGCAGACAAATTTCACTGAAGAATACGTTACTTATCTTCAGTAATGATCTTTCTGGCGGATATTCTAAGCTCAGATTCATCACCTCCTGAATCTCTGAGGAACCAGACTGGATCTTGAAATACTGAAATAGCTCTCCCATGCTGGCATGCTGCACCACGGTTTTGACTTGCCTCCGGAATCAATTCTGGACATAAGGAGACACACTCACCCAAGGGCAATGATGTCGGTTTCCCATGTATTTTTCCAATCTCTCGGAGGTGGACCGTGACTGACAAGTTTAATAAATGATTCATAATGTAAGAACTAACTTGGTATCTTTATAAAAAAATACATTTAAAAAAAGGAAGACCATACCTTACAATAGGGACATGGGAGGGGTTAGGCGAGGAATATGCAGGTAGATGGTACTTACACCAGGAGGAATAGGTTACTTGCCCTGTAACATCTGTTTGTGGTATGTAGTGCTGTAGATTCACATGCTCTGTGTACTCCTGCTATCTGGTGCTGGGCTTGGACTTGCACAATGTGTTTTCTTTGAAGAAGTCTTAGGGTCACAAGGTATAGTGACCCCTCCTAGGATTAGTAATGAGAATGGGCATCGGCTCCATTGTAAGATTGTTTTCTACACGGCTTGAGAGGATGAAAATTGAGCTTAGGAAAAAAAAAGATAACTATGCAAAAGAGAAAGAAAATACATCTGCAACAACCCGAAACTTTGGGGGAATAGTGTAGGCATGTGAATCTACAGCACTACATGCCAGATACTTGCATGGTAAGTAACCCATTTCGCTCTATACACATGCTCGGCATAGACTGTAAAGCAGTTCTCCTATAAGCGGTGTAAATCCAGAGGATGTTGCACAGGCCTGAAAAAGGGTACAGATGACAGTCTGGACAACGCTTGCTTGTTGCTGTGCTAAGACATCCATACAGTAGTGTTTGGTAAATGTGTGTGAAATGGAACAAGTAGCTGCTTTACATATATCAGTTATGGGAATGTTACAAAGGAGGACCTTGGAAGCCCCCTTTTTGCGGGTAGATTGGGGCCTGGGTGGGACAGGAAGTTGCCTTTTGGCTTTGGCGTAGCAAGCTGGAATGCACTTGACCAGCTATCTAGCTATGCCTGCTTTGGAGAAAGCCCAGTCGTCTGTGTAGTTTAGTCTAGGGGAGTAAGAGTTGGTCTGCATTGCAAAACAACTTTGTTCTATCAATGTAAAACATGAGGGCTCTTTTGCCATCTGGTGCGTGTGTAGGGGGCGGGGGGAGAGCTTCTCTGCCACCAAGTCTTGGAGGGAGGAAGAACACTGGGAGCTCAACTCCCCGATTAAGGTGGAAGGGGGATACCACCTTAGGCAGAAACTTTGGGTTAGTCCCGAGGACGACTATCATTGTGTACCTGTAAGAAAGGTTCCTCTAAGATAAGAGCTTGAAGCTCACTTACTCACCTGAGAGATGCTATGGCAACTAGTAAGGAAACTTTCCAAGAGAAACTGTAGAGTGAATTTGTGAAGGGATTGTAAAGGAGGACCCATAAGTCGATTAGGATCTCATTGAGGTTTCAAATTGGTCGGTGCACACCCTGGGTTGGATAACTCGTTGAAGTTCTTCCATGAAGGCTTTGATGACTGGGACTCTGAATAAAGAAGCATGGTCTCTATTTTGTAGGAGGGACGTCATTGTATTGATGGTGAACCCTAGATTGTGCAAGAGATGTATGGTGGTCTGATTGTGTGCAAGGCACTGATATATGTTTGCACTCTTGATCAGCCAGTTGTCCACATAAGGGAACATGTGGATGCTGCCACTCTTGAGGGGAGGGGCTATAACAGAAAGGCATTATGTGAACAACATGGGGGCCCTAGTGATCACAAAGGGCAGCTCTTTAAACTGAAAATGCTAATTACTTAGCACAATTCACTGGTAGCAGCTTTGAAGAGGGTGGATTAGGATGCAGATATAGGTGTTAATAGCGGTCATGAATGAGCCTTGCTGGAGCAGGGGTATGACGTCTTGTAGCGTGACTGAGTCATTAGTGCCCTGTCCTTCTTGGGGATAAGGAAGTACAGGCAGTACCCCCCTTTGCAATACTGAAGTGGCGGCACAGTCTCTTTCGCCACTTTGATACGCGCATGTGCCTCCTCCTGAAGGAGGCATTGGTGTTCTGGAGAGAGGGTGTGTCTGGCAAGATGTGGCCCACCCACTATCATGACCTTTGTGAACTTATAAGAAGCAAATGTCAGCCCGAATGGTAGGACTGCAAATTGAGTGTTGAGCTTGCCCCAAAACGCAGGCACTTCCAGCAAGACTGCAGTATTTGTGTAGCAAAATGTGTCCTGCAGTAGATGGACACCATTCCATTTCAGTATAATGCTCAAAGAAGTCGGCAGGAAGATTTGGAATCACCATTTGCACCATCTCCTACAAGACATGGGAGCAATTGGCCACATGGCATATCCGCTTAGTGAGCCAAAGAGCCTGTCTGCCTGTAGAGAAGATGCTTGTTTCCCATTCCTTTAATCACGTCAACTGATGGAAGGGAAAGATTTTGTTTAGAAGAAGTTGAAGCTTGTACAACAAGATTCTTAAAGGAAGGGTGAGCAGTTAAAACCTTCAGATCACCTGGGGCAGGACAATAATTACGGGAAACTTAGAGATTCATCTTAGGAGTAGAAGCTGGTTAGCACCATGGGACCAAGATGAGGTCCATCAAAGCTGTGTTGAACACAAGCAAATGCACCAGGATTGAGTATGCAAATTGCAGGATTTCAGTGAGAAGAATGTCTGTGTTCAATGAGGAGAACATTGCCTGATTTGCAGCGGGCATCATCTTCATCAAATTAAGACTATGTTAGGAATCTGAACGTGGTCAGAAACCAATATATCATCAAGCAACCAACATCCTCAAGAAGCAAGGGCATGATTTGGGATTCTTCTTCAATTCCCTGTAGCACTTTAGACCTTGATACAATCAAAATGGCCTTCAGCTTTGGAAAGTTCAATACATTTTGAATCTGATCCAAAGTCTGCTCATATGACAGATATGTTAGTGGTGCAACTAATATGGCCTCTGGTTTCAGAGGAGGAGCCTCAGATGCCAGGATGATGTCAACATGAGGCAAAACAGTGTCGACCTGTGCCGTGGTATGAGATGCCAGAAGAAGCTGGGTAGAAGTCCCTAAATTTTCTTGGGGCCAGAAGAAGCTGTAATGGAATAACAGATGGCCAGCACAGCCTGGCTGAAGCCTGAGACCAGAGTAGGATTAAGGGGAGGCACCAGAAACTACAGAAAGGCGAAACTGGACTCCAGGCACGGTGCTGGTGTGTCAACAGGTTCAGGCACAGAATTATGTTCACTAAGAGAGGCTCTGAATAAGCAGTTGTTGAGGCCGGGGTCGGGGAAAAATGCCACCAAATGGAAGATCTCCCCCTCCTGTGAGATCAATGTTGAGAAGTGGAAGAATCCTTCTTTCGGTAACGAGTGGGACGACTCACATTTGGAGGCCACCTGCTTCTAACACTTACCTGTAGATAGCGAATGAAATAGAGACCTGGATCAGTGGGGGGCTAGCTTTTCAGTATGGGCCACACCATGAAGACCTTCACATCTTGATCCCTGATAGTTTTGGCATAAGTCGTGCGGCATTTCGCATATGACTGGAGTTCGTGCTTGGGCCCCAAGGACTAGTGGGAGATGCAGTCTAGGCCCATGATCAACATCAGTTTGTTTTAAGAATGCAACACTGCACAGCAAAATACAATAAACAACATTTTAAAGAAAAAGTTCAGAAGAGAGAAATTACTGGTCTGCATATTAGGGAATGGAAAAAAAGAAAGGGGCATCAGTGCACTCGGCTGGCACCATATATGGCTCTGCTACGTCATGTCTGAGGTTGGTCTTGGAGTAGAGTTGTAGATGTGGTTCGACATCAAGGAAGGAGAGCACTTTCAACTTTCCTGATCTAATCTGGTGCCTGGAGGAGATTTTAGTAATGAGGAAGAAACAGGTGGTTAGAAATACCCATAAGAAAAAGGCAGTTACTGGTTATCTGAAAATGTGAGCAGAACTGCTTCAGAAGTAGTTCTGTGTGAGTTGCAGGTGGAATCCTAAGTGTTGTCTGAAGCCTAAGGTGAGTGTTTCAGAGGGCCCTAGAGAAGACTGCTCTCCGAAGCTAGAGTCATTAGAAGACACATACACCCCAAGGGTCAAATGCAGGGTTCGCCCTCCTTGCAGTCTGCGTACATTCCTTCAATGTCTGATGCACGGTCTAGACTGTCACTCAGGAACGTCTCAGAGCTACATCATGTAAAGTGCCCATCATCTGCCTCGTAGGTGCGAAATAGTTTTGATGCACAGGCTGAATAGGCAGACTTGTTGTGGTCCCTTCAGAGTTAGACGTTATAGACCTCATGCTGGTCAGACCAAGGGAACTTGTTACCTCAGTTGAGGAAGAGCTAAAAGAAGTTTTCTCCATAACCTCCCCTCACCCAAGTCATTCATTTGAGCTTATTCTGAGATTCTCTGTACAGTTTAGATGCAAAGGGTCGGACATATGCACAAGGTAGTCTGATTCTATAGCTTACTGTTCTGATGTCCTGACATCAACGTCTTCATCTTTTATAATGCAATGGTACAGTATAGGACTTTAAGAGATGTTCAACCACAATGGAAGAAGAAAATAATCTAAGGTGGAGTCTGGGTCTATTTGAGATGTGGGTTTCGCGGGGGGAAGTATCAAGAGTCACCTTGAAACAGAAATCTTTTCTTTGGAGGCGAAAAAGACAATTTGCAACATCCACACCCAATGCTAAATGGTAGAACTTTTGCACAGCATGTGATCTACAGCAGCACATGCTGAAAACTAGCTGTTCTAAAAATGGTCTTTTGGGTAAGTGAAACATTTGCATTCAATGACTAGAAGTTATTTAAATTGGTACAAACCTGTTTGTATCTTAACCCTATGCAGTTTGGAGGTGAACTGGTCATTTACTGTAAATACATGACCATTTTCTATCTCTTTTGACTTTGGCTCCTTTGTAAGAACTCGTTGCGTAGGTTTGCCACATGCCAAAGACTGCAGTGCCCGCACTAGCTCTCTTTCTGGTATATCTGTTTCTTGTTGAATTTCCTAAAAGTATAACACAAAGTGATTTTTATACATTTTAACAAGAATACTACTAAACCAGACAAAATTAGAACTTTCACAATGTACTTAAACTTGTTAATACACCTTTGTGGAAAAATACTACACGAGTACTAAATATAAAACAATGTATCTTGAGAGGGCATTTGCGTTTAATGACAGCAAATGTTCTTCCAAAACACACTTACAGATTACCTTGATTTTACAGCTACCACCACAGAATTACAGGACCGTCCTAGGCCAAAAAAGCTATTTACTTACCTGCAATGCAAGACTCAAGAGACACCTTGTTTACTCCTAATTTAAGACCATCTCAAAATCCTTTTAAAAATGTTCTGATTATTAAACACATTCACAACCTTCCCATCACATCATGTTCCAGGTGATTTCAACTAAATCTGGAAGAAAATACCTTAAGGAATGGTGAATAGAGGTGTAGTCTTGATGAAGGAATTGCTAAAAAGACCATGTGTGCATTCATGTATTTAGTAATGGAACTATGATTAAGGCTGCCATGAACTGGTATAGACCTTAGGCTAATGGAGAAATTAAAACAATGTGGAAAATCAGGAGTGTTGGCGATCCCATGTTATATGGTAACGAAGGAGAAGCACAGTTTTGATATCAACTGTGACAAAACTTCTGTAAAGCCTAATAGTTTTGCCTCTACATAATAAACTGAACTTGGGGAGCCAACCGAAATACGTCCTTAGTTTCTGGCTCAAGCAGTTAAGGCACTCCTCATAAATATGCAACACCCCCAGAATGATATGGTTAAGCTAGAATAACTTAACACTTCTAGCATACAGATAATTGTAAATGAGTAAGCTGACACAAAAATGAAGAAAATCCGATAGAGGAATCAAAATTGTAGCAAACACAAACTGTTACAAGTATATCCCACCTTGATTCTTTAATTGGATGAAAACCGGTTAAGCTTCACGTGTTGTCTGGCTTCACATCGCCATGACTAAATGCTGTGACATTCACCACTAAGATACATTAAAAACTGCAGATGGCTATTTCATCTGATGTCTGGATTCTTTTTTGTTTGGTGGTGTCACATATTAAAGTAAAAATAAAAAATAAGCCACTTATTAAATGCAATGGGAAACTGAAAGAACAAGCTTTGGAAATGCAATAGGTCTCGCCTTTGTTTAAGTTAAGGCCATTTGGTTTGCTATTGGTATTTTATTATAGGTATGGATTAGTGAGTGTATGTATGTGATATGTTGTGGTTTTATGTTGTTAGAATTGTATTTGTTACCTGTGTAGTAGGGTAAAGCATAGCATTTGGAGAAGAGCAGTGTTTAAGATTTGGGAAGTGAGTAGCAGAATAGCATGAGGGTTAATGAAGTAGTAGAATAGTATGAGGCAGAAGAAAGGTGCGGGGGAGAAGGAAGAAAGCGTGGCACTCACTGCAGGGCAGGGAACAGTCAAATCAGGGAGGAGGAGGGCACATGGTGCACTTCAACGACCTATTTTCATTCAGACACAGAGATTTGTTCCCACAGACAGAAAACGCGCCTGCCAGTAATGAAAAAAAAACATTCTAGCGATCACACAAGTCCACTCAGTCACACACTGGTTGTTCTCACCAACAGAAAATGTCACTGACACACACACACACGTTCGTCTCGTAGATGGGTGAGTTCATCTTTGCGAACAAGTACGTACATCTTTACTTACACAACACAGATGCTGTAGATTCTTCATCACAGGCAAATTAGTTAATCCACACAGACACACAAGCCATCCTCACAGGCAGGTATGTGCATCCATAGATAGACACGTGCATCCTCACAGACACAATAAGTAATTAATACAAGTGCACAAATTCATCCCTGTTGTATATAATTATCACATGCACACATGTTTGTACCCACGCACCTACTGTTTTCTCTCGTATATTCACCTTCGTAGACATACGAGTTCATCATCAGAGATGCACAAAGTTCGCTTCTATGCACTCATGTTCACAGCTGAGACTCGTAGACTGCAGATGCAACTGACCCCTGGCAGGCTGCTTGCGGCCTTTGTCGAGAGAGACATTTGTGTCTGACCTTGTTCTTCTATGTAGCTCTGTATGTTATATCTGTTGACTTGTGACTGTGTAAAATGAGGCATTTTAATATGTGGTTGGCATAAGATGGCTGACCACATAGTAGGAGTCTGTGCCTGAGCAATTGAAGCTATGTTTAAGATGATAAAGGCTGTAGCTGCTTCCCTGCCTGCATCCCTTGGGCGTTTCTCTCTGATAATACGCCCTGCCCATCAATTGGGGTGTGTGTTTAGCCTCTACTTGTTTTATGTTTTTCCTCTGCTTATGGCACTTTCAAATTTGCTTTTGATATTGCTTTTGGGAGGTGCTATTGCTGCATCGTGATCTCGGCTGAGATGTAACAATGAAGAGCTGGCGGCACGGACACCCACCCGCTGCTGCATTGAACTTTAATAATATCATCTGACAAAATCCTGAGCCCTGTTTGCGCAAATACTTTGTTTACTGGAGCATACTTTCCTAACCTTGCTGTTTTCGCTGTAATATTTTCGTCCTTTCCTACTTGCATCGCGGCCTTTCTATACCCCCTCCTCCCCAAAGCAACGTTTACACAAACAAAGCCCTTCACAGAATCAGTCTTAGGGCACTTACATTGCCCTACGAAAGAGAAACACTTAACTTTCTAATTTGCCAAAAAGCACAACATTTGCATTGGTAACGGAGTGCAGACCGGTTACTTCATGGGTGAGCTGCATACATCACTCTTACTGTTTACAGACAGCCAGTGGCAGACAATTTGCTCTGCATTCCTGTATTGCGCTTTATGAAGAGGTCTTCATAAACTACCAGCACAGCTCTCTATCTCCGACCACCTCTCTTCACTGGGAGGTAGGCGTAACCTGGAGCCCTGTGACTGATTGGAAGGGAGGGGGGGGGGGGAGCAGACAGTAAGATGTAGGGGAGACAAGACAGTGAAAGCAAGAGCGCTGTGCGGATACAAAGACCTCCTAGTACGAGCCCATGCCTGCAGTTCTTCCCGAGACCAGAACCAGGCCACGATCGGGGCAAAGACTGCCCCACCTCCAACGTGCACAGACACCAGCCAAAGACACCCTTCAGCTTGCAACCTTTGTTAGGTACAGACACTGCAAAGAAACAGCGAGGTGCCCGAAAACAAAAAAACAGCTGATGTAACCGTACAACCCCTTTCACCGGACTGAATAACTATGGAAGCACAGCCAATAAGCATTTACAATGCAATGGTCTTGGCATTATTAAAGGTAGAGCTATTGGCATTGCTCATGATTTAAAAAAAAAAATGGCTTTGTCATTTACATTGCCAATAGCTTAATCGTTAAATAAATGGCATTGTCATTTACAATGCCAATAGCTTAATCACTCCCAAATGCATGACCTATTGCATTTACACCCACACAGAGCCACCCACACAGAGCCACCCACACAAAGCCACCCACACACACACACATACAGAGCCACCCACACAGAGCCACCCACACACACACACACATACAGAGCCACCCACACAGAGCCACCCACACAGAGCCACCCACACAGAGCCACCCACACAGAGCCACCCACACATAGAGCCACTAACAAAAAAAGCTATCCACACAGAGCCACACACACAGACATAGCCACACACACACACAGAGCCACACACACACACACACAGAGCCACACACACACACAGAGCCACACACACACACAGAGCCACACACACAGATACAGAACCACACACACACACACACACACACACACACACACACACACACACACACACACACACACAGAGCCCTACAAACACACAGACAGAGCCACACACGCACAGACAGAGCCACGCACGCACAGACAGAGCCACGCACGCACAGACAGAGCCACGCACGCACAGACAGAGCCACGCACGCACAGACAGAGCCACGCACGCACAGACAGAGCCACGCACGCACAGACAGAGCCACGCACGCACAGACAGAGCCACGCACGCACAGACAGAGCCACGCACGCAAAGACAGAGACACGCACACACAGACAGAGCCACGCACACGCACACACAGTGAAGGAGCCTGTAGCCCGGTGAGTGGGGCGGGTGGGGCTTAGTTGTAGGAGGGGGGGGTGCGTGTGCCTGGGGGCGGGGTGCGTGTGCCTACAGGTGATACCGGCAAGGAACCGGCTCACAGATGAAACGCATCACGGGGCGGCTACTGCTTTCCTTTGCAGGAAGTCCTCTGGACTATGTCCGCGCAGGAAAGTAAAGTCTAAATGTAATAAGGGGTGGGTTTAATGCTTAAACGTCTGCAATGAGAGACCTGATCAATGGAGAGCCTAACTTTTGCCTTAAACTTTCTAAATATACATAACCTTTAGAAAAGCGGTAAAAATTGTGATTTTGCTCCATCCGATTGTATGCAAAATAAAAATCGCTTTTCTCCACTGTAACATGCAAACATGAAAGTGTACAAAATTGATTTGCTCAATGTTTTCTGTCCTGAAGCTAAACTGTGTGCAATACACCACGGCCTACATCTATCATCAGAGTATATAAACTTCTTTGGCAAACAAATGTATTTGATGGGCTTGCAACAGGTAGACGGTACAAGCTTCTTTTTCAGACTGCAAACATCATTTCCACCTGTCAGATATGCGAAGTTGGTACATCTCGACTAAACCACGCAGGTATGTGCATCCATAGATAGACACGTGCATCCTCACAGACACAATAAGTAATTAATACAAGTGCACAAATTCATCCCTGTTGTATATAATTATCACATGCACACATGTTTGTACCCACGCACCTACTGTTTTCTCTCGTATATTCACCTTCGTAGACATACGAGTTCATCATCAGAGATGCACAAAGTTCGCTTCTATGCACTCATGTTCACAGCTGAGACTCGTAGACTGCAGATGCAACTGACCCCTGGCAGGCTGCTTGCGGCCTTTGTCGAGAGAGACATTTGTGTCTGACCTTGTTCTTCTATGTAGCTCTGTATGTTATATCTGTTGACTTGTGACTGTGTAAAATGAGGCATTTTAATATGTGGTTGGCATAAGATGGCTGACCACATAGTAGGAGTCTGTGCCTGAGCAATTGAAGCTATGTTTAAGATGATAAAGGCTGTAGCTGCTTCCCTGCCTGCATCCCTTGGGCGTTTCTCTCTGATAATACGCCCTGCCCATCAATTGGGGTGTGTGTTTAGCCTCTACTTGTTTTATGTTTTTCCTCTGCTTATGGCACTTTCAAATTTGCTTTTGATATTGCTTTTGGGAGGTGCTATTGCTGCATCGTGATCTCGGCTGAGATGTAACAATGAAGAGCTGGCGGCACGGACACCCACCCGCTGCTGCATTGAACTTTAATAATATCATCTGACAAAATCCTGAGCCCTGTTTGCGCAAATACTTTGTTTACTGGAGCATACTTTCCTAACCTTGCTGTTTTCGCTGTAATATTTTCGTCCTTTCCTACTTGCATCGCGGCCTTTCTATACCCCCTCCTCCCCAAAGCAACGTTTACACAAACAAAGCCCTTCACAGAATCAGTCTTAGGGCACTTACATTGCCCTACGAAAGAGAAACACTTAACTTTCTAATTTGCCAAAAAGCACAACATTTGCATTGGTAACGGAGTGCAGACCGGTTACTTCATGGGTGAGCTGCATACATCACTCTTACTGTTTACAGACAGCCAGTGGCAGACAATTTGCTCTGCATTCCTGTATTGCGCTTTATGAAGAGGTCTTCATAAACTACCAGCACAGCTCTCTATCTCCGACCACCTCTCTTCACTGGGAGGTAGGCGTAACCTGGAGCCCTGTGACTGATTGGAAGGGAGGGGGGGGGGGGAGCAGACAGTAAGATGTAGGGGAGACAAGACAGTGAAAGCAAGAGCGCTGTGCGGATACAAAGACCTCCTAGTACGAGCCCATGCCTGCAGTTCTTCCCGAGACCAGAACCAGGCCACGATCGGGGCAAAGACTGCCCCACCTCCAACGTGCACAGACACCAGCCAAAGACACCCTTCAGCTTGCAACCTTTGTTAGGTACAGACACTGCAAAGAAACAGCGAGGTGCCCGAAAACAAAAAAACAGCTGATGTAACCGTACAACCCCTTTCACCGGACTGAATAACTATGGAAGCACAGCCAATAAGCATTTACAATGCAATGGTCTTGGCATTATTAAAGGTAGAGCTATTGGCATTGCTCATGATTTAAAAAAAAAAATGGCTTTGTCATTTACATTGCCAATAGCTTAATCGTTAAATAAATGGCATTGTCATTTACAATGCCAATAGCTTAATCACTCCCAAATGCATGACCTATTGCATTTACACCCACACAGAGCCACCCACACAGAGCCACCCACACAAAGCCACCCACACACACACACATACAGAGCCACCCACACAGAGCCACCCACACACACACACACATACAGAGCCACCCACACAGAGCCACCCACACAGAGCCACCCACACAGAGCCACCCACACAGAGCCACCCACACAGAGCCACCCACACATAGAGCCACTAACAAAAAAAGCTATCCACACAGAGCCACACACACAGACATAGCCACACACACACACAGAGCCACACACACACACACACAGAGCCACACACACACACACACAGAGCCACACACACACACAGAGCCACACACACACACAGAGCCACACACACAGATACAGAACCACACACACACACACACACACACACACACACACACACACACACACACACACACACACACACACAGAGCCCTACAAACACACAGACAGAGCCACACACGCACAGACAGAGCCACGCACGCACAGACAGAGCCACGCACGCACAGACAGAGCCACGCACGCACAGACAGAGCCACGCACGCACAGACAGAGCCACGCACGCACAGACAGAGCCACGCACGCACAGACAGAGCCACGCACGCACAGACAGAGCCACGCACGCACAGACAGAGCCACGCACGCACAGACAGAGCCACGCACGCAAAGACAGAGACACGCACACACAGACAGAGCCACGCACACGCACACACAGTGAAGGAGCCTGTAGCCCGGTGAGTGGGGCGGGTGGGGCTTAGTTGTAGGAGGGGGGGGTGCGTGTGCCTGGGGGCGGGGTGCGTGTGCCTACAGGTGATACCGGCAAGGAACCGGCTCACAGATGAAACGCATCACGGGGCGGCTACTGCTTTCCTTTGCAGGAAGTCCTCTGGACTATGTCCGCGCAGGAAAGTAAAGTCTAAATGTAATAAGGGGTGGGTTTAATGCTTAAACGTCTGCAATGAGAGACCTGATCAATGGAGAGCCTAACTTTTGCCTTAAACTTTCTAAATATACATAACCTTTAGAAAAGCGGTAAAAATTGTGATTTTGCTCCATCCGATTGTATGCAAAATAAAAATCGCTTTTCTCCACTGTAACATGCAAACATGAAAGTGTACAAAATTGATTTGCTCAATGTTTTCTGTCCTGAAGCTAAACTGTGTGCAATACACCACGGCCTACATCTATCATCAGAGTATATAAACTTCTTTGGCAAACAAATGTATTTGATGGGCTTGCAACAGGTAGACGGTACAAGCTTCTTTTTCAGACTGCAAACATCATTTCCACCTGTCAGATATGCGAAGTTGGTACATCTCGACTAAACCTGGGTTTTTTTCTTAACGTTTGTCAAGGAATGAGTGAAAATTCTTATAGGTAACGAAAGCTACAAGTAGCAGTACAAAGAACAAGCAAACATACAAATGATAACAAATAAGTACACACCCTGGCAATGATAACTTCTACGGAAGTTTACTTTTGTTTTCTCTGACACAGGGTAACTTTTCAATGCAGTATTGCCCCCACCACTACTATTAGCTATTATCATATTATCATGATTCTTCGTATTAATAAAAGTAACAAAAATAGTTATTTGTGTAAATTAGTTTAAAAAATAATGACGGTAACATTATAATATTAGGTATAATACTTAGTAACTATATGTGAATAATAATAGTAACACCACTGCAGTTTACCGTTTGAGTGCTCCTCCTCACTAGCAACACAGCCTTTTGTTGTAATTATTATCTGGCACCTTCCTGGGCATCTTGTGTGGCACTCTAAGGCAGCAGCCTAGAGTAGCTTGGATGTAGTGCGCTGCTTAGGCGCTTTTAAATGAGGCGGTATCATGTGACTCTTAAAAGCATCCGAGGAGGTCCCATCACTGCTGGAAGGTGCGGCGAAATGACATTTTAACCAGGGCGGCAAAAATCATCGCAACAGGCCTGGGGAAAGACGTCTGGAAGGCGCATTTCATCCAGTGCGGGCTGCTTGCCATGCAGGAGGGGAGAGTGCTTGCCCCGGGGGACGGAAGGGGTTATGTTGTGTAAGGAGGCCGTTATTTGAATAGATCCGCAATGACAGCCGCCTCGCTGTCATAACATGACGGGTGGCAGCGGTCGGTCACATGACAATCATGGGGCGCACGTGCCTCGATAGTTATGGTCATGTAGTGTGTGCAGCGATTGCAGTGTAGGATAAGATAGAAATTAAAATGCTACTTACTAGTATGCATCTGTTCTTGGCATGTAGGGCTGCTGACATTCATATCTGTGCCTAGATCGCCGCCTAGTGTTGGGTCCGGATGATTGCACATTGTTGTCCTGGAAGAGTCTTCGAAGTATCACGAGATAGGTGGCTCCTCCCCTGGACTACAGTGCGCATGGGCATCGACTCCATCCCCAGATTGTTTTTAGCCATTGTGGCCAAGATGGAGTGAAACTCAGTGAATGATGACCATGCCATGAGTATATATGTGAATACTGCAGCTGCTACAGGCGCCGGGGAGGAGGGCGGGCGATATGAATGTCAGCAGCCCTACATGCCAAGAACAGATGCATACTAGTAAGTAGCATATTCAGTTCGAGGCATGTGGGCTGCTGAATTCATATCTGTGCATAGAATACATAGCAGTCCCTCCATTAACGGCGGCCGCCCGTGCCAGCTGCAGCAGTTTGGAAAAGTGTCTTGAGAACAGCCTGCCCTACAGCTGCCTGCTGGTTGGAGTGCACATCAACACAGTAATGTTTAGTAAATGTGTGTGTGGTAGACCATGTTGCTGCTCTACATATGTCCTCTAAGGGAATGTTTCCAAGGAAAGCCATAGAGGCCCCCAACTTCCTGGTGGAGTGGGCTCTTGGTGGAATGGTAAGAGTGCGTTTTGCTTTTGCATAGCAGATCTGGATACATTTAACGATCCACCTAGCAATACCAGCCTTGGAAATAGGGTTACCTTTGTGGTGTGGCGCAAAGGCGACAAAGAGTTGTTTAGTCTTTCTAAAATCCTTGGTCCTATCAATGTAATACAATAGGGCCTGCTTAACGTCAAGGGTGTGGAGCATCCGCTCCGCCAGTGACTCAGGATTTTGAAAGAAAACAGGTAATTCGATTGTTTGGTTGATGTGGAACTGAGACACAACCTTGGGCAGGAATTTAGGGTTAGTGCGGAGCACCACCCTGTTGGAATTTGGATAAATGGCTCTTGGATTGTGAGGGCTTGCAATTCACTGACCCTCCGTAGCGATGTAATTGCTACGAGGAAAGCTACTTTCCACGTCAAGAACTGAATCTCGCAGGAATGCAGTGGTTCGAAGGGAGGACCCATCAGTCTGGCAAGAACCGCATTGAGGTTCCACTCAGGAGCTGGTGGAGTCTGTGGCGGAATGACTCGTTTGAGGCCTTCCAAAAAAGCTTTGATGGCAGGCACCTTGAAGAGCGAAAGGTGTTGTCTATTTTGGAGATACGCGGCCATCGCAGACAGATGAATGCGAATGGAAGTATAGGCCAGATTACACTTGTACAGATGGAACAGGTAACAGATGATGTCTTGAATGGAAGCATCAAGCGGGTTAATGTTGTGGTTTGCACAATAAATGGCAAACCGCTTCCATTTTGCCGCGTAGCAGGCTCTAGTAGTCGGCTTCCTTGCCTCCCGAATGATGTCCATGCAATTGGGAGGTAAGTTTAGGTAGCCAAACTCTAGGACTTCGGGAGCCAGATCGCCAGGTTGAGCTGTTGCGGATCTGGGTGCTGAATGTCGCCATGGCTCTGCGTCAGAAGGCTGGGTGTGAGACGTAGCCTCTGATGTGGTACCACGGACAGTTCCAGAAACGTGGTGTACCATGGTTGACGAGCCCATGTTGGAGCAATCAGGATGAGAGTCATCGAGTGTTGTCTGAGTTTGCGTGCCACCAGCGGTATCAGTGGTGCTGGGGGAAAAGCGTACGCAAATTTGCCTGACCAGTTCATCCATATCGCATTGCCCTGCGACAGTGGGTGTGGGAATCTCGCGGCGAAGCTTTGGCATTTTGCGTTCTCCTGAGTGGCGAACAGGTCGATCTCTGGATGACCCCACCTTTGGAAGTACGGCTGGAGTACTGATGGATGTATCTCCCACTCGTGCATTTGGTGGCTGTGCCTGCTGAGCAGGTCCGCCATCTGATTGTGTTTGCCTGGGAGATGCTCCGCCATGAGGAAGATGTTCCTCTGAATGGCCCACTTCCACATGCTCTGAGCCAGATGAGACCACTGCGGAGAGTGTGTGCCTCCCTGCTTCTGAATGTAGTACATCGCCGTCATGTTGTCCGTCCGGATCAACACAACCTTGTTGCATAGATGTACTTTGAAGGCCTTTAGTGCCATGAAGATTGCCATCAGTTCCAGAACATTGATGTGCATCTTCCCCTGTTGCTGCGTCCATAGTCCCTGCACAGTGTATTGGAGTACATGCGCTCCCCATCCCTGGAGAGAAGCGTCTGTTGTCAGGATAATCTGTGGCACAGGCTCCTGAAACGGTCGGCCCTTGCAAAGGTTTCGTGGATTCCACCAATGCAGAGAGTTGTACGCCCGACCGCTCACCAACACTAGGTCTTTCAACTGGTTGTGAGCCTGAGTCCACTGACGTGCCAAGCACTCCTGAAGCGGATGCATATGTAGTCTCGCGTGCGGGACAATGGAGATGCAGGAGGCCATCATGCCTATCAACTGCATGAACATTCTCGCTGGAAGCGAGTGTTGAGGTCTGAATCTTTGGATCAGCGATTGAATGCTGTTGACTCTCACTGAATTCGGCTGTGCTGTGGCCGCCAGAGTGTTTATAGTCGCACCCAGATACTGCCGTATGTGGGCGGGCTGGAGATGGGATTTTGGATAATTCAGTGAGAAACTCCGATCGTGCAGAAGGTGAATGATGTGGGACACATGGTCGGCACACTGCTGGGCCGACTTCACCTGAATGAGCCAGTCGTCCAGATAGGGGTAGACGTGAATGTTTTGACGTCTGAGATGTGCCGCCACCGTCGCGAGGCACTTTGTGAAAACCCTGGGTGCCGTGGTGACCCCAAAAGTCAAAACCTTGAACTGGTAGTGCTGGTCTTGTATGGTGAACCTGAGGTATTTTCTGTGTGAAGGATGTAGTGGAATGTGGAAGTACGCATCCTTCAGGTCCAGAGTTGCCAGGAAGTCGCCCTGTTGAAGCAGTGGGAGAACTTGCTGCAGTGTGAGCATGTGGAAATGCTCTGATAGGATGTAAAAGTTGAGGGGCCTGAGATCCAGGATGGGCCTGAGGGATCCGTCCTTCTTTGGAATAAGAAAGTACAGGGAGTAAACTCCCGTACCCCTTTCCTGCAAGGGCACAAGCTCTATTGCCCCTTTTTGCAGCATGACTGTGACCTCCTGCTGCAATGAGTGCAAGTGCTCGCCGGACATAGGACGGTGCCTTGGGGGTATGTTGGGTGGAGTGGATGTGAGCTCCAGACAATAACCGAATTGGACAAGTGTCCTGACCCACCTGTCCGTGGTGATGGACTTCCACACGGGCAGGAACTGCTGGAGTCTCCCCCCGACCGGTGTTGCGTGGTCGGGGGGCAGTGACAAGGCGTCACTGTTTGTTGGCGGTGGAGGACCTGGAGCTGTTGTTGCCACGTCCTCTGCCCTTGGTGTTGTTGCCGCGGTAACCACCTCGACCCTTGTTGGTATAAGAAGTTTGGGTGTTGCTTTTGTAGAACTGCGCTGACTGCGAGAGTTGACCCCTTGAGGTGCCCCTAGTATTGGAGCGACGAAAGGACCCACTCCGAAACTGCTGGGATTGCAAGGCACCCATTGATTTTACGGTGTCGGTGTCCTTCATCTTTTCAAGGGTGGTATCAACCTCAGGACCAAACAGGTGATCTGGGTTGACCGTTTGGTTCAAGATGGTAGTTTGAATGTCCGGCTTGAACCCAGATATCCTTAGCCATGCATGTCTACGAAGCATAACGCTAGTGTTAATAGCGCGTGCGGCGGTGTCAGCCACGTCTAGTGCGCACTTAATGGAAGCATTGAAGATAAGCTTCCCCTCCTGTATTAACATTTCTGCTGCTTCCTTATATTGATCGGGCAAATGCTGTAAAAGGGTCTCTAGAGTATCATAGTGTGCCCTGTCATAACGCGCTAGTAGTGCCTGCGTGTTGGATATGCGCCACATATTGGCTGCCTGCGCTGCCACCCTCTTCCCTGAAGCCTCAAAGACTTTTGATTCCTTGTCTGGGGGAGGAGCATCACCCGTAGTCTGTGAGTTGGCTCTTTTGCGGGCATTGGAGACAACCAGGGAATCCAGAGGCAACTGTCCCTTAATATAAGTTGGATCAGTGGGCGCCGCCCTGTACTTCTTGTCGATTCTCGGGTTGATGACCCTCGCCCGGGTGGGCTCTTTGAACACCTCAGCCGCATGCTTCAGAACACCCTTCAGCATTGGCAGAGTCTTTACAGTCTTTTCAGAGACCGAAAAGGTGTCAAAGAGGAAGTCGACGTCCACTGGGTCAGCTGGAGCTCGAAGTTGTGATTGGCTGCTGCCCTCTCAATGAGGGCATTGAAGGCCGCAGAGTCCTCAGTGGGGGAAGTTTTGGCTGAGAAAAGCTGAGGCTCCTGTCCAGAATGCGGGTCCCCAGGATCGCCACCAGCAGACCATGGTTCAGTCACATCCTCTGGGTCTGTGTAGATGAGATAGCTGTACTCATCCTCGTCGTCGCCTTCACCTGCCTCGACATTGGAATGAGTGGGCGAGAGTTCGTGAGCCTGTGGCGAAATGGGCTCTTTCAAGGCAGAAGTACCAGCAGAGTCCATTTTCCTTTTGAGTGGAATCTTGTATGACTCCAATTGTGGTTCAGGGGTGATTTTTCTCTTCAGGAGGGAAAGTCTGCCCGTGTTGGCATCATTGAAATGCTCCTGACGCTCCTCCTCTGCAAGTGGTCGTTGCCGTGGGCCGGGGACCACCAAGCGGCAAGGTGAAAAGGATCGGCGTAGGCGCCTTTCCCGGTTTCTCCAGAGGCTTGGGTGGCACAGGGTCCTTCGGCTCGACTGCTGAGGCCCCATCCCCGATTCGTTGTAGGGACTCCGTAACCTCCTTAGTGAACGAGGCGGATGGACGCGCCGGTTCGACAGAGTCTTTAGCGGCTGGTTTTGGAGCGGGGACCGACGATGCACCCTTCGGAGTTGACGCACTCGGCGAGGCAGAGAGGGACTTCGGGTCGTCCTGCCGCTTCTTCGGGTCGAGAGTGGACCTTTTGGGGTCGTCGACCGTTTTCTTGCAATCGAGTCGACCCTTGTCGGCGTCGACCTTCTTCAGCGCCGATGCGGCTGCGTCGGACCCCTTAACCTTTGGCTTCGATGTAGTAGCCTTAGGGTCGGCCATTTTGGCATGGCTCTTCGGCACGACGGCCACTTTCGATTTCTTCGGCGCCGAGGCCTCCGAAGTCTTCGACCCGACCAGCGCGATCCGCACTTTCGGTTTCGATATCTCTGGCGTCGAGACCGTAGGTTTCACTTTCGGTTTTGGAGGTAAGGGGAGTGATTCGGTATTTATGTCCGTGGCCGGGCTGGAAGGCGGAGCCGTGGAACATACATCAAGGTCTCGGGTAAAGCCCGAAGGCGATCCCTCGACCTGGGCCTTATGAATTCGGACGGCCCCGGAGTCAGTCTGAGGAAGCTCCTCGTCCTAGCTATCCTCTACGGTGGCAAGGGCCCCGTCGTCGTCCCCTACCTCCTCGACGACTTCATCGAAATCCTCGGCCTCTGCGTCGTAGTCTACCTCCGACGCGGGGTTAGATTTCGTGATCTCCTGGATATCGTCGTCCTCGACATCCCCAGCATCGAAGATGTCCGTAGGCGGTGGGGCAGATTGCTGGGCCTCCAGGCGCGCAGCTCGACGGAGCTTGAGCGTTTTCCTGGACCGGAACCTGGAACAGGCCATACACTTGGCCTCGCCGAGGTCCGGTGACAAGCACTTGTTACACACCAAGTGTACATCAATATGTGGGTACTTCGAGGCACACACCAGGCATCGTTTGAATGGACTTCGTTCCATGATGGATGAAGAGTCTGGAGCGTCGACTAGGCCCCTCCGCGCCGAAAGCACACGGAAGAACAATGTCGGTTCGGAGCCGAGAAGTTACGAACCCGAACGAAAGACAATACCGACGCAAGTCCTAAAGACCTTTTGGTCTCAAGCAAAGTGAAGTTAAGAACTATCGATTCCGACAGGAGGGAATCGAACACATCCGAACCCAATGGTGGAAAAAAACAATCTGGGGATGGAGTCGATGCCCATGCGCACTGTAGTCCAGGGGAGGAGCCACCTATCTCGTGATACTTCGAAGACTCTTCCAGGACAACAATGTGCAATCATCCGGACCCAACACTAGGCGGCGATCTATGCACAGATATGAATTCAGCAGCCCACATGCCTCGAACAGGGTAGTTTACAGTGTGAGTAGTTACCTGTCTGGCAAGAGAAGATGCAAGGGTACTTTGATACCCAAGCAGTCACTTATTATGTTCTTAGAAGCACTCCGTGCTGGACGATATTAAATCAAAGGACAGTATCTTGGTTTTGATGGGACCATTTTACCCATCTTGTAGGTGAAAAGACCTGGTCATAGCGCCAACCATCCAGATATTTACAAGTGGTATTTGGAAGATCTGATGTGACTGTCTTTGAAAGAGGAGTGCGCAGACATTCAGGTGGATTGATGTACACTTAGTTGAAAAGAAATGAGTCTGCACATTAGTGTTGTTGGTTACCACATTTACAGCTCACTAGGCGTTTGAAAGTTCGTGAGACTATCGGTTAACGTCTAGTACAAAATCCGGTATGCTTTAATGGGTGGACGTGTTTAGTTTTTACCTATGCATACCTGTCCACCCCAGCTGGTATAAAAATGCATTTTTTATTTCTACTCCAAATGAGGAACACTGACTTTTATATGATGCCTGCTTTCACGAACACGAGGGCACCAGCTACTGCAGTTAGACGGAACTGTTAGCTGAAGAGGACGTGTGCGGGCACGGGAAGGAGCTGAAAAAGACGGAGACGGGGGCGGGCACAGGAAGGAGCTGTGACGGGAAGGAGCTGTGACGGGGGCGGGCACGGGAAGGAGCTGTGACGGGGGCGGGCACGGGAAGGAGCTGTGACGGGGCGGGCACGGGAAGGAGCTGTGACGGGGCGGGCACGGGAAGGAGCTGTGACGGGGCGGGCACGGGAAGGAGCTGTGACGGGGCGGGCACGGGAAGGAGCTGAAGATGACTGGGGCGGGCACGGGAAGGAGCTGAAACCCAGCCTACTGTACTCGAACACCTACCGTCCTGTGCTTAATCCTCGAGATACTGTACTGAAGTCAAGCCATACACCCTGCCAGTCTGTATATACGCCCCTGCCATCCTGTACTACTTAGGCCTCTTTATACTGTAGTGACCTGTGGCTCCGTCTTCAGGCTCGTGGAGGGTCGGCAAGGCAGAAACACTGAAAACGGCACCAAAAAAAAAATGGCGGCCGCAAAACATCCGAAAATTTCGGATTCGGAGGCGTGTTTTTAGCGTTCTGAGTGTCAGATGACGTCACAGTCGAAAGAACGCAAACAAACACGCCCCCAAATCCGAAAGACGAGGCTTTATTGGAGTGACTCCCTTCTCCTCCAATGGCTGGCCTCCGTTTAGGAAGCCAGCCAATCGAGGAGAATGGAGAAGAGTGGAGAAGAGAGGCGGGTTCAAGCTCCCATACGCCAAAACATTAAATCTCCTCCCGGAGACTGCGCAAGCGCAGCCTACGGTCCTCGGCCTAATAAATGAAACAAACCCAAAACTGATCAGCATGGACCCTAACTTTCCTTGTTGTAGGATTAACTGTATGGAACAGTCAATCAATCTCAAACAGTACAAAGAAACAAAAACATAAAGTGTCTGACGTGTGTCTGCAACGCATTTTAAAGCAAACTCTGCTAACAGAGCGGAGCAATTGGAAGGAAAACGAGTATACAACAAAAGAAAATCACTGCAATGAAAGCACAGCGGGAGGAGGGTGTGGGCGTCGTCCGCCACTAAAACAATTTCAATTAAACTAGCCACTCTGCCAGCACAACGTGATGTTTCGCTGCGGCGCCATATCTCACACTTAAACAGAAAGCGCAATGCTGATTGAAAACAAGCTGTGTAGCGTTTGTTCCTTTTAACATGCATCAGCCTGCTCTTCCCCAAATACGGTGCCTTGGCCTCTTCCGGGAGGGGCCTTGTAACTCATGCCTGCCTGCCTCCCCGGGACCTCCCCCTCTGTCTCCAGCAGTGCTGCGCTGCGTGTTCACTCGTACCTGTAAAGGCTGCCAGTATTAAGGATCCAGTGCGTTTTTTTTTTAACACAATACTGTCTCCCGCCTGCAATGAGTGCAAACGCCACCTGGAGCTTGGGTGGATACTGGACCCATCGCCCCAATCGGAGAGCAAGCAGGCTGCATGCTACACAAACAAGGGTTCAGACACCCCTTCCCTGCTGCTACCGCTGTCTGGGACACCAACGTGGAATGATAAAAAACAAGCATTTGCAATGCAATAGGTCTCGCATTTACGAGAGTTTAAGCTATTTCCATTGTAAATGACAATGCCTTTAATTTATGTTTAAAAAAAAATAATAGGCAGTCATTTACAACGCCAATATCTTAAAATCGCATAAATGCGAGACCTATTGCATTGCAAATGCTTGTTTTAAAACACTGAGCGGCTTTCAATAGGACAGGCTGGGTCAATGATGTGGAGAGAGTAGCACTAATGATGAAGTGGTGCACTATGTATGTCGCCCATTCAAGTTGAACCAAATCCCTCATAGTCCACCTACTTCATTTGAAATATACCACTTTTTCATTACAATCCCAACAAATGGCTCAGTGAAGATGGGCTTTCCATCTCCAGGCTGCTGGCTATCTTACTCTAAATAGAACCTTTTACGAAAGTCTCTTTTCCGCGGCTCTAGGGAGGCAGCAGGGCACCGCGCCTTGAGCCTTGACTGGGGGGCGCTATTGGTGCCGTTTCACAAATCTTCTGGAATAAAAAAAATAACAAGGTCTTTAACACAAAGCTAAATTGAAATGTTTTCAAAATCTCAGCGCACTTTCACGTCGACATTCTAAAGAAAAGTAGGATAAAATGTCCCAGGGCTCCTCACCCATCCGAATACGGGACATTCGGGTAGAAGTTGCAGTCAGACACGGGCAGAGATAAGCCCCAGATGCAGTACATTCGACAGAAGAAATGCCTGTTCCGGCTTGGCTCCCCCTCCACCCCTCTATCAGCAGGAAAAGCAGCTCTGAGCGGAGAGACTTCTGCATGCTGAACTCCGTGAATCACTGAGGGGTCTGTTTATGCAGCCTTCAGATTTCCTGCTCAAGTGTTTAGATCTGACAGAGGGGCAATCCCCATCTCAACACGCACCAGCTTCCTCCCCCTGCTGGTGCTTTTAAGCAAACTTGATTTGGCTCTTGGCCTAGCTTTAGAGGCGGTCACGGCCCGGTGGGTGTACAGGGGGCAGAGACGGTAACCGTACCAGCACTACGCCGAGCACAATCACTGAGAAAGTGTGTGTGGGGGGGCTATTTATAACCTACGAGCCGTGAGCCACCCGCAATGAGGAGGCTGTGCACCCAAGCTGAGCTATAAGGGGAGAGTCCGGGCCAGGAGTGTAGAAGCGCTGGGAACGAGTCAAAAGCAAGGGGTAACAGAGGAAAAAAAGTGGGGAAGGAACAATCGAAGAATACACTAAAAGGAAGGGGGAGCGCTGAGAAGTGTGAGAAATATATGCTAAGTGACTATAGTGGAAGGGATAGAGTGCAGAGAAGAAGTAGCAAAGGGAAGGGATGGTGTAAGGGTCATGCAAACAGCAACAAAGTACTCCTACCTGCCAACTCGCAATGCTTACCCACTAATTTGGGCACAGCGCACCAAATGAAAGTAAATAAACAGAGCACGATGTCCACATACAACTTAGAACATCGCGCTTCACATCTGGAATGACAAAAAAAAAAAGAAGTTCTCTCCCACTAATTTAAGGAGACAGTATCGCGCCGCCAGTAAAGGATCCAGTCCGTGTGGGTGGGGCCAAATGAGGCCAGGGTGGTAACTGGAAGGGACTAAAAAGCCTCCCTTACAATCATAACACACAGTTTAGCATAATGATTGACGCAAAATGACGCACACCAATAAAAATTATGGGCGGATCCAAAACTCAAGTTCCTAAAGTATATTGATTCCAAGAAGCCCTCGCAGAGCGACGCACGCTGCAACGCCAGGTGAGACCTAAAAATCAATTTTAGTCCAAATTGTGATAAACAGGGCCCACACAATTATGCCGTGGATTAAAAATTAACAGTGCGGGTGAATGTTGGTGGTTTGTCTAGGACCAAAGGTTACATTGAAAGAGCTTTGTGGCAAAAAAACACTCAGAGCATGAAAGTCAATGAGACTAAAACTGCCAAGGTTGCATCGTTTTCAGGAATGTTCGCTTCTTTCTCCTAATCCTCCAGAAATGATAATCCCCAAACGCTCTGCACCTTCAAATTCAACTCAGTCTTCAGACTTTTAGGACTGGCTCCTTAAACATCAATGCCCATAAATACTACTAAAACCCTCTGCTAAAGTCCAGCAAAATGTTCAGGGACAACTGGTTAGTGAACGTACCCAGCTGCATCCAGTTGCAATTGGTCCACACATTTTTGAGGCAAGCCACAAAATTCTCAGTTGTACTGGGAAAAGCAGGATTCACTGGCAGGGCTTGGACGCCCTCTGTACATGATGGTAGTGATCAATAAGAGGCTAGAATCACAAGCCCTATGGAGCAGATAATTTGCTACCTTGCATCCGAGAATAAAGACAAATCTGGAAACCAACATCTTCCTAAAATTAATGCATCAGAGCAAAATGCAAGGAAGACACCATTTCGTAATCCGATCTAGTCAGCTTTCTGGTGGGAGTGGTTCAAGCAAAGCAGAGTGAAAACAGCTAGTGAATGGTGAAAACGAATAGTTTCTTACCTGTCAGTGTAGTTTTGCAGCTTGAAGATCTTTCTGGATTCACTATGCTGTGCATTATTCCGCGGTCTTGTGGTTGGGTCCGGAATCATAGTCTTTTCTTTGTTTTTTTTTATAGCCCAGGTGGGGGTCGACGTCCCACCTTTTGGTGTATTTCCGGTGACATTGGCACGCTTCCTGCGGAAGCACCCACTCTTGGGCGCCATCTTCGGATTCTTTTTTCTCGTGTTCGTTCTGTTACCGAAGTTATGGCAATGTTCAACTAAGTTTTTCACCGCTTTAACCTCTAAGGCTTCTTTTCCAAGTATTGTCTCTGTTTCAACCACCTTTTCTCTCCAGCCTCATCTTTCTGGCGGAGGTGGGTGGGTTCGCTAGTGAATCCAGAAAGATCTTCAAGCTGCAAAACTACACCGACAGGTAAGAAACTATTCATTTTGCAGCGTGAATCTTTCTGATTCACTATGCTGTGCATAGACTTTGTAGCGGTTTCTCATGTTTGTGGCGGCTGGGTGGAAGATGAGCGTTGGTTATTGAATATGTGTTGAAGCACCTTTTTTCCGACTTGTGCTTCCTTGTTCATCTGTATATCCACACAGTAGTGCTTTGTGAACGTGTGCACTGAAGCTCATGTTGCCGCCAGGCATATGTCCTGAATGGGTGTGTTAGCTAGGAAAGCTATTGTAGCTCCCTTTTTCCTGGGAGAGTGGGCACGTGTCCCCTCTGCTAGTTCCTGTCCTGCCCGCTTGTGGCAGAACTGTATCGTTTGGGCGATCCATCGCACAATCGTTCCTTTAGTTACTGGTTTCCCAATGAAACTGTTAGCGAAGGACACAAAGAACTGCTTTGTTTTCCTGTGTTCCTTCGTTCTCTCAATGTAGTGCTTTACTGCCCATCTGGCGTCTACGGTGTGCAGAGCCCGTTCAGCGCTTGTGGCCGGTTTCTGGAAGAAACGTGGTATTTGTATAGTCTGGTTCATGTGGAACCTTGACACCACCTTTGGCATGAAGTGTGGGTCCGTTCTCATCACCACCCTATCATTGTGTATCTGGATGTAGGGTTCTTGTAGCGTTAGTGCCTGTAGCTCGCTCACTCTGCGCAGTGAGGTGATTGCTACCAGGAAAGCTGTTTTCATGGTCAGCATTTCTAGTGAGGCCTTGTGAATTGGCTCGAAGGGCTCCTTCATGAGTTCCGTTAGGACTAGGTTAAGGTTCCATGCAGGTGGCGGCACCCTCTATGGTGGTGCGATCGTCTTTGCTCCCTCCAGGAATCTCTTAACAACCTGTGATGTGAAGAAACTCTTGCATGTTTCTCCTCTTGTGTAAGCGACTATCGCTGCCAAGTGAACTCTCAATGAGGATGAGCTTAGGTTTTTGTCGAGCAGGTGCGTGAGGTACTTTAGCACTGTTGAGTACTTCTGCATCTTATTGTGTAGCCTTTCCCTCCTGCACCACAGTGTAAATCTCTTCCATTTTGATACGTAGCACTTCCGAGTGCTGGGCCTTCGTGCTTCCATAAGTACCCTCAGGGTGCTTTCTGGCAGTTTCAGATGTGCAAACTCTATGTCCTCAGGAGCCAAGCTACTAGGCTCAGGCTCTCTGGCTCTGGGTGCAGCACCTCTTCGTTTTGCATGGATAGTAGGTCTTTTCTTCTCCCGAATCTGTGGGGTGCACTCTGTCATCTCCATGATCTGCGAGTACCATGTCTGCCTGGCCCACTGCAGTGCGACCAGTATCAGGGTCATGTTGCTCGTTCTGCACTTGCTGAGTATCTTGTGCATCAGCGGTATCGGGAGAAAATCGTAAGCAAATGTCCTGGACCAGTCTATCCATAGGGCATTCCCCAGGGACCCCTCCACGGGCTGCCTGGATGCGAAGGTCCGGCATTTTGCATTTTGGCGTGTTGCAAATAGGTCCACCGACGGTGTTCCCCACCTGTCGGACAGCCTCCTTGTTTCTTGTGCATTGAGCTCCCACTCGTGGGACCGATGTCTGTCTGCTGAGCCAATCTGCTTCTACATTGTCCTTCCCTGGTAGATGTATGGCTAGCAGGTCTATCTTGAGTGGGATGGCCCATCTCCATATCTCCTGTGCTAGCTTCGAAAGCGGGGCTGATTGTGTCCCACCCTGCTTGTTGATGTAGAACATCGCTGTTGTGTTGTCTGTCTGGATCAACACTCTGGAAGGCCTTTATAGCGAGGAAAACGGTCTTTAACTCCAGGTAATTGATGTGTCTGACCGCATCTGCTGGTGTCCACAGATCTCTCACCTTGAGTTTCTCCATGTGAGCGCCCCATCCCTTCTGGGATGCGTCAGTGGTGATGGTCACTGTTGGCGTTGGTGGCGTCAGAGGCCTCCCCCTTGTTATGTTCCCCATGTTCCACCATGCCATCTCTTTCTGCACTTAGAGCGTTACATCCACTGGATCCTCCCAACGACCTGTAGCTTGTGACCATTGCTCATGTAGCCATTCCTGTGAAGGTCTCATGTGTAGCCGTACATTTGGCACTAGGTGTATGCATGATGCCATCATGCCCATGATTTTGCTCGCTGTCCTCACTGTTCGAGCTTGCCCCTTCTGGTAGAGCTGCGTCTCCTTCACCAGCCTTATCGCTCTCTTCTCACTGGGGAACAACCTGCTTTGTAAGGTGTCGATCTGTGCTCCCAGGAAGATTTTTATTTGTTCTGGTTCCATTGAGGATTTCCTCCAGTGGATGGAGAATCCCAGGTTCATCAGTGTGCTGGTCACTCTCTGTGCGTGCTGCTTGCACGTTCTGTATGAGCTTGCTTTTATTAGCCAGTCGTTCAGGTAAGGGTATACGTTAATTCCTTCCCTTCGTAGGTGTGCTGCGACTGTTGCGAAAAGAAGAAATGGCCAGCAAGGGATTTTGTTTTTTAGGATTTTTTACAGCACCTTTAGGACTTGTTATTCAATCACAGTACCCAAAAGAGAATTCAATCAATGGCTGTTCAATTCAATTAAAATAAACATAGGATGTTACCACACTAACATCATGATAGAGCAAAAGTGCTCAATAAAACAAGAAACCAGGGTGTATTGTCTGAAAAATTATTATTAAATTTCGAGGCAAAATATCTGTACAAAAACAATAAATGATCATAGAAAGCAGGGTGCATACATGGATATACAATAAGGATATTCAAGGTCTTGGTCGCTTTTCCTTGGACATATCCAAATTAGAGTCCAAACTGCTGCATTTCAATAGTTGATTGGTAATAACCCAAAGTCAAAAGAAAATCAAAAAATGACCAAGGGACAAACTAAGCAGAATTGGACTAAACAGGTCGACGTTTCGGTCTTATTATAGTTATTCCTAAGACCATCATCAGGACTACAGAGTAGTATATGCGATTGATGACCCTTTATAGCAATGTAGATGATACCAGTATTATGGGTCTTGATGGCACCGGTGTTTAAAAGTGATTACACTGGAATTGTGCACAGGGATGAATCCAATGTGCCGCAGTTGCGCTTTCAACACTTTGGGCGCAGGAATGGATGGGACACGATACATCGCTCGGATCCTATGCTTGTTGATGTCTCTCGGATGATTAATTCCAACTTATACTTATTGATAGTCGATCAACAATCAAAACTGGACCACTTATCGTGTCCCATCCATTCCTGCGCCCAAAGTGTTGAAAGCGCAACTGCGGCACATTGGATTCATCCCTGTGCACAATTCCAGTGTAATCACTTTTAAACACCGGTGCCATCAAGACCCATAATACTGGTATCATCTACATTGCTATAAAGGGTCATCAATCGCATATACTACTCTGTAGTCCTGATGATGGTCTTAGGAATAACTATAATAAGACCGAAACGTCGACCTGTTTAGTCCAATTCTGCTTAGTTTGTCCCTTGGTCATTTTTTGATTTTCTTTTGACTTTGGGTTATTACCAATCAACTATTGAAATGCAGCAGTTTGGACTCTAATTTGGATATGTCCAAGGAAAAGCGACCAAGACCTTGAATATCCTTATTGTATATCCATGTATGCACCCTGCTTTCTATGATCATTTATTGTTTTTGTACAGATATTTTGCCTCGAAATTTAATAATAATTTTTCAGACAATACACCCTGGTTTCTTGTTTTATTGAGCACTTTTGCTCTATCATGATGTTAGTGTGGTAACATCCTATGTTTATTTTAATTGAATTGAACAGCCATTGATTGAATTCTCTTTTGGGTACTGTGATTGAATAACAAGTCCTAAAGGTGCTGTAAAAAATCCTAAAAAACAAAATCCCTTGCTGGCCATTTCTTCTATTAACCTTGCCCAAGCCCGCAAGGGTATATTGGGTTGCTCACCCTTGTATACAGCGACTGTTGCGAGGCACTTTGTGAAGACCCTTGGTGCCGATTTGAGGCCGAACGCCAGGGTTGTGAACTGGTAGTGGTCTTCTCCGATGATGAATCTGAGCAGATGCTTGTGCCCTCTGTTCATTGGGATGTGCAGGTAGGCATCCTTGAGGTCTATGGAGACCATGAAGTCCCCACCTTGCAATTAAAGAAGTACCTCTTGCAGGGAGGTCATTTTGAACTTTTGCGTTCTTATGAATTTGTTTAAGAATCTTAGGTCTGGAGGAGCTTTGCGCGCATCCGAGATGGCTCTGTGAGCACAGGGCTCCAGAGACCCTCAACGCCCTCCACATATATCCTGAAAGATATCCTGATTACGAAGACGTTTCATTGGAGATGAAACTCAGCTGATGAGCTAGCTGCTTTCAAAAATTGATTCAGACTTCGGGAACCGCTGCTACGACAACCTGAACTTTTGAGGCCCACCCCATGGCGACACCGGGTGCTTGAGTCGTTGAGATGCCTAGGCAGTAGCTGAACAACAACGGCCCGACGACCTTGGCTCATTGCCTTGGAGTTAACTTTCGGTTTCGCTTTCGGTCTTTGGCCTTATCCTATCTCAAGATCGACCTGGTCACTCGAGGTCTTCCGAACTCTGTGACTCCACCGTATGCCAACGGTCGTGAGCGTCTGTGTGCTGGGCTGCAGCTGCTGGCGCCTGCCTTTGAAGACGCCGGTGGGTCGACCGAGAAGGGCCATTTTCACCAGGTCTCACAGGCCCCTCGGGGGCACATTGCCGAACATGGCGGGCAGACCAGACAACGAGAAGCGTTGGCCATTGACGTCAATTTGATCAGAGCGGACTTATCGAAGACTAACGAGAAGGTCAAATCCTTAGATCTAAAGACTTCCAGCCTTACGACCGATGTGTCCGACTTACAAACGGAGGTCGGCAATCTGCGATCCTCCAATGATCTCATGGCCCGTCGACTTGAGGATTTTGATAACAGGGCGAGACGCAATAATGTACGTATTTGTGGGGTCCCTGAAAAAATGGAAAATCCTGCCGTTGTTCTTCTTGTGGAGGACCTCATCCTAAATCACCTCGCCCACAGGGGCCTAAGTAAATTCTTCGCCGTGGAACGTGCGCACCGAGTACCTGGTGGGAAGCCAAAGCCGGGTGCCCCTCCGTGGCTGATTATCGCCAGAATTTTCAACTTCAGAGATAGAGACGCTATCCTGCAGGCATCGTGGTTGGGAGGCCCCGTGAAGTTCGAAAACACAACGGTTCGCTTTTACCCAGATTTTACCCAGTTCGTTCAGAGACAGAGGATGGGGTTTCAGGGGGTGAAGCGACGGTTGAGAGACATGGACTTGAAATACGCGATGCTATTTCCAACCAGGCTTCGTGTCGAATATGAGGACCGGACGTTTTTGTTTTATCGTCCTGAGAATGTGAGTAACTGGCTGGATACATTACCAAAGCGGAGCGATCGAACGGAGCACTCGGGTGGAGCAGAGGGTGGCGTGCCGGAGCAAGAATGACAATGTGGTCCCTGATTTCCGAACAATTAACATACCATATAGCTCGGTTTGAGTTCTTTCATACTTATGTGATCTATGGTGGGTTACCCGAGGGTGGCGGGGGGAGTGGGACTCTTTCCTCCTCTGGGTTTCTTTTTGTAGACTAGTTTACTGTTAGGGCGACAGGCACACTGCAAGTTGGGGATGTTTTTGAGTCTAACGCAGGGGTGCAGGGTGGGGGGTATTGTAACGGGTTCATGTTGGGAGGTGGAAGGGGGAGTTTGGGCATGTTTCTCTTTTTCTCAAGGCAACGTATTGTGTTATTCTTGTATCTGGGTACTGTGTTCGCTATGGGGAGGACTGTGCATTCATCCCCGGGATGGGGGTAGTGGGTTGAAAACACTATGCTGGAATGTCAATGGGTTGGGGGATAGGATAAAGCGGGTAGTAGTGCTGCAGCTGTTGAGACGCCTCTCCCCTGATGTTGTGTTGTTGCAGGAGACGCACTTGATTGGGAACACTTGTCAAGCCATGAATCGCCGAGGATATCGTCTTGCTGTACACTCTGGGCTCACTACTGGTTCAAGGGGCATGGGCATCCTAGTCAAGAACTCTCTCCCTTTGGAAATAGACAACATGATTCTTGACGAGAGGGGGTGCTACGCTGCTCTCACAGGAAGGTTGGAGGGGAGGACTGTCTCGCTGGTTTCTGTATATGTCCCGCCTGGTCTACAGACCTTGACTTTTGCTGGTCTTGGGCGTGTGGTGCTGGGGCTTCCGGATGGTATCCTGGTGTTGGGCGGAGATTTCAATTCAGTTGTCTCCGGTAGTGTAGATCGCTACCCCCCCCCAAGAGACCTCACCAGGTCAGAGTCTTGGTTAGGTGGGTTTTTAGATACACTGGGTTTGGTAGACTGTTGGAGGCTGATGCATCCGGGACAAGTACAGTACACGTTCCACTCTGGGGCCCACGGCAGTCTCTCCAGACTTGACTATGTTTTGATACCGGCGGTGCAGGCCTCCTCTGTCAGGGAGATTAGACACCTGGCCCGGGGTAGATCAGATCACTCCCCATTGTGGCTCCAGATCGGCACTAGTGTGAGTGTCGAGGGACGGGTTGCCCCGATCAATCCCTGGTATCTTCGCAACCCCAAAACCCATGCTGAATTGATAAAGTCCCTAGATCTGTACTTTGCCGAGAACGAGGGGTCCGTGTCCTCCTCAGTGTCACTGTGGGAGGCATTTAAGACTGTCATCCGAGGACAGGCATTACTGTTAATCGCTGGTGCCAAGAAAAGTAAGAATGAGGAGGTGGTCCGTCTAGAGACTGAAATAACTGAGCTAGAAAGGAATTTGGAACTGGGTGTGACTCGTAACAAGCTTCATGCTCTCAGCCTCAAACAACTGGATTATAAGGCCCAGGTGACGGATGCCGCTAAACTCATGAGTAGAGAGCAGCATGGCAGACTGTATGATGTGGGTGATAAAGCTGGGAAACTGATTGCTTGGCTGGATAAAAAGGAGAGGGCGAGTCGTGTGGTTCCCGTGATTGAGAAACTTGTCGAGGTGGCCCTTGCTATTCGCTTTCTGCGCTCGGGCAAAGCTATGGGCCCTAATGGTCTGCCCATCGAACTCTAAGTTGCGTCCTGACAAAATGGCGCCGTATCTCCGTGATATGTTTTTAGAGTCGCGAGACATCGGCTCCCTTCCTAGGGATCAGCGCCTCGCTACCATAGTGGCGATTCATAAGGAGGGGAAACCGCGTGATCGCTGTGCGTCCTACAGGTCCATTTCGCTCTTAAACGCCGAACCAAAGATTCTCGCTAAGTTGCTGGCAAACCGCTTGATAAAAGTAATTAGTGACTTGGTTTATCCGGATCAGTCCGGTTTCATCCCACATCGCAATACAGCACTCAACCTGAGGCGCTTGCACGGGGTTCTCGCGAGGGCAGCGTCGTTGCGTGAACCCGCCATTTTGGATTCTTTGGATGCTACGATGGCCTTTGATACGGTGGAGAGGCTGAACCTCTGGGCCGCTCTTGCGAATTTTGGATTTGGTTTTGGTTTCATTGGTTGGGTGAAACTTTTGTATGAGGAGCCATTGGCACAGGTGGTAGTGAATGGTCGAGTATCTAAGCCCTTTGTTCTTGGGAGGGATACACGGCAGGGCTGTCCATTGTCCCTGCTTCTTTTCGCCCTTGCCTTGGAGCCCCTGGCTGCCTGGCTGTGATGGGAGCCCTCGATTAAGGGTATTTGGTGGACCCCAGACTTCGAGGATCGCATATCGCTCTATGCTGATGACATTTTGTTGTACCTCACGTCCCCTCATAAGTCATTGAATGTATTGTTTGATGTGCTCACCTCGTTCGGAAGGAATTCCGGCCTTGTGATCAATTGGACCAAGTCCTGTGTGTATGTGCTTTCAGGTGATACCCCTCTGCCGCATCGTCGTCCCATCCAGGTGTCGCTGTCGGGATTTAAGTACTTGGGCATTTTTATATCTTTAGATCCCGTGGCTCGATATGATCGTAATCTGCTCCCTCCTCTTCAGAGGTTAAAATCGGACGTTGTGGGCTGGCTCAGGCTACCACTTTCACCACTTGGGCGCGCAGCTCTTTTTAAAATGATGTCCTTACCGCGGTTTCTATATGCGCTCCAGAATACGTTTGATGTTATTCCGGCCAGTTGTTTTCGTGAGGTGGAGAGTTTGCAGAGATTATTCATCTGGGATGGACGCTCGCGTATTGCTTTCGCCAAACTCACGCTTCCTTGGTATGACGGAGGTATCGCACTTCCGGATATCAAGCAATATTATTGGGCCTCTCAGTTGGGAGCGATTAATCATGGAATGTATGGACCAGCCCCCAACCCCGCATTTGAGATGGATAAGCACTTGTTACCGGGTGGAGACTATAACAGAGCCCTTTATTCCAAAGCAGAGGGGAGGGAACTGTTGGGACCTACCAAGATAGCGGTTCGAGTGTGGCATGATGCGAATGTGGCAACGGGATGAAAGGATCGACTGACCCGTGTGACTCTGCTTTATGCGTCTGAAAGACTGGGTTGCCTGTGGAAAACAAAAGGATTTGAAAAGTGGGATATGATTGGTATCAGAAGGGTGAGTAATCTATGGGTCAAGGGTAAATTCAAGATCTTCGAGGCACTGAAGGTAGAGTATGAGCTGAGTGATAGAGAATTCTTCCGCTATGCACAGATTACCCACGCGTTAAATTCGGTTTTTCCTAAGGGTATTGACATCCCGAATCCTCCCGACTGGAAGATCGGGTGCTGGACGGCCACGTGCCCGACAGCACTATTTCTTTGATATAGAAGAAATTAATTAATATTCGAACAGATCTGTTGGCGCGGTTCAGAGAGGTCTGGACCAGCGACGGTTTGGAGTTGGATGACAAGAACTGGCAGTCGGCGCTATCCTCGCCGAAGGAGGTTGCCATTCTGGCCCGCCTCCCACTCGTTCAACTTAAAATCCTACATCGGATATATGTCACTGACCCGCGCTTGATTCATATGGGTTATTCAGTGGATGGGCTATGTAAGCGTGGTTGTGGACTGGTTGGAACCTTCTCCCATATAATTTGGGAGTGCCCGAGGGTGGCGGCGTTCTGGAATCGTGTACATGCAGTGATGGAAAGAGTCACGGGGTGGCATTATTACCCGAAGCGAGGCGTTGTCTGTTGAATGTCTGGGAACCGAATGACTATGATGTTGCACAGACGCAGTGGGCGACCCTTGGTAATATGATTGCTAAAAGAGACATTGCGCAGCTGTGGGGTTCCCAGCGGCCGCCCACGGTCTTGGCATGGAAGGAGAATATGGACTGGTGTATGTTCAGGGAGAAGACGGTGTATGTGACACGGGGTAAACCCAGGAAATTGAATAAAATTTGGAGCCAATGGAACTCCCGTGGAAATATATGCACGCCTCCATTCGCAGAAACCCCAGAGGTTTCCCTTTCCCCCTGACCTGGCATTCCAAGTCTGGTGTAGCCTTTATGAACATTGATCTTGTTTCCTCACTCACACCATCCCCAGCATTAATTATGTCTGTATTATATTGTACTGCAATTTCCTTCCTCCTTTAACACATGTCCGACTGTATTGTTTTATTGCCTTGTATTTAAGTTTCTTCCTAATAAAATAAAAATTATACAAAAAAAAAAAGAATCTTAGGTCCAGGATGGGTCTCATAGTTTCGTCTACCTTTGGTACCAAGAAGTATGTTGAGTACACGCCCTTGTTCCTTTCTCTGTAAGGCACTGGTTCTATGGCCTGCTTTTGCAGGAGCTCCTTTGCTTCCTCTTGAAGGAGCTCTAGCGCCCTTCTTTTCGGCTTTCTGTTAGTTGGTTTCCCTTCCAACTCTTTGCAGTACCCGAACTGTATGATGTCGAGTAGCCATTTGTCTGAAGTTATTCTCTTCCACTCCTGGAACAAGTGCTTTAGTCTTCCTCCCACTGGTCTTACATGCTCGCAGTTGTTTAATTTGCGTAACTCCTGTCTGCTGTGTTTGTGCTCCACCCTGGGAGTTTTTGCTTGGGTTGGCACATGGAGCTTTATTAAGTCACTTAGAACGGGCTGCTGTCCCCACTCTTATTTTGCCCACGTCCATTCCCTCTCCCGCGAAAGGACTGGCCTCTTGGTTGGTACTGCCTGGACTGTATTTGCTGCCCCTGCTGTGCCTGGGCGTCTGCTTGGTGGGCTTGCTGGAACACCTGGTGTGATGTCCATGGCTGATTTCTTTCCCTTCCGTTAGGGCTCCGTGATGGGGTGCCGCATTTTAGTACCACTGAACTGCAATGTCCCCAAGGATTTTGCAGTCTCGTTATCCTTCTTCAGTTGGCTGAGATTCTCATCAACTGGGGCCCCGAACAACGTCTCTCCGTTGAACTGGGTGTTCAGGATGCTGTGTTGCACTTCTGGCTTGAAGCCTGAAATCCTGAGCCAGGCTCATCTTCTTTCCGTGATGCCCATCATCATGAGCCTGCTGGAGGTGTCTGCTCCATCCAGGGCAGTTTTGAGGCAAGAATTTGCCACATTTTTCCCCTCCTTGACAAGGTTTTCAGCTCTTTGCTTGAATTCCTGTGGCATGTTCTTTATTAACTGGCCCAGTTCTACCAGGATCTGGTACTGATGCCTGTTGAGCAGTGCGTTGGAATTTGCCATGCGCCAGTGCATTGCGGCATTCCGTTCAATTCTTCTCCCCACCAGGTCCATCCTCCTGCTTTGTCTGGAGGTGGCCCAGAAGTAGTAGGCACATTGGCCCTCTTCCTTGCCGTGGCTGTGATGATGGAGTCTGCTGAGACCGAGCCCTGAATGTAGGGTGGGTCCTTGGAGGAATGTTTATACTTTTTCTCTGTCCTGGGAGTGATGGCTTTGCATGTTGCAGGCTCCTTGAAAGCCTCTTTCCCTTGTGCCATGACACTTTCGAGCATGGGCAGATACTGGCTCCTGGTTTGTGTGGGGAACAGTGTTTCTAGAAAGAAGTCTGCCTTCTGCTTCTCTTCGTCGAGCTTTACTTTGAAAACTGCAGCTGCATTTCTGATGACTGTGTTGTAGACGCCGATGTCATCAGGCGGCGAGGGCCTCGAGGGATACGTGTTGACGCTTTCTTCTGGGCTCTCGGTGTCGACGTCTTGCCATTCTATTTCCTGAGTCTCTGAGGATGCAGACCCGAGGAACGTCCTGCGGTCGTCGTCCCCTTAATATTTGTAGTAGGAGGCCTCCTTTTCTTCTGGTTCGTCGAAGGCCTTGACGCTCCCCAACTGTCCTTCGACATCGTAGTCCTCCTCCTCCTTTATCTCGACCACCTGTGGCCTAGGTTTCGTCGGGATCATGAAGTCCTTCATCGTGGCGTCTAATTCCTTCTTCCGCTGCAGGATGTTCTCCATCTCGGCCTCGAGCCGTCTCTTTTTCTCTCCATTTCCGCAGCGTGGTCCGCGTCGAATGGTTCGGCCGGTCTTTTCGGCGGATAGGTCGCCGCCGAGCCGACCTTCGGCGTCAAAGGTTTCGGTGCCGAGCTGGCTTTTGGGTCCTTTGTCGGATCGGAAGTGCTCTTCGGGTCTTTTTCCCTCGGTGTCGAACGCTCCTTTTCGGGGACGTTTTCGATGTCTTTTGCTGTTCTCCAGCTCTCGGCGCTGGGGAGTCCTTCTCAGAGGATCTGCTGGGCCTGGGTGTAGCCGTGGACGCCGAAGTTTTCGGCGTCGGCGCTTTCGAGTAATTGCCCTCGTTTTTTCGAGACGCAGGGTCTCTCGGGGTTTTTGGGGCGGTAGAGACTCCTGACTTCTTAGGAGTCTTCGTATTATCGGTCTCTACGACCGTGTAGCCGTCGTCTTCGGCGGCGGCATTGTCTTCTTCGTCTGATGATAGCCCCATGTCTCAAAGGGACGGTGGCTGGCCCTTGCCCTGCATGCTGGCATTGGCTATCATCTGCCTCGCTCTAACTCGAAGAGTCTTCGGCGTGAAGGCGGAGCAGGCGTTGCAGTCCTTGCTCTCGTGGTCGACCGGTAGGCAAAGGTTGCAAACCGGGTGCTGGTCCTTCTGCGCGAACTTGTGGTGGCAGTTACAGCAGAATTTGAAAGGAGTGTTGTCCATCTCATGCGTTCAGGAGGCCCCCTGAGTGTGCATTCTCCGATGGACGTCGAAGTTCTTGAAGTTCTTCTTCTCCTTCGTTGTCCTCTTCGATGATGTAGTCTCCTGTAGTCTTTCCAATATCTTTTTGTCCAAAAGGTGTATTTTTCTTCTTTTTCCAAAAATGTCTGGAGCCCTTTCGGGAACGATCCAGACCCAACCGCTGAAAAAAGAATCTGAAGATGACGCCCAAGAGTGGGTGCTTCCGCAGGAAGCGTGCTGACGTCACCGGAAATACACCAAACGGTGGGATGTCGACGCCCACCTGGGCTACAAAAAAAAACTAAGAAAAGACTATGATTCCAGACCCAACCACAAGACCGCGGAATAATGCACAGCATAGTGAATCCAGAAAGATTCACGCTGCAAAACTTGCTCCCGCACCAGTCAAACTAAAAATACCCTTGCAAATGAAACTAAAAAGACTGCACTTTTCCTGCATCTTGTACAGCAGTATGATCCTGTTCTATTAAAGGGCCATCCTTTCAGGTAAAAAGGTAAATCCCAGGATTGTTCCCCAGATAAAAGGAAACATTTGTTACTGTGACACAAAAGAAGCAGATGAGACAGAGAAGCACCAGGGCATATGTTCCATCCTTTTGAGAGTTTACTGTGACTTGCAATAGCACTTGCTGGCTCACTCAGCCACTGGGGGAAGAAGTGTAAGAGAGGGAAATCAGCCATGAATGTGGATAGCCCCTCACTAAACCCTACAGCCCGGAGTCAGATAAGCTATATTTCTTAACTGAACAATTGAAAGTTCTTTTACGTAATCATAAACAGATATCAGTGATCTTCTACTGAATTACATATACACTGCAAATTTTATTTTGATTTGATGTGCCAGCCAAAGGTTAACAGAGGGTTTTAATAAAGGATAAAAAAACATTGCGCAGAAATTGCTCAATTTCTAAAATCAGATCACATTTTTGCTGCCAGTGGGAACAGCTTTTCATTCACCAAGATGTCCCACATCAGTCTTTTGATAAACTGCAAAAGCAAAACATTACTTACTCGAAACAATCTGTTTTCAGCTTGTAGTGCTGTAGATTCACATGCTGTCCACATTCCAGCAATCTAGTACTGGGCTCACAATGTTCCAACATGTTTTTATTCAAAGAAGGGGTTTCACACTTTTGAGCTGACTTGGGATACCTCCCATGAAACCCACAATGCAACAGACTAGATAAGGACATGTAAGGAGATGGAAGGCATTATAAAGTCTGTGTATTGGGAAAGTAACAGCAAGTTACTAAGATGAGTGAAAAGATATTATCAATGTTAGACTGCTTCCTGGCTGCTTAAATTGACAAAGGCAGGAAGAGCACAAATGAATCTGTAGCACTACAATCCACAAACTAATTGTTACATGCAAGTACTGCTTTCCATTAGCAACTTGTGCGCCTTTAGATCACAATCTTAGCAGAGTGAAAAGTAAAATTCAAATCCTCAAAATGGCGGCTTGTGAGCAGAAGTGTAAGATCCCTGGAACAAGGTTCTCTGGGTCTTATACCACACAAAAGTGCACGTCTAAATCAATCAAAACCTATGGTTAATGTAGCTAATCAAGACAGAAGCAAGCAAAGCCTTTCAGAATGAAAACTATTGTATTCCTTTAGAACCCCTTTGGTTAGTGTTATAAATGTACAATTGTGTAAATGGTACAGTACTCGTAGGTGCAGCTGTGTGAACAATAAATTATGATACACACCTATACAATCATGTAGCATGTCCTTGATTTATCACACATCTACAATTCAATGTAGAGTTTTAATCCTTGTGTTCTGATTGAATCAAACATGGGCAATTTCTGAAATTATGTTGACGTTTTGGCTAACACTCTAATTTTGGTCGGTGTTCTCAGTGTCATCTGGCACAAACACATGAGTGAGGCAGTGATCCTAAAGCATGCTGAGGTAGTCAGACTACAATGCCAAAGCAATGGCTCATCACAAAAACAGATTAATCTTGGATTGAGTTGGGAGATAAAGGTCAGAATTTCTTATTTGCCCGATTTTGAAGCCAAGCGGTTCTCAACAAGTTCTGCTTGGGTGGGCGCATGTGAATTTACAGCACTACATGCCAAGAACAGATGCTTACAGGATAAGTAACAGAATCCATTAGAGCCATGTTTGGCTGTAGACACACAAGCTTTGCATAGACTGTACAGCAGTGTCCTCCAAAAGCATTGGCTAACCAGTGGATGTTGCAGTTGTTTGAAAAAGTATATGTAGCACTGCCTGTCCCACATTAGCTTATTGGTATGCTAGAACATCCACATAATAGTGCTGAGTGAAAGTGTGTGGTGTAGATCATGTAGCTGCTTTACATATGTCCGCTATTTGGATGTTGCCCAAGAAAGTCACTGATGCCCTTATTACAAGTAGAGTGTGCTCTAGGGGGTATAAAAAAATATTTGGCTTTGAAATAGCACGTTTGAATACATTTAACAAGCCATCTGGAAATGCCGGATTTTGAAATGGGCTTTCCTTTATGAGGGGGTTGAAAAGAAACATAGTTGTTTAGTTTTGCCAAAGTCTTTTGTCCTGTCAATATAATACATTAATGCTCTTTTGACAACTAGTGTATAAAGAGCTGTTTCTGCCACAGAATCTGGTTGGAGAAAAATAAACATTACTTCAACTGATTAGTTAATGTAGAAAGGGGACACTAACTTTGCAAGGAATTAAGAGCCACCCTATCCCTATGTAGTTGGAAACACGGTTCTTCTAAAGTTAGTGTCTAGAGCTCACTGACAAGCCTTAGTGAAGTAATGGCAATTAAGAAAGTAACCTTCCAGGATAGAAACTGGAGGGGGCAATTGTGCAATGGTTCAAAGTTTGGACCCATACGCCTTGTGAGAACGATTTTGGGATTCCATGCAGGTGGGACTCTAGTTTGTATTACGCTTTTAAAGCCTGCCATTAAAGCCTCAATAACTAGCACTTTGAACAAGGGTAAGTGTTGCCAAATTTATAGATAGTTAGCCACTGGCACAAGATGTAGACGTATGGAAGTATAAGAAAGGCCAGAGTGCTGTAAATACAAAAAGTAACAAATATTTTTTTTTTGTAAAGATGCATTGAGTGGATCTATTTTTTTGTTACAACAGTCAAAAAATAAATTTTCCAGTTGGCTAATTCGTTTTAGTGGTAGGCTTAAGTGCTTCCTTAAAAATGGTCATACATTCTGGTGTTAAATTTAGGTATCCGAATTCTAGGGTTTCGGGACCCAAATTGCAAGGTTGAAGCTTCTTGTGTTTAACTACTGAAAATTCCAGCAGTGGGATGAACCATGGTTGACGAGCCCATGTAGGAGCCACCAGAACGAGGGTGAGACGTCTGCCTGAGCTTCCAAACCAGAAATGGAAGAAGAGGGAGAGACGGAAAAGAGTAGGCAAATATCCCTGAACAATTCACCCATAGTGCATTGCCTTTGGATAGTGGGTGTGAGAACCTGGAGGAAAAGTTTGGGCATTTTGCATTCTCTGCGATCGCAAAGAGGTCTATTTCTGGATACCCCCACTTGTAGAAGTATGGGAGGAGGACTTGTGGGTGGAGTTCCCACTTGTGTACTTATTGCCCCATGCTGCTGAGGTCAGCAAAATAATGGTCTGTACCCGGAAGAAGTTCCGCTAACAGATGGATTTTGTTGATGTATCGCCCAATGCCAGTTGGTCGGAGAGAGGCGTGCCATCTGTAGAGAATGCCCCCCCTGTTTTTGTACATAGTACATGGCTGTCATATTGTCTGTCCGGACTGAGGCAACCTTGTCTGTGAGGTGAGGTAGAAATGCTTTCAGCACTAGGTGAACAGTTTGAAGCTCTAGGTAGTTGATCTAGAGGTTCGGTTATTTGGTGTCCCAGAGACACTGAACTATTAGATCTTGGAGGTGAGCACCCCACCCTGTGAGGAATGAGTCTGCTGTTAGTATGACTTGTGGAACACGGTCGATGAACGGTAGCTCTTTTAACGAGTTTTACGTGTTCCGCCACTGCAGAGAGTGATGAGGGTAGCTGTATACCAACACTAGATTGCTCAGTTGACCCTGTTACTAAGCCTACTTTCGTGCCAAACATTCTTGTAGAGGACGTATATTCAGTCTTGCACGAGGCACTATGGGGATGCATGATGCGATAACTCCCAAAAGCAAACATGAAAGTTTTGACTGCCAAGTATTGATTGGCTTTAGACTGTGGTAGCAGTGTTTGAAAATGTTGAATTCTGGCTGCATTTGGATAGGCTAAACCTAACAGAGTGTTGAGCATAGCCCATAGGTATGGTTGTAGCTGTGAAGTTTGAAAATGGGACTTTTGAACATTGATAGTGACCCCCAGTTCATATAGGAGGCTTATAGTAATAGCAGTGTGTGGACGACACAACAGAAGGTGTGTACGAGCTTTGATAAGCCAGTTGTCTAGATAAGGTAAGACATGAATGTTCTGTCTGTGTAAATGTGCTGCTACTACTGCTAAGCACTTTGTGAACACACTTGGTGCAGAGGTGACTCTGAATGGAGGGCACTTGAATTGGTAATGCTTTCCTGCTATCCCCAAATGGAGGTATTTGTGATGTGATATGTGAATGGAAATGTTAAGGTATGCATCCTTTAAGTCTAGTGCTGATTAAGTCGCCTTGCTGTAGAAAAGGAAGGACATATTGAAGTGTGACTGAAGGGTGACCATATGGAAATGCTCTGGTAGCATGTAGTGATTCAGATGCTGTTTATCTAAAATTGGCTGCAGGGAGCCGTCCATTTTGGGAATAAGTAAGTACAGGAAGAAAACCCCTGACCGTTGATGTTATAGATAAACTAGCTCTATAGCTCCTTTAGTAAGAGAGCTTGCACTTCCTGTTTGAGCAGTAGTTGATGTTCCCGAGAGAGAGTCTGTGGGTGCGAGGTGAAATACTGGGAGAAGTGTTGATGAGCTCGAGGCAATAACTATGTTGGATAATGACCAACACCCGCCAGTCCTATGTTATGAACTGCCAGGTTGGGAGAAACTGCTGCAATCGACCCCAGAAATGTATAGAATGATTGTACGAAGAATAAGCGAGTCACTGCTTGTTACCTGAGAGGGCATTGTGGGTTGGTGTACCTTTGCCCCGCCTTTGACGTTTTTACCCCTGTGGTTGCCTCCGAAATACCCTCAAGATGGAGAGGTGTGGGTTTGTGATCTGAAGGAGGATGCAGAGGCATCCCTAGATGTTGTTTTGGAACCTGCTCTATAAGAAAAGAGATGAAAGGAGCCCAGAGTAGTGGATGTTTGAAGTGCCCCCATAGATTTGGCAGTCTCAGTGTCTTTTTCATCTTCTCCAATGACTTGTCTACTTGTGGGCTGAAGAGTTGATTCTTATCAAACGGGACAGCGTAAAGTTTGCTGGACTTCTGGTTTAAATCCAGAGAAAAGCAGTCAGCCATGCCTCCGTAGGAGGACAATTGTAGTGAAGCCTTTGATGGTGGTATCTGCAGAGTCCAATGCACATCTAATGGAGGAGTTGGAAATGAACTTTTCATCCTGAACCAGTTATTGCCCTTTATGTTCCTCTGTGAGATTTTGGAGGTGTTCTCCTCCCACTGAGCTCTGTCATATCTGGCTAATATTCCCTGTGTATTTACAGCTCGCCAATGACTGGCGGATTGAGCTGCAAACCGTTCGCCTGATACATCAATAAGTTTCAATTCCTTATTAGGAGGTGGTGCGTCGGCTGTAGTTTGTGAGTTAGCAAGTTTACAACCAAGTGATAGTGATCCCTAGAGTGATGGGGAACACACAGTGTTGTTTAAATGCCCCTCACACACCAACAGGCCCCTTGGTGTCATGCTTCATCATCGGGGCCTTCGCACCCCTCTACGGGATGCGGCGTGCTGCGACTCGCGAATACGCAGGAGCACTTGAAGTGAACTATGTGTGGGGGTGTGTGTTATATACCAAGATGTGAGTGAGGTGAGGTGAAAAAAAAGTGAATTAAAAAATACCTGGCACGTGGGAAGAAAAAAACTTTATTAAATCCCCGGCTGGTATTATTAAAATTAAAGTGCAGGGCGTGGTTTCAAAAGATACGTGTTAGGGTATCAAACCACTGTGTTAAAAGTCAACATGTTTCGGAGGTCAAAGCCCCCTTCTTCAGGACAAGGGTAAAAAGCACTTATCCTCGCCTTACTCACATGTAAGATGTAAAAGCCTGCCTTCCCTCAACGCGGCTCCGATCCTTCATCGGAGCCGCGTTGAGGGAAGGCAGGCGATTAGCTGTTGCTGTAACCGTTTCTGATTAGAAAGGAAGGATTCCCCAATATACGTTAAAAGGCTCATGAAGTCCTGTATTTGGGAACTTAAAAGTTCTTACGCCAACTGGGCGCAACTACACTCACTTACATATAAAACATTGTGAGGAACATTACACATTGTGGTAATTTTTATTTTCACTTTTACATCTTACATGTGAGTAAGGCGAGGATAAGTGCTTTTTACCCTTGTCCTGAAGAAGGGGGCTTTGACCTCCGAAACATGTTGACTTTTAACACAGTGGTTTGATACCCTAACACGTATCTTTTGAAACCACGCCCTGCACTTTAATTTTAATAATTCCAGCCGGGGATTTAATAAAGTTTTTTTCTTCCCACGTGCCAGGTATTTTTTAATTCACATTTTTTCACCTCACCTCACTCACATCTTGGTATATAACACACACCCCCACACATAGTTCACTTCAAGTGCTCCTGCGTATTCGCGAGTCGCAGCACGCCGCATCCCGTAGAGGGGTGCGAAGGCCCCGATGATGAAGCATGACACCAAGGGGCCTGTTGGTGTGTGAGGGGCATTTAAACAACACTGTGTGTTCCCCATCACTCTAGGGATCACTATCACTTGAGTGGATTCCACTTTGTTTATTTACATGACTTGGGAGACTGAATCCACTGACTCTCTCTCTCTCCCCCCTCCTGTTAAAATTTGTTTAGCAAGTTTACAGGCATTTGAAATAATTAGGGAGTCTAGTTGAAGCTGGCCTCGAATAAAAATTAGGTAAGTTGGTGAAGCCTTATATTTCTTATGTATCCTAGGGGTGATAACGTGAGCCCGGGGAGGATCCTTAAAAATATCATCTGCATGGCGCATCATCTTTTAGCATTGGAAGAGATTGAGATTCTTTATGCAGTGTAACCTCTTGGTTTTCCGTTGTCCAAGCAATAAGGGGAGGGGAGGGGAGGGGGGGGGGGGGTCAATGTGATAATCCTGCTTGAGGGCTGGTAGTGATGGTGCACCATAAGTGTCATCATCCTACCCTCCATCCGCTTCAGTATGTGGAGATCCCAGCGGTGTAATATTTAAGGGATTCTGTGGTGAGTGAGGTACAGGTGGTGGTATGCAATATGAAGGAGGAGGAATAGGGTGCAGAGTTCTGAGAGCCTTGCCCTTTTTCTTCTACTTCGTAGGTATTGGCAAATCAATGGATTCTTGGAAAGAAGTCTGCTGCTTGGTAGAAGGCACTGACACAGTCTTTGCAATAATGTGGCCAGTCTATGGATGGATATGGATCAGTTTTAGTTTCAGATCGAGTCTCTCCTGCATCATCTCCACAATAGCTCTGAGAGTGTAGCGGGAGCAGATTTTGGTATTTAAGGTTTCGGAACCGAACTTAATTTGTAGAGTTGGAGTGGTCGGAGCTGAAAAGGTGGACTCTCAGCCTGATGCAGAACTGGTAGGCTTCACATGTGCTATGGTTCCTGAGCCCCAAGGGGTGGGCAGCTGAAGCCGAATCTCTGTACCCACCATGGTCAGATGACAGTGGTGGGCCGGAAGCCTTTTGTTTTGTGGGAGCCCGACGTTTTAGATTAGGCAGGTGAGGGATTTGAGTACTTACGACACCTTAAACCAGTGACCGATCCAAGTTGATCTTCAAGTCAGAGTCTGAATTTCAAACCGAAAAGGTCCATTCTTCTTCGGCCGCTGAGGCCTCGAGATCTTCCTCTTCTTGTTCGATATCTTCCTGTCCAAAGATTTCGAGTGTGTGTTCGATTTTATGTCTCAGCATTTCTCTGGGTCTTGACAGACTGCCCCACGGGGTCATTTTTGATCAAATGACCAACAAGCCTCACAATTTTCTTCTCTCTGCTTGGCGTTAAAGCACAGATTGCAGACCTCGTGAAGATCGGTCTGCGGGTACTAGGAATGGCACTGGGCGCATTATTGGAAAGGAATCAGTTCCATTAGCAGAGTATCATCGACTGAGTTGAATGAGAGTAAAGGGTAGCCCTAGCGGGCGAAGACTGAAAGCCGCGATCGAAACGGGCATACCAAATGAATTAAAGTTTTTCGAACTTCGATTCACGATGAAAGAAATCACGCTTGAAATAAAACCAACAAGAGTAGAATGGATTACGCACCAAAAAGATCCAGCAATACACGTCCGAACCTGATGGCAGAAAGAAAACAACCTAACTATTGTGTCTATGCTCATGCGCTCTATTACCAAGAGGGGGAGTCACCTTACTTTGTGACTCGAAAGACTTCTTCAAAGAAAAACAACTTGCACACATTCGGACCCAACACTAGATGGCAGGAGAATGCAAAGCATGTGTATCTTCTACAGACACACATGCCTCAAACAAACCTATTTCTGGAAAGACCCAAATCAGAATGATGATGGGCAATACATAGCCTATGACCAATTTGTGATTTTCTTTGAGACATCTACTGAGAAAATGTATTCTTTTGGATGCAGTAACAGACCTTGATGATGATTGAGCATGTCTGGACACATCTATTGCTTTTCTTATGAGTGACTGGACATTTTTAATATCAGCACAATAAACAGTGATGTTGAGGAACAAATAAACCCAAAGTATTCATAGGATACATTGGATTACTCCTATGCAGTGGTACCTAGTCCCATCTCATTATTATATACTTAAACAAAGTCACATACCAACGCTTACTGATCGTAACCAATACTTATTTCTTTTAAGTGGTTTACTGTTTAAGATTGGTTGTACATTTTTCTTAATTTGTCATTTGTTAAATCAACATGGAACAACAAATACATACATACATCTTTTTCCGGCGTGCATGTTAAATTTTTTATTTAATCAGGACAGGGGTGTAAGAAACAACTATGAAGTATTGTCCCAGATGCGTTAATGGTATTTCGCTAGTTTTTTATGTCTATGATGCTGCCAATGATGTGACTGGGGGTACCTCAAGTTGGGCAATGGTGGGAGTTTTAAGACGGCTGGAGTCCCGCGTATGAGTTTGCCTTAGTGAACCAGGAGGCACAGAACGTGCCAGGGTAGAAACCAGCGGAATACCAGTGTTTGCGCGAATGAGACCGATATAGGGCGTCCTTGCACAGGACGAGAACGATTTTGAGAGATATATGTGGCTTAAAGAAGTCCTGAGTTGACAGCAGGTGGGACTCCAGGATCAGCCGGTAGACTAAGAGGATGGCTTTGTAGTATTTACGCATCTGGGACAGTACTTCATAAATGTTCCTTACCCCCCCTGTCGTGATGAGGCCTAAGAAATAAGACTGACATGCGTCAACAGACAAGGAAGGAAGAATCTCTTAAATCAAAATTATTGCACTAAAATTGGACATGCATACCAGAAAAAGATGTAGAGGTGGATAGGGCACCTCAAGTGTGCAAAGGACTACCTCACAGTGGACCGCAATGAACTGAGAAAGCAGACACTTTTTTTGTAATAAGGGGTTTAGGTAATTATCTTTTTGTATAATTATGTATGTATGTATGTATGTATGTATTTGTGTTTATGTTGTACTGTGTTGTTGCTCCATGTTGATTTAATGAATGACTAATTAGGAAAATGAACCACCGATCTTAATCAGTAAACCAATTAAAAGAAATAAGTATTGGTTACGATCAGGAGTAAGCGTTGGTATGAGACTTTGTTTAAGTATATATTAATGAGAAAGGACTAGGTACCACTGCATAGGGGTAATTGAATGTATCCTATGAATACTTTGGTACTATTTGTTCCTCGACATCACTGTTTATTGTGCTGATATTTGCTGCCCAGTAAGTGGAGGGCGAGTTGGGCGAACCCCATGTATACTATGGGACATTTTTAATAGGCAAGATTACCAAGACTGTCCCGCGCCAGTTAGAGCAAGGAATGTGTGTCACTGTCACCTAACGCATGTTTTACTCTAGATATGGAATCTGTGGCAGTGATGGCAAAGTAAATGCAAATTTCCACAACCAAATTAACCTTAGGGCATGGTCCAGGGACAATGATGTCGAAGTTTAGGCAGTTCGAGTTTTTGTGTGTGGCCAACAGATCTGCTACAGAGGTCTACCAAGGGTAGAAGAAACAGTTGATGATTTGGGAAGTGATCGCCCATTCCTTAGTTTTCCGGTACTCCAGGAAAACGTGTTCAACGCCCTTGGGAGGTGTTCCATCAACAAGTGCATTCGATGATTTGGCACCCAATGCCACACAGCTTGAACAATTGTGGAGAATGTGTGCACCCCGTTTTTGTATGTGATGGTGATGAAAAAGTTACTTACCTTCTATAAGGCTCTGACAGGATGGGTTGCATATAATTTTTCTATGCCGCTTTTATCCTTATGAATGTGTGGAGGATTTAGGATTCCATTGTGCCGAACGTTGCATCACCCTTCCCATCACCTTTGCATCTTTTTCTCTCATGAGGAGAGGCTTTTCTGGTTACACACAAAGCTCTCAACTTATACATCGAGCGTACAATGATTGGGCTTACTGACGCTAAAAAGGGACAGAAACCAACACTGTCTAGGTGGATAATCCCATACATAAAGTCTAGCATAGGGACACTCATCACCAATGCTGTTGAACCAGCCTTAGCTCTGGTGAAATAAGCCTATAGGCCTTCTTGAGGGCACCTTCTCGGTTAGGGCATAGCAAGTATTTATGCACAGGATGATCCCACCAAGGAATCTGCAGATAGAACTCTTTAACAGATGAACAAGTTACTTACCTTCAGTAACGCATTAGCTGGTAGAGACTAGCTGCAGATTCCTTACCTTTGAATTTCCCAGGCGTCAGGCTGGATCCGGAATCTTTTGCTGAGCAATACCCCTTGCACTTGGCGTCAAGTGGCTCCATTCAGCTCCGTGTGACGTTTGCGGCGTCAGTGTCGGTTATGACGTTGCAGTGCTTACAGAGGCGCCACCCAGCCATCACTACTTTTAGTTTCTTCCATGCCAGAAGTGCAGAGCCACGAAGTAACTGACGGAGATGTGTACAAAACTAGGACCCTGAAAAGGGGAAACAACCCTAGTCCTACAATATCAGTATGGAAAGCGGGGATGCATGGGTGGGGCTGTAAAGAATCATCTGCAGCTAGATAGTCTCTACCAGAAAATGCATTACCGAAGTTAAGTAACTTTTTTATCCGATAGAGACTTCTAACTTCAGATACCTTACCTTTGAATCAGATACCCCAGTCATTCCATCCTAAACTAAAAAGTCTTGCAGGACCAAACGGGCAAAATGTCCGTCCCAGCGCACTTGACCATCAAGGCAGTAATGTTTTGCAAACATGAGCAAAGAAGCCCATATCGCTGCCTGACAGATGTCTTGGACCGGGACACCCCAAGCCAAGGCTGTAGTTGCAGCCTTTCGCCTGGTGGAACATGCTCTTAATCCCTCAGGGGGCTGCTTCTTTGCCAAGGCATAACTGATCTTGATGCAGAGAATGACCCTTTCCTGCACTGCCCTTCTCTTCTTTGCTCCCACGTACCCCACAAAGAGTTGGTCATCCACCGGAACTCTTTTGTGCGGTCAAGGTAGACCGACACCGCTCTTTTTGGGTCCAGTCGGTAGAGACGCTCCTCTTCCTTAGAAGGATGCAGGGGAGCAAAGAAGGTGGGAAAAGTAATGGATTGACCCTGATGGAATGGGTTCAAGACATTTGGTAGGAAGGATGCCCTGGTGCAAAGCCCCACCTTGTCCGGAAAGCACATAAGATAGGAGGGCAATCAGGAGAACACCTGCAAATCACTCACCCTCCTGCCAGATTTAATTGCCACTACGCAGGCTGTTTTGATGATCAACAGCCGGAGGGGGCCATTGTGCAAAGGCTCGAGGGGAGCACACATCAGATAGATAAGGATACAAATTAAGGTCCCATGACAAAGGGCGTGGGTGGAAACAAGTGAGAAATCCCTTTTAAAAATCTATTTACAAAAGGAGATTTGAAGAGAGAGGCCTGGTCTGGCAGCCGCAAAAAAAGCAGACCCAGCAGAAAGGTAACCCTTGAGAGTTCCCAAGGCAGAGCACTGCTGGGCAAAGGTTAGAATGAATAAAAGGACAGTAGAAAGAGAAGAAGAGAGAAGGTCAATGGTTCTTTCTGTACATTATAATTAAAATTTCTGCCAACGGCAGGCATATACTGTCTTAGTGGAGGGCCGCCTGGCCACCAAGATAACTTTGCAAACTTCTGGAGGAAGGTCAAAAGCTATCAACTGTCGCCACTCAATCTCCAAGCATGAATGCGCAAAGTTGACCTGTTCGGGTGGAGAACCCTCCCCTGCTGCTGCGACAGTCTATCCTCTCAAAGGGGCAGCCTGATAAGAGGATCAACACTATCTCAGAAGCTCAGGATACCAGACTCTCCTTGCCAAGTCCGGAGCCACAAGTGTTATGCTCCATATAGGTACCCCAATATATGCTCCGGTAGTCACCTAAACTTTCACCTATATTCTCCCCTACCATTACACAGCATAACAGTTCTTAGTACTGACCTTTTACCTAGTTACGGTTATGTCCAAAGATGACATGGGGTTTTCTCAGAAAAGCTTAAGCCTCATTCATTACGCATGAGGATTCATGAAATCACAACAGGACAGCAGGCCTACCATCTCCGGCATAATAACTATGTATAAGGGTCCTTCCTGCTGTCATCCTAGCCCGACATGACACAGCAATGTATATCCCCAGGGGGTACCACTGTGGGTATATATACATCATCTCTTGCTGAGATAGTCAGAGGAGAAAAGGACTTCCATGCCGACACACTGACGCAAGACGCTGAGGCTCCTCAGCACTCCGACACTCCATCTCGCTGTGGTCTGACATCCCTTGCGGGGTGTCCATCTCAACACCAAGATGGGGTCCCACAGTCTCTCACTTCAGGTAATGAGGTTGACTTTATCGTAGAGGGATTCTTGGCCTTCACACACACATACATGCTAGGTACACTTAGGTATGTCAAGTTAGGGTCGCATTGTAGGAGTATGCATTTTTACTGTCATGTATTTTATATACTTATTTAAGAGTTTAATATAGCGCTGACCAGACCCCAAGTATCAGGGCACTTTACAACATTTACAGTGAATAAATCAAACAAACAATATAACAATAATACACACATTGACTTGTGACTTATCCAGTTCAGGGAGCGGGGGACACAAGATCAAGTCGGGAGGGGGGAGAGGTGGAAGCCTTTTTGTCAAAGTGGCACTGAGCTGCAATGACCAAGATTTTCCGTTTGGCGGCAGCTATCCATTCGGAAGAGATCGGTTGAGAAAGAGGTCTTTGAGCTGGCTTTTGAATTTTAAAAAGGAGGGGATGGTCCTGATACGGACTGGGATGGAGTTCCAGATTTTGGGTGCATTTCCTGTGAAGGATCGAGAGAAGGTTTTTTGTTTGCAAGTTTGCGGAGGAATAAGAAGTAGAGTGTTAGTACTCCTGAGGTTTCTTATCTGACCGGCCTTCTTGCCTGTATTCATTGTTCTAGCACAATGGGAGAAATCTACCATCCTTTTACTTTGTTAGTGATTATAATCATTTATATCTGTTACTGTCTAATGATTGTTTCAGCACACCTATTTACATTAGAATGACGCTGGTTCAACAAATGCTTATTGAGGAACGTCCCCACCGTTTATTCTGTGCATCTCTCGGAGACAAAGTGAGCACAAGTGACTGAGCGACAAGTAGCACGGTTTCCACAATTCTAAAGGATCAGGGTTGTCTTGTTCGATAATTGCCAAGCACTATTCTCTTCTTGGTAAGAATGGTTTCTAGTGGCCCTGTGAGTTATCTGGTATGCAGGCTAACATATTCGGTAGGGGTGTCTAGAATCAGTCTGACTCCAATCCTACAGTACAGGATGTCTAAACGTGCAGATCCTATATAGGTTTATATGAACTACACAACATGGCGCTGCCAACGTTGGTTTGGCACTTGTTTAACAGTCAAATCAGAGAAGTTCAGTCGTTTCTCAGAGACTCCTACTCACATTTTCCCAGAGAAGTCTGGAGTGGGAAGGGAATTATCTGCCACAGCTGTGTAGGCAAAAATTCAAATGTATTGGCTGTAGGTTTATCAAGCATGAAGGACAAACAGTTCCTATTGTGCATAAAACCTTATCTCAGTTTCCTTGAAACTCTTCCTTGAAACCTTTGTCCATAATGGCTGACTAAAACGCTGTTGGACGAGCATAGCCTGTTGCAGTCAGGGAAGAAGGAATAGAAGGTGAAATAAACATTTCAGAAAACCTTAGGTATGCCCTTACTCAAAAGCGAATAGACTACGGAGTCACAGCTAGGGGTGGGACTGTAACCTTCGTGATTGAGGCTCACAAGCCATCTAGAACCAAGGTATTCTATTCATGGGTTCAATTCCCACAAGCAGATGCACAATCACATAAATTTCATTCGTACACTGAAGACGAAACACCAAATTAATACTGTCCGTATGAGGACACTGAAATTCCGCTCACCTACCAGGAGCATATAAACTGGTTTAAAGGTACTCTTCCCCATGCAAAAGACAAGGCAAGACTAGGTCAACTTGGAAAAGATGGAGCCACTTGGCCAGTCCTTGCGGCTTACACATCGCATCCAGAGAGTGACACAATGCCAGTAGCAGTTCTACGTCTACTTCATAAAGAAATATTAACATTTTAAAGAAACCCGACACAATTTGTGATGAGAAGATTTACACTTCAGCCCAAAAGAGCTACACAAGCAGTACAAATTCAGAGTCCTACAACTAAAATCACACCACAAATGCTATACGTAGTTATGGGTAGAATGCCCACTAAACGTGAGCAAATGCCATTCTGGATAGCTCATAAAATAACACAGCTAAAGGCAGTATTTCAACACACATGCCCTCAAGAAAAACACAAAATGCCAGCAACATGCGTACCAATGGGGATAGCTCTTCAGATAGAGGATTGTACAACTTGGGGTACAGTTTTCACTGCTATATATACCAAAACTCACGGTATCCAATCATTAGAAGTAATACCAGACGTATTAAGACAAACACTGTATGGAGCAGAATCTGCTCTGAATTTAGGGAGGAAATTATTAGGTAATTTTGCCCAGGTATCAGATATAATACTAGCAAATATAAACGGGGAGGCAGCAGCAGCGGCAATACGCCAACCCCTAAGAGATTTCACTCCTTTACAACAGGAACGTGAATCACCAAAAATTCTCACTGACCCGTATACTGAATTAGGTAGAGATAATTTGGGAGCTAGAGCAGCAAAACCTCAAGTCATGGGTGAACCTGAAAAGGATAACACCAAGCAAGAACGTTATTCTTCCAAGAACAAATGAGATAATAACAATAAACAACAAAAAATGTGAGAAAGTAGATCTCAATCCAGGAGTGGGTCTCCTCAACAGGAGCCCTCCGAAAGGAAATATAACCTTAGGAATAGGGATAACATTAAAAAACCTGACAGGTATTAGGATACTGATATACGTGCCTCTCGTTCCTTTCGGGGTTCACCAAGAAACTCTGAGTGAAGGATGGTCAGAACACAGACAAGAAGAGCGAACAAAGTCCAGAGACGTGCCAAGCACTTCAAGCTACCCTTCCAAAAAAGAAGACAAGTCAAATCTATACCTCAATTTAAAAAGAAGAAAGTAGCAGAACTGAAAGTTAGACATGCCCAGAATTCTGAAGACTTCACGTCTGAACAGGGAATGGGCTCAGACGATGCGAGACAGCGCAGCAGAAGTAACAATAACTTGCAAAAACCTGATGGAATTTCAGGTTACAGCAGAGTTGAATGAGCACATCCCGGTGGAAAATTGTTACCGATTGCCCAAAGGAAAAAAACTGTAATTTTACCAGATTTTTCCAATCACGTTCCAATTTACTTAAAACACACATACAAGTGGGAGTGGGCAGTAGCCCTTGCTCTAACACTATATTGCAACCATGTTGGGTGGGATGCTGAGTTACCACACCATGAAATCCCAGTAAAAACTAGTCCAGCTCCACAGAGACAGTACCCAATAAAACAAGAAGCCAAAAAACAGGCCAGGGAGATCTTAAATCAACTTGAATACCAGAGTGTAATAGAACCTTGCACCTCTGCAATGAATAATCCTTAGTTTCCCGCAATGAAACCCGATAATTCATACCTTCTAGTTTTAGACCATAGACATATGAACACATGCACAAAAACATTTGCAGTACAGAATGCACACAGTGCTGCATTAATGAATAACATTGTGCGGAAAAATACAAAACACTAGGTATCTCAAATGGATTTTTCTGCCAAAATATAGTACCTCAAGCAGGTATTTAACAGCATTCTCAGCGCTAGGTTTCCAGCGTCAATTTTTGTCAATGCCCTCAAGGGTATAAGAATAGCCCCGGGTTGTTCAGCGCTAGGGTAGCAGAGTTACTTCAAAATTTGAATGAAAAGGCATTGTCCAATGTAGATGAAATTTATCTGACGGATGATGATTTACAGGATCACTTGACTAGGGTGAGCACCATCATTTTGGGATTCGCCTCGGAGGGCTACAAATTCAACCAAAAAAACAAAAACAAATGCCCACCTCAATGTCCTATTTTTGGGATAAAAGTTATCAAGTGAAGGAAATAGCCTGGCAGCTAAGGTTTTAGAAAAATGCGCGCTGCTTTAACCTCCTAAATATTTGAAAAACGTACAATCCATATTGGGATTTTTACATTTTGGCAGAACATACATTTTAGGTTACGCAGAAAGAGTAAAACCTTTCTACAACTTGATCAGACTTGATTTCTCAGTTAGGCATTGGTCACAGGAACAAACAGATCTCCTTTGTTCCCTACAAGTGGACATGATAGCTTCAAAACACTTGTAGACACACACAAACGATGCAATGTGCTGATCCGCTTTAAAGCAGGTCAATCTGGGTATACTTCTTAACCTTCAATGAAGGCGAAACTGTGCAAATAGCTTACAAATCACATTTGTACACAAACGCTGAAATGCGCTTTGCTTCTACAGAAGAAATATTGACAGCAGTACAGATCGCTGCAGTAAGAGAAAGAGTACTGGCTTAAGGAACACGAATAATTGTCGTAACTCCGGTACCAGCCCTAGAGGCTGCTACAAAGGTGAGCATTCCTAATGCTAAAGCCTTACATCCAGTATGGATACAATAGGCTAATTCTCACTCTGCAACAGATGTAGAATACAGATATGACCCAAGGCTAAAATCACAAGCATTCCTGCAATATGAACAAGAATATACTCTACCAAATGAAATTATGCCTCTAGATCAGTATGGACGGACCTGCTCAGCCGCAATAGGAAGGAAACAGCAATACAGTGCTGTATGTGTGATTGTTAAAGGTCGTATGCAGGATGGCAAGTTCCATCCCAGCAATATGAAGACGCAGTCTCTAGGAGATTGCACGGCTCAGCTGGCAGAACTAAAAGCCCTATTACATGCACTCATAAATACGATTGAGAATTCCCCACACTTATAGTGTGAGATTCATTTTACGGTGTCCAGTCATACAATGAATGCCTGTACTACTGGGGTCAGAATGGGTTTAAAGGCTCAAAGGTAGCACAAAATGCTATGGGAACAGGAAGCTGAGTTGAAAAACGAACTACAAAGAGCTCAAGTGATACACACACTGAGTAATCAATGTGATGGCGCTCACGTTGAAGGGAATTCATTGGCTAATTAATGCAACGGGGGCAGTACGAACTGCTGCCGTAGCTGCAATCACTCGTTCAAAAACGAGAATAGACAGATAATGGTAGCGGTCATTGCTTCACGAAAAAACAGCAAAGCCTTACCAAAAGGTTTTCCACTCAAGTACTCCTAAAAGTTAGTTGCAAACAAAATTCCATATGCTGAGATTCCAGGAGTGGGGGATAGAGTAATGCCAAACATGGATCGCAGATTAGGTTTAATACCAGCTGCAAACGAGCGTCTAGGTTGTGCACACGCAGGGATTACAGCAACAGTTTATTTACTGAAACAACGCTATTGGTGGCCTGGTTTTAACAAAACAGACGAAGAATTTTGTCTTAAATGCGACATCTGTCAGCAGATGAAGGCTTCCACCATAGCACGTCCAGCGCAGACACCTTTACTAATATGAGACAGACCACTAGCATGTCTGTCTGGACCACTGCGGCCCCCTACATTCGGATGGGGCTTACAAGTATATCTTGGTGGCAGTGGATTCATGCTCAAGATTCCGATGGGTATGGCCTCAGCGCTAGGCTGACGCTCGAACAGTTATAAAATATTTGCAAGTCTTCATAGGGACATACGAAGTTGGCACATTACATTCAGACTATGGCCCCGCATTTAGTTCTAGGGCTTACAGGGAAGCCATGGAAGGTTTGGTTGTAGCATTGCAGGACTCTTCGTACCATCCCGTGGGAAATTCGGTTGTGGAGAGGAAAAAAAACGGACTTAAAGCAGTCTTTAACAGCAAGAGTATTAGGTTTGAGTGGTAGTTGGGTTAATCACCTATATGGGGTACAGCGTACACTCAATAACATGGCAAGACGTTCTCTAGGGGGTGTCACGCCTTATGAAGTCCTATTTGGGACGAGAATGTGGGTACCTGATCTCGATTGTGAAATCACAGTGGCAGATGAAAAACCATTTGACATCAATACCCGTTTGGTTGTTTTACAGGATCTGCATGAATCCAAAGCACTACTAAGCAACGTGCAAGTAAAACTGACCGCCATTGGTGAAGTCAAATCAGTCACAGAAATACCTGTCTTTGTCCCAAAAGTCAGGGATCTGGTCAGAGAAAAGATAGAGGACAAGAAAGAATTTGGGCCAACCTACAGAAAGCCTGTACCTGTCCTAGCTGTTAAAGGAACAAGAACAGTACTTATTCCAGCTCTTGCCAGCAAAAAAAAAAGATTAGTCTCCATTGTTCTGATAAAACCGGACTATGTGGCCGATACTGAATAGTCGGCCTAGTGGGCTCCTCGGTAGCCGACGATGATCTCTTGCTACCAAACAGGAAGTTCAGACCGAAAGACTCACAACATTCAAGAGCAGCCAATTCGAAGTGATGGAATTTCCAACAATGATATGGAGCTAGTTCCTCTGGAAACAGAACTTAAACTACAAATGAAAGACAAAAATAAATTCAGCCTAACACCGATGGCTCCATCAATATGCCTCAACAAGAGACACCTGCCAGTTCAATACAACCTGCCGAGCTACCAAAGATTGATCCAACTGCATCTGGCTACTTCATCGATTTTGATACCTTCTCACTTGATCCCAGTGAACCTGAGACCGCCTACTCCAGTTTCCCGTAAGCAACACATTTGAGAATTCTACACATTTCTGAAAAAGACTTACTTAGTGTCACCTTGGCTCCAGCTCTGAATCATAACTGGAATATTGTTTTTTCTGTTATGGATTGGCCTAGTAACTGTTTTGCTTACCCATAAATGGAAAATATCTCCCAGAACACTCTGCAGTATACAATGTGAACTTGGTCCTGAAACCTCATACATCATCTCACCGTGAACAAAGACTTGTTTTCCATGAACATTAAAGCTGTTCCAATTCCTGGTGGTATAGTTTGGGACAAGGTTGATTATGATGTATTTGGCCCTACTTTACTTTTGAAAATACCACATTTATTTAAAATATCTCTCAATGATATCATTACCTGCAGGGCATTTTCTGACTATTGGGATTTTGAAATTGTAAATATGCTGTATGGTTTAGAAAAATCTGCTGCATTTTCAAACAATGAAATGTTAGAAGATACATGGGACTTTGATAGTATGTACTGTTATCATCATTATGGTCATCATTTTTTACACAAATCGAGTTTTCCTCGTAATATTTACACATACCATCATTGGGTGCATTACCCAACACCACCAAAAGTTGGTTTGCAAATTTCTGCACAGGCAGGGTTCAACACTTCTGACTCGACCATGTATTACTATAAGGTTGCACCTACACCTGCACAGAAAAATATGCTGACCAAACCGATTTATTCTGCATCCTTTATTGTCCAACTGTCTGAACAGGGTTTCGACTTATGGAAGGACCCAATAGACAAAATTAGTCTGGGGTTCTAAAGAATGGCAAGTTCAGGGAAAAGATGCACTATTTAGAGCGTGCCTCATTCCGCTACAAATTATATTTCTGAATAAAACTGTGCAACAGACTTCCTGTCTTGGACTAGCCAAGAACAAGGATTTGAACACACCACGGTTTCCCACACCTTCACACATCAATTTTACATCGATTGGAGGGGATACAATAGATGACATCGTGCAGTACAATACATCAGACCCCAATTCGAGGGGATGGTTAATTTGGCCCAAAGACACAAATAGATAGATGTCAATCAAGATTCAGGGGTACAACCAAGGGGTTTAGTATCCATAGGCCAGACCCACAATATGTACAGAGAGAACATCTGGGGGTAGTGACATCATACAGTGTTGGGAAGTTGTGCCTCGATTGGCTAAAAACCTCAACACTGTCGCAGGTGAAGCAGCACTTTTCCTTACTCTCAGATGAGGTGGAACTAGGGGGTTTGTTATTAGGTCCCAGAAAGCCACGTCAGAAACGTTTCTATTACGCTGTCTATAATGAACTCTGAAAAATCTCTCAACAAGAAGCTGTACAGAGACTTCGTGAAATAGATAGAATTAACCTAGAAAAGGCATTAGCTGTAGTTGACAATGGTATGACTACATTAACATCCAGGATTTATTCACTAGGCAACAGTGTATCTTCTGCTATTGATATACTGGAACAGGACTTGTCTATTCTACAACACAGACAATCTCAACTACATTCTATTATATTATTAAGCTGGATTATTAAGCTGCGCGTAGATTATGTGCCTTGGCTTTTTATTAACAGTACATCCCTATTTTCTGCATACAATCTAACAGAATAACAAATTACAATGGCACAAAGGTGAGTAAAATATACAATGCTGCGTACTGAAAAACTTGACAAATTACCTTTTACTGTGGCAGAATCACGGTCCACAGAATGGTTAATTCATGGCCACAGAGCACAACCGGTCACACCTTTCCAGTTTCAATATTGCCTAGAACAGGTGGGCAGATATGAAGCGATGGGTAGGGAATTAATCAAGGAATCTTGGGAATTGCCATTCAGATTTCAATGCAGGAATGGGGACACAGAAGTCTTTCTTAGCGGTACCAACCGCAAAAATTCCTTAAGTGGATCTCTCATACGCTATCATGCTTCACGGGCCTGCAATGGTTCAGCTGCTAACTTATCCTGCCACTTGAAAGGTTCCCCAGCTGCCGTGATTAATCTGGTATTAAAGTTACTTTCAAATGGGAGTTACTTCATGCTGAATGATCATATCTTGTCAATAAGCTTCAGGGTTACTTGCTGTATGCAAGTATTGTTTCCACCGATCCATTCAGTCAGGGAGGAGCCGTTATGGCCTTCGTTCAATGTTTCCTCTATACGGTTTGATGCTCTGAGCTGAATGAAAGCCATGCTTTTACAGCAAAGTGTGCCCTTAACCTCCATCCGAGAAACTTACAATCACCAGGTTGAAAGGTCCTCTGCTGAGAAACAGGCACTGATACGAACAAACTGCCCTTTCCATTTCACAGAAATGGTCAACTTATTTTTAACATGTCTGACACAACGGGTATTGTCCACCAATTTAAGACCATAGGTTCTGGACTGCTAAGCACCTTTCAGAACAATCCTCAGAGATGTTCCCAACTTTATATACTCTGTATTTGGAAGCATTTTTGGAGGGTTTCTGCTGATCCTGTTTCTAATAGCAGGTATCTGAATGGTCATTTTTCTGCTATGCAATGGATGTCCCAGTCACCAAGGAGATGGAATGCCCGCTCTTGGAGCGCCGATACCGTGATTGATTGGTAATCCATCTAGGCACACCTTGTCTTCAAGAACTGATCGAGTCTTGGTTCTTGTCATTTAGACCAGTCTGGATCAACTGTATTCTGCCTGTCCTCCAATGCCTGTTCTGCAGACAATAAAGCATGTTGGGCCGCTGTCTAACACTTCCAACAATTCGGCCACCCGACGTTGATGCTTTACTGGACCCGATAACGGCCCATGTTCTGCAGTGTCCTCAGCGTATTCCAAGGTTGATGTCTGCATTCTTAGAGACACCACGGGATGCTTCAGCTCCTGTCGGGAAGGATACTGGCTCCACAACAAATACTCAGTCCTTGGTTGACACTAGTACAACCCCAGTAGAGGCTATGTTGAATACGGAGGAACAGCTGTGCTAGACTGATCACCTGATCTGCGAGGTGTTGCAGGGACAGTTATCTGCAATTGCAGGCAACAGTGTTGTTCCGTCTCCCAGCCAGAACACAAATATTTGGCTCATCGTGTGCTGGGAAAATTCGGCCGGTTTCAAAAACAACCAAATTTGGAATTTTAATCATTTCACTTTTTCTAACAAGTGAATGGCTTTCAGTCTCATTGTTCAGACTAAATATACAAACGTATTTAGTACAGACGTCTATCGTCTGCAAATTCATGTTTTAACATTTCCTAGATTTTTACATTTTTCAAGTACTATTTTTATGGACTTAGTTGCGTACAACATTTAGCAGTACTTTAGACTTAGTCAGAGTCAGATGAGGAATGGGTGTTCTGTTCCATATAGGTACCCCAAAATAGGCTCAGGTAGTCACCTAACTTTTCACCTATATTCTCCCTTACCATTACACTGCATAACAGTTCTTAGTACTGACCTTTTACCTAGTTACGTTAATGTTCAGAGAAGTCATGGGGTTTTCTCCGAAAAGCTTAAGCCTCATTCATTATGCATGAGGATTCCTGGAATCACAGCAGGAATAAATCTAACCATGGTTATCCTCACTGCTGAAAGAGACCTTGCGTCACTTCCAACTGGAGTCGCTATTCGTCATCAGCTAGGCATCGACGGCTGAGTTCGTCCGCCCTGGCATTCAGTGAACCTGCCAGGTGTTTAAAACACAAGGGCTATGCCCTGCTGTTCCAGCTATGTCAAGAGATGTAGGGCCTCTCGAAAAAGGGTTCACAACCCGACCCACCCCACCTTGCTTGTGTGCAGTACCACATGGCAGTGTTGTTGTCCGTGAACACCTACATTAGCTTCCCCTTGACAGAGGGAATACCTGACTTCAATGCCAACTGAATCGCTCAAAGGTCAAACAATTTTATGTGGAGCTCCGTCTCTGCCGCAGACCAGTGACCCCTAATCTCCACCTATCCCAGATGGCCGCCCCATCCAAGAAGTGACGCATCTGTCACAACTGTGAGATCTGGTTGGGGAAGGGAGAGGGGTCTGCCGTAGACCAAATCGTGGTTTGTTAACAACCACTGCAGATCTTTTGCAGTTCCTTCTGAGATCTGAACCACATCAGTGAGATTTCCCCGATGATGTGCCCATTGGAACGTTAAGTCCCACTGGAGCGCCCGCATACGCCATCTATTGTGTCTTACCAACAGGATACAGGAGGCCATGAGGCCCAACAGCCTCAGTGTCAGTCTCACCAAAATCAGGATAGAGGCAGAAACCTCAGAGTCATAACCTGAATATCCTGGACTCGCTCCTCGGGAGGATATACCTGAAACTGCACTGTGTCCAGACCAGCTCCTATGAAAGGGAGTGTGAGAAGTTGGCCTGGTATATGATGATCACTATTCTAGTGAGCACCGTGCACCAGTCCAAACGACCCCTATGGTGATTGGTTGTAAGTCAACCTTATAGACCAGCTATCCTAATGGTAGCATTGACAAAAGCAGTCTTAGGCTAAACTCAAGAGGGCATGTGAAGCCAGCTGTTTTACCATATGCAATCCTTTTGACACCAAATGAAAGGACACCACACAAGTTATATATTATAAAATATATGTATTTATTACTAGAATAATCCCCTGTACTCTTTATGAGGACAGAAGCACAAGCGTTAAACAAAGAACTTCATAGAACATACAAAAGTTGCACAAATTTGGATAGGCCCTGGTGGCCATTCAAACCATATACTAAAATAGTGGTATAAGAACCACGTCACGAACAATGGTAAGGCCTAGGGCCTTGAGAATCGCTGGGGCTACACTGGACTAACAAAGGTTAGGTCGGGGGAGGCCCACAGGATGAGGGTGCAGTGTCTATAGGCACACATGTTCACCAATAGAAGTCAATGGTGCGTAAAAGTTAGAAAGTTGCAGTTTTGGAAGTCTTCCGACTGGACTAGAACTTAACCACTTAAAACTAGGACACTAGGGATGTAAATCTCTACAGGGGCACCAGAGTACCCTCGTTACCTCACCCACAGGAAGCGGGTGTATAGGTGTCAAAGTGTGTCGGGTTTCGTCGTGGAGTTCTATGGAGCCTTGGTGAAAAGATGCTGCAGGCGACCAAGAGAGAAGAGTCCGGTTGGATCCAAGGGTGGATCGAAGATGTAGAGTACCTGAGAGCAGAGGGGGCAGAGTCTGGGTCACTAGCCAGTGACCAGGATGGAACCAGGAAGGAACCAGGCGATGTCGGGTTGTGATCAGGTGCTGTCGTGAAGTTTGTCTCCGCTGCCACGTGGACCAGGAACAATCGACGACGACCAGGAGGTGAACACAGGCTGTCCCACGAAGGCTCTCGCTGTCGGCGGTGTCGGTTCTCGAATCGGAGTCAACAGGCCTTGGCAAATACAACCCAGGCAGGAATCGGAGATGGCTTCTGAATCAGACCAGCAAGGTCTGATGGGCTGCTCCTTTTCAGAGGACCAAGGGCCAGTCTGGAGCAACCAGACCAGCAGTGAACATTCGAAGGTTCGTCGTCACAGAGGCCACTAGCCAACGGGCAAGTGACCGGACAACGCGTCAAGCAGGAAAAATGCAAAAGGGCCCCACGCAGCACTCGGTGAGTGTGGAGAGGTGATCTTCGGTGCAAAGGCTGCTCGGGCTGGGGCTTCTCAATCCCCAATGCACATCTTCAAGGGTGCCTCAGGAGCTGCACAGGAAGCACTTCGCTGGCTTTCCAAGATGGCCGGTCCCACGTCTCACATCGCCTCCACGGGTCTCAGCTTTGCTGGGCCTGTGGATCGGGTTGTTGGAAGTCTGTGAGTCCAGGTCTTGTCGGTCTCTGTCGTTCGAGCTCCGGCGGGAGCAACAACAAAGAAAACCTTTGAGCGCTGATGGTGCCTGCTTGTGCAGGGTGGTCACTCCTTGACCACAAGGGATATTCTTCAGTCTTCTACGTCGAGTAGGATGTCGTAGGATCCAGAGTTTCGTATCAAAGTTTCAGTCAGGATGATCTAAAGTCTATGGGCACAGCTCCTACCTTTATTCCAAATCAAGGGGCTGGATCACCTGCTAGGTCCCTCCTATGGGTGGGACCCAGGAAGGGGGTGGTTACACCCCTTTCCCTTTGTCCAGTTTCGTGCCAGAGCTGGGGCTGGAGTGCCCCAGCACCGGATTGAACTGGACTTTGCATGGGACACCTTGTGTGCCCCAGGCAGTGTCTAGTTTCATTCAGCCCTCCCTGCCCCAATCCACTATCTCCTGTCTGGGTGGTGCTAGCACCTCCCTGTGACAGGAAATGCAAATGCTACTTACCAGTATGCATCTGTTCTTGGCATGTAGGGCTGCTGACATTCATATCTGTGCATAGATCGCCACCTAGTGTTGGGTCCGGATGATTGCACATTGTTGTCCTGGAAGAGTCTTCGAAGTATCACGAGATAGGTGGCTCCTCCCCTGGACTACAGTGCGCATGGGCATCGCCTCCATCCCCAGATTGTTTTTAGCCATTGGCAGAGATGGAGTGAAGTATGTGAGAGATGACCATGCTGATGAGCATATGTATATATGAAGACTGCAGCTGCTACAGGCGCCGGGGAGGAGGGCGGGCGATATGAATGTCAGCAGCCCTACATGCCAAGAACAGGTGCATACTGGTAAGTAGCATTTGCAGTTCGAGGCATGTGGGCTGCTGAATTCATATCTGTGCATAGAATACATAGCAGTCCCTCCATTAACGGCGGCCGCCCGTGCCAGCTGCAGCAGTCTGAAAAAGCGTTTTTAGAACAGCCTGACCAACAGCTGCCTGCTGTTTGGAATGCACGTCTACACAGTAGTGCTTAGTGAAAGTATGTGTGGTAGACCATGTGGCTGCTCTACAGATATCTTCTAAGGGAATGTTACCTAGGAAAGCCATAGAGGCCCCTAACTTCCTAGTGGAGTGGGCCCTCGGTGGGATAGTGAGAGTGCGCTTAGCTTTAGTGTAGCAGATCTGAATGCACTTTACTATCCATCTAGCAATCCCCGCTTTGGAGATAGCGTTTCCTTTGTGTTGTGTGGCAAAAGCAACAAAAAGCTGTTTGGTTTTGCGGAAATCTTTAGTCCTGTCCACATAGTACATCAAGGCCCTTTTCACATCAAGGGTGTGGAGCATGTGCTCCGCCAGCGTCTCTGGGTTTTGGAAAAACACCGGCAATTCAATTGTTTGGTTTATGTGGAATTGTGAGACTACTTTGGGTAAGAATTTAGGGTTAGTGCGGAGCACCACCCTGTTAGCATGTACTTGGAAAAATGGTTCTTGGATGGTGAGTGCCTGCAACTCACTAACCCTCCGTAGCGATGTAATTGCTACTAAGAAAGCCACCTTCCAAGTCAGAAACTGAAGCTCACAAGAGTGCAGTGGCTCAAAAGGAGGACCCATCAGCCTTGTAAGAACCACGTTGAGGTTCCATTCCGGAGCTGGTGGAGTCCTTGGTGGAATAACCCTTTTGAGTCCTTCCAGAAAGGCCTTGATAGCAGGGACCTTAAAGAGTGACAGGTGCTGCCTATTCTGGAGGTATGCTGCCATAGCAGACAGGTGAATGCAGATGGAAGAGTACGCTAGATTACATCGATACAGGTGAAAAAGGTAACAGATGATGTTTTGAATGGAAGCATCTAGCGGGTCAATGTCGTGGTTCACACAGTAGATGACAAACCTCTTCCATTTAGCCGCATAACAAGCTCTAGTAGTGGGCTTCCTTGCCTCCCGAATGATGTCCATGCAATCGGGAGGAAGATTGAGGTAGCCAAACTCTAGGACTTCAGGAGCCAGATCGCCAGGTTGAGCTGTTGCGGATCTGGGTGCTGAATGTCGCCATGGCTCTGCGTCAGAAGGCTGGGAGTGAGATGAAGCCTTTGATGCGGTACCACGGAGAGTTCCAGAAACGTGGTGTACCATGGTTGGCGAGCCCACGTTGGAGCAACCAGGATGAGCGTCATCGAGTGTTGCCTGAGCTTGCGTGCCACCAGCGGTATCAGAGGTGCTGGGGGAAAAGCGTACGCAAATCTGCCTGACCAGTTCATCCACATCGCATTGCCCTGTGATTGGGGGTGTGGGAACCTGGCGGCGAAGCTTTGGCATTTTGCGTTCTCCTTTGTGGCGAACAGGTCTATCTCTGGATGACCCCACATTTGGAAGTACGGTCGGAGTACCGATGGATGTATCTCCCACTCGTGCATCTGATGGCTGTGCCTGCTGAGGAGGTCTGCCATCTGATTGTCCTTGCCCGGGAGGTGCTCCGCCATGAGGAAGATGTTCCTCTGAATGGCCCACTTCCACATGCTCTGAGCCAGATGAGACAGCTGTGGAGAGTGTGTGCCTCCCTGTTTCTGGATGTAGTACATGGCCGTCATGTTGTCCGTCCGGATCAACACGACCTTGTTGCACAGATGTACTTTGAACGCCTTTAAGGCCATGAAGATTGCCATCAGTTCCAACACATTGATGTGCATCTTCCTCTGCTGTAGTGTCCATAGTCCCTGCACAGTGTAATGGAGTACATGCGCTCCCCATCCCTGGAGAGAGGCGTCCGTCGTCAGGATAATCTGTGGGACAGGCTCTTGGAATGGTCGGCCTTTGCAAAGGTTTTGTGGATTCCACCAATGTAGAGAGTTGTATGCCCGACCGCTCACCAACACTAGGTCTGTCAGTTGCCCATGAGCCTGAGTCCACTGACGTGCTAGGCACTCCTGAAGCGGACGCATATGTAGTCTCGCGTGCGGGACAATGGAGATGCAGGAGGCCATCATGCCTATCAACTGCATGACACCTTCGCTGGAAGCGAGTGTTGGGGTCTGAACCGTTGGATCAGCGCCTGGATACTGGCGATTCTCACCGAATTTGGCTGCGCAGTGGCCGCCAGAGTGTTGATTGTCGCGCCCAGATACTGTCGCACGTGGGCGGGCTGGAGATGGGACTTGGGGTAGTTCAGTGAGAAACCCAGATCGTGCAGGAGATGAATGGTGCGTGACACATGGTCTACGCACTGTTGTTCCGTCCTTGCCTGAATGAGCCAGTCGTCCAGGTAAGGATAGACGTGGACGTTTTGGCGACGGAGATGCGCCGCCACAGTCGCTAGGCACTTCGTAAATACCCTTGGTGCCGTGGTGACCCCGAACGGCAGGACCTTGAACTGGTAATGCTGGTCTAAGATCGTGAATCTGAGATACTTCCTGTGGGAAGGATGTAGGGGGATATGAAAATAGGCATCTTTCAGATCCAGTGTAGCCAGAAAATCCCCCTGCTGAAGCAGGGGAAGCACTTTCTGCAACGTGAGCATATGGAAGTGCTCCGAGAGTATGTACCAGTTTAGGGGCCTGAGGTCCAGGATAGGCCTGAGGGATCCGTCCTTCTTGGGAATCAGGAAATAGAGGGAGTAAACCCCTGTTCCCCGCTCTCGCAATGGAACGAGCTCTATTGCCCCTTTTTGCAGCATAACTAGAACTTCCTGCTGCAACAAGGTCAAATGCTCGCCTGACATAGGACGGCTTCTTGGGGGTATGTCTGGTGGAATGGAAGTAAGCTCTAGACAGTACCCGTACTGGATAAGGGACCTCACCCACCTGTCCGTGGTGATGTTCTTCCACGCCGGCAGGAACTGCTGAAGTCTCCCCCCAACCGGTGTTGCATGGTCGGGGGGCAGTGACAAGACGTCACTGCTTGTTGGTGGTGGTGGACCTGGAGCCATTGTTTCCACGTCCCCTGCCTTTGATATTATTGCCTCTGTAACCACCTCTACCCTTGTTGTTATACGAGGGCTGGGTGTTACCCTTGTAGTATTGTGTGGACTGGGATGCCTGTCCCCGGGAGGTGCCTTTTGAATTTGAACGGCGAAAGGAACCACCCCGAAACTGCTGACTCTGTAAAGCCCCCATTGACTTTGCAGTTTCGGTATCCTTTTTCATTTTTTCTAGGGAGGCATCCACCTCAGGGCCAAACAGATGGTCAGGATTCACTGTTTGACTCAAAATGGTGGTTTGGATGTCGGGCTTGAACCCCGAAATTCTAAGCCAGGCATGACGTCTAAGTAACACACTTGTATTGATGGCTCTGGAGGCTGTATCTGCCACGTCTAGAGCACATTTGATGGATGCATTTGTAATGAGTTTACCCTCCTGAATGAGCATCTCTCCTGCCTCCTTGTATTGGTCAGGCAAGTGTTGCAGAATGGCCTCTAATGTGTCATAATGGGCAAGCAGGGCTTGGGTGTTAGATATTCTCCAGAGGTTAGCCGCCTGCGCAGCAATGCGTTTGCCCGAGGCCTCAAAGATCTTGGACTCTTTGTCTGGGGGAGGAGCGTCACCAGTAGTCTGAGAATTCGCCCTCTTCCGAGCGTTGGAAACAACCAAGGAGTCCAATGGCAAGTGTCCCTTGATATAAGTGGGATCCGTGGGCGCTGCCTTATATTTCCTGTCGATGCGAGGGTTGACCACCCGCGCCCGGGTGGGCTCTTTGAAAACCTCCGGTGCATGCTTCAGCACCCCTTTAAGCATCGGTAGCGTTTTGACCTGCTTTTCGGCTACCGAGAAGGTGTCGAATAAGAAGTCCGCATCAACGGGGTCCGAGTGCAGCTCGACATCGTGGTTCGCCGCAGCTCTCTCTATTAAAGCATTGAAGGCCGCCGAGTCCTCTGTCGGGGACGTCTTGGCGGCGAAAAGTTGAGTGTCCTGACCCGACTGCGGGTCTTCCGTGTCGCCTCCTGCGGCCCAAGGCACATGCTCCTCCTCCGGATCCGAGTACGCAGGATAGTTGTACTCTGCATCTTCCTCGTCCGCATCGGCCGCGGGGGAATGCGTCGGCGAGTGTTCCAAGGCCTGTGGGGACACAGGTTCCACCAGAGCCGAAGAGTCCGCAGAGTACTTTTTGTTCTTGAGCGGGATCTTAAAAGGCTCCAACGCCGGCTCCGACGTGATCTTTCGTTTGAGGAGCGACAGTTTCCCGGTGTTGGCGTCGATGATGACCTCACGGCGTTCCTCTACCGCAAGCGGTTGGAGCCGAAGCTTCGACACCACCAAGGCAGCTTTCGGCGTTAACACCTCCCCTGAATGTCCGCCCTGTTTCGGCGCGAAGGCCTTCGGCGCCGACTTGGGTGGAAGGGTAAAACGAATAGGCGTTTGCTCTTTAGTAGGCTTAGGCGTGAGCGTAGGCACTACAGTGTCCTGAGCGGAAACCACCGTGGGCTTTCGGATCCGCTGTAAGGAGTCCCCCACTTTCTTCGTAAAGGTCGCCGAGGGTTGCACCTACTCGAGCGACCCCTCATCTTCGAGAGCCTTATCGCCGGTAGGCTTTTTCTTCGGGGCCGACGCCCCATGCCTAGGCGCGTCGTCGCCCTGACGCTTCTTCGAAACCGTCTTCGGGTCCCCAACCCCTTTCGGCGCCGACGCGGTCGCGTCGGAGGCCTTCGCCTTCGGCGTCGACCCCGAGGGCTTTGGGTCGGCCATCTTGGCGTGGCTCTTCAAGTCGGCCATTTTGGTTTTCTTGGAAGTTGACGCCTCCAGAACCTTCTTTACCAACGCAACTTTCAGTTTCGGTTTCGCATCCGAGGGTGCGTGACCAGTTGGCTTCACTTTCGTTTTCTTCACCATAAGTGATGGCTTAGAAATGTCCGTGACCGGGCCCGGAGGTGGGGACGTAGGACTGTTAGGTAGATCTTGGGTAAGGCCCGAAGGCGATCCCTCGACCTGGGCCGTATGAAGGGGAATAACCCCTGAGTCTGATTGGGGATGCTCCTCCTCTGAGCAATCTCCCATCGTGGTACAAGCCTGATCGTCGTCCCCTACCTCGTCGGAGACTTCGTCAAAGTCTTCTTGCTTCGGAACTTCGAACACGCCATGCAGGTGTCTTCGCGGTGATCCGGCGACAAGCAGGTATTGCACACAGGGTGCACGTCGAGGTGTGAATATTTGGAGTGACACAGCGGACACTTTTTGAATGGAGTCCGCTCCATAGCAAAGGGTGTAGTGTAGGCCCGTCCGCGCCGAAGGCACGTGGAAGGGCAGCAAGAGATAGGAGCTGAGAGTCAGAAAGAAACCCGTACGCAACTATACCGACGCCCAGCCTAAAGACCTTTTGGTCTCGAGTAGAAGTTGAACAACTATCGGTTCCGACAGAGGGAACCGAAACACATCCGAACCCAATGGCGGAAAAAAACAATCTGGGGATGGAGGCGATGCCCATGCGCACTGTAGTCCAGGGGAGGAGCCACCTATCTCGTGATACTTCGAAGACTCTTCCAGGACAACAATGTGCAATCATCCGGACCCAACACTAGGTGGCGGTCTATGCACAGATATGAATTCAGCAGCCCACATGCCTCGAACCCTTTTGTCCAGGCCTCCCCTGCCGGAGTTTCGGTCAGCAGCAGGAGGCCAGACTTGTGTCCGTGGCAGCAGCATCCATTTTGTGATGCTGAGGCTCTGGTTAGATTTAACCGCGTTTAAGGAAAGTAACATGTCTTCTCCCTCTAGAAGGGTGGAATGCTAACCCCGTAGCCAGGACTGGCGAGGGGTTAGTATTCCAAAGCGTATGACACCTTACACGACATGTTTTGATAAAGCCATACCATAGTTAGCATTTACCCGGGAGGTTCATAATGCACTTAAGAGTATATGGTATTGCAATATCCTAGTACAGCTATAAGGACATGGTTCCTAAAGCTGCAGACAGGCTCAGCTCATGCTAGGGCACCATCTCACATAAAACCAAGCACTCTGCCTCCAGGATTGTTAAGGCCTGCCATAGGAGTGACTTATAGGTGCATATGTGTCCAGATATAGGTTTAGACATAGGTATACTATGTCTAAGCAAGGGGTGTTTACAGGACCTTGCCCCAGCTGAGTGGTCAGCCAGTTGTGTCAGTTTGGATGGCCAGCCAGGGATGGCAAAAGATATGCTGCAGCCCCTGGTAGGGCTTGGATGCACCTATGCCCTGGGTACCTATGGTACACTGTACAGGGGCTCAAAAGGTGACCCAGAATCCAATTGGAGATGTACCTAGGGGACATGGAGTCCATTTTAAAGAAAGAGCAGATAGCCTGAGGCCCTGATTAGCAAGATACCAGGCCAACTAAGTTGAAAATCAGCTAAACACTAGGCAAAAAATCTGGGGTAACCATAGTCAAGTATCCACCTTCCTACAGGGAGCTACAGAGAAGGAGTCAAGTTTGACTTCGGCACGTTGATAGAGAACCCCAGCGAGTGCAGAAGGTTTGCTGTAGTCTGAGGGTGGGAGACGACAGCCTGGGGCGAGGACGCCTTCAACAGCCAGTCGTCGAGGTAGGGGAAGACTGATACCCCTAGCCTGCGCAGATGAGCTGCGACCACCGCCGTCACCTTGGTGAACACCCGAGGGGCACTGGTAAGACCGAAGGGGAGCATGGTAAACTTAAAGTGCCTGCTGCCTACCTTGAACCGGAGGTAACACCTGTGTCCCGGCAGGATGAAAATATGAAAATACGCATCCTGCAGGTCCAATGCTACCATCCAGTCTTCTTGGTCTAGGCCAGACAAGACCTGAGTCAGAGTGAGCATTTTGAATTTCTCCTTCTTGAGGAAGAGATTGCCGGTCCGAACATCTAAAATGGGCTGTAGTCCCTCGTTCTTCGAAATCAGAAAGTAGCGGGAATAACAGCCACTGCCCGCTTCTGAAGCTGGGATCTTTTCCAAAGCTCCCTTGGCCAAGAGAGCTGTAACTTCCTCTAGGAGCAATTTTAATTGATCCTCTGTCAGCCTTTCCAAATTTGGCAGAATAGCAGGAGGAAAAGAAAGAGGAGAATAGCCCTCCTGGACTATCTGCAAAACCTACTTGTCTGATGTTATGGATCTCCAGTGGGGAAGATGATACCAAATTCTCCCACCAACTGGAGTAGTGTGGTCCTGCAGAATCAGCCTAAGAGTGCTTGGAGGCTGCAGCTGCTGAGGGCAGCGTGGTTGACGACTTCTGGCCTCCATTTCGAGATTGGAATAAACAGCGACCTTGTGCAGTCTGTGCGGGATGGTGCCTTGGATATGGTTGACGTGGCTGGAAACCCCTTTCGTTGCAATGAAAGGGGCTAAAGGAAGACTGGCCACAAGGATTGGAGCATAGGCCCAAGGATCCGGCTGTAGCTCTAGAGTCCATGAACCTGACCAGGGCAGAGTCTGCCTTTTCCCCAAAAAGACAGGTGCAATCAAAGGGCATATCCATCAAATTGGCTTGGACATCACCCAAGAAGCCTGTTATACGAAGCTAGGGGTGGCGCCTCAAGGCCACCGCCACTGAAATCGATCTGCCCAGCAAATGAGTCGTATCTAGGCTACACCGTATTGTGAATTTTGCAGCATCGTTCCCATCCTTGACAGCTCGGGAGAGCAGAGCCCGGGCCTCTTACGGTACTTGCAGCAGCACTTGCGCAACACTTTCCCAAAGGGAATGGGAGAAACGGCCCAATAAGCAAGTAGTATTCACCGACCGCAATGCCAGCCTGGAGGAGGAAAACCGCTTCTACACAAATTAATCCAACCTCTTGGATTCCTTATCCGGAGGGGGGAATGGGAATGCGCCTTGGGACATAGAGGCCTGCACCACCAAACTCTGTGGGGTGGGGTGTTGGTTGAGGAACTTTGGGTCACCTAGAGCTGGGCGATGCGGCATGCAATCGTCCTATTTACAGGAGCCCCTGTATGGGTTTGGAACATGTCCCTAGAAGGATGCCTGTAAGTGCCTCATTAAAGGGCAACAGGGGTGCGGACGTGGAAGCACCTCACTCAGGAGATTAGTCCTGCCCTGCACAGAGGGCAGCTCCAGTGCAAGAAACTCGGCTGCCCTCTTAACCATCATGGCATATGAAGGCCCCTCCTCCGTAGCCACTTTTGGCAGAGAGAGCATGCCAGTATCTGGAAAAGTATTCAGTCCACTAGCCACCCAAAGTTCCCCATACAGTCCAAATTCTCCTGAGAGACTTCCTGGGTTTCAAAAGGGTTCTCAGACCCCTCCCAAACTTCTGAGCCTAGCACATCCTCAAAGTGCACAGGCGACAACATAGAACCTCTGGGTTATGTCGATCTCGGAATAGGTGTCGATCTCGCCGTTCCGGCTCTGTGTTGCCAGGGTTGGGGCTTGGGCAACCGACAGGCTTCGGTGATGTTGCAGGCACTGATTTTGGATTCGATGCCGGGGAAGGTTGCTTTGGCACGACCGGCGTCGAACCGGATGAGGGATCAGATCCATGGGCTCCCACCGGCATCATGGCTGGAGCGTCGAACCCTATGGGGCCCCTTCCAACTCCGCAGGGCACGAAAGCTCACCAGCAGGGTCGTTCCACTCAAATGCGCGGCACATGGCCTTGTAAAATTCTTTGGTGTGGGAGTCGCTCCGGCTCCCGGAAAGTGGAGGAGATGCGAAGTCGAATCTGACTCCGCAGAAAAGGGCCTACAGCGTCGGTGCTCCTTACCTCTCTCGACACCGGACGCCATTTGAGGTGAAGACGAAGTCAGCTTGGACTTCTTCTCCTGTTTGTGCCTCTTCCCAGTGTGTCCCGATGACCTTTAATGGGAGGAAGAGGACTTAGGGCTCCGTGAGCGGTCCGGCGTCCTCCTGTTCTTCGATCAGGCCCGTGACCACCTCGGAGTCTCGCTTGACGGTGTCGACTGCCGGGCCGAGAGTGACTTCATTGCATGCTCCCCCAAGGTCTTTGGTGCCATTGCCCAACAGTCCAAAGATGACTTTGTTCGTGGTCGCGCTCGAGACACCACAGACATATGCGGTGGGGATCGGTTACCGGCATCATGCGGGAACATGTCTCGCATGGCTTGAAACCGGTCTTCCTCGAAGACATTCCTCTCACACAAAGTCGAAAAATCCAAAAAACATTGACAAAAGTCGAGAAAAAGCTGGCCAAAAAGTCTCCTACCTCTACCCAGATAGGAGCTTTACTGGCACAGAAAGTAAAGAACTGACATCTGCACGTCTGGGTGGCGCCTATGTAGGCACCACAACTTTGTGAGAAACAGTTATTTGTTTATTTGGATCACTGAACATTGGAAATATCTTTCTAGCACATATGCAATGGCATTGATGGCATGGTTGCTAGAAATACTGGGGTCTCTAGAGTCATCTTAGTTGTGATTAGCAATTTAATTAAAGGATGAAAAACTCCTGGGCCCATATTAGTGTTTGGGTTCCCTCTCAACAGATGAAAGCAGGGACAGTGAGGCCTATTACAATGAATGACCCCGGGGTAGCCACAAACTAGCACAGGTATCTCTGTAGGTTCCTGCAGTGCACACAACTGTAAACTTGTGGCTAACAACAATCAAGCCTAGGGCAAGGGGACTGACAGTCCAAAGCTATAACATCATTGTTCATCTTTCATGTAAACAACAAGTAACTTACCTGCGGTAACGCTTTTTCTGGTAAAGATAATCTAACCGCAGATTCCTCACATTAGAATATTCATCAGATGTTGTTAGGCTCTGCTTCGGCAGCTTTGTCTGAGGCGAAAGTGATGTTGTTCTACCTTTATAGGCATCACCCCAGCATGCTGACATCAGTTTCTTTTGTTTCTAGTTCTGTGCCAGAAAATTAGACTCAGGGTGTAATGTCTAAAGAGATCTTTGTTGTAAAGAGTTCAGAACACAGAGCAGGGAGGATTGGTGCTGAATCCACGGTTAAACAGAACCTATACCAGAAAAAGCATTACCGAACGGCACGTAACTAGTTCTTCTAATAGACATCTGACCGCAGATTTCTCACTTTAGAATAGATACCAAAGTAATACCTCCCTGGATGTGGGTATGTGAACTGGTTTAAACTAAAAAGTCTGGAAGGACCGAGACAGATCAGAGAGTTCAAGCAGTAGTGCTCTGAACGTATGGAGGAACATTCACGTGGCACCTTGACAGATTTCCAGGACAGGTACCCTGCATTCTAATGCAGTAGTGACTGCTTTGGAACTGGTGGAATGAGCCTGCAAGCCCTCAGGGGGTTATCTACTTCGCCAGTGTGTAGAAGATTTTTAAGCAGAGTACTATCCATCTGGAGAAGGTTCATTTCTGCACAGCCTTACCCTTCTTCACTCTGGTAAACACAATGAAGAGCTGATCATACACCTGATGGTCTTTGGTTTGACCAATATAAAATGACTGAAGTCTTTTGGGGTCCAAGTGATGAAGTTCTCTCCTTGGATGGATGGAGTGTTGTTCTGGCTAATGTAAAAGGGGGCCATCACCCTGGGGAGGAAAGAGAGAGGCATCTGAAGGACCAGGCTGTCAAGGAAGAAGTTGGTGTATGGAGTTTGGCTCGAGAGATCCTGATGCTCACTGACCCTCCTGGCAGATTAAATGGCCACCAAGAACACTGTTTTCAGAGGCAAGAGCCGCAAAGGGCAGCTATGCAGGGGCTCAAAGGGAGAACATATGAGAAAAGTAAGCACTAAACTGAGGTCCCAAAGGGGGCATCACAAAAGGAGTATGCGGAACACAAATGCTGTAAACCTTTTAATAAGCAAGCTCATAACAGGTGACAAACCGGGAGAGTTGATCCGGCAGCCGCAAGAAAATCAAAACGGCCGACTTATCAGCGGAAAGGCATAAAGGAGTTCTGAGTTCCAATCTAAGTGGAACACGTCTCAGAGAAGAAGCAGCTTTGGAAACTCCAGAGTGCAGAAGTGTTGGTATTGAGCGTTCTCGGGGTTGGTGAATGGATAAAGCCAAGGTTTACCCAATTCTCGGAAGGGACATTGAATCATTTCTGGATGTAGACACCATTCGTGATCCGTGAAACATTGGTTGAGTTTTTCCGTTCCGGCATTCAGAGATCATGCCAGGTGTTATACGACCAGGAAAATGTCTTGATGTTCCAGCCACGTCCAGAAGCACGGAGCTAGGGTCCACAGCCTTACCCCAACAGGTCTGTTGCAGTACCCCATGCTGTGGTGTTGACTGTGACCAACTGAACCAGCCTTACTTTGATGGATGGACTAAAGGCTTTCATTACCAAGTGTATAGCTCTCAGCTCCAACAATTTGATGTGGAGCGGAGAATCCGCCAGAGATTAAAGTCCTCTGATCTCCACCCCTCCCAGAAGGTCACATCTCAACCCAGGAGTGAAGCATTCTGTCACCATTGTGAGCTTTGGGTGTGGAAGGGCGAGGGGTCTGCAGCGGACCCAATCGCAGTTTCAGCCACCACTGCAGATCTTTTGCAGTTACCTCATATATGGGCCAAGTCAGGAAGAACCCCTTTATCCTATGCCCACTGTTAGCCTGAGCCCCACTGCAGAGCCGGCATATGCCATTGGGAATGTTGTACCAGCAGGATATACGAGGCAATGGGACCCAGCAGCCTCAAAGTCAGTCTCACAGAAATCCAGCATTGAGGCCAAAACATCAGAATCATAGCCTAAATATCCCAGATTTGCTGCTTCAGAGGATTGGCATGGAACAGCACAGTGTCCAGAATGGCTCCAATGAAAGGGACCGTTTGAAGGGCACCCTCAAGTCACATCAAGGAGTAACAGACATAGAAGTAGATCTTGCTTTTCTTAAACTGCTCTACAGCATCACCGGTCTAATCCACACTCATTTTCTTCAGCCAAAACATACTGGTCCTTCAATCTTTCAGTATGGCTAGATACTGCATTCAGGAAATAGTACAAGGCGTGTAGTGCAAAGTAAACTTTCAGGCAACTGAATGGGGTCTCCTACAAGGCTTTGGAACATGTGGCCGTACAACAAAAAGTAGAACGCGTAGCCCATGTAAATGTAAGTATTGTAAAACATATTTACTGTGTTATTTCCCTGTAACAATTAGTCTGAACAAATGTTTAAATTACAGTTGTGCCACATTAAATGCATCCACTAATGGTGAGAACTTGGGAGTAAAAAGGTAGTAAAAACACAAAGTTGTATGACAACAGAAAACAATTCTCCAACTGTACTTTTTTTTTTTTTTTGGAAAACCTTTATTAATATTTCAGCCAGTTACAAATATGGGCCTACAACCACCAGGGCCGGCTGCTAATCAATGTCATCATAGCAAATCAATTAGAACCAGACTCGGCCTCCCGGGAAGCGAATGTAGCACAACTTCAATTAAAACTGGCAGTAGAACATACCATGCGAATGACAGGATACTAAAGGCTCCATTTTATAATATAAACATAGAAGGATCAGGTGCCATACAATATCACAAAGTCGCATAAAGGGCGGGCAAAATAGTAGGAGTTCCACAATTAGCCCGATCTCATTTAAGACAGTGGCGCTAAGGCATACAATACAGGATAAACAAGCACACAATTACTGTTCGCACCAGTTAAGCGCCCGCCCAACGATACTGAAGTACCGTGAAAAGTATCGGCACAGATAAAAAGTCGACAGTTAACAGAATAATAGACCCACTACGCTGACCCGAAAAAGGAATAAACGAAAGAAAAAGCGAGGAAAGATAAGAAAGAGAAAAAGGCCATAGAAACAAATGGAAAAACAAAATTCCCCAACCCCCCACCCTGCACCCCTGCAGATGACTACGGCCTACCCCCCTAGCAGCGTGCCTGTCACCCCAAAAATGAACCCGAAATATAGAAAGAACAAAGAGAAAGAAAGAAGGGACTAAACCCCTGCCCTAAAGGGAGAAATGGAGGAGGGCTATATCATACGCATTCCCGGTCCCTCCCCACCGCCTTAACGAAGAATCCCCCACAAAGCTGACACAATCGAGCAGACCACAGTAAAAAATTACACCAGAGGAAACTATAAATCCCGCCCCGGTCACCGTCAATCAAGTAAAGCAATCCCGTTACCGATAAAACAATAGTGTGAAACATCAAACAACAGTCTCATCCTTGGCCCCGTCGATCAAATTTGCTGATCCCCTCCGATAAGTAGAGCCCCATCGTCAAGTTGTCAAAGTTTGCACAGAAGTTGCCGAAGCATGGTCTGTCAGACGGATAAAGGATGGCAAGTCCCAAAGCAGATGCTCGGGTCCAACGAGGCCCCTCCCCGACTCCAAGACCAGGCACTATCCCGTCCGCCATCTTGATGGACCAGCAGGGAAGGGGGTGCAACACAGTCCAACACAGTTCACAGTTTCGAACAAAAGTCTCCAAATCGGGAACAGCAGTGAAATGTTCCGCCAGTTGCAGAACCAAAGATTCCGACCTTTTAGTTAAATCGCCAATCTCCGCATGTTCGAACCGTTCCACTTCTGTAGGGGCAGGCACAGCTCCATGCTCCGGGTCTGATTGCACCGCTGGGGTAGCTGTTGGGAAGTGAACTGGCCACCGGGTCTCGGGCAGCGGGTCAGGGTCCGGTCCCGATCCTCCAATTCCATCCCCTGCCGACATCAGATTCCAGGCCTGGGTCTCCATAGTTGCCTGAAGTGCCTCGAGGGCTGCCATCACTGACCGCAATGACGGGCCGCACTTAACCCGCTCCGCCGGGTTCCGCATAGCATCGGGCATAGTGATCCCCACGGAGAGGCGCCTTCCCCGGGGTAAGATTAGTCGGAGCAGGAACGAACCGTGAGGGACAGATCATCAACATGCGTTAGTGCGCACCAAGTCTCCAACCCACGGTGCCAGCGATGCGAACGCCAGGCCTCCGGGTCCAAGACCCCCACCACACCGCCTCGGGCCTCACTCGTCTCCTCACCTCCGGTACAGTGTCAGGCAGCAGATCGGCAGCAAAGCAATCAAAAAGATGTCGGAAGTTCCATGGACCGGACCCTGCCAACCCTCTCCGGTCGCTGTTGTTCAACTAGGACCCGGCTAGACCAGACTGGGTTAGGCCTCAAATCAAACCTCGACATTACTCCACTCCACAATGTCGAAAAAATCTCGGGATTGCTTCATCAGACTGCAGATTAGTTCATGCACCCGGATATGGGGTGGGAAATCAGGATAAACGACAGGATCTTCGAGCGAAAGACGGAGGTCAGTGGAGCCGGGAGACTATGCGGCCATCTTGCTTGCAGTCGTAGCTCCTCCTCCAACTGTACTTTTAAAAAGTTTTCAAGTTAAATGTTCCGTACAATAAAATGTATGCAAACGTTTCTAATACGTGCTTTTAAGATGCTACTCTTCATCTTTACATAAAAATAGCGCAGAGTTACTGAAATCTTACCTCAAATGTATATTTTTCTCTGTTGTTAAATAACATTAGAATAGTCATCTGGAAAGTGGAGACTTGTAATATGTGCTTCCGTGTATTGGAGCCTGTAACTTGGGCACCACCTACACCAACCTCTGATCCGTCCTCCTGTTTAAATTAAAAGAAAGTTTAAGTTTGTGACATCTTAAAAAGTTGAAGCTTCTGGGTTCAAATAATTTTAAGGTAATTCTTTGAGCACTAATGGTAAAACACATTTCTCAATTTGTTTTTCGATACACAGAAATACTGTAATTACTTAACTTCTTTATTTCTTTATTTCGACAATATTGTCATAAAAGAGATCACATTACAGTCAGCAATAAAATTTGTACAATCCATTTCATTTCAACATTAGGAAACAAAAATACATCATGTCCATTGGGCAATTTCATCACAATAAGGTATAAAAACGATAAAATCAATTATAAACATGAACAGATAGCCCCTCCCTTCTCTGGTAGGTGTTTAAGCTCCCTAGATCTATACATGTGTATACTATATCCCGTTGAGACAAGCATTCAAATATTTCCTTCTAATGTTCCACATGGCTGCTAAAAATGTAGTTACAGCAAAAACAATTAGAGGAGAAAGATCAGTTTTCAGTATTCAATATGATTGGGAGCACTGCCTAATCCCCAGGTTTTTACAGATTGGAACAATCCACTTCTTCCTGGGGGCCTGGTAGGTTGGGCAAAAGAACAGAATGTGCAATTCATTTTCTGACTCAGCAGGACAGCCTGGGCAATTTTTAGGGGTAGGTGGGCACCATTTGGACGCGAGGGCTCTAACTGCCAAAGAGCCGTATCTCCATTGGAGATACATCTTCCTAAGTCCAGCTGGACTAATATCATCAAAGACACTCAAATTCGTAATGATCTTATGTTGCGAAAAACGTGCTAGACAAAGTTCCCATTTGGGCATTCGACGAATGGGCAGATAGATTATATTCGTGATGTAAGTTAACCAGCTCTTTGCGCGATATGCTTCTACAGGCTTGCTCCGGATGAATCCACATAAGTGGGAAGCCTAACCTATCAACTTAACTGTAAGACTACTGGATATATATATATACACATACATACATACATATATATATATATATTGTCACCAAACCAAACTTCCCATCAAAATAAGGCGCTGACTCCGTGAATCATAATCCAAACGATATTTAATGGCTCATTTGCTGCTTAGACGCGTTTCGGCGGCTTGCTCCTGCCTTGTTCATATATATATATATATATATATATATATATATATATATATATATGTATATATATATATATATATCCAACAAAGCTCCAAATACCACTTCCTGGTCAACAAACGTCGAACCGGCGAGGCAACAGAGGAGACGGACCACAGAATGCGCTGCACAGGTTCTTTTATTTTGCAGAGAAGCCGGTAAGCCAGAGGGCACTACGCGTTTCGGGCTGGAAAAGCCCTTGTTCACATGCAAATGAGCCAGTTTCAACTTTCTAATTTTATACTGCTGTGCACACCCAATTGGCCCGCCCTGTCACATGGTAAACAACTGCATAGACATAAAAAACACATTTTACTTCCACATTATGAGGAAAAAGGTACTGTCTAATCTATAGTTTTCCCTTGTCTTTAAACAAACCATTTTTTCAATATTATACATATTATTTGCATACAAATTAATATAAAAACAATGGGATGTAAAATCAAGTCAGTAAACAGATTAGAAAAATACGGTACTCAGATTTCATAACAGGATAAATCCTTATATAAATAACCATAAAAAATGTCTATATACAGTATTGTAGTGACTGGGGAATTGTGGGATTGCTAAAGGTGCCAATGTTTACATTTTAACCTGGTTCCAAGTCTGCGAGTGGTGGAGAGTGATAAAGTGCATAAGGAGGAGAGGTAGGTGAGAATAAAGTGCTGAATTCACAGGTTATTAAGTACCTTTTGTTATCATTGCATAAATGCATAAAGTCAGAGATGGGAACATAAACCCATATAAATCTCATACAAAAGTTAAAACAATTCATACTTAATAAAACCACCATGTAAAGAATTCATAGTTGTTAAAAAATACCCGGTGTAAAATACAGTGATAAAAGGTGTACAAAAATATTTTTTCATTTTTTTGATAAAACCCGTGTATCAAAATTATTATATAACAATATTTACAATTTTAGAAAAAGGTAAGGAGTTACATTTGTCAATGGTAGGTTGACCAACAAGGAACTTGACTGGTCAACTGTACAGTTAGTGAGTACGACACCATAATACATTGCTAGCACTTAGAAAATTTGGCCCACTAGATAACAGGGAACCTGACTATCTAGTGGAAAGGAAACCTAGGTATAGTATTCCCAAGAGCATCTCATAAAAAGTGACGAAGATCCTCAGTAATGTTAAGCCCGTTAGGCCATTTACTGTCAAGTTCGAGGATCATTCGTGATTCCAATTGCCTTAGTTTAAGCTCACGGTTGCCCCCCCGTCTTGGCTTGGGAATCGAGGCTATTACATAGTAAGATAAGCAATTAATATCTTTACTGTGAGTGCTCAAAAAATGACGTGCTACTGGGTATGCTGGGTCCGAGTGCAAAATTGCGCGTATATGCTGTAAAATTCTGACATGTACAGGTTGAATGGTGCTGCCTACATAATTGAGGCCACACGTACATGTCATGACGTATACTGCATATTCTGTTTTGCAAGTATGCTGGCCTTTAATTGGGATCTCTGTATCACTGAAGGGAGTTGTGTAATGGGTCTTATTTATTCCGAATTTACATGCTCTACAAGTAGAGCATTTTCGGAATCCCTCCTTGATTAGCCAGTTCTGTTTGCACTTGAGTTCAGGGCTGCTTTGGTCAAGCACAGCGCCCATACTGTGAGCACGGTCGAAAAGTAACCATAGGTTTATTAGGAAGCATATTGCCTAGTACGTTGTCCGTTAGTACAATGGGCCAATTATGGTTGATGATTTGTCTTATTTTATTTTGTTGGCTACTGTAATTGGTGATGAACCTGGGACATTCCTGTTTGGTGGTATCAATTGTCTCGTCAGGTGAGTTAGTTATTTCAGAAGATGTGCTTAAAAGACTTGCCCGGGTTCTATTTTTTGATTTAGCTAATGCTTGGTTGAACATTTTTTCAGTGTATCCTCGGGCTTGCATGCGAATGCGTAAGTCTTTGACACTGCTCTCAAAATCATTTGTACTACTGCAGATTCTTTTCAGCCTAAGTATTTCCCCATAGGGAATACTCTGGATCGTGTGCCTAGGGTGTAAACTAGAGGCATGAAGGGTAGTGTTGCCTGCAGTAGCTTTGCGGTGGAGAGTAGTTTGCACTCTATCATGTTCATCAATGTATACAGTTACATCCAAAAATTCTGTTTGTTTGTTGCTTATTTTGGAGGTAAACTTAAGGTTGTATGGATTATCATTGATGGCTTTTATAAACGCACATGCTTCAGTTTCATCACCTTGCCACACTAAAAAGATATCATCAATGTAGCGAAGGTAACGGACAATTTTCTCACGTACCCACACCTGATGCGTGACATTGAGGACCCGCTCCTCCCACCAGCCAACGTGCAAGCACGCATAGCTGGGGGAGAAGCAGGCCCCCATAGCCACGCCTCTCAATTGCTTCCAAATCTCTTTGCCAAATAAAAAATAGTTATTATACAAACACCATTCTATTAAGCCCAGAATCACCTTGTTATGCTCATAGAAATCAATTGGCCGTTGGCCTAGAAAGTGAGAAACTGCATTTATACCATCTGTATGTGCAATGCTGGTATACAATTGTTCAACATCCAAAGTTATAAGGAGCATATCATTCTGCCATTCTAGATCCTCTATTTTGGCAAGAAAGTCTCCAGTGTCGCGTACAAAACTAGGCAGTCCGCTTACCCACTTTTGCAGAAAGAAATCCACGTATTGACCAACTCTTTCACCACAGCTGTTGATTGCCGAGATTATTGGCCTCCCGGGTATTGGTGATTGTCCTTTATGCACTTTCGGGATCAGGTACATAGTAGGTAGAGTTGGATGTTCATTGAGCATGAATAAATATTCTTCCTCTGAGATCAGGCCCTCTCTTCGATGTTTTTGTAGCAATTTGTTCAAATTCTCATTAGCCTTAATGTATTCTTTGTTTGTGGATTTCTTATAACAAACTGGATCCGATAGCTGTCTTTGAGCCTCTTGAATATATGCTGCCTTTGGCCAAATGACAAGGTTGCCACCCTTATCTGCCGTTTTTACAACAATGTCCGGATTATCTTTCAATTTCTTCATTAATGCAGAGTATTGCGCTTGTTTGGCATCAAATTTCTTTCTTTGTTTGTGGATGTTGGTGGTTTTATGCAGTTCCTTCATTTCAGTAATGACACAATCCTGGAAAACATCAACTGCATCACGAGTCATAATGGGTACAAAATCCGATTTGCGCTTAAAAGGAGTAATGCCTGCTCCTGATTTAGCGATGTTGATTCTTTCTAATTGGATTTGTGTACTCTCCATTTCACTTTCTCCGGTTACTTCCACATCATCATCATTTATCAAACCATGTATTGCAAGAAGCGCCGGGGCATCCGACACTACAAAAGGTTGATTTGTGTCAGCAGTATTTGAGTTGGCAGAGCTGTTGGTGCCAATCGGAGTTTTAAGTCGTTGTAGAGCAAAAAATTTCTGCAGTTTTAATTTTCGGATGTAACAATAAACATCCACCCTGGTGGAAGCATAGTTAAATTTTTGTTTAGGACAGTAGTTTAAACCCAACGCGAGAAGTTGTTGCTCCGCCTTGGTCAGAACTACATTGGACAGGTTGATAATTGAATTGTCCATTATTGTTTCTTTTTCTTCCATTGCTGGTTGTTTTTCTGTGGTTTCTTGGACCCTTTGTTTTCTTCTTCTTCGCCTTTCCCGGCGCTTTTGGTTGCGGCGGGTTTTGCCGTTGCTTTTTGGCGTGGCCTCAATGTGCGCAGTTTTTCTTCCACTAAAAAACCCAGCTCCTCATCAATTTCCAAAACAGGCAGAGGTTGGTTGTTGACACTGAGATCTGTGCTAGATCCACTAGATCCGCTATAGCTGGACAGCGAATCACTACTAGCGCCACCCGCAGCTTCCTCATGAGTATTTGTTTCAGATGTTGTAGGTTGTGCATTAGGTGTGGGATTAGATGCACCTCTGAATTGTTGCCTTTTAGTCGCATTGTATTTTCTGGCAAAGGTGAATATTTGACCATTTGCGTAGTCAGAGGCATCTCGGGCAAATTTGCTGATTTTTCTCGTTTTAATTTTATCTGCATGCTTTTTTAGGCGGTCATTCATGGCTTCTTTCAACTGTTTTGCCCCTTCCACTTCCCCCAATGCATTTATTTGTTCTTCCAACTCCGTGATTGTTTTAAGTATGGCTTCTCTGTCAATGGCGGCATATTTGATGAGAATGAGAACTAAATTCATTGAAGCCGCAAGATTGTTCTGACCCCATTCTTTTAGCATCAATGGGTTGGGATTTTCGAAGCTTGGTGCTAGCATGATTCTCAGTCCTCGTGGCACCCTTTTTACTTCTGCATATTTTGAAAGGGAATAATGCTCCCACCATTTCGTTATTTCCAGCCTTTTTTGTTTTTCCAGTTCTTTATATAATGACTTCAGGTTAGGTTTATCCGGTGCTTGTGTGTTTGTAATCGGCGCACTGGTGTTGTTGCTTGGCGCCATCACTCCACTGAATAGTAACTCCGCCTCCTCCTCCCTTGCACGGAACTCTTCCGCAGACATCACCTCTGGTTACCCGGCTTAACACAATATGCAAATTTACACCACCGGGATGTTTTTGGCGTTTCACGTGGTGTATAAGATATGCGCTATTTCCCTACAGACGGGAAAAACCTTTCCACCTCCGCTTCTTTCGATTTTCAAACTCACCGCGTTTTCCGCAGTTACTCGTCAAACGGAGCCTTCCGAATCCGCCGACGAGTGCTCGCGTTCCACAGCCGGTTCACAGTGTCTTCTTCCGGGTTGCGTGAGGGGGCTGCCACATTTAATTTCCTCCAGGAAACGTAGAAAACAGAGTGGCTTGCAGTGGCGCCTCAACTTGGAAAGGGGGTCCGAAACGAAAGCAAGCCGGCTTCCGTAATTAACATCCAACAAAGCTCCAAATACCACTTCCTGGTCAACAAACGTCGAACCGGCGAGGCAACAGAGGAGACGGACCACAGAATGCGCTGCACAGGTTCTTTTATTTTGCAGAGAAGCCGGTAAGCCAGAGGGCACTACGCGTTTCGGGCTGGAAAAGCCCTTGTTCACATATATATATATATACACACACACATACATACATACATACATACACACACATATATATATATATATATATATATATGTATGTATGTATGTATGTGTGTGTATATATATATATATATATATATATCTCCAAATAGTGGTCGCCGGTAGGTTGTTATAGTTTGGATCTAAGTTTACAAAGCGTTTTGTGTTTGGCCAATAACTTTGGCATCACTTGACGAATCTTACACAAAATGTGGGGGAAAAAATCCCTTTCTGGTTTAGCTGCTATGTTGAAAGTTTCAAGGTGATCCTTCAAGCGGTGGCCAAGAAAAAAGGGGGGTCCTAAAACGAAGTTTCCCTATGTTAAGTCTATGGGGATTTTTCATTTTAACACGTATACAGCCTGAATCTCTGAACAGAATTACATCAAATTTGGCAGAAAGCTAGATATTGGTCCAAAAAGCTTGCTTTTTAGGTCGAGTCTGGGCAGCGCATGTGCTGCTCTGAGAGGCATGCTGTATTTGAGTATGGAATTGAAGATCTGCCCACTTTCCCCCTATTATTTTAATTGGCTTGTGTCATTGTCCTTTGTTAATGCTGGCTTCTGATTAGTTAATAAGCTTGTTAGTCCCTCTTTAGTACTGCCTTGTCTTCATTTGTAACCTCCCAGGAGGTCTACCCTTTTACTTCTGTTACGCCGTATGTCTTATTTAATCTGTAGCACTATTTTCTTTAATGAGTTTCTCCTACTGCAGGCACAACATGCTTTCCTGCAACATTCAGAGCGCCATGCGTGCTTTCACTTTCCAAGCAGCCCAGGACAATAGCGGCTGCTTCTTTAAAATGAAACGGGTCTCGCATTTAAAGAGCACGTTTTAAAGGAGATGACGAATTAAGTCTTCTGCATTTTTAGACGCTGTGGACTCTCATTCTTTGAGGTGGTTGCACGCAATATTCCAGGATCTCCGCTCCTGGTGAGAGTCCGCCCTGCAGGACCGGGGGCCCCCAGCAAAACGGAGGTGCTTCTTTGAATATTAACTGAGGGGGCATGGTCCGCTCCTTGCCGGTTTGCCAGCTCTTCAGGACTTCCGTAGCAACATGGCAAAGGGCGCAGGAGAAAGGGAGATGTGAGAGGAGAACGCCTCTCTCGGAAGCAGCGCAGATGCAGACATTAATTACTCCTTTTGAACCCTGACACGAATGCGCCGATTTGGGACAATGTGCTGAAAATAATGCAAGAAAAGAATATTTGAATAATGGCAAGTCCCCTAAAGAACTTTCCCGATGCATTATGGTGCTTGTAGGATGGCTAACAGGCACGTGACTATTAAGTCTGTATTAATTGCTCACCTGTGAACAAGACGTAAGTAACGTTGAAACGCGTAAGGTAAAGAGCACGTTTTAAAGGAGATGACGAATTAAGTCTTCTGCATTTTCAGACGCTGTGGACTCTCATTCTTTGAGGTGGTTGCACACAATATTCCAGGATCTCCGCTCCTGGTGAGAGTCCGCCCTGCAGGACCGGGGGCCCCCAGCAAAACGGAGGTGCTTCTTTGAATATATATATATATATATATATATATATACACACACATACATACATACACACATATATATATATATATATCTCCAAATAGTGGTCGCCGGTAGGTTGTTATAGTTTGGATCTAAGTTTACAAAGCGTTTTGTGTTTGGCCAATAACTTTGGCATCACTTGACGAATCTTACACAAAATGTGGGGGAAAAAATCCCTTTCTGGTTTAGCTGCTATGTTGAAAGTTTCAAGGTGATCCTTCAAGCGGTGGCCAAGAAAAAAGGGGGGTCCTAAAACGAAGTATCCCTATGTTAAGTCTATGGGGATTTTTCATTTTAACACGTATACAGCCTGAATCTCTGAACAGAATTACATCAAATTTGGCAGAAAGCTAGATATTGGTCCAAAAAGCTTGCTTTTTAGGTCGAGTCTGGGCAGCGCATGTGCTGCTCTGAGAGGCATGCTGTATTTGAGTATGGAATTGAAGATCTGCCCACTTTCCCCCTATTATTTTAATTGGCTTGTGTCATTGTCCTTTGTTAATGCTGGCTTCTGATTAGTTAATAAGCTTGTTAGTCCCTCTTTAGTACTGCCTTGTCTTCATTTGTAACCTCCCAGGAGGTCTACCCTTTTACTTCTGTTACGCCGTATGTCTTATTTAATCTGTAGCACTATTTTCTTTAATGAGTTTCTCCTACTGCAGGCACAACATGCTTTCCTGCAACATTCAGAGCGCCATGCGTGCTTTCACTTTCCAAGCAGCCCAGGACAATAGCGGCTGCTTCTTTAAAATGAAACGGGTCTCGCATTTACAAGAGTTTCAGCTATTGGCATTGTAAATGACAATGCCTATTTATGTGCTAACTATCAAAACAGATAAATAAAAGGCATTGTCATCAACAATGCCAATAGTTTAAACTCTCGCAAATGCGAGATCCATGGCATTTCAAATACTTGTTCTCATTTGGTGTAATCCTTTCAGTAGTTTCAGAGGCTGTGGCAATAATGAAAGACCATTGAGTGCAGAAGGAAGAGGTAGTGCAGTACAACCATACATGACAAGAGACCCGATTCAGGCAGGAGATTAAATGTTTTTAAGAACAAATGGGCTTTATTTTATCTGTCTCCTGCCTAAAAGGTCCTCTTTATCAATGTGAGTCAATGGGGAAAATCAATTCCTCAGGTTTTCTTTTTCAAACTTTCCATCTTACCAAGTTCAAAATGTTGGCAAATAAGGTACATTTGATCACAGAGGGCAGGAGAAATGGGGTAGGGACTTTGACTCTGATAAGAGAGGACAGGATGAAGATGGGCGGGGGCACCAAACTGACCTTACAGAGCAGGCACCAGGGGTTGGAGCAGCACAATACACCACACAGCGCAAGTGGGATGGCAGTACAGCACAACGGACCATCAAAAGCAATAGGGAGGGGACAGGGCCATGCACATTAAAAACAGACAGCAGAGGGGAAAGAGGCAACAGCAACAAGCCGAAAATATCGGACAGACAGGAGGAACAGTTGCAGCATAACGGACCATGAAAAGCAGGAGGGAGGGGGCAGGGGCACGACAAAAGACCAGATAAGGCAGGAGGGAAGGGATAGGGATCTGCACATGGAAAACTGAGGCCAAGGGCAGGACCAGCAAGCTGACCATGGAGGGCACGAGCGATGGGCACTGAAAGCACAACACACCATGGAGGGAAACAGTGAGACTATAATGGCATACAGACAGACATTGGAGGAAAGGTGGAGGGAGCTCAGGGGCAGCAAACTGACTGCACAGAGAGGGTGGGAGGGTATGTGGCAGCACAGAAGACCATGCATGGCAAGCAGGAGGGTTAGTGTGAGAAGTTGGCCTGGTATATGATGATCACTATTCTAGTGAGCACCGTGCACCAGTCCAAATGACCCTTATGGTGATTGGTTGTAAGTCAACCTTATAGACCAGCTATCCTAGGGGTAGCATGGACAAAAGCAGTCTTAGGCTAAACTCAAGAGGGCATGTGAAGCCAGCTGTTTTACCATATACAATCCTTTTAAATACCAAATGAAAGGACACCACACAAGTTATATATTACAAAATATATGTATTTATTTCTAGAATAATCCCCTATACTCTTTATGAGCACAGAAGCACAAGCGTTAAACAAAAAACACAGTATAACATACAATAAGCTGCACAATTATGGATCGGCCGGGTGCCCACTCAAACCATATATTAAAAAAGTGGTATAAGTACCACGCCACGAACAATGGTAAGGCCTAGGGCCTTGGGAATCGCTGGACCTACACTGGACTAACGAAGGTTAGGACATAGGAGGCCCACAGGATGCGGGTGAAGTGTCTATAGGCAACCGCGTTTACCATACAAGTCAATGGTGCGTAAAAATTAAAAAGTGATAGGTTTAGGAGACTTCCGACTGGACTAGAACTTAGCCACTTAAAACTAGGACACTAGAGGTGTAAACCACTATAGGAGCACCGGAGTTATATCGTTACCTCACCCACAGGAAGCGGGTGCATAGGTGCCAAAGTGTGTCGGGTTTCTTCGTGAAGTTCTATGGAGCCTGGAGGAAAAGATGCTGCAGGCGGCCAGGAGAGAAGAGTCCGGTTGGATCCAAGGGTGGATCGAAGATGAAGAGTACCTAAAAGCAGAGGGGACAGAGTCTGGGTCACTAGCCAGTGACAAGGATGGAACCAGGACGGAACCAGGCAATGTCGGGTTGCGATCAGGTGGTGTTGAGTAGTTTGTCTCCGCTGCCACGTGGACCAGGAAAGATCGAGGATGACCAGCTGGTGAACACGAGCTGTTCCACGAAGGCTCTTGCTGTCGGCGGTGTCGGTTCTCGAATCGGAATCACTAAGCCTTGGCAAAGGCAACCCACGCAGGACTCAAAGATGTCTTCTTGATCGGACCGGGAAGGTCAGATCGGTGGCTACTTTTCAGGGGAGCTGGGGCCAGTCTGGAGCAACCAGACCAGCAGTGTAGTTTCGATGGATCGTCGTCACAGAGGCCACTAGCCAACGGGCAAGCGACCGGACAACGCGTCGAGCAGGAAAAGTGCAAAAGAGCCCGCGCAGCACTCGGAGAGTGTGGAGAGGTGATCTTTGGAGCACAGGCTGCTCGGGGCTGGGGCTTCTCAAACCCCAAAGCACAGCGTCTAAGGAGTCTCGGGAGCTGCACAGGAAGCACTTCGTCGACTTTTCAAGATGGCTGGTCCCACGTCTCACGTCGCCTCCACGGGTCTAAACTTTGCTAGGACTGTGGATCGGGCTGTTGGAAGTCTGGGAGTCCAGATCCTGTCGTCTCTGTCGTTCGAGCTCCGGCGGGAGCAACGGCAAAGGAAGTCTCGATGCGCTGATGGTGCCTGCTTGCACAGAGTGGCCACTCCTTGACCACAAGGGAGATTCTTCAGTCTTCTACGTTGAGTAGGATGTCGAAGGGTCCAGAGTTTCATTTTAAAGTTTCAGTCAGGACGATCTGGATTGCATTGACACAGCTCCTACCTTTATTCCAAATCAATGGCCTGGATCACCTGCTAGGTCACTCCTAGGGGTGGGACCCAGGAAGGGGGTGGTTACACCCCTTTCCCTTCGTCCAGTTTCGCCCTGGGGCTGGAGTGCCCCAGCACCGGCTTGAACTGGACTATGCATGAGACGCCTTGTGGGCCCCAGGCAGTCTCTAGTTTCATTCAGCCCTCCTTGCCCCAATCCACTATCCCCTGTCTGGGGTGGTGTAACACCTCCCTGTGACAGGATACCATTTGCCCAGGCCTCCCCTGTCGGAGTTTCGGTCAGCAGCAGGGGGCCAGACTTGTGTCGGTGGCAGCAGCATCCATTTTGTGATGCTGAGGCTCTGGTTAGATTTAACCGCGTTTAAGCAAAGTAACAGGTCTTCTCCCTCTAGAAGGGTGGAATGCTACTCCCGTCGCCAGAATTGGCGAGGGGGTAGTATTCCAAAGCGTATGACACCTTACACGACATGTTTTGATAAAGCCAAACCAAAGTTAGCAAGTAACCGCGAGGATTATAATGCACTTAAGAGTATATGGAACGGCAATATCCCAGAACAGCTAAGGGACTTGGTTCCGAAAGCTGTAGACAGGCTCAGCTCATGCTAGAGCACCATCTTACATAAAACCAAGCACTCTGCCTCCAGGATTGTTAAGGCCTGCCATAGGAGTGACTTATAGGTGTATATGTGTCCAGATATAGGTTTAGATATAGGTATACTATATCTAAGCAAGGGGCGAACACTCAGCTGGGGCAAGGTAGTGAAATTAGCCAGTTGTGTCAGTTTGGATAACCAGCCAGGGGTGGCAAAAAATATGCTGCAGCCCCTGGTAGGCCTTAGATGCACCTATGCCCTGGGAAACTATAGTACACTGTACAGGGGCTGAAGGTGACCCAAGATCCAACTGGAGATGTACCTAGGGTACATGGAGTCCATTTTAAAGAGAGAGCAGATACCCTGGGTCCCTGATTAGCAGGATCCGAGGCCAACTAAGTCAAAAACCAGCTAAACACTACGCAAAAAAATCTGGGGTAACCATAGTCAGGTATCCACCTTCCTACAGTTAGTGGCAGCACAGCAGCCATGGTGGGCAAGAGGGATGAGATAAGGGCATATACAAAGGACCATGGAGGATAGAAGGGTGGAGTAGGGGCTGGACACACCAAAGAGGTAAGAGGAAGAGGCTTCACAACAAACCACACAGGGCAGGCAGGAGGAGCAGCTGCAGCAAAATAGGGAATGGAGGGCAGAAGGAAGTGGCAGCAAAATTGACTGTTGAGGACAGGAGAGAGGGGATGGGGATTGCAACTTGGACAGGCTGGATGGAGGTGGCAGGGACTGGCGGCAGCCATCTGACCATACTAGGCAGGTGGAAGGGGCAGTAGCAGCTCAACAGAACACTCATAGAAGATAGGAGTGTGGCAGGTCCATGGAATGTGGTGGGCAGAAAGGAAGGAGCAGGGGTATGAAAACAAGCACCGAGGAAAAGCAGGAGGACAATAATGAGGCATATAATTGGGCAACAGAGGGCAGGAGGAGTGGGCAGGTGCATTAAGCTTAATCAAGGGCAGTGGCAGCACATCAGAGCATGCATGGCAGGATCGGCCTTGTGCATGGACTCTGATAACAGAGGGTAAGGAGGAGGTGGATGGGGCAGCAAGCTAACTGTTTAGAGCAAGCAGGAAGGGCAGTGACAGAACAATAGCCACAAATGGCTGTAATGAGGGAGCAGGGTCATGGAATTGCTCAATAGACTGCAAGGGGGGGGGGGGGGGGGGGCAAGAGCAGCAAGCTTATGTGGGGGCAGCACAATGCCAGGCCCTGTGTTTAATCTCCCACTGTGCATTGCGATGGGGAGCTTACCTAACGTAAAAAAAGACCTTAGAAATTAACTGAAAAAACAAAAGGTTACAGGGTTGTTATGCTTAGGAAATAGAATTTAAAACAAGCACTGGCGTTGCCAATAGGTTTCGTATTTGGAAAGTTGGAGCTATTGGTTTTGTAAATTACATTTTCTATTTATATATTGTTATTGACAATGCCAATAACGATATATAAATATAAAATGTCATTTACAAAACCAATAGCTCCAACTTTCCAAATGCGAAACCTATTGGCAACGGCAGTGCTTGTTTTGCTTAAGGCCTTTTTGGATTTCCACAGAAATCTAAGTGGCCCAGAGACTGGCGAAGAAGTCAAGACTGCCTCTCGCCTGCACCACAGGCCGGGCAGGAGCTCCCGGGAGGGGGTGTGGTGCGTGTCAGAGCCTTCCTGTAGGGGAGGGGCCGAGGGGAGTGGTGGTTCTAGTGTGTAAAGCGTACTACAAGGCCCCATCCGTGAAATGTCAATAATATAATTATGTGCCTGCTTTCTGGGGCTGCCCCGATGATGAAACCTGAGCCAGTGATGTTTGACTGATTGTTGATTAGCATCTCAAACGGGAATGCGCTATAGCGCTTTGATCGAGAGTACATGATTCCCCTCTCTGGTGAGCTCTTACGGGTCTGCCTGTTATTTTTTGGTTGACCTTGACTGGATGAAGGGGTGGGATGGCCGTGCCTGGATTTGAACCCGTGACTTTCATATCACAATGAACGATTTTGGTTCTAGCCTCAAGAGTCAATGCTTAGAATGTCAGCGTCATGCGTGTAGAGCGACCGCCCTCAATTAAGATTTTGTCACAAACCCACTCTTAATTTTGCCACGCACCTTGTCGCACATTTCACTACATAACAAGTAAACAGATGAGGTGCTGCCCGCAGTGGTTAAAAGTTCCTGCGTTAAGCTCCGGCGGCATGTGGTGATGCAGTCGGCCACTGCCGCACATTTCAAATACTGTTCCATTGGACTTGATGGAAAGGTAAACGTTCCTAGGGAACAGACTGCATTACAAGTCCTTTAGTAACCGTAATCAGGAGTTGATGGATCCTTTAGTAGGCTCAATATCCTGTGATTCTGGGTAAATTACCTAATCTCCCGAGCATACCAAAAAAAAAAAACGAATGTATCCTTGTGTTACATAATTGGTGCTCATGTGCCATCGTATTCGACCAGCCCTTTTCCAAGTGCCTTTCGTGGCTCCACGGCTATGGTGTGTCTGACAGGTAGAGAGCGATGGGCGGCCGATCGCAGTGTTTTCTCCGCATGCCAGCCTCTTGCAAGGTGTCGTAAGGGTTAATGTTTCTAGGGTGCATTTTTTTTTCAGAAAGGGATTCCACTCGGGGCAGGCGAGCCGTGCAGCGGCTTTCTTATTCAGCGTAAAAGGCGCGTGTGCACTCCCTGGCATTCCAAGGTCCATGTGTACTGTCCCGCAGTCCCGCATCTGCGAGAGGGTGGGGTTACACCCGAGGTGCCTGGGGGCTTCACTGGGCGGGCATGCGTAGAATCCAATATGTTAACGGAGTACGACTGTGCCAGGGGAAGCGTGTGCAACCCCTAGCTCTAGTGAGAAACAGATGCAAACATAGATAGAAATGAGTAAGTCGCAGTACTATTTCTGTGTGGGTGGGAGTGCATAGGCAGTTTAAGAGAGATTACTAACTGCAAACTGATATGTATTGTAGCAATGGAGCAGTGTGTCTCTACTCTCATAACAACCGGGAGCGTTTTCAATTTATAGCAGCAGTCAGGGAAATATGTGTATTGCCTTATTTGTTATTATTTTGACGCAGGAGTTTACATTGCCAAGCTGCGGGCGGGGGAGAGCTCCTGGCAAATGGCCTCGCAATGCTGGCAAATGGCCGGAGGGAAGCCGGATGGGGGCGGGAGAGCCTGGTGGGGGGGAGGGGGGGCAGGAATGCGAGCGAGGTGAGGAGAAGTGTGGCAGGCGGATTAGGGGGATGCGCGTTCTTGTGTGGTCACGTGAACCGCTTTTGTGGTCACGTGACTCACATGCACTGTGAAAAAAACGCAGTGGTTTGACGAGTCGATGGAGCACTTGAATTCTCGCCTATTACATTCGCAAGCGAATGATAATAGGCGAAACCTAAAAACCTTTAAAAAAATTCACTGAAAAAACACAAAGGTTACAGGAAAGTTACAGTTAGGCTCAGACTTCACTCGGTAAAAAAGAAAGAAGCTTCCTTTGGTATGAAGATTCTAATAAAATACTCACTCCAATAATTCAACCATTCCTACACACACAATTATACAAAAAGGATTCCAGTTGTAAACCCATGACCCAAAATACAACGGGATGATATATCTTATTTATTATTGTACAATTAAAAACATTTCACCACGAACTTTAATTAAAACACAATATCACACTATACCATCCATTAACCAGACTAAAAAGACCCATCTAAAAAATAATGGATCAAAGAACATTCATTAAAAAATATAAAACATTGGAAATGTGAAACACTAGCGTGGGGAGTACAAAACAAAATAGTACACTTTGTCATAGACAACACATATCCTTGTTTGGGAAATAACTGAGCTGGAGCCTGATAGGTTGTGCCAAAATCTCTATCTGTGGTTCCAGCCAGTACACAGTTTGTGAAACCCAGCGTCAATGCGTTCTGTGGTGTCAAGTCCAATTACACCATCTTTCTCAAGACCACAAAATATGACACTATGTAGTGCCAGTATATGATCGTAAACATTTTATATGATTTGCTGCCAAAAAGTAATGCTGTGCATACATGGGTACTTTTTCTTAATCCAAATTATCCAAGTGCTATGGAGTCTGCCACTCTCTTAAGCTCAACCATTTCGCGTGAAAATCCACAGCCTCAAATTCCAAGGGTTCGTTTTGTTGCAATTTAACTGTATCCAATATCTGGTCCCGTGTCGCAGTCCATGCTTTGAGACTTTAATTCCTCTCAAAGCACGGACCGTAACGCGAGGGCGCCCTGGACGGGGTGATAGAAGGCCTAATTGATGAAAGGCGGAGTGCAAGTATTTGAATCACACTTATCTCAATATAAGAGTAAAGGGAAGAGATATTGGATACAGTTATACATACACTGTCATAATTATGCAGTTTGGTTCAATCTAAGGACCCTCCACTGATTAAGGTGGTTGTAATGCCTATCCACCGAAACGTGCCTGGACCGTGGCCGTTCATATGGGAAACCCCTTAAAGACAACACATCAGTGGAGAGTCCTTAGGTTGAACCAAAACCACATAATTATGAAAGTGTGTATGTCGCCTACAAAATAAAAGGAGTTTCCTAAGCAATTGTATCTTTTTGTGTGGTAGTGTTCTTTGTGTGTGAGATTGCTTTGACTTGTGAGAGTTGTTTGTTGGTTGAGAGTGGGGTTATAGCTAATTTTTATAAATGTAATTTATTGACCTGTGTATGTTAAGTTACCCATTGCTAAAGGATAAAATTCTCATATAGAAATTGGTGATCTGTTATTTGTGCAACGTTATTTGTTGTTTATTCTCTTGTATATGAATTGTGAATAATATGTACAATTCTGCTAACAATGAATTGGCATTAACAAATTATAGAAAATTAACTTAAAATGAGTGAAAACATTTTTGGGGTATAACAAATATAAATAAAATGTATTATTGAACAAATCGCCGTTGTTGAGATCTGTGCTGGGGGCCTGTCTTGAATGTGAGCCCTTAGGAGGCCTCCTATTAAGAGATATAGGTCAGACAAGAGTTCTTTTTGATAGTTATGGTCTCTCCACCTTGCTCTAGGACCTGGAATTTTACATAGGGGGTACCTTTTCTATTATGATACAATTGTGATTTGCACCATGCTTGACTTTTCTGGTCACTTGGTAGTCTCTTCCTGCGGACATGCTGCACATTCAAGACAAGATTGCGGCTTAAGAGAACGCCATGAAGCTGGATACGTCTCATTCAAGGTCGAAATGAAGCCTTGAATTTTGGTGCCAAAAGCTCAAGGCGTTGCAAGAATTCTGTCCAAGAACAGTACTGTGTGCAGGATTATAGGACCTTGGTGTATAGGGACTGAGTCCTCCTACCACCTTAGTTCCCAGAAGCCCAGGATCAACTAGCTATAGTGTCTCACTTGCTCTCCTACACACCAAAACCCTGATAGACCTTAACAACGATGAAGAATTGTGGGTTCACACAGGTTAATTATGTGGCCGGCCTGTACTTAGTTTGCTGAGTATAGGGTATTTTCTGAGTATCACCCCTCACTGTATGCATCTTTTTGCACCCGATTTGATTTTTCTTCTTAGGGGACTGTTGTAAATATGCCCAGTCAGAGCTTGATTGTTTGTTCAAAAGAGATGTGATTTTCATATTAATATAATTATCTTCGCACAGTATATACAATGCACTGATGCTCAGAGTTTTGCTACCTACATGGTTGATGAATGCCAATATTGGGCTCGATTGTTCTCTCATAAGGAGTATGCGCAATATATTTTTTTGTACACCTGTAGGACTTGACACAAGCATATAGGATTCTGCATCTGTTTCGTATTGTGTCCGAATTTATTAACCTCTTGAATTACTTGCCTCAATTATTTTCATTTTCAATGCTCCCGTTCTGTGCGCATGTATCAACACACATTCATGATATTAATTTGTATGAAATGAGAATATCACTTTGATAAGAGGATATGAGATCTGAACCAGTATTCTTTGGCTTTACATCGAAATGATCTCAATAGAATTGTTAAAATGGCCGCTGTGTAATTATTGTAATGAATTGGACTATGCGGGACATCCTCCCTTTCTATTACCACGAGTGTGTATTTTCCTTCCGGTATGTTTAAATACTGTGTTGTTTGAAACTGTAACTGACATTTAAAAGAGTGTTATTGCCGAAACGCGTCTGTCAGTCTTCAAGCTGTTGCCCAACAAACCCTTTATCATTTATTTCCCTATGGAGTGCCTCTGTAATTTTCTGCATGAGTGCGGATTGTTGAAGGAAATGCGACGTGACTCTACATCGCGCAGGAGAGCACCCGGGGCGTGTGGTGCGGCGTCTGGTCACTTTGTTGTGTGATATATTAAAAAAATGATTATGTACCCCAAGTACAAAATCTTCTAAAGTTTATTGAAAGCAATGAAAACAATAATCGCATTTAAGAATGCCCTAACCTTGGACTTACCTTTTTCACAGGTCCATAAAATGTGGCATTCAAGTCTGCAGAACCCATGTGGTGCTGGAGCGTCAGCTGCCTACCACTGTGTTTGGCTAAATAAAATCTACAATAGAATAAGAAAGTAAACCATTTGATTAAAACATGCATCATTCCAGCTTAGCAAGTGAATAAATACTACAGATCAACAGCATTTGATCTGCTGGCCTCATATGTTTCACCATGATGCACGCAAATGACAAATATATAAACACTCTGGTTTCCTGTCGGACAATACAAACCCCGAGTATGTAGGCACAAACCAGTTTAAACTTTCTGGGGATATTGTGTTGCAATTAAAAGGTCAAACAGTAATTTTTTTACATGCACGCCTAATGTTAGAGGCACAGAAATAAAAGGCTACTAACTTGTACAAAATACTTCTTATAGCCTTACCTCCCACTATCACCTCTGAAATACCCTGAGCTACCAGACTTAGAAATATTTTCTTTTAGCATCAAGAGACCTATGCAGACATTAGCCAAATGAAAGAGGCTTGCTGTTGAAATTGTCCACATGCCAGCATCCTCCGTTTCTCATATCTTTTGTGCCCTTATAGTAATTTACAACATTATGAAGGGGTAGAAGGGCATGGTGTTTTAGAGAAGGCACTTCACAATTGGGTTTTATAGGTATTCCACAGTTCAAAAATTGAAGTTTCCATTCCAAATGTATTTAATGTTTTAAAGCAAGCCGTTACTTTGTAGCATATTCTTCTTTGAAAGTCTTGAATGCTGTTAGATTTAGACAACTTTGGTGAAAAGGCCACAGAAGAATTCACACGCCTCAAAAATGTACTAAAATCTTGGCTTCCTTCACCTTGCCTGGTAATAAATACCACTAGAAGCAAAATACATTGCTTTTAAGGATTCTGATACTCATTGTACGAAGCTGGCTTTTCTATGTAGGGTTAAAAAATGAGGCACACTATGGATAAAGTCCAGACAACCCCTATTGGTTTACATAGCTTAAATTATTAATCCCAAATACTCTCTTTTGTGGTAGTGTGGGCGAGCAGTTCAATCTTATCAGAAGGTAGTGTTGAACAAGTTACTTACCTTCTGTAACGCTTTTTCTGGTAGATACAGTATCTGCCTGTGGATTCCTCACCTTGTGAATATCCCCCTGCGTCAGCAACGGTCGGAAAATTATTTTGTAGCACGCCGGTGTGGACGACGTCATAGGAGCACGGCATCACGCGCGACTCCGACTGACGTCACCGACCCCTTATTAGGCCTACGCCGGCATGATGACATCAGTTCCGACTTTTTTTCCGTGCCTTCGAGGCACCCGGACTGACCAATGACAGTAGATATACACATATACAATGTACATAGTACATACAATTCAAAAACTACACACATAGTGCGTAGCCAAGGTATGAAATACATAATCACCCTCTGGGGGTTCCTTACCAGCCAGGGCGTAGCAGATCTTGATGCAAAGTATGATCCGTCTTGAGAGTGTGCGCTTGTGCACAGCCCGTCCTTTCTTGCAGCCAGAAAATCCCACAAAGAGCTGGTCATCCACTCAATAGTCTTTCGTTCTATCAAGGTAAAAGCTCACCGCCCTCTTAGGGTCCAGACGGTGAAGACGCTCCTCCTCCTCGGAAGGGTGAGGGGGAGGATAGAAGGTAGGAAGGGTAATGGACTGTCTTAAATGGAATGGAGTAACCACCTTAGGCAGAAAAGCAGCCCTGGTCCTAAGAACCATTCGTTCAGCATGAATGGTCAAGAAGGATTAGTTACTTACCTGTAATCCTAGTTCTCTTCCAGGGGTATCCTCATCAAAGTCATAAGCATTAGAATATTCCCGCCCATGCGCGGGACCCCGGAAACAATATATTATATGTGCCCCACATATACATATACATATATATATAAATATATATATATAAAAATAAGCAATTGCAGCCAAATAAAACAGTAGAGCTGGAATATGCTGTGAAGAATTTCCACCATACTCTATTTCCACATACACGTATTAGCATTAGAAACATGATAAACAACACCAATGCTTGTTTAGAAACTGTTTTAATGCTTAGAAAGCAGCAGAAATTCTTATAACACACTGTAAGCATATACAGCTCCCAGGCTGCATTGCAAATACCCAGTCTAAAAAGACTGAAAAGCTAACCCTGTGGCTGCATGTACCAAAACTGACGCTGTGCCTTTAAGGCACCTCTGCCCCTAGCTTCCCATCATGCCTCAGGGGTTACAGTTAGGTCAGTTGTTCTTTTCGGAGACTGAAAACAAAACCATGGTAATAACAGGTTAAAACATCTCCTACTTAATAAACAAAGTCCTTTGCCCGGGGAGGCGGGAGGGTTGCTTATGACTTTGATGAGGATACCCCTGGAAGAGAACTAGGATTACAGGTAAGTAACTAATCCTTCTCTTCCAGGGGATCCTCATCAATAGTCATAAGCATTAGAATAGAGTAGCGAGCCTCACCTCATCCCTGCGGGCAAAGGAATCAACAGGTAACATTCACCTTCGTAGGCCCAAAAATAGGCCTTATTCTACCCAAATAGGTTTCTCAAGGAGGCTTGCCCTACTTGAGAATCCGCTCTGGAATCAGACTCTAGGCAATAATGCCTTGTAAAGGTATGGACTGATTTCCATGTCGCAGCCTTGCAAATTTCTGACATGGGAATGTCATGTAAAAATGCTGTTGTGGCTGCCTTCCCTCTAGTGGAATGAGCTTTGGGTGATTGTAACAAAGGTTTGCCAGCCAGCTGGTATGCTAGTTTGATACATGAGACAATCCATCTGGAGATGGACCTCTTGGCTGCTGCAAACCCGGTCCTCATTGAACCATAATTGACAAAGAGTTGGTCTGTCTTTCTGGTGCTCTTCGTTCTTTCTAGGTAAAACTTTAGCACCCGTTTAAGATCTAACGAGTGCAACGACCTCTCAGCTGGGGTCGATGGGTTAGGAAAGAACGAAGGAAGGGTAATCGTTTGGTTTATATGAAAATCCGATACCACTTTTGGAAGGAAAGAAGGGTGAGCCCTCATTACCACTCTGTTGTGGTGAAACACAGTGTAGGGTTCCTTGGTGCAGAGTGCTTGAATCTCGCTAACCCTGCGAGCAGAGGTTATTGCCACCAAGAAGGCCGCCTTCCAAGTGAGATGCTGCAAGGAGGCCTTGTGTATAGGTTCAAACGGTGCAGACATCAGCCTGGAGAGAACCAGGTTCAACTCCCAGGGAGGAGAAGGATTTCTCACAGGGGGATAGACCTTCTTCAATCCCTGAAGGAAATCCTTAACCACTGGGACCTGAAAAAACGACGTTTGTGTAGGTGATTTTCTGTACGCTACTATGGCAGATAGGTGAACCCTGATAGAAGCGTATTTCAACCCTGATGTCGCTAAGTAAAGGAGGTAAGGGAGGACTACCTCTTCTTGTCCTTTGGTGGGATCAAAGCCATGGTCCCTACACCAAATGAAAAATCTCTTCCACTTGAATGCATAAGACGCCCTTGTGGAAGGCCTCTTTGCCTCTTTTAAAATATTCATACATTCTGGAGGCAGATTTAAGTGTCCGTATTGCAAGACCTCAGGAGCCATGCAGTCAGGTTCAGTGACGGGAGGTTGGGATGCAGGATCCTCCCGTTCATTTTGCTCAACAGGTCTGGTCTGCATGGCAGACGTCTGTGTGGACACAGCGACAGATGTAATAGGTCTGGATACCACCATTGTCGCGGCCAATCCGGAGCAACTAGGATCATGTCCATGCTCGATCTGATGAGCTTGGCCACCACCTTCGGAATCAGTGCCAGAGGAGGAAACGCATAGGCGAACATTCCTGTCCACTCCAGCAGGAGAGCGTTCCCTTGTGTCCCTGGTCGGTGGAACCTGGACGCGAAGGCGTGGCATTTGGCGTTTTCGTCGTCCGCGAATAAATCTATGTCTGGACGGCCCCAGCAACGGAAGAGTTCTTCGACTACTTCGTCGTTTAGCACCCAGTCTGGCTGATCTTCGAAGTGCCTGCTGAGTGCGTCCGCCTTTGTGTTTAGCTCGCCTGGAAGGTGTACTGCCACCACCGACAGTCCCCGAGCCAGAAGCCAGTGCCATATTGTCTGGGCCTCCTGAGACAGAGGGCGAGACCGGGTTCCTCCCTGCTTGTTCAGATAGAACATTGTTGTAGTGTTGTCCGTCTGAACCAAGATTTTGTCCGTTGTGATTGCTGGAAGGAACGCTTTGAGCGCCAGATGAACTGCTCGAAGTTCCAGCATGTTGATATGGTATGTCTGAAGGTTGGTCGACCAGTGACCCTGAATCTGAAGATGACCCATGTGAGCACCCCAACCTTCCAGAGATGCGTCCGTTACCACAGACATCGAAGGAAGCGGCTGCTGAAAAGGGACTCCCTGCAAGACATTCCGAGGGCGAGTCCACCACTGTATTGAGGACAGTGCTGCTTGAGATAGGATGATTCGATTCTCCTGTCGCTTGGTCCCACTGATCTTCCACAGACTCTTGTAGAGGACGCATCCTCAACCTGGCGTTTGGAATTAGGAAGATGCAGGAGGCCATGGAGCCCAGTAGAGACGCTACTTCTCGCACCTTTGGACGAGGAAACTGAAGTAACTTTCTGCATTTCTGCCCCATGGAAGATAGTCTCTCCTGCGAAGGAAACGCTCTTCCTAAATTTGTGTCTAGGACTGCTCCCAGATAGTGGATGGTTTGTGTGGGATGCAGGACTGACTTTTCTGTGTTCACGTGGAGCCCAAGCCTGTGTAGTTGTTGAAGACACAGACGACAGTCTTTGGTGGCTTGATGAGGGGACGGGCTCTTCAGGAGCCAGTCGTCTAGATATGGGTACACAAAAAGACCTTTTTTGTGTAGACATGCCGCTACCACTGCCATGCACTTGGTGAACACCCTTGGTGCGGATTTCAGACCGAACGGAAGTACTTTGTACTGGTAATGCTTGTTCCCTACCAGAAACCTCAAGTACTTCCGATGACCTGGTGTTATAGGAATGTGGAAGTACGCGTCCTGTAAATCCACCGAACACATCCAATCTCCACTTTGTAGATGAGGACATATCTGATGAAGTGCCAGCATGCGAAACTTCTCTTTGACCACCACCTTGTTGAGGGTCCGAAGATCTAAAATCGGTCTGAACTTGTCCTCTTGGTCTTTCTTGGGGACTAGAAAATACCTTGAGTACACTCCTCTCCCCCTTTGGGATGGGGGTACCTCTTCGATTGCGTTTTTCTTTAAGAGGACGCTCACCTCCCTTTTGAGGAGGTTTAGATGGTACGAGCGAGTCTTTTTTGGAGGAATCGGTTGTGGTCTCTTCCGGAAACGTAGCGCATATCCATTGCGCAGTAGATTCAGCACCCACTGATCTTTTGTGATGCTGACCCACTCTGCCAGGTGTTGCGAAGCACTTCCTCCCACTGGAGTGGGTAACGGCGCCAGAGGAAGCCACTGCTCAGGCCTTGCCTCCTCTAGGCGTGGCAGAGGACTGATGATGTCCGCCTCTGCCTCTGCCCGATTTTCCTCCTCTGTATTGTGTCTTCCCTTGTGGCTTGTTCTGAGACTATTGAGGGGTTTGAACCCTCTGTTGGCCTCCCCGGTTCTTGTTGGTCTTGAAGCGTCGCTTGAACTGCTCTTTCTTCTTTTCCAGACCAACCGCCTTCACCGTGTCCAATTCGGTTTTCATGCGGGTCATTTCCTGATCGGCATGCTCCCCAAAGAGTGAAGATCCTGAGAAGGGCAGATTGAGGATGCGTTGCTGGGCATCTGGTTTGAGACCAGTCAACCGCAACCAAGAAGATCTTCTCGCGCAAACCCCATGCGAGTAGGCATGTCCTGCTAGAAGGGCGTTATCTGCGGATGAACTGATCATTTGGTTTGCCACCAAACAGCCCTCCGTCATTGTTTCCTCAAAGTCCTTCTGGTCCTCCTTGGGCAATTTCTCTTTGAATCGTTCCATGGAGTCCCACAGAGCTCTATCATATCTGCCGAGAAGTGCTGAGGCACTAGAGACTTTCAGTGATGAAGCTGCTGTGCTGCACACTCTGCGTCCCCAAGAATCTTGGGTCTTGCTGTCCTTGTCAGGAGGAACTGAAGAAGAGGGTGCGACTGCGTGATTCTTCCTAGCTGAGGCTACGATAACTGAGTCCGCCGCAGGCTCCCCTTTAACAAAGATTGGATCCGAGTCGGCCGGCCTATACTTTTTCTGGATACGTGCCGGAACCGCCCTGATCGCCGCTGGCGTGAGAAAGACCTCCTTGATTGGGTCCATTATCCCTGGAACCAATGGGAGCAAAGGCCGTGAATATGATTTGTGCCGAAGGGTCTCAAAAATTACAGTAGTGGAAACTTCTGGAACAGCCATTTATATTTGAAGTTTTTTAGCGCCCCTTTGAAGAACGTCCAGATATGTGTTGACGTCGTCAAGCGGGGAAGCTCTGGAGCGAGGGCTGTCTGCCAGCGTTGGGGAGTAATCCCCTTTAGAAGATCTCGAAGAAGATGAGGAGGAGGATGATGGTGTTCTCCTTCTCCTGTGGTGAGATTTTTCCTTCCTCACTGGCGATCTTCTCGGTCGGTCTTCCCTTCGAGGAGAACATGATTCTCTCCGACGCTCCCTTCGTGGAGATCTCGACCTCTCAGTTCGTTTCTCCCTTCTCGGTGTTTGAGATCTGGGATGCTCTCTCCGTGGTGATCGGGAGACCCTGGGGGTATGCGACCTTTCCGCTCTCCTCTCCCGAGAGCGTGATTGGTGCATGATAGGACTCTGTCTGTCTGTCTCTTCTATCAGTCTCTGAAGGGGTGACCTGTGGAGTGGGCTTACATATCTTTGCAGCCTCTCCGTCGCTCCAGAATCCTTCCACTTGCTCAAAGGAGCATACCATCTTGGCGAGAGTGTTATCTTTCGCTGGGGCAACGGACTTCTACTCCTGGAAGTGGACCTCGATGAGCTAGAGGCACTTGAGGAGGAATGGTGAGAAGCCGATTGGGTCACCAAAATAGTCGAAGGCACTGAAGGGGATTTTCGTCTCACCGGTGTTGGCGGACGTCTTAGAAGTCTCTCCCTTGACGTTGGACGCCTCTGCGGCGTCGACGGAGTGATAATCTTCGACGTCGAACGCCTCGATGACGACCTGTGTTCTCTCGACGTCGACCTGTGATGTCGAGCCGATGACGGGGTCTTCTCCCTCGACGTCGAACGGCGTCGTCCCGCCTTCGACGGAGGTCTCGACGTCGAACGGCGTTGCCCTGCCGTCGACGGAGGTCTCGACGTCGAACGGCGTTGCCCTGCCGTCGACGGAGGTCTCGACGTCGAACGGCGTTGCCCTGCCGTCGACGGAGGTCTCGACGTCGACCGACGTTGGTCTGTCGGCGACGGAGATGGCCTTCGACGTCCTGTCGTCGACGAAGCCCTCGATGTCGACCTGGCATGTGGCGACGGCGGAGGATCGGACATCCTCGACGTCGAGCGCCGACACGTCTTCGACGATGATCCCTTCCTCGACGACGATCGTCCGAGGGGGCTCTTGCTCCTCGACGCCGAGCGCCTCCGTGGAGACTTCGGCGGAGGTGTCACACTCTTCGAAGCCTGTCGACGTTGAGACGACGGCGAGTGTATTCTGTCTCTCGACGCCGACCGTCGCCTGGTTGACGGCGGCGGAGTTGACTTACGTCTTGACGCCGATCTTCTCGTCGACTGAGATCTCGTGGCTTCTCTCGACGCCGATCGTCGCCTAGTTGACGACGGCGGAGCTTTCTTCGTCGTCGGTGATTTTCTTTTCGACGACGATTTCCTCATCGACGCCGGTCCCGACGTCGACGGAGCTTTATCTTTCGATTTTTCCATCAGATGTTGTTTTTTCAGCGCCGAGCCCGGCGCTGAGGTCGATGGACGCTCTGACTTGCCTTTGGAGGGAGTTCTGGGTCTCTTTGAACTCTTCCTCTCTGTAGATCTTCCCCTCATGGATCTTTGGGCCAAACCATAGAGCCTGTTCCTCTCCCTGTCTTTTAAAGTTCTGTCAGACAGGTTTTGACAATGAGAACAGTCCTTTGGATCATGATCTTCTGGCAAGCATAAAATACAGACCTCATGAGAGTCCGTTTTTGCCTTCTTGTGGCCACAAGAAGGGCAATCATCAAATAATGAAGGCATCCTGACAGGAAAACCTCACAAAAATTCGACTGCTAAGCAGTTATTTACTTGACCCTGATGTAAAAAGTCAAAGTAAATCAAAAAACTGTTCTTTTGAAGATTTTCTGACTGAAAAAGGCAGAAAAAATGTGGAGCTGTGTATCCAGGGTCCTTCCTGAAGGAGCCGGAAAGAACAACTGACCTAACTGTAACCCCTGAGGCATGATGGGAAGCTAGGGGCAGAGGTGCCTTAAAGGCACAGCGTCAGTTTTGGTACATGCAGCCACAGGGTTAGCTTTTCAGTCTTTTTAGACTGGGTATTTGCAATGCAGCCTGGGAGCTGTATATGCTTACAGTGTGTTATAAGAATTTCTGCTGCTTTCTAAGCATTAAAACAGTTTCTAAACAAGCATTGGTGTTGTTTATCATGTTTCTAATGCTAATACACATGTATGGTGGAAATTCTTCACAGCATATTCCAGCTCTACTGTTTTATTTGGCTGCAATTGCTTATTTTTATATATATATATTTATATATATATGTATATGTATATGTGGGGCACATATAATATATTGTTTCCGGGGTCCCGCGCATGGGCGGGAATATTCTAATGCTTATGACTATTGATGAGGATCCCCTGGAAGAGAATGGGGGCTTTGAACTAAGAGCTTGAAGCTCACTTACCCTCCTTGCCGAGGTAATCGCAACTAGGAAAACCGTCTTAAAAGACAATAATCTCAAGGGACAATTATGCAGAGGTTCGAAAGGAGAACCCATTAGATAAGTAAGTACCAGATTCAAGTCCCATTGAGGCACAATAAAGGGAGCAGGCAGAAACTTATTTGTAAGCCCCTTCAGAAATCTCAAAACAAAAGGAGATTTAAACAAGGACAGCTGATCCGGCAGGCAGAGAAAAGTCGACAACGCCGAAAGATAGCCCATAACTGTAGCCACAGCAAAACCTTGCTGCGCTACAGAAAGCGCAAAAAGAAGTATATCTGACAAACGAGCCCTCAAAGGATCGATGGATTTCTCTCCGCACCAGACAACAAATTTGGACCATCTATAAGAATAAATAGATTTAGTGGAGTCACGCCTAGCCGATAAAATGACATTCCCCACATCGTGCGGGAGAGAAAAGGAATTCAGGTTGCCTCGTTCAATCTCCAGGCATGAAGGTGTAAGGTCTGGAGGTGGGGGGTGTAGAACCTGCCCCTCCATCTGAGAGAGGAGATCTGCCCTGAAAGGGAGACGGAGCGGCGGGTATGAGGAGAGATGGAGAAGATCTGTGTACCACACCCTTCTTGGCCAATCCGGGGCGATCAATATAACTTGTGCTCGGTCTTGGCGAATCTTCCTCAGAACCCGAGGAATCAAGGGTATGGGAGGAAACGCGTAAAGGAGTTGTGAGCCCCAACTCAACTGAAACACGTCCCCCAGAGCTCCCTGCATCGGATATTGGAGACTGCAGAATGACAGGCAGTGAGCATTCTCGCAATTGGTGAACAGGTCCACCTGAGGAGTTCCCCACATCCGAAAGACGTGACAAACTACCTCCGGATGGAGCCTCCACTCGTGGTCGGCTGAGAAGTGCCGACAGACTGTCTGCACGTACGTTATGAACTCCGGCCAGATGATTTGCCATCAGACAAACCGGATGGTCCTGAACGCAGGACCAGAGACGCAGAGCCTCTCTGCAGAGACACTGTGACCCTACTCCTACCTGTTTGTTGACATACCACATCGCGGTGGTGTTGTCCGTCGGGACTTGAACCGACCGACCGCGAAGGGAAGGGAGGAAGGCCTTGAGAGCCAAACGTATCGCCCGCAATTACAGAAGGTTGATGTGAAGCAACCTTTCCTCTGGAGACCAAAGACCCTTGACCTCCAGATCCCCCAGATGAGCACCCCACCCTAGAGTGGATGCATCCGTTATCACTGTGGCCAAAGATGGAGGCAGATGAAAGGGCTTCCCTTGAGACAGGTTGCCTTCCACTCCCCACCAAGTCATATCCGCTGCAGTTTCTCTGGAGATCCTCACAGACTCCCTGAGATCTCCGCTGTGTTGATACTACTGCCTGCGGAGGCACCACTGGAGTGCCCTCATGTGCCTGTGTGCATTGTTGACCAACAGAATGCAAGAAGCCATCAGACTGAGCAGGCGAAGGACCTTCAGGACTAGAACGACCGCTCCATTGAAAAATAAAGGAATAAACTCCTGTATGTCGCGAATCCTTTGAGGAAGAGGGAATGCACGACACACAGTTGTATCCAGTACCGCACCTATGAACAGGTTGCGCTGGGAGGGCACCAGGTGCGATTTGGGTACATTTATCGAAAAATCCTGTGTAACAGAGTTGTCTCTTGCAGATGATGGAGCACTATCTCTGGAGACTCTGCTTTGATCAGCCAGTCGTCCAGATAAGGGAATACCGGAATCCCTGACCTTCTGAGATGTGCCGCCACCACAGCCATCACCTTGGTGAAGACTCGAGGCGCAGTAGTAAGACCAAACGGAAGGACCGCAAACTGGTAGTGTTGCGAGCCCACCGTAAAACGGATATACTTCCTGTACGACTTCAGGATTGGGATGTGAAAATACGCATCCTGCAAGTCGATTGACACCATCCAGTCCTCTTCCAGCAGCGCCTGAAGAACCTGTGCAAGCGTGAGCATCTTGAACTTCTCCTGCTTCAGGTAAAGGTTCAAGATCCTGAGATTCAGGATTGGACGAAGCCTGCCATCCTTCTTGCGAATCAGGAAATACAGGGAGTAGCACCCCAGACCCCTTTCCTGCTCTGGAACCACCTCTATGGCACCCTTTCTGAACAGTACCTGTACCTCTTCCTGAAGGAGCAACAGGTGGTCCTCCGAGCAAAAACCCTGGCAAGGAGGGTAATTGGGAGGGAATTCCCGAAAGGGAAGAGCATACCCATTCTCTACAAGATTGAGAACCCAAAGATCTGATGTAACCGATTCCCCATCCCGTAGAAAATAAGTAAGCCGACCCCCTACAGGACCCACATGATCTGGAATGGCGGATCTAGGGCTGCTTTGCTGTTGTAGGTGGGGGGTGGGTATTAGAGGAGGAAGTTGAGGAGGCTTGACGTCCACGAGGACAACCCCTTTGTCTACCCCTGTAGGACTTGTACAAAGGATTTTGTTGCTGCTGCTGCTCTTGGTTCTGCTTATAGGTACGAAAAGTAGACCTTCCAAAACCCTTGCACTTCTTGGTGAAAGAGCCTCTAGTCTGCAGACCCAAAGATCTTGCTGTCGCTCTGATATCTCTAAACCTTTCCAAGGCAGCATCAGCTTTCTTTCCAAAAAGGCCTGTGCCATCAAAAGACAAATCCATCAGAGCAGCCTGGACATCAGCTGAAAACTCTGAAGTCTTTAACTAAGCAGCTCTTCTAGTGGCAATCAAAGACCCCATGATCCTAGCCACTGAATCCGTCATGTCCATACCACTTTGTATGACCTGACGAGCTGCAGCCTGCGTGTCAGATATCACTTCACTAAAGTTCTTCCTATCCTCCTCAGGAAGCATAGATGATAGCTGCTTCACTGTGACCATCAAAGCATGAACATATCTGCCCAGCAGACAAGTAGCATTTGTGGATTTTAGGGCCATACTGCTTGACGAAAACACCTTTTTCGCATTTTGATCTTGCTTTTTAGAGTCTTTATCTCCAGGAACCTGGGGAAAAGCACCAGCCGATTTTTTTGAGCAAGCAGCTTGGACCACCAAACTCTCTGGCCGAGGATGAATAGGCAAGAATTCAGGATCTCCAGGTGCTACCCTATAGCGTCTTGCAACTGACTTTGACACCGCAGGAGCAGCAAGAGGCCTCTTCCAGACTCACAATATAGGTTCAGTTAGAGCCTCAGTAAATGGTAGAGTTGGCTCAACCACAGAGGACGGAGAATGGAGAACCTCCGTAAGGATGTTAGACTTGAACTCCACAGATGGTAAAGTCAAATGTAAGAGTTCCGCACCTTTCTTAATCACCACATGGTAAGGAGCCACATCATTTGAAGGTGTATCAGATACAGCCGGTAACTCCCATTCGGGAGAAAGTTCCAAACCACTTGCATCCTGCAACTCTTCAAAGTAATCTTCCTGATCCTGAAGTTAGCCTTCTTCAACCTCAGGTTCCTCATAATTTCTCTCCTCCATAAGGCGCTGCGCTCTACGCCTAGACCACTCTATCCGAATCGACGTCGTCGGATCCGGTAACGACTCAGACGGAGTCGGGCCGGCGTCGAACGAGGAGCTGGAGCCGCCTTAGAATGATAAACTGGAACCGGCGTTGAACCTTGATCTTGATCCAGAGTTCGCTCCGGCGACGCCGTGTATGGAGTCGATGACCTCAGTGGAGCCGAGCTATGCCACGGTGGAATCGGCGCCGGCATAAACGGCAAGAAAGGCGCCGAAGCATAAGCTTGAGGCACGCCCAGATTAAAAGACAATGGACCCATGGAACCAGCCGGTTCACCAGAGGGGTACATTACCCTCGCATATACGCCATACATGGCGTTTAGAAAATGTGAAGGGTTCTGACCTGGACCAGGAAACTGAGGGTACGAACCCACTGGTTGCTCCTGAGGAGGCTGTACTGGATTCGACTCCTCTTGTTCCTTGGGCTGGTGAACCGGAGTCGCAGAAACCTGAGGAGCATCAACTTCCTCTTCATTGTGCCCTGGAGACGGATTCGATTCCAGATTCCGTGTCGGTTCTGGAGACTGTAAAGGCGAGGTCTCACCTTCAGGCTTACGAGCTGGAGAGGGAGATATCATGCCCTTATGATGTCTTCGAGAGGATGACTTCTTTTTTGAGTCCGACTCCCTGCCGGAATGGTGTCTCGAACTGTGCTTCTTTCTCGTATGTTTCTTCTTCGAGAAATCCGAAGCAGACTTCGAAGCAGACTCCGACCTCGACCTCGTCTTCGATCTCGATCGTCTTGATCTTGACCTCGAAGTCCTCTTGGCATCCTTACCCTTAATTTTGGCAAGAAGGAGTTTCGCCTCCCGTTCTCGAAGAGCCTTTGGGTTCATCTTCGAGAACATGGACAACCCTTCACGTCGTGATCCGAGCCCAGACACCACAAACAGTCACCATGTGGATCAGTAATGGACATCATCCTGGCACACGAGTCGCATGGTTTAAATCATGTCTTCTTCGATGACATCTTCGACGGAAGACAGCACTCCATCAGATACAGAACAAAAGTTCACAATAGTAACAAAGTTACTATCCACACAATAGAAGATCCCAAGAAACCGTTAGCGTCGATGACGCGGAAAAAAGGGAACTGATGTCATTACGCCGACTTAGGCCTAATAAGGGGTCTGTGACGTCAGTCGGAGTCGCGCGCGATGCCGTGCTCCTATGACGTCTTCCACGCCGGCGTGCTACAAAAGAATTTTCCGAACGTTGCTGACGCAGGGGAATATTCACAAGGTGAGGAATCAACTGGCAGATGTATCCATCAGAAAGGCATTTGTTACACATACAAAGCCAATAAATGACGCACCCAATAATGAATTCGAACAACAATTTTGAAAAATAACGGTTGTATATAATTTTAAACCACAAGATCTTCGCAATCGGGTAAGTGCTTTAGACATTATAAAATTTTACAGTAGAAATAGCAGAAAATTACAACTGTCAGATTTGAGTCATGAACCCTGAACGCAGTAATGTTATCCTATAGGTTAAACATATGCTGGATAGGGTCAATTGAAAAACAACTTACAGAACAGTTCTTCTGGACTTAAAGTAAGTAGGGGCCAATGTTCAAGAAAGCACCAAGAGTTCAAGTTTACCTGCCCTAGGGTGTCTGGGTGCAGGGGTGCTTCCAGTGGTGGTAGCCTCGAATGCTAAACACTGTAATCAATGGGAAAAGTACCTTAAGAAGGAGGCTGCACAGGAAGACCAGTCCGGCAGAACCCAAATGATGTCTCCACTCTTGGGGAATTGGTTTCATGTAACCCTGGGCTAGAGGGGGATCTTGAGTAGATAGGTGTTTTGTCCGGCAGGTCGATTAGTTTGTAGTTCCAGCGGTTCTCGGTGCACCTGCAGAAGAAACCCAGTAAGACTACTTCTGGAGGGCAGCTGGTCTCTAGTGAAGTCTTTCGACGTGCAGGTTGGTTCTGATGATGGCGTTGGATGGACAGAACCCAAACAAGCCTCGGTGCTTGCAAAAGGCTCTGGTTATTCTGGTATTGGTGCAGGGTGGTGGCTCCTGATTATCCTTGCATCTCCAAACTTGGAGCAACTGATCTGACCTCATGAAGCGCAGTGACTTCTTTCTGGGCAGCTGCTCCATCGGTGGACCCTGTGGTCAGCAGATCAGTGTACCAGACGTTGTGGCTTGTGTCTGTAGGCTGCAGAGAAGTGGTTCCTCTACTTCAAGGGAGATGCTGGCTGGTTGGCGAAGGGCTGGCAGCCATGCGAGGCATTTGGAGGATGCAGAGCTGCAGGACGAGTCGGGTCCTTGAGATTGTCGGGACAGGATAAGGCAGGCAGGCAGAGTTTGGTGCCAAAGTCCACTGGTCTCATGTCTTCAGCTCTTTTTTGTTCTTCTTGAGTCAGTAGAGTATGTATTCATGGTGTCAGGGGGTCACCTAAATACTGAACTTATGGACATTCAGGAGAGCATAGGATAGTAAATCAATAGGCTACTTATCTCTGGGGTCACTACACACCCTAGATGACCACTTCCCGTGAGGAGTGGGAATCAACCTGTCCCAGAGTTCCTAATTTCACCACAGCCAAGATGGAGAAATCCTTTCTTGGCTGTCCACTTCAGACTGCCCACTGTAGGGGTGTGTCCAGCCTGGTAGTGTAACACACCCCTGACTAATTTCCCGACTGTCCTGGTGTCAAATGGGCCTCAGGGCAAGAGGGGCCATTCCCTAGGTCTGGGGGAAGCCGGGGTCACATGTCAAAGGCAGCAGAGGCTTTGAAGCCTTTGGACTTGGCATGCAGATTCACTGGCAGAGGAGGTGATAACACCTCCTGCCAGAGCAGATTTTGTTTGTAACCTCGTGAGAGCATGGGCACTCTCGTGCAGTGGTCAGAAATGCGCCTGAGGTGGCAGGCTAGAAGAGTCCTGTCAGCCAGCACATTAGAAGACTAGTAAGGTTTCAGGGTGCACTCTAAGGTGCCCTCTGGGTGCATGTCATAAAATCTATTAATGGCAACAGTACAGATTTATTAAGACAAGGTGTTTGATATCAAACACCATAGGTTTCAGTAAAGTCATCAGAGAAGCTGGGGAACTCTTAATGATTAGTGCCCAGTACATATACTTAAGATGGTGTCTCTGTTCACTTGTAACATCCAGTAATTAAACCAGACAGCACAGGGGCATATCTGCTCATACAGTTAAGCCTTCACATGTAATATAATGCACCCTGCTTTGGGGCTACAAGACCTGATGTAGGGGTGACATATGTTACATTCAGTGACTTTGGCATGACACAAGTGCCATGTTATGTTTTAACTCATGATTTGCACCATGACACACAGTCTGCAATGGCAACCTGCATGCAGTTGGTGTGGGTCCCTTAGGGTGGGGGTAGACCTGCTGCAGCCCCTAGGTACCCACTTTAGTACCCATGAACTAGGTACCAGCGGCACCATTTATTAGGGACCTAGGGTGCTAAAGTCCTTGCCAATAGGGTTATAATAACACTAACTTGTTTTAGGGGGGGGGGGGGAGAGAGCACTGGAACTGAGGTCTGGTTAGCAGGCCTCAGTGCACTGTCAGAGTTGAAAACCAGCATCTGGTAGTCAAAAATGGGGCAACAAGTTGGGGGACAACCAACAAAATTCCAGTTTCCTACACTCGTAAAAGAACGGTAGGGATGCCACAGGACCGTGCAATTGTCAAACTTATTTTCAATAATTTTATTTGTAGAACTTGTACATGAAGCTGGAAGCAGCTGTATGGATAGTACAAGGAGAATACTATGAACACAGGAGTAACTCTTGCAGTGTACAGAAGAGGATTTTGTGCTCCAGGATGACTGTAATAGTTCTAAAGTAGCTCAGATGGGAAAACCTTCGATTAGAACAAGACCAATACTGCCAAACCTGCTGACTGGCTGGGTGGTTGAATGGGCCTAATGCATTTGTCCAGAAACAAGGTGCATGCCATTGAACTAGAGAACAAATTACTTACTTTCGGTAATGCATTATCGGGTAGAGACAATATCTAGCTGCAGATTCCTTACCATACAATTTCCCAGACATAAGGCTATATCGGAAACTTTTGCTCAAGCAATACCCCTTGCGCATTCCGTTCACCTATATAGGAGCCACCAGGCATGCGGATGTCAGTACTTTTCACTTTTCCACGTCAGAAGCGCAGAGCCATGAAGTGATTGACAGAAGTGTGTGCCAAAACTAGGGCCCTGAAAAAAGGGAGTAACCCTAGCCCTAACAAGTAAGTCCACAGAGGATTGAGGCATGGGTGGGTCTGTAAGGAATCTGCAGCTAGATATGGTCTTTACCAGATAATGCGTTACTGAAGGAAAGTAACTTGTTCATCACATAGAGACTTCTGGCTGCATATTCCTTACCTTAGAATAGATACCGAAGCCATACCCTTGTGGTGGTGGGCTGCGGACAAGTTCCTCACACTAGAAAGTCCTGCAGGACCGAACGGGCGAAATGCCCATCCCTGCGGACCTGACTGTCCAGGTAGTAGTGCTTGGCAATTGTGTGCAGAGACGTCCATGTTGCAGTCTAGCAGATGTTCAGGACTGGGACACCCGGAGTCAAGGATATAGTCGAAGCCTTTCCCCTGGGGGAATGGGCTCTTAATCCCTCAGGGGGCTGCTTCTTTGCCAAAGCATAGCAGATATTTAAGGAAAAGACGACCCAGCGAGAAATGGTTCTTTTCTGTACTGCCCATTCTTTCTTTGCTACCACGTACCCCACAAAGAGTTGGTTGTCTCCCCGGAACTCTGTTGTGTTGTCAAGGCAGAACAACAATGCTCTTTTTGAGTCCAGACAGTGGAGATGCTACTCTTCTTTAGAGGGATGCAGGGGGGCAAAGAAGGTGGGCAGCGTGATTGATTGACCCAGATGGAATGGGGTCAGCACCTTCAGCAAGAATGAAGCATGGATGCAGAGCATCATTTTATCTGGAAAAGTCATCATGAAGGGGGACTTACATGATAGCGCCTACAACTAACTCACCCTCAGGACAGATGTTATCGCCACCAGAAAGGCTGTCTTGATGGTAAGCAGCCGGAGGGGACAGTTGTGCTAAGCCTCAAAGGGAGCACACAGGAAAAGTGCGGAACAATTGAAGGTCCCACTATGGCATGACAAAGGGTGTGGGCGGAAACAACTGAGCTAGCCCTTTCACGAAACCTATCTACAATTGGAGAGTTAAAGAGACGGTTAGTCTGGTAGCTGGAAAAAAGCAGATAGAGCAAAAAGATAATCCTGAAGAGTACCCAACGCAGAGCCCTGCTGGGCAAAGGTAAGAATAAAAGAAGAACTGTAGAAAGAGATTCTGAAAGAGGGTCAATAGACCGTTCTATACAATATGATACAAACGTTTGCCACCGCAGGCGTATACTGTCTTAGTGGAGGGACGCCTGGCTGCCAAAATAACATTGAATACTTCGGAAGGAAGGTTAAAAGCAGTCAACTGGCGCCACTCAATCTCCACGCATGAAGGCGGAGAGTTGACAGGTTTGGGTGGAGGACCCTCCCCTGTTGCTATGGTAGAAGATCCTCCCAGGGAGGCAGCCTGATCGGAGGATCAATGCTCATGTTCTGGATACCAGACTCTCCTTACCTAGTCCGGCGCCACAAGGATGACTTGGGATCGGTCGTTCTTGATCTTTTTCGGAACTCTGGGCAGAAGTGGTATGGGCGGAAGGCTCACAACAGGCCTGAGCTTCACTCGTGATGAAAAGCGTCGCCTAGCGATAGTTGCCTTGGAAACACCAGCACACAAAACTGCTGACATTGCACGTTTTCTTCGCAGGCGAACAGATCTAACCAAGGTTCTCCCCACTTTTGAAAGGGACCTTGCACCACCTCTGACAGGAGACGCCATTCGTGATCCGCTAGGCATCGACGTCTGAGTTTCTGTCCTGGCGTTCAGAGAACATGCCAGGTGTTGCACCACCAGGGTTATGCCCTGCTATTCCAGCCATGCCCAGAGATGCAGGGCCTCTTGACAAAGGGTCCACGACCCCAGCTCCCCCTGCTTGTTGCAGTACTAAATGGCGGTGGTGTTGTCTGTTAACACCTGCTTGATAGAGGGAAGACATGCTTTCAATGCCAACCGAATTGCGCAAAGCTCCAACAAATTGATGTGGAGCCCTGACTCCGCCAGAGAGCAATGTACACTGATCTCCACCTCTCCCTGATGGAAGCCCCATCCCAGAAGTGATGCATCTGTTACCACTGTGTGATCTGGATGGGAAGGAGATGGGTCTGCCTTCAAGCCATTCGCGGTTCGTTAATCACCACTACAGATCTCTTGCAGTTCCTTCTGAGAACTGGACCACGTCTGTGAGATCTCCCCGATGCTGTGCCCACTGGAACTTCAGGTCCCACTGCAGAGCGACCATATGTCACATGCCATGTTTTAACAGGATGCAGGAGGCCATGAGGCCCAACAGCCTCAGAGTCAGTCTCAGAAAAGTCAGGATCGAGGCTGAAACATCGGAATCATAAACTGAATATCCTGGACTGGTTGTTTGGGAGAATATGCCAGAATCTACATTGTGTCCAGAACAGCTATGATGAAAGGGAGCATCTGAGACAGAGTCAGGTGCGACTTCGGCACGTTTATGAAATGAATTAAATGAAAAGACTATTTATATAGCGCAGTAGCTACCGTCAGGCGTCCTAGCGCTCAGACGTCACACTTGGTTAATAGCAAGCAGAGCTAGTCCGATTTATTAAACAGCCAGGTTTTCCACAGTTTGCGAAAAACAAGCAATTTGGGTTCCCGAAATGAGTTGGAGGGGGAGGGAATTCCACAGCCCGGCCACATTGTAAGAAAACGAGCGACCTCCACACCTGGACCTCCTTATCTTGGGTATGCGGGCCAAAAAAGCTGTGCTTGACCTAAGCTGTCTGGTTGGGTGGTAGGTGGTTATCAAGGGTTGGTTGATGGTAGCACCTGTCCCCCAAAAGGTTCGGTGCGTAATACACATTGCTTTAAAGTGGATCCTTTCCCTGACTGGGAGCCAGTGTAGGTCCCAGAGTCTGGCTTTGACAGAGGAGTGACGAGGGATTTGAAGGAAGGTTCTTGCAGCACAGTTTTGAATTATTTGCAGTTTGTTTAGAGATTCGTCTGGGGTGCACCCAGATACAGAGTGTTCCCAAAGTCCAGGCGGGAGAGGATTAGCCCCTGGACCATAGTCAGTCTTGCGTGGAAAGGTAGAAGGGGGAGGATTTTACGCAAAAGCCTTAGTAGGCCGAAGCAGGTGTCCGAAAGCTTGGCCTCCTGGCAGTTAAAGTTTAAGGGCTTATCAAGCCATATTCCTAGTTTTATCCTTCGGTACGGGGGGAGCTCCTAGACATGGGGGCCATAGTGAGTCGATGGTGTTATTCGTGGGGGTACCCAGGAGCATCAGCTCTGTTTTTTCCCCGTTCAGTTTAAGGCAGGAGGTCATCCAACTATTGATTGCTTCCAGGCTTTCCTTGAGTTGGTTATGTGTGCCTTGTGGGGGGTTTAGAGCCACCACTAGCTGAATATCGTCTGCATAAGTGATGATTTTTACACCAAAAGGACGGACGATCTCAGCTAGGGGGCTCATATAAATATTAAACAGCGTAGGGCTCAGGGAAGAGCCCTGCGGTACACCACAGTCAAGGGGTTTGCTGGATGAAGTGTTGTTGCCCTCAAAAACCCGAAAGGAGTGGTTAAGACAGGAAGGATTTGAGCCAGGTTAGTGCCAAGCCCGTGATTTCCCTGCTGCTCAGTCTGTGCAATAAGATGTTGGAATTCCCTTCCCGTCCAATGGAATTCCCTTCCCGTCCATATCCGCGCCATGGACTCTCTGCCATCTTTCAGGAAGGCTATCAAAACCTTCCTGTTTCCACTACCTTAGGTTTCTCCTTGCTGTTTTTTGTTAGACCGGTCTATATAGTTGTTGTGTCCTCCCGTGGTCAGCGCCGGGACACCCCTTTGCTGGGGCAGCTGCACGCTTTACAAACTACATTGTTAGATTGTTTTCCCGCAGAGGGGGATAATGGAGTTAGTAGGGGTAGTAGAATAGAGATGTCCATGTGTATGTATCTAAGTAAGATATTACTGCAACAGGTATAGGTACCCTGGGAGGCGGGAGGGTGCATGTGAATCTACAGCTCTAAATGCCAAGCACAGATGCATACTGGGTAAGTAGCAATGTCCGTTAGAGGAATGTGAGCTGTTGATCACGATTTGCATAGAAAATAAAGAAGTAATCTCCCAAGCGGTGGCTAACCTGTAGCTGTTGCAGTGGTTTGAAAAAGTGTACGTAGAACTGCCTGGCCTAAATTAGCTTGCTGTCTTGCTAACACATCTACACAATAATGTTTTGTGAATGTGTGAATTGTAGACCATGTTGCAGCCTTACAGATGTCATCTAAGGGGATGTTTCCTAAGAAAGCCATGGAAGCCCCTACTTTGCAAGTGGAATGGGCATTAGGAAGAATTCTTAAGGTTCTTTTTGCTTTTGCATAGCATGTCTGAATGCATTTGACTATCCATGAGCAAGACTTGATTTTGAAATAGAATTGCCTTTATGAGGTGAAGCAAAAGCAATCAAGACTTGATTAGTATTATGGAAAGAGAAGAACACGGACAACTCAACAGATAGGTTGATATTGAAGGCAGAAATTACCTTTTTTTTCCAGCCTTATTTTATTGGTGTTTAAAACAAACAATATGCATTAACCATTGTCAATATGTAGTGCATGTATTACATACCATCTTCTGGCATTCTTAACGTAACATTCCCAAGTAACAAAACGTCGCCCCCACGCGCCGCCCCCTTTGATTTGCATTTGAGTAGGTATTGGTAATCTCTGTGTGCCATTGGTATTCTGTGATGAAAGGCAGAAAACACTTTAGGTAAAAATGTAGGATTAGTCCGAAGAACCACTTGTACTTGTAAAAATGGTTCTTGTATGGTTAGTGCCTGAAGCTCACCCACTCTCCTCAGTGATGTAATAGCAATGAGGAAAGCAACTTTCCAAGTGAGAAATTGCAGTTCACATTTGTGCAATCACTCACAGGGTGGACTCATCAGTCTGGTGAGAACAATATTGAGCCATATTCCAAGTTTTATCCTTTGGTACGGGGGGGGGAGCTCCTAGACATGGGGGCCATAGTGAGTCGATGGTGTTATTCGTGGGGGTACCCAGGAGCATCAGCTCTGTTTTTCCCCGTTCAATTTAAGGCAGGAGGAGGTCATCCAACTATTGACTGCTTCCAGGCATTCCTTGAGTTGGTTATGTGTGCCTTGTGGGGGGTTGAGAGCCACCACTAGCTGAATATCGTCTGCATAAGTGATGATTTTTACACCAAAAGGACGGACGATCTCAGCTAGGGGGCTCATATAAATATTAAACAGCGTAGGGCTCAGGGAAGAGCCCTGCGGTACACCACAGTCAAGGGGTTTGCTGGATGAAGTGTTGCCCTCAAAAACCCGAAAGGAGCGGTTAAGACAGGAAGGATTTGAGCCAGGTTAGTGCCAAGCCCGTGATTCCCCTGCTGCTCAGTCTGTGCAATAAGATGTTGGAATTCCCTTCCCGTCCATATCCGCGCCATGGACTCTCTGCCATCTTTCAGGAAGGCTATCAAAACCTTCCTGTTTCCACTACCTTAGGTTTCTCCTTGCTGTTTTTTGTTAGATTGGTCTATATAGTTGTGTCCTCCCGTGGTCAGCGCCGGGACACCCCTTTGCTGGGGCAGCTGCACGCTTTACAAAATGGATAACAACCTAACATTCACTGTGTCGAAGGCGGCACTTAGGTCAAGGAGGATAATGGCAGGAGAGCCTCCATTATCCAAGATCCTCCTAGCTTCCTCCGTTATGGCCACTAGGGCAGTCTCGGTCCCATGAAGGGGACGGAAGCCGGTCTGAGTGAGGTCTAGAATGTTATTAGTCTCCAAGTAATTCGTTACCACAGTTTTTGTGTGTTTCCAGGATTTTGCTCATCCATGGCAGCAGGGAAATTGGTCGATAAATGGCCGGGTTGTCTTGGTCCAGATTTGGCTTTTTTAAAAGAGCTTTTACCATGGCTTGCTTCAATGGAAGAGGAACAGTGCCCGAGACAAGGGAATTATTCAATAATTCCAAGATGGCGGGTAGAATATGGGTATCAACTGAAAGTAAGACGCGAGGGGGTGCTGGATAGTTGAGGGAACCCATGGGCAGGTGGAAGTTTTGGGGCATTAACTCTTGAGTCCTTCCATAAATGCCTTAATAACAGGCATGTTTTCCACAGTGATGGGGGCGGGATTCTGGGGGTTGAACAGGAGAATGGGTATGGATACCTGGAGGCGAAGCTTGGTAATTTTGCGTTTTGGTGTGTGCCGAACAGATCTATTTCTGAGAAGCCCAACATCTGAAAGAAGGAAGGAGATCTTGAGGATGGAGTTCACACTTGTTAATCTGATGTCTCTGTCTGCTGAGCAGATCTGCAATCGGATTGTCTACTCCTGAAAGTTGTTCTGCGAGGAGATATATTTAGTTACTTATGGCCCACCTCCAGATCTGTGCAAGTTGTGACAGCCGGAGAAAGTGTGCCCCCCCTGTTTCTGTATATAATACATGGCTGTCATGTTGTCTGTGCGTATCAGGACAGCCTTGCCTACAAGGTGAACTTGAAAGGCTTGGAGCGCTACAAATACTGCTAGTAGCTGTAGATGATTTATGTGAAGCTGCTTTTGCTGCAGGCTCCACATACCCTGAATTGGGAGAGCTGGGAGATGAGATCCCAACCAGTGAGCTATAAGTCTGCTGTTAGCACAGACTGTGGAACCGGGTCGATGAAGGGCCGCCCTTTGGAAAGGTTTTGTGGAATCCACCCCCGCAGAGAGCGATGAGTGTGGCCGTCCAACAACACTAGATCTGATAACTGTCCCGAGACTGATTACACTGATGTACTAAGCATTCCAGAAGGGGACGCATTTGAAGTCTTGCATAGGGGACTATTAGGATGCAAGGTGCCATCATTCCTAGTAACTGCATGAACACCCGAGCTGGCAATGCGTATGGAGGTTGGAACTGGGAAACTAGAGTTCGAGTGCTGCGGTTTCTGGCTGGATTGGGACAGGCCAGAGCCTTTTGTGTATCCAGAGTGGCTCCCAAGTAGGTTGTGTGTTGGAGATGGGACTTGGACAGATTTACTGTAATTCCAAGATTGTGGAGCAGCTGCACTGTTTTGTAAGTGTGTTGTAGACCGTTTGCTTGTGAGCTGGATTTTATGAGCCAGTCGTCTAAGTATAGGAAGACGTGAATGTGTTGCCTTCGTAGATGAGCTGAGAATACTGCCAGGCATTTGGTGAAAACTCTGGGAACAGTAGTGATTCCGAATGAGATCACTTCGAATTGGTAATGTTGTCCCACTACCACAAACCTGAGGTATTTTCAATGAGCGGGGTGTGTGGAATGTGGAAGTAGGCGTCCTTTAAATCTAATGTGGACAGAAAGTCGCCTTGCTGGAGGAGCGGGAGCACTTGTTGGAGTGTCAAAATGTGAAACTGATCCGATTGGATGTATAGATTCAGATGTCGGAGGTCTAGTATAGGCCTGAGAGAGCAGTCTTTTTAGTGAACTAAGAAGTTTAGGGAGTATACACCGGCCCCTTGATATTGGAATGGGACTGGTTCTATAGCTCCTTTTTCTAATAGAGAGAGAATTTCTTGTTGGAGAAGGTTTAAATGTTCTTGTGACATTGTGTGAGATCTTGGAGGAATGTTTGGGGGAGTGTTGGTAAGTTCCAGGCAATAACCATATTGGATAATCTGTGAAACTCATCTGTCTGAGGTGATTGTATTCCAGATCGGTAGAAAGTGGGAGAGACGTCCCCTGACAGGAGTGGAATGATCGGCGGTAGAGGAAGGAAGTCACTGATTGCAGGGGATGTTCGTGTTGAGTTGCCAATGCCCTTGCATTTATTCCCTATAAATCCTCCTCTAAAGTAAACTCTTGACAAGGGTGATTGCTTATTGCCCTTGTAAGATGAGGAGGGATTTTCTGGTGAGGTGTTCTTGGAGCCACCCTGTAAAAGGAGCGAGGAAAGGAGCCCCGATTGGAATGAAGTTACAAAGCCCCAATGGATTTAGCGACCTCTGTATCTTTCTTCATCTTTTCTAAAGAAGTGTTCACTGTAGGACCGAAGAGGTCCTAACTCAAAAGGTTTATTTAGGATAGAAGCTTGGACCTCTGGTTTAAACCCAGAAATTCTGAGCCAAGCATATCTGCGTAGCAATACGCTGGTGTGGACTGTGCGTGCTGCGGAGTCCGCTGCATCTAAAGCGCACCAAATGGATGTATCGGAAATTAATTTCCCCTCTTGAATTAGATCCGTGGCTTTAGTTTTATGTTTATCAGGTAAAAACTGAATTCATTTTTCTAGCTCGTCATAATGAGCTCTGTCATAGCGAGGTAGAAGAGCTTGTGTATTCGCAATTCGCACGCGATTGGCTGCTTGCGCCGCTGTTCTTTTGCCGGAGGCATCTATCAACAGATTCCTTATCACAAGAAGGGGCATCTCCTGTGGTTTGCAAGTTCATTCTTTTGCGAGCGTTAGAGACTACCAGGGAGTATAATGGAACTTGACCCTTGATGTAGGTGGGATCTGTAGGCGCCGTCTTGTATTTTTTTTAATCTATTCTGGGTATGACAATCCTTGCCCGCACAGGGTCTTTAAAAAAATCTGTGTGCCTAATCATTCCCTTAAGCATAGGCAGTGTTTGTGTTGATCTTTGAGAGAACTCAAGGGTTCAAATAGAAAATCCTCTTTAAGAGCTCCTTATGTAATTCTACCCCATGGTATTGAGCAGCACTATTAAGTAGCTTATATACCCTTTGTTATCACCAGGTGGGGAAGGTCTGGAGGGGTAAAGATCCGGATCGTTATCAGTGTTGGGATCTGTATTATAATCCTCCTAGGGGTCATTAACAATGTCCTGTCGCCTATCTTCATCCCCATCCCCTTCATCTTGTGGATTAGGTGATTGTGGGGAAATCTGTGGGTGTAATGAGTAAATTTGGGTCAATAGGTGGAGGAGGTGTAATAGCAGAAGGGTTATTACTCGCATTCTTGCATTTGAGGAATGTGGTAGTCCTCTTGTAAGCTCATTTACCTTTTCGCTGGCAACTTTGCATCAATATGCCCAGTATCTGGAGGAATAACCAATTCCTTTTTTTTTGGATCTGTATTAACAGGTGGAACGTCGAAACTAGGCTCTTTAGATGGAAGAGGTCCTTTGGGGGTCGAAGGTTTTGTTTCAAAGGTTTATTTTTTGGTAACAAATGGATGGTCACTACAACATGTTTGGATTTTGATGCCGAAGGCTTTGGTTCGGTACCCAAAATGGGGCCGGCTTAATCCAGAGCCGGAAGGCTTTGATTTATGTTTCGGTGCCGAGCCGGCGGGGTGTTTGAAACTTTTTCTTGTTGCCGATCTTGGCCCAAGAAGCACCGGAGACCTTTTCTTCGGTAAGCATTGTGGTAGGGGAGTGTCAGTACTCATTGTATGCTGACCCGGTGTCACTTGCTCTTCCCTGTCGGAGTCGGCTTCGGACATGGAGATGTGTTCCCCCTCTTCTTCAGCTCCTTGTGCGTGGAAATTTTACAGTCAGAATCTTCTCCTAAGATGTCCAGTGCGGAGCCTCTTTGCTGATGCATTTCGTTATATCTAGCCCAACGGTCACGGAGCGTCTTCTTAGATCAAAGCGATCGTCACGCATTGCAGTCTTGTTCAGTATGTTCCGGGGATAGACACAGGTTGCATCAGTCATGCAAGTCGGTGCGCGGAAACTTAACGTGACACCCGGGACATCATTTAAATGGAGTCCGTTCTATCGACTGCTAGCGGGCCCGACACGGATAGGTCCAACGGCCCTCCACAAATCTTATTGAAGACCATGAGTCGAAACGATAAGTAGAGAATGGGGAACGTGATCGAGAAACAATACCGTAGAGGGTTGTGGATTGCGTACTGAGCACTGCAATTCACGTCTGAACCCGATGACGGAAAAAAACAATCGAACAATGGAGTAGATGCCCATGCACACTATCACTGAAAGGAGAAGTCACCTATCTCGTGACTGGAAAAGACTTCAAAGGACAACAAAGTGAAACCATCTGGACCCAACACTAGATGGCAGGCTATGCAAAGCATGTGATCTACAGCTCACATGCCTTGAACACAAAGTTCTTGTGGCCTACCTTTAACCGCAGCTAACACCTGTGGCTTGGCAGGATGGGGATGTGAAAATACGCATCCTGCAGGTCCAATGCTATCATCCAGTCTTCTTGATCTAGAGCAGACAAGACCTGAGCTAAACAGGGCCTCACTGTACGGAAGAACAGGCTCTTCCCCGTCTGTCCTTGGTAAAGGGTCAGTAGACCTCTGCACTGTAGGTAGTGACAAGTCCAAAACTGTAGCTACTCTTCTCAGCATATCAGAGAATGAGGAACTCACCTCAGTAGTAATACTAGGGGGAGAAACTAACCTCGAAGCTGATGAAGTTTCTAGCCCACTAGCCTCTCCAAGAGCAGATATCCAGCTCTCCTCCATCTGAGAAGTGAAAGTATCAGAACTGGCTAACAAACCCAGTCCCAGCTGACACAAGGTGACTCTCAGAGTCTCCCCCTGGGAAGGAACCAACAACACATTCCCCTTAGTCTGTACTGTTAACGATGATCGACGCCTCAAAATTTGTAGGAGAAGAAACGATTTCAACTGGTACCAATGATGACTGTGTCGGCTGATCAAAAACAGGCGCTATAGGTGGAGATCCCAAAGGACTGCATACCTGCACCGAAGCGGAGCCGGTTGATGCCAATCGGCGCTGGCCCAATCATCATGGAGTTCGAACCCTCCGACAGCGCAACTCACTTTATGGGGGCCCGAAGGTGCGCTAGAAGGAAATGGTGTCCCAAAGATGAGGTGTAAAGAGTTATAATGCTCCCTTATCTGGGCCATCGATGACCCGGATCCCGGAAAGACAGGGAGACGCAGTGCGGAGTTGTGCATCCTTAACAGTCGAGTGAGAGGAGGCGTGGGAGTCTGAGTCCCCATGCGGTGAAACCGGGGGATGCTGCGACTTCAACCACTTCCTACCTTTTGATCTCTCTAGAGAACGATTTCCTCTGGACCAGCTTCTAGATCGACCCCGCGAATGGACCTCCTTCTGAGACTATGAACACCGAGGGAGGAAAGTCTCCTAAGATCGTGACATACATGCAACCAACAAGTTCATACAGCGCTCCTTAAGCGCTTTCGGCTTCAGCTTTTGTCAGGAGCCGCAATCCTGTGTCTCGTAGTGTTTACCCAAAAACCACATGCAAACCGTAAGTGGGTCTGTAACTGACATTTGCTACTTCAGGACTCACAAGGCTTAAAGCCTGAAGACATGGAGAAAACAAAACTGTCGAAGTAGGCCAAAAACAGCCTCTCTGGATCAGTGTTGAAGCGCGGATAAGAAGAAACTGATATCCGCACGCCGAAGAGGACTTATATGGCACAAGTGACGTCATGACCGGAGTCGACATTATGAGGTCGTTTGGCGCTGTCCCCTGGAGCACGGAGGTAGTGCTGAAAAATTTCCGGATCCAGTCTGACGTCTGGGGATAATTCAAAGTTAAGGAATCTGAGGCAAGATGTCTCCATCAGATCAATAAAATCAATTAGACCCCCTAGCTTTTGTCAGTAAAAGTAATTTGTTTGTCGGTTAGGGAAGCGTTAAAATCTAATGAAAGCAAAAGGAATGCCTAATGATTGCATTAAGAGCATCACCACATGAGTTGCGCTCAAAGTGGCATCATGGTCAATTCCCAACGCACCACAGATCGAGGCCCTGGAAACTGAGCAGAGCCTGCAGTTTAAGTCCCACCACCACCTCCCCGATTACCATAAAATCCCCTTTTATCTCATTCCAAACCTTGCCAAGGGTTTGATCAAGGGAATCTACTATACCTTTATTAGAAGGCTTGAAGTTATTATGATAGAAATGTATGATGAGCAACATTTCTTTAGACTCATGCAGCGGACAATTTGCAAGAGGTGAATCAAGGTAGGTTTTAAATATCCTACTATTTAATGTGATTGAGATGAAAGTTAGAAAACCATCCATATGATGACCCTATCTAGAATAGGCGGCCACGGTTGATACTGAAACAAACCTGTCAATATATATATAATCTTGAAAGCCCATTTCTCTTGTAGACAGACAATGTTTAAGTTCTTTAACAGAACATCCTAATCAGCATTGTGCAACTTATTCAAAAGACTAGCCACATTCCAAAATGGAAAGGGGCGACCAATCGGTCCCCCCGAACGTATGGCAGAGTACCACGATCCCCCCGGGAAGCCATCTTGGGCGGGAGGCGAGTCTCGGCTGGTATGCCCGAAGCGGCGTAGCCGGGGCGCGCCTTTTCCCGCCCTCGAGTGGGTTGGCCTAGACACTAACGCGGCTGGCCACGCCCTTGGGGCAGGCAGGGGCGGGTTTACGCCCGCCCTGAAGACGGATAAAAGGAGAAGCAAGACCAGAAGGCATCCTCTTGTTCCTGTGCTCTGAAGCTGCACCTCCTCGCTGCACGTGAGCTCGAGACGGAACGAAGAGCCAATTTTGAGCGTTGTAATCCTCTTGTTTGTTTTCTAGATACTCTGCTTGAGAATGCCGAAGAAGGCGGGAAAGCGGATGACTACTGACCAGATGCTGCGTGTTCTCATGAAAGAGGTGACCGACTTAAAGAGGCGAATGGATAAAGACGAGGAAGGGGGGCCGAAACGTCCTTTGGAGGGAACAGCCCCGGGAGGAAAAGGCAAGAGGCCCAGGAGGGGAGCAGCTGGGGGAGATATCCCGGGTCCCAGTGTCCCGCTCGAAGCACCCACTCCCGTGCCGGAGGAAGGGAATCCGATTCCCGTTGTGGTCACCCCCGTGTCCGGGGAAGATATGCCGCCAGAGCTGGCAGCACAATTAGCAGCGTGGTTGGGTAAAGGTAGCGGGGGCGCCACGGCTGTCGACGCGCAGGTGTTGATGAAGCAACTGCGTGAAACTCGGGAAGCAGCGAGGGTATCCACGCCGGCTGCGGCCGTAGAGAAGCCACAGGGGACGGTTGTAGTCGCTGAGACGGCGTCCGGTTCAGGTAAGCGGCCATTGCCGATTGCGAGGGAAGAATCGGCACCCTCTCGAAGGGAGAAGTTGGGTCAGCATGTCCCTTTAGCTATTAAAGAAAAGATATGGGCAGGGGAATATGTAAACATCTTCTCGTTGCTTACTGATCATTATGAGATGGAGCATGTTAAAAGTCAGAAGGATCTCATGCACCCGAGTGTTTGGCGCGCAAAGATGGCCGCCTTTAAGGTAAATGAAAACATTGGCAATTGGGGCAAGGCGTGGGGGGTTTTCACATCGATCTTGGGAGAACGAAGGCCCGAATTGCTACCCGAATTGCCGATTTATCAGTCACGGATCATGGGGTACTCGGTATCACACGAGGGTAATCATTGGTTCTGCTATGATAACCTTTTCAGAAAAGCAAAAGAGCATGATAAAAACTTAACTTGGGATTGTTATGATTCTGTGTCCTGGTCCAAAATGAAAGATACTGGTATGTTGAAATTGCCATTAGTAGGAAGTAACGTGGGCGAATCCTCCCGTCAGTATGCGGGGACGCCCTTTCGATCAGGTACGGGTACCGACAATCACTCGAGGCCTACCGGTAATGCAGGAAAAAAGGGGGTTTGTTGGAACTTTAACAGGGGTAAATGTACTAGGCCCCAGGGGTCGTGCAAATTTAGACACGAATGTAGTGGGTGTGGGCAATCATCCCATCCTGAGTCCACGTGCAGAGCCAAAACGGGTGATAACGGGGGTAGAGGAGGTGCCAAACAGGTCTAACATAGTCCGAGGGGCGCCTTTACCTACCCCGATTGATACCTTGGCAATGATTCCCTGGCTCAGTGAATACCCGGATCGTGCTTCCGCTGGGGTGGTGCGGAACGGGTTTTCATATGGTTTCCGCATCCCAGTGGGGGACTTTCAGGGTATGGAAAAATGCAAAAATCAGATATCGGTCTTGCAGCATACGACCGTGGTACAGGAAAAGATCCGGAAGGAGGTTACTCGAGGTCGAGTCGCCGGTCCGTTTAGTGTGCCCCCGGTTGCTAACTTTGTTTGTTCGCCTTTAGGAGTGGTCCCCAAGAAGGACCCGGGTGAGTTTCGGCTGATACATAATTTGTCAGCCCCACGTGGTCTTTCCGTAAACGAAGCGATAGACCCGGAAATGTGTTCGGTGCGGTACGCATCCTTCGATGAGGCCGTAGCCATTTTGAATCGCCTGGGGCCCGGTGCGCTGATGGCAAAATCTGATATCGAGTCAGCGTTCCGGTTGCTCCCGGTACATCCAGACGATCAGCGTCTCCTGGGTTTCATGTTTCAGGGTCAGTACTACATGGATAGGTGTATGCCGATGGGATGCTCTATTTCTTGTGCCTATTTCGAGAAATTCAGTAGTTTCCTACAATGGGTCTTCACTAAGAAGACGGGTTTCCAACATGTGATGCATTATCTCGATGATTTTTTGTTCCTAGGGGCAGCCGGGGATCCGGAATGTGGGCAAGCTTTGGCTGCATTTTGTGTTTTAATGAATCAGTTTGGCGTGCCATTGGCCCAGGTAAGACGGTGGGTCCTTCGACTTGCCTCGAGTTTCTGGGGATCGAGTTAGACTCCGGAGAAGGTTGTTTCCGTTTACCAAGTGATAAAGTGTTAAAGTTCAGGGCATCCCTGCAAATGTGTATGAGTGAATCTAAGGTTAAGCTGCATCAATTACAGCAGCTAGTGGGACAGTTGAATTTTGCCCTAAGAGTTATACCAATGGCCCGCCCTTTTTCCCGTTCGATCGCTCAAGCCATGGTCGGACTGAAGGAAGGCCATCATCGCACAAGGCTCTCGGCAGAGGTCCGCCAGGACATGCGCATTTGGTTGGCATTTCTGGCGGATTTCAATGGTCGAGTCGTCTGGAACAAACCGGCCGTGTCCTCTGAGGAGCTGGGGCTGTGGACAGATTCGGCAGGGAGTATAGGTTTTGGTGCCATTTTCGGTACTCGATGGTCTGCACAAAGATGGCCGGCATGGTGGCGCGACAGGGGACTGACAAGTAACATTGCTTTCTTGGAACTCTTCCCCATTTTGGTGGCCCTGAGAACGTGGCCTGAAGGGTCAGAGATCACTCTGTGGTATTCTGGTCTGACAATATGACCGTGGTTGAGTGTATCAATAGCCAGGCAGCACGATGCAAATGGATTTTGAGACTGCTCAAAGAAATCGTATTACTGTGTATGCAATTGAATGTGCTATTCAAAGCAAGACATGTCCCGGGGATAATGAACCAGGCGGCTGATGCCCTTTCTCGTTTCCGTATGCAGGCCTTCTGGGGTTTTCTTCCCACAGCGGACCCGGAGCCAGCACCCTTTCCCGAAGCTCTCTGGTCTCTCGGTGCCCCGAACTTCGTAACCTCGTGGGAGAGAGTTTAGCACCCAGGACGAGGAAGGCATACGAAGGGGCGTTCCAGTCCTATTTAGCCTTTTTGGGGACTGCTAGAGAGGAGCTTTGGGGTCAGGAGGAATGGGTAGTGAACTTTCTGATGTCTTTACATCTGGCAGGGAAATCGGTGGCCACGGCCCAGAGGCATCGGGCTGCCATTTCCTTTGTTGCTAGGGCTCATGGGATCCAGGACCCGACAGCGTCTTTCGTTGTGCAAAAAGCGCTACGTGGGTGGCAACGCCTTGAGGGTCGCAGAGTAGATGACAGGCGCCCGATAGGTTTGGATAGGTTGGCCCAGTTATTATCCAGACTCCCTACAACATGTTCATCTCAGTTTGAGACAGTGCTGTTCCGAGCCGCTTTTACGCTGGCATTTCACGGGGCTATGGGGGAGGGCTGTGCGCAGAGCACGTTCAGATCAGAGGGGAGACAATGACTGTCTCGTTTGTGAGGTCCAAGACCGATCAATGTGGGATGGGTGACTGCATAATTATACGCAGGATTCCCGGGTCATCCATGTGCCCAGTGAAGTGTTTAGAGGATTATTTAACACGAAGGATGGCATCATGGGGGGGGACCTTGTTGAGACACGCGGACGCCACCCCACTGACAAGGTTTCAGTTTCAGCGGGTGCTTGCGATGTCAATTACAGCTGCGGGCTTGAACCCGGGCGAGTTCGGGACCCATTCCTTTCGGATAGGGGCTGCTACAGAGGCTACAGCCAGGGGTCTGAATGTAGAACAGGTTAAACGTGTGGGGCGTTGGTCCTCCAATTGTTATAAAAGGTATGTGCGTTTGCACATGTTGTGAAGCTGTAATGATGTACTCACGCTTCTTGTTTTGTTTGGTTTTCAGTTACGCAAGCCTACGAGGCGGGGCGGACTATGCAGTCGATCCAACACCGGGACAGCGGTCAGACATCACCGGCTGTGAAAAAGGAGGTGTGGGTCGTGGGCCACTCATACGTGAGGCGTGCCGCGGACGTATTCAAGGCAGGTGACATGGTGCACGTGGCTGGGGAATACGGGTACAGTGTGTCCTTCTACGGAATGGGCGGTCTCTGTATTGACCAGTTTCAATCATTTTTCGAGGGTTTGCTAGGGCGGACGAGGTCACCGCCGTCTGTAGTCATAGTACATCTTGGGGGCAATGATTTGGTCACCACTGGTAGACGACTTCTCCTGGAGGCGATGCTTTCCACTGTAAGTTGGTTAGCGAGGAGAGTTCCAGGGTGCACAATTGCGTGGTCCCATATGATCCCACGAAAAGTGTGGCGGGGGGCTATTTCTGTTTCTGCTTTAAATCACTCGGTGAGAAAAATTAATAACAAAGTGAGTAGGTTGTTCCGGTCCAATGCACTGCATTCTATTTCGCATGGGTGTATTAATGATGACAGTATGTATTTGGGGGACGGTGTTCATTTGTCTCGGGTGGGGAATGAGTTACTCATAGGAGACTTCATAGCTTGGCTAAAGATGTTAAAACATGACCTTTAGATAGGAGTTTGGTGGGGGGTCCGGATAGCCGGTCAACTATCCGGACCTGTGGCGGTAAGGTCATGATCGGTGAGCACTAATTGGAAGATCCCTATGAGTGGGCGTTACCCATTACGGATGGGGGCGCTCGGGGGAGGTGGCCATTGGCCCCTCAACGGGGAGGCGGTCCCTTCTAAGGATGGGTCGCCGAAAGGAAAGGGAAGGCGGTCAAGGCCCCTTCATGGGTAGGAGGGGTTACAGCCCCCTCCTGGTGAATTTCCCGGGGCCAGGACGTCTGCGACGGCAGATGTGGTAAGTTGTGTGGGGTGTGGGGGGGGGGGGTCTACGCTACCTTCTAGATACCTCACACGAGCCTCGTACGACCTTTAAGTGGCGTCGAGTTTTACTGGGGCCCCCGTCAAGTCAAGGGAAATTGGTAGTTGCACTTGAGGTATGCCTCCGTGCCGCCCCTCACAAGGGAGGGGGATATGTCTGGGTTAGGGATCTTGACACCGGTTACGACCTTGCCGTTGGCCCTTAAACGTTAGGATGTACAATTTCAAAATTTCAAGTAAATGTTTTGTAGGATGTTAGTTCGGCTAGGAGAACCTTTGTATTAGAGGATATGTTAAGGTTAGCCAAACATCGCAATGTGGTAATGAAATTGTACATAATATGAAACTGTTATTTTTAATGTTTTAATTTTGTTTCATATTTTAATAAATACGGCCGGGAAGGGTAACTCCCTTCCCGACTTCCAAAAGTTCAAGAACGGTTTCCGGTTTCCCATCCTTGGGGAGTGTGTGGAGAGGGGGTGGCTGGCATCTCAGCCATATGGAAAGGGGCGACCAATCGGTCCCCCCGAACGTATGGCAGAGTACCACGATCCCCCCGGGAAGCCATCTTGGGCGGGAGGCGAGTCTCGGCTGGTATGCCCGAAGCGGCGTAGCCGGGGCGCGCCTTTTCCCGCCCTCGAGTGGGTTGGCCTAGACACTAACGCGGCTGGCCACGCCCTTGGGGCAGGCAGGGGCGGGTTTACGCCCGCCCTGAAGACGCATAAAAGGAGAAGCAAGACCAGAAGGCATCCTCTTGTTCCTGTGCTCTGAAGCTGCACCTCCTCGCTGCACGTGAGCTCGAGACGGAACGAAGAGCCAATTTTGAACCCACCCACCAGCACTTGAAGACAGCGAGTGGTTTTAATAAAGTTTGATGGATAACTGTGATTTTCGTTTACAGGTTGTGGTATTAACGTGAAGATTTTGAGTATGCAATAAAGAATGGTCGATTTGTGTTATGTTTTGCAAATAAAGTAATTCTGCTTTAGTGTTCATCAGTACGCATGCGTTTGAATAAAGTTGTTGTTGCTACTGTTGGTTAGATGTAGTCATTTAGTATTTAGTTAGCATTGTCGTATTTATTTTGGTCGGGCGGTAAGGTCATGATCGGTGAGCACTAATTGGAAGATCCCTATGAGTGGGCGTTACCCATTACGGATGGGGGCGCTCGGGGGAGGTGGCCATTGGCCCCTCAACGGGGAGGCGGTCCCTTCTAAGGATGGGTCGCCGAAAGGAAAGGGAAGGCGGTCAAGGCCCCTTCATGGGTAGGAGGGGTTACAGCCCCCTCATTGTGAATTTCCCGGGGCCAGGACGTCTGCGACGGCAGATGTGGTAAGTTGTGTGGGGTGTGGGGGGGGGGTCTACGCTACCTTCTAGATACCTCACACGAGCCTCGTACGACCTTTAAGTGGCGTCGAGTTTTACTGGGGCCCCGTCAAGTCAAGGGAAATTGGTAGTTGCACTTGAGGTATGCCTCCGTGCCGCCCCTCACAAGGGAGGGGGATATGTCTGGGTTAGGGATCTTGACACCGGTTACGACCTTGCCGTTGGCCCTTAAACGTTAGGATGTACAATTTCAAAATTTCAAGTAAATGTTTTGTAGGATGTTAGTTCGGCTAGGAGAACCTTTGTATTAGAGGATATGTTAAGGTTAGCCAAACATCGCAATGTGGTAATGAAATTGTACATAATATGAAACTGTTATTTTTAATGTTTTAATTTTGTTTCATATTTTAATAAATACGGCCGGGAAGGGTAACTCCCTTCCCGACTTCCAAAAGTTCAAGAACGGTTTCCGGTTTCCCATCCTTGGGGAGTGTGTTGAGAGGGGGTGGCGGGCATCTCAGCCATATAGACATACGTCTGCTACAGAGGCTGCATTTGGTGACATTCAGAGTTCAAGCTGACATGTCCTCAGCCACACGTCTCTTACTGTCCCCAATGTATCGGGGGAGCTAGAGACCAGGCAAACCCTGCTTATATGCAACTGTCCCTCAATTTCTTGCTTAGTCTCTGGTCTCGTAACTTGATTTGGTTTAGGACTTGTACCCCCCATCGAGAGTATCATGCCATAGAGTCAATCTACCTGCTCAAGAGGTGTAAAGGGATTGTGGCTCGGAATAGCAAATGGATTACGCATAGGAGCTAAATACATTGTGAATCTGGGGGCACAGTATTGGGTGGCTTAGAAAAGCCAAGGGGAACCGCCTTGATGTTACTGTGAGATATTCCTTCAAAGGATAGCCTGCTTAGTAGTAATCCTACTAACCGTGCGTCCCTAAAATTGATTACCACACAGTCCCCAGCTTTCCTTTAGGGGCAATTTTCCACCTAGCTGACTTTGTCCATTAATGATGTTATATAAAATATCACAGCTGTAGAGTCAATTTTCTGCCCAGACAATATATGACTGTTCTTCAATTGACCATCATCCTCAGCTTGTTATTGTATAGCGTAGGGACATTATTAAGCACTCTCACAATAGAAATAGCTTCTGGTGTTAGCTGCAAAACCTTACTGTGAGGCCTGGGATCATAGCTCCCACTAGTGTTGGTCCTCTGGCCTATTCCAGTCTCTCTAATGCGAGTCACGTGCCGCAGGAAGAAAGAGCTGCTTTTATTGGCGCCTGCACACGTTCCTCCTCCTCCTGGCAAAACTGATTTCAGAGGGGTACAGTTCTTCTCCCTGCACCTTCAATGCGAGATATCTATTAAAATATGGAGATCTGTCACAGACTTTAGGATGCCAGGTTACAGTAGTGCAGGGATTCTGCAAAGTCACAGAACTATGCTTGGGGTCATGGAACCTTAGAAGGCAGGGACTGAGTAATCCTGCCACCTAGGTACCCATGAGCCCGGGGACTGACTAACTATAGTGTCTCACTTGCCCTCCTACTCACTCAGAGGGCCAATTGATTAAACACCTCAGAACAAAACACTGCCAACCTTGCCAGGAATCATGGTTGCAGGACACACCCTTTTGCTCGCACTCTTGTACTAGTCCACGATGAGATCTGACAGACACGAGAAACATTTAAAATGTTTATTTTAACTATCGTGCTCTAGTATGCAGTATACGTGCCACAACAAGTAGAAAAATGCCTACCACAAATATTGTCAGCATAGTAAGTAGTCCGTAATTCTTAAAAGAAGTTGTCATTATATACAACAGTTAAACCTGGGTGTAGGGAGGCTATGCAGACGTCCATGGAGTTGCGAACAAATTTCGTGGAACCCCACTCCGCTACACCACCCGCCTTCACCCCCACTATATTAACAAGTAAATCTACATTACTTACTAGTAAATGAAAACCACTTACCTGGCATGTGGCGTCCCCGGGCCGCCTTCCTCCTCTTCCTCGCCGTCTGGGTAATACTGGAAGAGGAAACTATACATGTGTGCGGACCCGCGCATTTCTTGTGAGAAATGCAGAGGCGCGCTCGCATGCGCAATTTTCTTAAGGATTACCCAGATGGCAAGGATGAGGAGGAGGGCAGCCCGGGGACGCTGCATGCCAGTTAAGTGGTTTTAATTTACTAGTAAGTAATGTAGATTTACTTGTTAATAAGGGAGGGCTGGAGGTGGGGGCTGGCCAACTCTTCTCCGGAATCTGTGGAGATTTGCCTTCTAGGAGGAGGCAAATCTCTGCATACTCCACGGGCGGGGCGGAGGTGTCCACCCATGGTTAACGACAGTGTAGCCTAACCTCTCTCCCCTTCTAAAGAAGCAAAATTATTATATATTAGAAGATCTCTGGGTGTTGGCAGAAGACCCCGTATCTCAGTCTATAGATGGAATATCTACATCACAGGTGCTGTCAGGCTCCCCTCCCTGGAAAGATATCTCTCCAAGTGTTTGTGTGTCACCTATTTGTGTATACCTATACAGCCAAAGTACATGTTCCCAAAAAGTTGCATGTGCATGTTTTGTCTTGGACCTAGTGCCTAACAAGAACAGAATGAAAAGGGGCATTATTGTTTGATCTTGTCAGCAAAGTTCAGACTAAATCACAGGAAAGAATAGAAGGCAAAAATAACAAGCAGCATGTTCTATGTGAAAATTACAGCGTGGCACAAAGCTAAATAAGTTTGTGCAGTAAAGTGCGCAAAGCAGAAGACAGTCTGCAACTGGCTCATGCAAACGTTGGGAGAACGACAATGGCCACATGTACCACGTGACAGCAGGACCATCTAAATGTTCAGCAGGAGCAGTTTGTGGGGAGATTCTGGAGGGGTCCCTAAATCAATGGTGCTGGTGTCAGAATTCTAATTATCTGACTTGATTTAAGGAAGGAGAAGTGCTCTGCAAACATGCCAAGTAGAAAGGGGTGTTTGCTGGCCCATGCATAGTCAAGCACACTGCAAATTTGCATTGAACAAAATTCCCCTCAATCTGGGCTCAAAGTGTCCTCAACCTATATTTTCTCTTCCTCAAGTCAAATACAAATGGCTCCTGTTGACTACAGATCCTAGTTTCGAATCTATACAATAATCAGTCACTTCTATCAGGTAATGTTAGAGCCTTGATTTCAAAGACCTTCTGCAAAAAGTCATTATAGGCCAATAACTATCATCTGAAGGATATTATCAGAACACAATACCTGAAACCCAATTAATATTTTCCAAGTCAGTTTTTGATGGAAAGCAATAGTTAGCACTATAGGTGGAATCAAAATAGTTACTTACCAAAAGGAGTAGTTTTGCTGCTTGAAGAATTCTCTGGATTCACATGCTGTGCATTATTCCGCCATCTAGTAGTTGGGTCTGGAATGGTCTCTTTTTCGTCCACCACCATTTAATTGATGTCACACAGGGGACGGCCATACAGACGGCGCCCCGGATGTTCTTGCGCATAGTCACCATCTTCTAAATCTTTTTCCTTTCTTTCCTGGTATACTTCCTCCTGGTTTTCTTTTTTTCTTCCCCACCTGGTTCCGTCATCTCCCATTTCCAGGGAGGCAGGTGGGCGCATATGAATCCAGAAAATACCTCAAGCTGCAAAACTAGTCCTACTGCTAAGTAACAATTTCGTTTTGCAGCATGAATCATTGCCTGGATTCACATGCTGTGCATTAGATTATGTAGCTGTATCCCTTCCCATAGGCTGTTTGGGTGAAATGAGGAAGTGTTAGCAAACAGGTGCTGTAGTACCTTGTATCCCACTAGTCCTTCCTTGTTCATTTGGATGTCGACACAATAATGTTTTGCGAAGGTGTGTAGTGATGCCCATGTCATTGCTGCACAAATTGCATTCATTGGTACGTTTGCTAGGAATGCCGGAGCTGCACCCTTTTTCCTTTATTAATGAGTTCTTGGGCGTGCGGGCAGTGTCATCCCTGCCCTGGAATAGCAAGTCTGTATTGTTTCTACAATCCATCTTGAGATTGTACCTTTGGTTACTGGGGATACTGTGGTTGCATTTAGTTTCAAAGTGTGTAGGGCTCTCGGTCTGTGTCTTGGGCTCTCTGAAGAAAGCCAGTAGATGCATACTTTGGTTAACATGAAAGGGGGTTACCACCTTGGGCAAAAATGGTGAGTTAGTTCTGAGAACGACCTTGTCCCTGTGGATTTGCAGGTATGGTTCCTGTATTATTTGTGCCAGCAGTTAGTTTACTCTACATAGTGATGTGATTGCAATTAGAAACGCTGTCTTGAGAGTAAGTGATTTTAGATCAGTTTTGTGCATAGTATCAAACGGCTTTGACGTTAACTGCTTTAGGATGGTGTTTAAGTTCCACAAAGGTGCTGGAACTGATCTTGGTGGAGCAATTCTTTTTGCTCCTTCTAGGCATCTCTTCACCACTGGGGTTGTGAAAAAGTGGTTAATTGAAGTGCCCCTGGTGTAGACTACTATGGCTGCCAGGTGAACCTTTAAGGATGAATAGGTTAACCAGGTGTCTAGTAGTTGTGTGGGGTATGACAACACAGTTTACAGTTTGTTCCTGTCTCCATATACCCGTTTATCCGTGCACCAAGGAATGTATCTTTTCCATTTTGCTGCCTAACATTTTTGTGTTGTAGCCTTCCTTGCCTCCTTAAGGATTTCCATTGTTTTTGGCAGTAGTTGGAGATGACTGAAATCTATGTAATCAAGAGCATAGGCCACTAGACTGATAGTTGCTGGCTCTGGGTGGTACACTCTCCCCTCTTGCATTGTTAGCAAATCCTGTTCTGCTTTAATTGTTATCACTTGCCATCTGGACATCTCTAGTAGGTCTGAGTAGAAGGTCGGTCTGGCCTACTGAGATGCTATTAGGATGACATGTGTCACTGAGTGGCTGGATTTCTTCAGCACCTTTGGCGTTCGGGTGGTTTGAGGAAAGGCATAAGCAAATCTCCCTGACCAGTTTATAGATGGGGCATTCCCCTCTGGTAGTGTTGAAACTTAAAGTCTAAGTGTTGGCATTTTGTGTTTTAGGTCTCGCCTGAGCCAGCGCTGCTCTGGAAAACTTTTAGTAAGTGCTTCAGAAAGTGCTACCACTGTGGTCTAGAGCTGGCAGTTATGCGCGTGCGCTTACGAGCAGAGGCGCCATATGGCTCTCATCGTCATGCTCATTAAGCGCATCGCTCGCAGCGCGCAATCACTTTCGCAGCCATGTCACTTTCACGGCTGCGCGGCCAATGTTTGTTTAATCCCACTGCCTGTCTGATCCCAATTGCTCGCTTTCAAAAGCTTTATTTATGTCATCGCTGAGTTCAGCAAGAGGCATTGCAGGCCTAGTTAGTCCTATGAAGGTAACTCGATGGTTCAGGGTGCTTGCTGCTTCGGACCTGCAGGACAAAGGTTCAAGTCATAGCCTTTCCAGCCTGCTTGTTTCTTTATTGTCAACAAAACGAGGAGTGTTGAGTTTGGTGTTAAGGACACCTGTTATTTACTGCATTTAGAGGCAATTCATGTTGTTGTGTGCTCGCTATAAAATGCTCGATGTTAATGTACTCCTATAAAAGGTAGTGCAAAAGCTATTGTTGTGCTGAATCACGGCACAGGTACAGCGAATGTGCGCCAGGCTTCGTAGTGGTGTTCTTTCCACAAGTCTTACTGCCTCTGGTGGGGGTCATCCAACAGTCCTAGCAAGGAATGGTTATTTAATGCAAAGTTTATTATTCACATTGCTCGCCTTTGTTTCTCGAAAGGGGCCTGCCAGAGTCGCTCATTACCTGTGAACCCCTCCCCATTCCGTTCAGACATGTGCTGGTATGGTGGACCATCCGTCATATTTTTAAGGGGGTGTCATTCAGAAGGGGTTCTTCTTTAGTGGATGTTAATCAACATTGCTCTGGTGCTTGTGACGTTTCTCTCCCCTTTTCATCAGGGAAGGGTGAGACTGTTGTGAGATTCAAGGCGTTATTTGGAGGCATGAATTTAATGTTGAGTTTAAGGAGTATTCGCTACTTTTGGGTTTTGAGGCTTGTTTAATTGTCTCATTAGGCCACTGTTCAAGTTTCTTTTCAGGCCTGTACTGAATTTTTTGTGTACAGCTAAATACACCTGATTGCGGAATAGCACACATTGGAGGTGGGGAAGCGCTTTGGTCAGCAGTTTGTTTATCAGCTCACAGCGACCCATGGTGACAGTGACAAGCAGGCCTTTTCGCTGCCGATAGAGATTTCCCTTAAAGCTGCCACTGAAGAATGTCACGTGCCAGCTGCCATTCTATACTGGGTGCATTACTTTCTCCATTTTTCCCTAATGGCCGGCAGCATAGTCTGATTGCAAAAACCCCACCAATGAGCTATTGCACAAGATGCAAAAGTGGTGCAGATAAGCCCGATATTGCTTCAATCCATGGCAGGACAGCACCCGGGATAATGTGCCGCATGACTAACCACTTATAAGGCCCCAAATGCAAGGCCTATTGACTTTGCCGATGCTTGTTTGCAGTTGCCAACAGGTCTATTGTTGGTCTCCCATAGGTTCAGTATATTTTATCCAGCTTTTGTTGGTTTAGATCCCATTCGTGGGATCTTCTTTCTTGTCTGCTTAGTCTGTCCCCCTCTCTGTTTTGTTTTCCTGGTAGGTGGACTGTTTGCAGTGCAATTTTTCTTGGTATTGCCTATTGCCATATCTTTTGGGCTAGTTTGCTAAGGCTAAACAATTTCATGCCTCCCTGCTTGTTGAGGTCAAGGAAAATGCTACTTACCAGTATGCATCTGTTCTTGGCATGTAGAGCTGCAGATTCTCACACTTAACATTAGATCTCCATCTGGTGTTAGGCTTGGATGCTTGCAGGTTGTTGTGGTCTTGGAAGAGGTCTTTGTAGTCACGAGATGGGTGACTCCTCCCTTGGACAATAGTGCGCATGGACATAGACTCCACGCTTAGATTGTTTTTTTCCGCTATTGGGTTCAGAAGTAACTTTTCCGCTCCAAAATCTACTTTGTGAAGTATTTTGACGCGAAAAAACTTTAACTCTTCGGATCAACTTCCAAACATCTCGACCTTCCATGCCACTTCATCGGCTCGATTATCGACGCGGGCCGTTGGGCCTATCATCGCTGTGTGGCCTACAGCTCATGGAAAGGACGCCATTCAAGAAATGCCCCCAGTGTGGAGCAAAATTTTCACACAGTGACATTCACAAGGTCTGCAACTTGTGCTTATCACCTGAACACGACGAGTCCAGATGTCCAGCCTGCACATCCTTTCGATCGAAGAAGACCATTCGAGATCGAAGGGCCCGAAGACGCATCATTCAGAGATCAGCTCCGGAACCGGTGAACATCTTAAACGAAGGCCCAGATGTACCAGAAGAAGATTCCGCAGATCTCAAAATCGTGTCAGAGGCAGATGACTCTGATGACTCATCACTCCGGGTCAAAGAGTGAGTACTACTGCCCCTACCCCAACCCCACTACCAAAATCAAAGGCAATGGTCAAGACTCCGCCTGCTGGGCCCTGCCGCAACCGAAAACATACTTCAGAAGCCCCGCCTTCGAGCCCGGCTCTGAAGCAAATTGAAAAGCCTTTCCGGTAGCTCGGGACCGAGCAGACCGCATGAATCGATCCCATCAGCCCCGAAACCAAAAGACGTCCCGGCTCCGAAATCTGTTCCGAAGCTGTCCACTTCAAAAGACAAATCTGGCCTGAAAAATCCAAAGCCCGTAGACAAACCGGCTTCGAACATTTCCATACAGAAGAAACCAGCTTCGGCTCCGAAACCAAAATCCCTGGAGTCAAAAGCTACGCCAAAGGACTATCACACCTCCTAAGGCTCAAGACAAAGGCAAACACCAACACCGATAGGAACCGAAAAAAACGCAGCCAAGAGCGGTTTCTGAGGAAGAGGAACTTTTTCATCCGGATCAAGTCGATCCAAAACAGAAAAAGAATTATATTGATCCAGAGACAGGACATGTCACTTCTGGACCATATAGGAAGAGGAAGTTAGACACAGCACCTGTTCCTCCAGTGCCTGTAAAGAAGGGCTCTGCCACATCGCCTATGCATACTTCCGTCTAACCCACTTCCTCTACCTAAGCCTATTACAACTCCATTTGAAACTTTCCCACCTCTTTTTTCTTCACCTCATACACCTCCACATCATGATGATGATGATGATGACATGGGGGTAGAGGGTGACCCAGATAACCCTTTCACGTACCCAAATGACTGGGAGTACCCTATCCCACTAGACATACCAGATGTCCCAAGTCCACACACATACTCCTCAAAACCATCTCCTCCAGACGACAATATTGGATTTGGACAGTTAATAGGGCTGCCATCTATCATGGTGTCACAATGCACTCAGATGAGGCAGAAGAGGACTTTCTCTTAGATACCTTTGAGCAGTCCCAAAAGTCAGTGCAAATCTTGTCGATGATTAAGCAAGTCATTAAGCATGCCCACAAAGTGTTTAAAGATCCAGTACGTGCCAGAATTCTAAACTCTAGAATAGAGAAAAAGTATAGGTCTGCCCCCGCAGATCCTGCCTACATAAAGGGACAGCTGCCTTTAGATTCTCTGGTAGTTTCTAACGCTAGGAAGCGCGCGAACTCCCAAACCTCAGGAAAAGCGCCACCCCCTGATAAAGAGTCCAAGTTGTTAGAGGCTTCTGGTAGAAGACTAGCTGCCCAAGCAGCTAATAACTGGCGCATAGCTAACACCCAAGCACTGCTCGCAAGATATGATCGGGCCGACTACGACCAGTTGGAAACCCTACTACAACATTTGCCTGACCAATATAAAACACAAGCAAATGATCTCATTCAAGAGAGTAAACTAATTTCAAATGAGTCAATAAAATGTGCACTTGATGCAGCAGACACTGCCTCTAGATCCATAAATACCAGTGTGCTCCTTAGGCGTCATGTATGGCTCCGCATCTCAGGTTTCAAGCAGGAGGTCTAGACCACTATCCTTAACGAGCCTTTCAACCAACAACTTAATGGCCAGACTGTGGACACTGCACTATAAAAAATGAAGAAAGACACAGACTGCCAAATCCATGGGAGCTTTACAGTCCCCACAAACACGAGGCTCCTTTCGTCGCTCATTCTACAGAGGAGCCTCCAAACAGATGGGAGCAGACAATTCAGCTTCCCTTAAAGCCACTTCACAAACATCCGCCAATAGAGGATATTTTAGAGGCGAATACTGAGGAAACAGCAATAAAGGTAGATTTCGAGGTAATAACAATCAAACCTCTCCCCCCACAAAACAGTGACTTCCTTCCGCTCCCCCCACAACATTCCACTCCAGTCGGGGGATATTCTCAAAGTTCCTACCTATCTGGAACTCCATTACAACAGACAGGTGGGTGAGACAATTATCCAGTATGGTTACTGCCTAGAACTTACAGCTACCTCTCCACATATACCACCCAGGCAGAGTCCCATGTCCACAGACCATCTTACGCTACTAAAACAAGAGGTTCTCTCATTGCTTCTAAAGAACGCAGTAGAGGTTGTTCCATTACAACATCAAGAAACAGGGGTTTACTCGTTGTACTTCCCAATATCCAAAAAAGACGGTACTCTGAGACCAATACTCTATCTCAGGCCCCTCAACCTATATATACACTCAGATCATTTTCCCATGATCTCTCTACAAGTGCTAAACAACAAAAGGGGCAACCAAGAGGGCTAATTTTTAACGGGGTCCAGTGTATAAGCCCCTGAACTAGACAAACAAAAAGGATACACTGTGCCCCAAAGGTTGGAGAGATTTAGGAATAAGAGAACCAAGCAAAGGTGGGAAAGGAACTAAAACCCTCACACACCCAGCAAGCTAGCTGTCATGCTTCATCATCTGGGTTTTGCTCCTCGTCAGACTGGTGCGGCAATGTCTGACGGGCACCCGAGAAGGGGCTCTTTATCGGAGATCTTTGTGTGTGAGGGTTTTAGTTCCGAATGGGGGCTTCCCTCTCCTTTACCACCTTTGCTTGGTTCTCTTATTCATAAATCTCTTCAACCTTTGGGGAACAGTGTATCCTTTTTGTTTGTTTCTCTACAAGTGCTCCCGCTGCTGCAACAAGGTGACTTCCTTGCCACACTAGATCTCAAGGACGCCTACTTCCACATTCCCATACATCCTTCTCACAGAAGGTATCTAAAGTTTGTGGTGGACGGACAACACTATCAGTTCAAAGTCCTTCCATTCGGAGTCACAACGGCACCCAGAGTGTTCACAACGTGCCTTGCAGTAGCAGCAGCACATCTCAGAAGACAACAAATCCATGTTTTCCCATATCTAGATGACTGGCTAATTAAAGCCAAGTCATTCAATCAGTGTGTTCAACACACTCATCAAACCATTCAGACATTACACAACTTGTGGTTCACGATCCACTACATCAAGTTGCATCTCCAGCCCTCTCATATGCACCATTATCTGGGGGCTTCAATAAACACCTCTACAGCTCTAGCATAACCCAGTCCAGCCAGGATAAGCGAGCATTCAAGCCTTAGTCACAAAATTTCAAGACCAACACTCTCTCCCAGCCAGAGTGTTCGTGCAACTCATAGGCATGATGGCATCTTGCATTTTTATTGTACCATATGCAATACTTCAAATGCGTCCATTACAGGAATGTCTAGCACAACAGTGGAATCAGGCTCAAGGACAACTTACAGATCTGGTGTTGGTGGACAGCCGCATACATCGCTCTCTGCAGTGGTGGAGCACCAACAACTTGTCCAAAGGGCGGCGGTTCCTCAAACCTGTTCCACAGATAGTACTTACAACAGATGCATCACTCACAGGATGGGGAACCCATCTCCTCGGACATACAACTCAGGGCAGATGCACCGCTCAACAAAGAGTGCTCCACATCAATCACCTAGAGCTACTAGCAATATTCCAAGCACTGTAATCTTTCCAAGTACATGTACAAAACAAAGCTGTCTTGATCCAGACGGACAACATGACAGCCATGTACTATATACAATAACAAGGAGGCACACCTTCCCCTCACTGTCCCAGCTTGCACAGAACATTTGGAGATGGGCCATTCCACAAAAAATATATCTACAAGCCGAACACCTTCCAGGAGTTTACAATCAGATTTCAGATCTGTTAAGTCGATAGACACAACAGATTCACGAATTGGAACTACATCCACAAGTTCTTCTACCATTTTTCCACAAGTGGGGCCAACCAGACCTAGATCTGTTTGCCACACACGACAACGCAAAATGCCCAACCTTTGCCGCAAGGTTTCCACACCTGTTGTCCAAGGGCAATACTGAATCCAATAGCGGAAAAAACAATCTAAGGATGGAGTCGATGCCCATGCGCACTATTGTCCAAGGGAGGAGTCACCTATCTCGTGACTAAAAAGACTTCTTCCAAGACAACAGCAACCTGCAAGCATCCGAGCCCAACACCAGATGGCGATCTAATGCTAAGTGTGAGATCTGCAGCTCATATGCCTCAAACAGATAGTTGTTGTGTTGTCTGTATTAGTACTGTCTGTACTGCTATGTGTGCTTTGAACGACTTCAGGACTAGGAACACCGTTCATCTCCAGGAAGTCGATGTGTTTCAGCGCATCTGTGTTGTTCCAGTGCCCCTACTTTCAGGTTGCTTGTGTGTGCTCCCCAACCATTGTGGGATGCATCCATTGTAATGGTCACTGTTGGAGTTGGTGTTTTTGAATGGTCTCCCTAAGGTTACGTTTCTTGATTTCCACCATTGTATCTCCTTCTGTCCCTTGCTGTGACACCCACTAGATCTTTCAAAATCCCTGCACCTTGTGACCATTTGTTGCAGAAACATTCCTGGAAAGCTTGCATGTGCAGTCTTGCATGTGTTATAAGTGGTATGCATGATCCCATCATACCCATAAGTTTCATGACAGTCCTCGCTGTCAGAGATCTACCCCTCCGGCAGAGGTGAGTCTGCTCTGTGATCGCCTTTGCTTTAATTAAAACTAGATAGGCCTGTGCTGTCCTGGAGTTTAATGTTGCTCCCAGGAACACCTTTTCATGTTCTAGTTGTGGTGATGACTTTTTGTGGTTTATCGTGAAACCTAGTCGTAGTGTGACTATTACAGTTTGAATATCCTTAAGACATTTTTCTTTTGTTTGTGCCTTTACTAGCAAGGATACCTTGTCTTCTTAACGTGTGCTGCTACTGTTGCAAGGCACTTTGTGAAGACCTTTGGTGCAGACTTTATGCCGAAAGGAAGCACCCTGAACTGGTAGTGAACTTTGTCTAGTACAAATCGTAGGTACTTCTTGTGTTTTTGGTTCATGAGTTTGTGCATATAGGCATCCTTTAGATTCAAGGTGGCCATAAATTTCCGAAGTGTTGTATATGGATGAATTTGTTTAGGAATCTGTGATCCAGGAATTGTCTTTGGGTTAGATCTGGTTTTGGAAGCAGGAAGAAAGGAGACTAGTTTTGTTTACCTAGTTAGTACCCTTTCTGTGGCTCTCTTTTGTAAGAGTTCTTTAACTTTTTTCCTGAATTGTTTAAGCTCTTGTCCTTGAAACCACTTTGGTTTGGGGGGAATTTATGGCAGTTCCTTGATCAGTTCTGTGCAGTATCTGTGACTTATCACATTAAAAATCCAATTGTCTGTGGTGATTTTAGACCACTCCTGTGGATAATCTTTTCTGCCTCCTCCTAGTGTTTTGTGGTGGCCTGTGTCGGTGGGCAAGTGACTTGCCAGTTGCTCCTCTCCCTCTGAAGGTTTGGACTCTACCCCAAAAGGATTGTCTAGCAGATAGTTCCCATTGTTGGTAAGAGGCTTGTTGTGTGGCTTGGTGTGCCCCTCCCTCACTGTGACTGTTGTTGCTTTTGGCCAGCTGTGAATGGTTCCCTGCAAGCGGGTCTTCAGGATGCTGTTCCTCCTCTTCTGAAGGAACCCCTAAATTTTACAGCCCCCATTGCCCTCCCTTTTTCCTGGTCTTTTTTTTTTATTTGTGGCAGGGACTCATCTACGCCTGTTCGAACACTGCCAGCCCCCCTAAACTGCATGTCAATTATAGAGGCCGGCTTTCTGGCTTGAACCCTGACACCCGGAGCAAAACAGGTCTTAGGATTGTGCTGGTGCACATCTGCCAGCTGGCAATGTCTGCTGCGTCCAGGCCCGATTTCAGGCAGGTGTATGCAATGTTTCTCTCTTCCTGCATCATTGCATTGACTCTTTTCTTATACTCCTCTGGGAGGTGTTGCATTAGGGACTCCATCTCATCTGATTGCTGGTGGCCATACCTGTTCAACAGGGCGCTGGAGTTGGCAAACCACCACTAGGTAACAGCCTCCCTTTCTATTTTTCATCCCACGAGGTCCAGTCTCTTGCTTTCTTTTTCAGGTGGTGGGCCTGTGGAGTTATGTGCATTGTTTCACTTACTAGTGATTGCTAAGATGACAGTCAGCAGGAGCATTCCCCTGGATGTATTTGGAGTCTTGAGTAGATGTTTTATATGTTGTTTCTACTCAGGGTAAAACAGCATTTGCAGTGGCTGGTTGCCAGAATACCTTCTTCCCCATGTCTAATATGCTGGGAAGTATGGGTAGATCAAGGTTGCACTTGTTTGATGGCATAAAGATTTCAAGAAGAAATAAATATTTTCTTTTTTCTTTCTCGAATTGGACTCTATAATTCTCTGCACAGTCTTTATGAGGCTGTTGTTGAGTGACAGGTCTGGTGGAGATGGCCTCGAGGGGTGTCCACCCCCTTCTCTGGCGACTCTGCTTCGAGGTTGCCCCATGATTCTGCCTCGAACCCTGTTGCCTCTTCGAGTACGTAGAACTCCTCCTGCTCCTCTTCGTGAGGTTTTGGTGTTGCTGGAGCCTCCACAGCAGACTTATCGGCCTCGATGTCAATGGACATCAAAGGTTTGAACAGGATCCAAAATTCTTTTAAGGATTAGTCACACTCATTTTTCTTTTTTTTTTGCAGAACTCCAACCCTCTCGGCCTCGATCTTCTCTTCTTTCTTTCAACATGGAGCGCCTTCTGATCTGTGTTGAGCATCGGTGAAGGTCTCTCCTTCAGCATCAACAGTTCTGTTGTCTCCAAAGTCTTGGACGTTTCCCTAAATCTCTCTCGAGAAGGTAGAACCGTTAAAGGCTTCAACAAAGTCCTGTCTGCATTGGTATGCCTTGGTCGGGATCCGTGCTGCTCTGTTTTCAGCTGACCATCTGTCAACTATTGTCTTGACAGGCTGCCTTGTGGGACCTATTGTCCGAGGGTTTCAGCTCAGGGCAGTCTGGCGGTTTTATTACCTTATGTCTTTTCTTTTCAGTGTCCTTCACAGATTTCTTCGCCACCTGTTTCTTCTCAGCATCGGTCAAGTAGACTTCGATATGCGACAGGCCATGAACTGTCTCGCCTTACTCAGCATGGTCGTTGTCGTCGCTGGACAGATCTGTATCCTTCTGTGGAATCTGCGTCCCCCGAGTGCTTGACATGGTGTAGTTGTCCAGTCTATGTCTTTGACGTACCTTCTGGGTCTTTTGTATGAATGAGGCGCAGGCCTTGCAGTCCATGTCTCAATGGTCCTTCGGGAAACGCAGGTTGCAAACATCATGGGAGTGGGGGGTGGGGGGGTCTCTGTGCAAATTAGTGGTGGCAGTCGGGGCAGAATTTAAAGGGGGTATTTTTCATTACCCCTACCTGCCCTCATTCTCCAACCACATGGCTGGTACTGGTAGCACCCCCATCAGGAGGGAGAGAAAGGTCCTCTTCTCTCTTGTTGTCTCTTTCACAGTGTAATCACCAAATTGATTGATTTTCTTCAAAATCTTTGATTTTCTTTAAAAAGTTTTCAAAGTTCCTCACCCAACCGCAGCAAAAATAATTTGAAGATGGTGACTATGCACAGGAACATCCGGGGCGCAGTCTAACGTCTCACAAGAGACGGACATACCACCAAATGGAGGTCGAATACGCCCAGAGAGGAGAAGAAGAAAGAGACAAGACAATTCTGGACCCAACCACTACATGGCGGAATAATGCACAGCATGTGAATTAAGTAAAGGATTCATGCTACAAAACTACAGCTATTGTTCTGGCCCATTAAGCAAATGTGCTGAACCACATGCGTGCGGCGGCTTTTTTCGCGCTGTGCGGCTTTTTTCAAAAAGCCACGTTACATGACGAGCTGAGCTCGTAATGAGCATGCGAGCGGCACAACTCATGACGAGCTCAGCTCGTCATAAGCACGGAAGGGGTTAATGGGCGGTCCTGGCCCATTAAGCAACTTCTCTCAAATTGAGAGTATGTTTCAAAATAGCTACACTAGTATTAGATCTATACCCATTTAATCAATTTCAGCAAGGAGTGACCCAAAAAGGCCTTATCTATGCCATTTGAACATTCGGCACAACTAGAATAATAACGGTTTCGCAAAAGCTAATGCAACAAGGGCAGAAACATCCTACTTCTGGAACTTTAATTCAGAGAAATAGTTTACAGCATTGTTCACAAGTTGGTTGGAAATGTAATATAAGCTACTACTTTGGCAACTTTTACCATGAGTGGTTACATCGTGGTACATTGATCAGGGATAACTTTATAGTGGTATTTTACATCGGGTTGCCTTTACTTCGCAGGTAAATTAGTAACTACTCTCCTTTCTCAAAACTAGTAATCCTCATAATGGTCCCAAAAGTGTCCCAGCATCCTGCATACAGAGACTTTCCAGAGGGATACCTGCCCGAAAGGAAGACATCCACTACTTTGAGAGAGAGATCAAACTTACTGAAATACCTTTACTCTATCTCCATGCATTGAGTGGACTGCACAGGCCCAGGTGTAAGCCACTGCCTTGCTGTGGAGACAGAAGATCTTCCAGAAGCAGTAGCCTAATGGGCCAGATGCTCATGCCCAGAAGTTTCGAATATAAAACTCTTGGCCCAATCTGAAGCTACTGAGATTACTTGAGCCCAGTAGTTCCTGATCTTCAGAATTCAGGGCAGGAGAGTTAGCAGTGGGAAGGCATACAAGATTCCTATGCTATGTAGAATGTGTACCAAATAGGGCGCCATCTTGGGACTTTCCCGGCGATGGTGAAAAAAGAAAAAAAGAAATATATAAAGTCATGGTTCTGCCCACTGCTGGAAGACTTCCTCTGCCACCGCTGGCTGTACTACGACTTGTAATCCACCAGACAGAAAATCGGCTACATTTGTCCACCCTGCCGTTTAGAGATCTCTCCAGGTGGTATAGGACCAGGGAAATGTCTTCATGATTCAGCAGAGGTTCAGAACTTTACTCCGCCCTGTTTGGTGCAATACCACATGAAGGTGGGGCTGTCTATCAAACCCTGAACCAAATTCCCCTTGATTAATAGCAGGAAGGCTTGGAACATCAAGCAAATCCCCTCTACTCCTAAAGTCTGATGTGGAGGCGGGTCTGCAAAGTATCTACATTTCTCATCTGTCCAGGACACAGACCACCTACATCTTGAGATCTCAGATAAGGAGGACAATTTGCCTGTTAAAACCCTGTGGCCTACCGGTTACCGGGAAGAGTTATTTAATTGACTCTCCTCCATACCAAAAATGTTCATTCAATCCGCTGATGATAGAATCCTTCCACCTGCCTTGAGATCTTCGTGGCTGACCAGTAGGGAACAGTTTAACCCAAGAAACTTTGGTAGATATAATTGCTTGTCGTTCACTGCTGATGAATGTATCCTCCAATGGAATCCAAAATTCAAAGGATTCAGCAGACATTGGTGGGTAGAGAATAGAGAAATTCTATGGACGTCCAAGAAGGTTACACCTCGGAACAAAATGAAAGCTTAATAAAGTGATACAGGGGTGCAATGTCCTCTGGGATAGCCTTCAAAAGATATTTTTCAGGTGAAGGGCTTCAGTTTCTATCTAGTCAAGGACCTGAAATGATCGAGAACAAGCATCCCCTTTCATAAACTCCCTTCCCTTGTTGTGACGCAGTGTCTGTTGGACGTGGCCCTTTTTGCAGGGTCACCCCAGACCTTTTTGCCTTCCTCTTGTATTTTTTCTGACTTATTGGTGGTTTTAGGTCTCTGGGCACTTTATCACTGCGGATCAGTGCTAAAGTGCATGTGCTCTCTATTGTAAACTTGGTAAGATAGGGCTACACCGGTTTGGCATATTTAATTTAATTTACCTATCAGTCCTTTGTACAGTGTTATCTCATATACCCAGGGCCAGTAAATTAAATGCTACTGGTGGGCTTGCAGCGCTGCTTGCGCCACCCACCAAAGAAGCCTTTCAAACCTTTCTCAGGCCTCTGCAGGGCCTGCGCGCGTTGTTTACTGCCGTTGTGACGTGGCACATAGTGTTTGCCACATCTGTGACTTCCATTTTACTACATATCAGTCACCCCTTGGGTAGGCCCCAGCTATCCTATTGGGCAGAGTGCAGTGTAGGTAAAAGGTAGGACATGTGCCTTAACAGTGTGGCATGTCCTGACAGTGACAAACAGCCTATTTGGTGTCTCACTGCTGTGAGGGTGCCCTCTCATAGGAAGGCATTTGAGATTCCACAATATGTGCTTCAGAGGTAATTCCTGACATGAGAGGGGTAGTGTGATCAAGTTTGGTATTTTCGGAATAGTGGTGATTAGTGCTGGTGTTCGAGGATTTAGTATCCCTATTTTAGAAATGCCACTTTTAGAAGTATTATAAACAAGACAGGTGTATAACCCATAGACCAAGTCAGGACTGGGTAGGTAAGATGCAACTAGAACACAGTGTCCTGAAAGCATGCACATAGCATTACTTGGGTGGACAAGAAGGAGATTACTCGTTTTTTAGTCAAAAGAATTACTCATCTTTATGTGGTGACAATAGTTTCAAGGTCGGACATGTACAGTTAAGAACAGCACTGCATAGATTGTAATGACAACCACATGGAACTTGGTGCAACAAACGTGAATAAAAAGTGCAAGTGGCGACGCAAGTGAAAGGAAAACAGCGTTGTTGGCGCACTGTGCATAAGGTGCAAACTATTTATAGAGAGTGGCTTAACGGCGCATGTGACATTGTGATATCACAGTGGGCACAGTTGATTTAATTTGAATCTAGAGCCACGGAGAAGAAGTGCGCCTATTGGTCAGGCTGTTAGGTCGAAAACAGTCTATAATTGTCTATTGACTTTCACCTTTCAGGACACTGTGTTCTAGTTGCAACTTTTAGTAGTAATCACAAAATATAAATGTCCCTAGAGGAATCATTTTATAGTATTGGTTATTTATGATATTGTCACAATAGTGATCATAAGTAAACTCAAACAGGGATATACTTCATAAACACTGAGTTATACAAAGGGTTATTTTATTAAAAAAACTTTATAGTATAAATCACAGTCTGGGATTCTCTATTCATTAACCGTAGTATAAAAACCTTTTGCTTAAAAATCATATGGAAAACCAAAACACCATATTTGAAGAAATCAAACCGAACATTTAATTTGGTTTACATTCTGTATAATCAGTATATATATATACCAGTATATATGACCAAGAGCCCGTGAGCTCGAAACGCGTCTTGTTTATGCCCTGAAATAAACAACAATCTTTCCGGTACCTGCTGGCGTGGCTTGTCGTCCTTTTTCCTGACTCGAAGAGGAATCCGTGGAGAGAGAGAGATATATATATATATATATATATATATATATGCGCAAAACGGTGTTTATGCGTCAACGTTTCGGTCTCTTTTTGGTCTAGAAGATCCACGAGACCATCTTCAGGACGGTTTTGTTGCAAATCAGACTCTCAAGCTACTGCCAAAGAATACCAGAAGGAGACTTCTCCTCTAGTCTTTTTGTATCCAATAGATATGTCTTCTATACGAATTAAACCTATAGACAAACAGCTTTGGTTTAGTTCATGCGTCCAATCGCTTGTTTACTGGACCAGCCTTGCTTGATCCCAGCACGCCCGACTCTGTAGACGGAGACTTTTAGAAGTAGGCATTTCTGTGTGCTATGTGTAGCAGCGTGAGCAAGGGCATCCGTGCTCGAAACGCGTCGCTGACAAATGGCTGTGTGAACTGCAATAAATAAATACTATTTGCCTGCCAGATTGGTGGTTCGTCTTTTCCTTCCTGTGGTTGGCGTGGAGGCTGTGACCGCGTACGCAGAGCTGAAGTGAGGGAAGCCTGTGCTCTCATATATATATATATATATATATATATATATATATATGCGCAAAACGGTGTTTATGCGTCAACGTTTCGGTCTCTTTTTGGTATAGAAGATCCACGAGACCATCTTCAGGACGGTTTTGTTGCAAATCAGACTCTCAAGCTACTGCCAAAGAATACCAGAAGGAGACTTCTCCTCTAGTCTTTTTGTATCCAATAGATATGTCTTCTATACGAATTAAACCTATAGACAAACAGCTTTGGTTTAGTTCATGCGTCCAATCGCTTGTTTACTGGACCAGCCTTGCTTGATCCCAGCACGCCCGACTCTGTAGACGGAGACTTTTAGAAGTAGGCATTTCTGTGTGCTATGTGTATTAATGCCTGCCTGTTGTGCATTGACTGTCTGGCCTTGGAGGGACAGGGGCAGGGGAGGTGCAGTGGCTCCAGAGAGTCTGGATGAGTCAGCACTAGGCTGAATAGGCCTGGTCTGCATTTGGAGTGGTGGGAGGAGTAGCACATGCACCTGAATAGGGCTGTGCCTGTCTTCCACGATGATGGCTCCGCCCCCGTGGTGTGTAGGGGGCCAGGGTTTACACTGACTATGGGGAGTGTTGTGCACTGCAAATTATACTTTTTATGTACCCCCAGAACTGGTTTACACTGGGTCTAGGGCCCTGTACCAGGGCAGTACAGAACCTTTGTGGGGTATAAGTACTGGGGCTGTGACCCCATGTTTGGGGGAACTGTGCTTGCTTGGAGCTGGAAGAGACTGCGTGGGACCAGGGGGATTGATGTGCTGCCAGAGGACCGCCATCTGGACTTTGCCGGTGTACTGGGCTGAGCCTGCCCCCCAGCTCGAGGGCCCCCCATTCATCCCTAAGGCTTTGTTGCTGGTTCTGGGTGAATTCTGGGTGAATTCATCCCATCAGTGGAGAAGTGTGGCTCAATGCTTAGAGTGGCAGACCTTGATGCAGAACGCTGGCCAGGGACCAGGGTTCGATTCCCGCCTCGGCGGGTTTCGGGCTTAAATTCCTCTGACCGGATATTCTCGCCTCAGTGCCGATTCTAAGCATGGGTCCCACGCTGCAACTCTGGGCAATAGCTTGCTTAGTCTCCACAAAGGCCCCCTGATACACAAGGGGTGCCTGGTTTCACCATGGGATGCCCAGGAGTGGACGCCCCACAAGGAAAAGCCAGGAGGGGTTCCCTTGTGGTAGGAGTACAAGCGCCGGGATGCCTCCGGGTCACTGTTCGCGCTATACAAATACGCCACATTTACATTTACATTCACATGTGGGGAGCGCTTTAGATTTTGCGCTTTTCACGTCTGCTGCCTACATGTGGGTGCAGAGGAGCACGTGGAGCGCTTCCTTTTCACGGTGCCCCCCCCCTCACCAGAAGCGCGGTGGTCGCTCTCCACCTCCTTTCCAGAGCTCACGGAGGGGGCTCAATTGCCCACATAAGGCAGGTGCAGTGTGTTCGTACCGTAAGGGAAGGGCGAAGCTGCCGAAAGCCAGGTGGCTTTTGCTTACTTGTGGGCTGGGCTTTAATCGAGGAATCCGAGAGCTCCATGTGTTGCCCGAGAAGTGGGCTCTTACTTCCCAACACGAGGCGAATCCGAAGTTAGGCTGAGGAAGCCTTGGCGGGGCTCCTAAGATGAAGAGGAGAGCCCTTATGGTTTCCTCAGCCTGGCTGGGGGCGGAACTCAGATGCACATGGAAAAGATTGGAGCCTCATGGGCTCCATTCTGCCACTTTCGACGTAGACCTCTAGCCGGATGGCAGGCCTGGGTGCGGGCGTTGTTAAGGAAGGCAGGAGCCTCCCAGTGGCACCAGGCTGCCTGCAGAGGAACATGTGGAGAGCGGACCGGTGGGCAGCTGCAGCCTTAATTCGCTCCCCCAGGGACTGAGCTTCTGAGTGATTAGCCCCGGGCCGTGAGCTCGCAGGAGCAGTCCTTGGAGTGAAGGGAGGTCCCCAGTCAACGTGGGCAGAGCAGGGCCTCCCCTACCCATGGTGTCTTGCCTACATTGGAGCAACCGATTTTGTAGTGAAGGCAGGGAGAGTTGCACCCCTGCCCCCTTAATTGTGGCACTGTGCCCCAAAACAGGGTGCAACCTCAACGGAAGCCCCCAGGGACAGGGACTGCCGCATTTCCTGGTGCAGGTGGGCGTGTGGCCCGGAAACCTGTACAAAGGACACCAGGTACCCCAAAGAAGAGCGTAGGTGTCGCGCTGATTGGGGTGTTCCTGTAATGGTGTGTGCACTGCTACAAGTGGGCTGTGTTGCACAAATAAATGCTGGTGTTGGATATCATTAGAGTGTACAAGTGCATCGGGGTGGGGGGGTCTTATGTTCCTATGGCCTCATCTGAGACAAAGTGATTTGTGACACTTATGCCTAACTCTTCGTACTAAGTACAGTTTCTACCAATAGTTATTGGTTATCCCCAACTGTAATGTAATGATAATTGCCCAATTGTCAAGGTGATTATGTACTACCTGTGAAGTCATGACAAGTGCCTGGTGGGGAGAGAGAGAGATAGATATATTATATTTTCTTTTGTGGTGTGCCTAGTGTGTCGCTGCTGTGCGAGTGAGTTTTACGCAAACCCTTTGCACATTGCCTCTGGGATAAGCCTGACTGCTCTGCCAAGCTACCAAGGGGGTGAGCAGGGGTTATCTTCAGCGTGTAACTACCTTGCCTTGACTAGAGTGGTAGTTTCTGCCTGGCTTAGGCGTATGCCTAAGCAACCAGAAACCCCACTTCCAACAGTGCCTAAAAGGCACTGTGGAGCAGGCCCCTTAACTGAAAGCAGGAAGGGCAATATGGGTAAAGACATATGTGATGTCCAGTGAAGACGAGTAAGAATCTCAAACAGACCCTACTACCAAGTCTCAGGAGGAAAAGTAGAGGAGGAGGTTACGAAAAAGTGCCCACTGAAGCACCCTCTTGATTGCGACTAGTGTAAAGGTTCTCTTGGCTAAGGAAGCCTAGCAAGCAGGGACTTGCCAAACTCCCACGGTGTAGTTGGTCAAAGTGAATTCCCAAACACTATTACATATTAAAGGACACATTAAAAGGAACCCTGGAGAGGCTCCTAACACCCAAAACAGTAACTCGGGGTGGAGTATTTACACTGAAAATCTTGAGTCTCTTTTGATGAGGACTTGCATAACACATTTAAGGTCCTCAAGACTTGATGTTCGCTTTGGAACAAAGCCTACAAAAGCACCTCGAACCCCAAGGCCCATCAACAGAGCTTATAAGTACTCACTTAAAAATACCACTATGAAAAGCATCTCTGGTAAATAGAAGAAGTCACTTCATAGCTGTAATGGTCAAAGACAAAGAAAGGTTTCAGAATAAAAATCCAAAAGTAGGGAAAGCTAGCAGGAAAAGCTAGCGGGAAATAAAATAGTTGCACAACTGCACAGACAGGGAAAATGGGTCCCAGAAGAAGTGGGCAAGAACATAGCGTTGAGAGAACGCCCACCGAGGCTTGCACACTTTAGCCTGGGGCTTACTTTCTGTAGCCTAGATTATGATGAGGAAAATAAAAAAATCACTGAAGGGACTGGGCGTACCATTAATGAGTGAATCAACGAACTGGCTTATGTTTTTGCACAATATAGAAGGGCAAAGTGATATTTGAGTGCTTTACTTGAAACAGGAGGTTTGATTTAAACTACTCTTAAGACTTAGTGAGGACTGGATTGAAGATCAGAATCTTGCGTAGGTGTACACTTTTTTTTTTACATTAATGTATCTGTGAACTTTGATGCTATCTCCCCCAATCCCGTGCTACACTCAAAACAGATGCGGAAAACATGTATTTACTACAGAGTTGATTTTTTTCCTGCTTCGTAAAGAATATCTTTTCTTTCATTGACAATCAGGAACAACGAGAACGCTATGTTAGGCACCACTGCATATCACATTCTTGGACCTGAACACTTCAGATGAGACTGCTACAAGAAAGCCTTTACAATCAGTGATATCAAGATTTGAGAGACTTGGAGGGCAAGTCCCACACAGAATGAGGATTCTTGAAGCTTTGAGGAGCAGGAAACAAAAGCCACTATCATCTGCCATTCATTCGAAGGGAGCCAAGTACGCAAGATAGCTCAGTAAATGAAGCACTCGCTGTAGGTATCAGTACATAAAACAGGGCGCTCTCTGCCCGTGACTATATGTCCTTCTGGAACTTGGTCCGGGGGGGATCGGTGGCAGAGTCGCCAGCCATACTACCTAACCTTAGTGAGGATGTGTGGCTTGACCACTTCAAACCCCTATACTCACTGGGCCCCTTAGTCCACCCAGTTGCTGTGGAGGAATCATCAAGACTATTGGCTACTGTGCCCCTGTGTAGTACAGTTCAAGCCAACTAGCCTTGTACACTCCTGGACGTCAATGCAGCGCTTAAAAGCTTGGCTGCAGGGAAAGCACCAGGCCTGGATAGAATCCCCGGCGACCTTTACCGGTCAGATCAAAGAGTCTGGGCGCCCTATATCTGTTGTGTTCAATGCCATCATGCAGGGCCTGGAAATTCCCACGACATGGTTGGGTGCGGAAATTATCCCCATCTATAAGAAGGCTTCCCCCCTTGATCCTGCAAACTACCGGCCCATCAGTTTGATCGACGTACTCCAGAAGCTCTTTGCTCGAGTCCTACTGTCCAGGTTGCAGAATTGGATGGATGACCAACACATCCTAACCTCCCTGCAGGCAGGCTTTCGGGCTGGGGTTTCCACGATCGATCAACTGTTCAGACTCCAGCATGTATACTGGAGGACTGTTACTCTAGGGGCGGGTAGTCTGTTCTTGATCTTTGTGGACCTTAGGTCCGCATTTGATCTAATTAACAGGGAAAAGCTTTGGGCTCTGCTCTTGGAGTTGGGTGCCCCGCCTTATCTGTGCGATCTTCTAAGGCGCATGCACGAGGGCAACTATGCCAGGGTCAGGTTTGGAAAAGGTGGGGAACTGTCTGCCCCGTTTCCTGTCGATAAGGGCGTGAGACAGGGGCGTGTCCTAGCACCTACGCTCTTCTCCCTATACCTGAATGGGTTGATCGAACATCTAGCTGGGGCTAGGGACTTGGATTCCCCCCGCCTAGCAGGGCGAAGGATACCGGCCCTAATGTTCGCTGATGACGCCCTCTTACTGTCTAAATCATTTGGGGGTGTCCAGCGAACATTGGAGACCTTCTGCGGCTTCTGTAAGAAGAGGGACCTGGAGATTAATATCTCCAAAACCAAATATATGGTGTATAATCCGAAGAAAACAAATTGTCCTCGCCCTCAAATGGATGGATTGCCTTTGGACCGAGTGTCCACATTTGATTATTTGGGGGTTACCCTTAATGATAAAATGGACTGGACCTCCCATGTAGCTAGGGCTAATCTGAAATTGTCTCAATCCTCGGGTGGCATTTTAAAAGTTTTAAATGAGACGTCCCAGAAACTGGCGAGCCCACCGGTTTAAATATACAAAGTGCAGGCGAAAGGGGGTGCAATCTATGGAGCTGAACTCTGGGGGCATGTTCATACTCCTTCGCTTTCCCTCACGGAGAACAGCTTCATTAGACGCATTTTGCGACTCCCTAGGAGCACCCCCCTAACCCCTTTAACGTTTGACCATGGCTTAGTTCCCATAAAGGAAATTGTTTCGAATCGCCCGCTCCTATATTGGAGACGACTCGGGTCCACTCCAGAATTAGAGAGTTACAGAGAGGACCTGTGCGATCTCCTGTCTAGAAGTGGTGTGGGAAAGATACCATGGCTGAACCACATTAAACACCTCACTCTAGCACTAGGAATGGGGGATCTGTGGTCATCCCCGGAGGCGGCCTGCCCCCAGATCTCCAGGAAATCTTTGAGTCTAGCTTTAAATCAACATCGCCTCGCTAGTGTGGTTACAAATCCTTCCATGGGTAGGTTGACTGAGCACTTCCTTGATTTTAAGGCACTCCCCAGATTTGAGAGATTCCTGGACGTCATTCAACCGCCCCTGGCCAAAAAACTGTATATCCAGTTTAGGCACGGCGCACTGCCCCTTAGGGGTCTCACGCACAGGTGGTCTGAGACCTCACATCCCGTGAGCTCGTGCCCCGGGTGCGGGGGGCAGAGGAGACAGATCAGCACGTCCTGCTCTTCTGCCCCTCGTACCAGGGGGCGAGGGCTAAGTGGATAGTACAGTACTGCAGGTCCAGGGGTCTCAGATTTTAAGGAAGTGCTGAGAATTCTAAGAACGGACACCTCGGCCCTAGCGGTGTTCGCAACATCAAGATTCCTTCTATCAATGTGGTATATTAGGTGTGCAATCTTAAAAGGAAGTTCAAGTACACACCCCATTAGCTAAGGGTGCTCCTCTCAATTACGGTGGGGGCACTCCTTTTGGGAAATCAGTGTTGGTCCCTATCCACACTTTCTAGGCTTGACATTACGATACGGGTGTGTGTTTCTATATTGTCCCCACTCGTCCTTTTGTATATTTCGTGATATAGCTTTTTAAATGGTTTTAACTTGTACTTTTATATTAACTTATGAATTTGTAATATGTCTTTTTATGGTTTTTAACCGAAATAAAAGCTTAGACTGACTGACTGACAGTACATAAAACGCAGGTCACCAATATAAACCCTGACAAGCTCAACACAGCTTTTTATCCTTGTGAAGGCGGAAGTATCATTCTGAAGACTATAACAGAGTACCATTGAGTTGTGTAATAGTAATACCTGGGTTTTAAGTGCTCAGTTATGCCTATGGTCAGACGAACTGTATGAAATTAAGGCATCAATTTCAAAATATGCTATTAAGATCTTTCCAATAGATTATCCTTGCAGACAAATAGACAAACCTAGACATAAACCTTCCACTCTTCACAAACAAACCAGAGGCATGGTATTAACACATTCTGGACAATTTCACCATAAAACAGTCAAGCAGCCTAGAAAACCAGAAAATCACTATTCATCTTCTCCTGAACCAAAGTCACAATCAGCTTTTACAGCAATGGAAATCTAATCTATAAAAATGAAAATAACCTGCTACATAATATAGAGGACTCTTTTGTAAACGCAATCAATCAAAATTCCTTGATTCGGTTTTCATGATATACAAAAACCATAAAAGTACAGTGTTAAAAAGCGAAATACACTTAAAAATCGTTAAAAAAAAATGTAATCATTAAATAAGTATAAAAAAGAATCTTTACAAATACAAGCAATTACAGGACGTACCAGCGAAATAAAGTGCTGAATTCAGAGCTCCATATAAAAAAGGCTCTAATTCATCATTCAGCTACGGAGAGTAGAAAATCAGCTGAAAGTTTACCCGCATCGCTGCTATCGTATATTCCCGCTGTGTGCTGCCATTTGCAAAATCCCATTGATTGTGACAAGGTCAACTCGTCATAAGCACAGGGCAGGTAAAACCCATGACGAGTTGACCTTGTCACAAGCATCGAAGGGGTTAAACAGTGCATACAACACTATTCCTATTGTAGGTTTGATTATGTCGAATACAGAGCTTCAAAAATATGGCTATGTTTTTTGCAAAGCATTTTACATCTAAAAATTGCATTTCAAGATAAGCAGGGAGGCATTGTCGTAAACCGATAATTTTAAGTATGGATTTAATCCATTGCTTCCCTAATTCCTTATAAAATTTGCAAAACAGAACCCCGTGCATTGATGATTGTGTAGATTCTTCATCGCAGGGGCAGGCTGATAACGTTTCCATCATTCCTGACCCTGTTTGCTCCTATAGTTGGTCTATAGCGCCATGTATTGTGTAATTGCCTTCTGGTTTGCTAATTGTTATTCACATGTCTTCCTATAAACTGTTGGTTCATATGTTCGACTAAGTCACCGATACTTAGTACACACTGGGTCACGTGTACCATGTCTCCTGAACTGTCCTCAGTAACTAACGTAAGTGGTTCGCTATGCTATGTGACCCCAGTCGATACTTTGCTTTCCGACTCATCTTCCTTGAGTCTTTGCCATTTCTATGTAGTTGACATGCTTGTATAATACTGCATATATGCAATTGTCCCTTGAATGACCGTTTTGTTTTGATTGTACAATTATCATACATCCTTCGTTTAACATGTCACCTTTCCCTAAGATTGTTTTCCTAAGTGTCCTGTTTATCCAACAAATTTATCTATTCTGGACAATCTTCTGTAAACTCTGTTCCCTTCCGATTTCCAGTGCCCTCCTTCCCCGACCCCCTTGCTGTCTCGTCACCCAGTTCACGCCCCCCGCTCCCTTGTCACACCCCTAGACCCCGCCCACATGCGGAAGTGAACATCTCTACCCCGTGAGCGTCCGCGGTTACCAAACCTCTGAATTCATTCCTGCCCCGGCACTCCGATCCTTTATGGTATGTCTACTCAGATTCCCCCCCCCATGGACATGCAGAATGGCTCTGATTCTTCTGTTTCTATGCCTAACCCCCCCTGGCCAATTCTGATCGCCTCGCACCTGTCTCCCTTTCTACAGGCAAACTCTCAATGGGAGCTCAGAGGGAAAATAGGACTGGGTCGCCCTCCACTCAAACATAGACCTACAACAAAAGACCCTGTCCAACGGACGTCAACATGTATCCGTGAGTGAAAGAATAGAGCAGTCTATATGTACTGATACCTATTCCTGTCCCCTGCAATTTATGAGGGGACAATTCACTGCTACGCCCAAGTTTACGTTAAAAAAGGCCCATCTTCCTTGACAGATACACAGAACAACAAGTACTCTGACCCTTCTAGGTCAATAACAGGGATCCACACCAACAATTTCGGACCAAATTCTGCTTAGAAAAAATGTGCGAGAAACAAGTGACACCTCACGGAAACACCACCAACGGGGTAACTGGTATGTAATTTCCAGACAAGCCCCTGTCTCATAATCGGTAGTCACTTGATTCTCAAAGAAAGTAGAAAGAAAGTGTTCCAAACAAGCAACCAAAAAAAGTGTAACAAACAGTGGAAAACAGAGGCATCTGCTAGTGACAAACACACAACATAAATAAGTGCATATAACACAGCATTTCGTTCCCTTAACCAACTTTATTCATAGGGAAATGAGTGTATGCTGCACGTATAAAAAGGCTGGTAGCCATTCATGCATACCATTACCTATTGCCAATGCCGACATGTTTCACTGCCATTTCAATTTTAGCAGTTTCATCAGGGCTGCACAATATGCTGCCACTCCACTCTTGGGCACTCGTTCTGTGTTAACTGCCAAGGAAAACAGGTGCATAAAACCAGTTAAAAGCATGTAAACAAACCTATTGGTAGCTGTATGTATAGTGTGTCATATATAACCATTGTTTACCCAGAGTCAGCCTAGTTGCTCATACCAGCCGCCCAGGGGTTGAGAAGAATGCAGGAGTACTCCAAACGTGAGTTCTCGCCTTCACTTAGCTTTAAGCTTTCTGATGGTATAAACAAACAACATTTTTACACCTGTATAGAGAAATTACAAGCCTGTCTCATTGTTGGGAGGCTAAAAGAACACTCTTTCAAGTCCTCGAGATGGAACCATCATTACATACTGTATTGCTAATTCTGCTAAGAATTCAAAAAGTGCAGCGCAGGAGCGCACAACCATACTGAACATTTGTACTCCTTCAAGTATAACAAAGAAGGGGCTCTGGTAATAGCCTCTGACCGTCGCCTATATAAGCTCAAAAGGGAAAGTTTAACAACCTTACTCTTAGGGTAAACAGCCCTCAAATATTGTAAAGAGATACCCCACGTTTTATGGAGGGCCAAACCCTCTCCCTGCCCAATGTGCGGCTGCGGGCTCGAAACAAGGGTCACACGGCCCAGTCTCACTCAATCTGCTGTGATACCCCTCACCGTGATGTCGCCTCGTTAGCACTTCGTCTCCTCCACAATGTTTCTGCCCCGGTCACGCTGTAATAACAGCCTGCAGCAGCCTACGCCCCCTGCAAACGGTCACGTGACACGGTTGCAAAAGGTGGAGGCCATGTCAGAAAGGTACAAAATGCTTGGGGACCGAAGCTGGTAAAGGTTAATGCCGGAGCCACTGTAATGAAATTGCACTGACCTAATAAGCGCCTACAGTCTAAATAGCTGGATTAGTGGAGGGATGATTTTTAGTAGTTTCAATGCACACACCACGCGCTGGCAGGGTGCAATGCTGTAAATGGCGGCCATCTTAGACTAGTCCCAGGGTAAACAGCTATAAATACAGTGATATTCGTTCAAATAGGCTAAAAACTTGCCAAAGGGGAAACTTAGCTCATCAAATGAGATATAGCATTTCTGTGTCACTCCATACCAATCAGGACTGCATGGTCAGGGAATTTACTCACAAATGTATGATTATATGATTCTTATAAAAAAGACATATATAGTAATGTGTGTGCTAAAAGGACAAATATAGTAAGTGCTAAATGGACAAATCTAGTACTTGGTGCTCATCTAGGAAGCCCTATTATAACTACAAGTAGATGTATTTGGATGATCAAAAAGGGCACGGCTGCACAGAACAGGTCACACAGCGGCTCAGGGCAAAACAGAGTGGAACACTCTGTGTCAACCTATCCATTCAGGCTGCAAACCAAATGTCAGATCTTAATGCTTAAATAGCACTACCGGCAGCAGTAGGAAAGGAGACACAGAAACATGACTGCCCATGGACTCACAGTTTAATCCTATTCCATTCAATAATTTAATTGAGCCCCCATTGGTCTGTTTTTTCGCTGTAAATCCAACGCGCTTCCGTTGAGAGCAGAATGCTTTCTATATTGTGAGGAGTCCCTTTCACCTTTTCTAGCACTGTCCAGGTAAAGGTGTGTTTCTCTGTGAAACAGTGTTGTACCAGTTTTGTTGCTAATTTGCCTGCCCTTATGGTACTCAAATGCTCTTGCACTCTAACTTTGATTTTCCGGGATGTTAGTCCTATGTAGTGTAAACCACATTGGCACGTCAGTCTGTACACCATCTGGGTAGAATTGCAATTGCTGAAGTGGTTAAGGAACCATTCCTTTCCTGATGTAAGCCTCACACTCGTGCTCATCTTGGTGAGTGGACAGACGGAGCACGTCCCACAGGGGTAATGACCATTTGGAACCGTCGAGAAAGAACTGGTTGTTTCAATGGGGGCACGAGAGTGTACAAGTTTGTCTTTCAGATTACATGCTCTTTTGAAAGCGAATCTAGGTGGCGGCATTTGAAATTCGTTATTTGATAGCGGGGACCAGTGCTTCCGAATGGATTGTCTTATTTTGGTCGCCATCGGATCATATGTCATAACCACCGGTACACATTCTTCTCTTTGTTTGACCACTTTTTCCAAAAGAGCACTTCTTGGTGTACTTACAGCTCTCTTTTTAGCTTGTCTAACAACTTTTTTGGGGTAGTTCCTATTAGTAAGTTTGGATGCCAGTTCTTCCGATTGCTCCAAAAAAGTGTTAGTGGAGGAGCAATTGCGTCTATCTTAAAAACTGCCCCACGGGCAGATTGTCTCTCAATGCCCTGGGGTGGAAAGAATTATAGGAAAGTAGAGAGTTCCTGCCTGTGGGCTTCTGGTGTACACAGGTGTTAATCACATTGTCTCTATACTCAATGTCTAAATCAAGATATACAGCCTTGTGCCTATCATAGGTCCAGGTGAACTTAAGATTAGCATCTTGCTCATTGAGCCAATTCAGGAATTTGAGCAAGTTCTCCTCGGTGCCTGACCAAATGCAGAGCACGTCATCTATATATCTCTTCCAGAGTCGGAGACTACTCTGGAAGGGGTTGTTATTGGGATAGATGACGTGCTCCTCAAACTGCCCGCCATAGATACAGGCTAGACTGGGAGCCATTGTGGCCCCCATGGAAGTCCCCGAGACCTGGAGATAGAGCTGGTTCCAAGTGTCCAAGAGTGGAGTGGCAGCATATAGTGCAGCCCTGATGAAACTGCTAAAATTGATATGGCAGTGAAACATGTCGGCATTGGCAATAGGTAATGGTATGCATGAATAGCTACCAGCCTTTTTATATGTGCAGCATACACTCATTTCCCTATGAATAAAGTTGGTTAAGGAACTGGATGCTGTGTTTTATGCACGTATTTATGTTGTGTGTTTGTCACTAGCAGATGCCTCTGCTTTCCACTGTTTGTCACACGTTTTTTGGTTGTTTGTCTTGGACACTTTCTTTCTACTTTCTTTGAGAATCAAGTGACTACCGATGTTGAGACAGGGGCTTGTCTGGAAATTACATACCAGTTACCCCGTTGGTGGTGTTTCCGTGAGGTGTCACATGTTTCTCGCACATTTTTTCTAAGCAGAATTTGGTCCAACATTGTTGGTGGGGATCTCTGTTATTGACCTAGAAGGGTCAGAGTACTTGTTGTTCTGTGTATCTGTCAAGGAAGAAGGGCCTTTTTTAACGTAAACTTGGGCGTAGTGCAGTGAATTGTCCCCTCATAAATTGCAGAGGACAGGAATAGGTATCAGTACATATAGACTGCTCTATTCTTTCAGTCACCGACACATGTTGACGTCCGTTGGACAGGGTCTTTTGTTGTAGGTCTCCCTTTCTACCGGACCCGTGCCCGGCCATCGGCGGATCGCAGACGGCCGCCCAGCGCATCCTTGCCCGTCAGTATTTCCCGCCATTGGTTTTGGCCCTGCAATTTCAGTTTCTCGACCAGTAGTACTTTTTACTCATTCTTCCCCTTATTTAATTACAGTGCCCCCGTGCAGGCTTCAAAGTTATTCCCAGATGATCCTTTCTCTGAGCGTATGAATTAATTTCCTTCTCGGGTAAATGCCCACCCCCCCAGCCAACGGTTACTTTTTCACCCCTAGTCCCATCGCCCCCCCCCCCTCCTGAAATATTTCCCTTTTCCCTTGCAGCACGCACCTACTCAGACAACCAAGTCCTGATGACGATCCGAACTAATGTAGATCGAAACGCCGTCGACTTAACAGCTTATTAACAAGCGAACTTCTCAAATGTGGCTCAATACCAATTGAAAGAATTTTGTAATCTGTGATATCACTTTGTCACACTTGAGCCACCCACTGTACATTACTTGCACCTTGTTCTCAGTGCGCCGTCCATGCTGTTTACTCCTTCACTTGCGTCACCACGTTCACCACAGACACGTTTTGAGCACCAAGTAATTTATGGTTGTCACAAATTTGTTTTATGCAGTGCTGCTTGAAACTGTATATACCCGACCATTAACTTGTATCACAATATAAGATGATTGACTATCTCAATTCAATTCAAAGAGTGTTCTCCTTATTTCCGTGCCAGCAATGCTGTACGCATGCATAATTAACTGACTTAATACTATTACCTGTTCGGACATTGTTCTTTTGCTGCACCTTCCTTACCCAGTCCCGATTTGGTATATGGGTCACACTCCTGTAATCATTACTTCTATGTTTTTTGCAAAGCATTTTACATCTAAAAATTGCATTTCAAGATAAGCAGGGAGGCATTGCGTAAACCGATAATTTTAAGTATGGATTTAATCCATTGCTTCCTTAATTACTTATAAAATTTGCAAAACAGAACCACATGCATTGATGATTGTGTAGATTCTTCATCGCAGGGGCAGACTGATAACGTTTTTGACCAATCATTTATTTTCAGAAAAGCAACCAAATGATAGAATATATTCAGCCCGAATCACGTCAAAACGAGTCTGTCAAAGACAGTCAAATTAAAGGTTAGGTAAAGCTGTATGGACATGGTCATTTGAGCTAAAAGGATATTTTGGACAGATATGTTTTTTCCCTCTGTGGCCAGTCGTAATTCTTCCAGATGTGTCAAGCATTAGGTTTTGAGGCTTTTTCTAGAAATCTCTGATATTTGTGAGGGGTTATGGTAATACCTTGCCAGACCCAAATCATACAAAAAGTTTTTAACATTTTTCACGAATCCCAACCCACTGGACCCTTGCCACCATCTTGAACTCGGTGAAAAGTTGTTCAGTTAGTCCTGTCCTCCTGCCTAGCCAGTGGAGTGATTTATTCTTCAGCGATTCACAAGTTTCTTTTTCTGATGGGCCTTTTTTTGGTGCATTTGCCAGGATGATTATATAAGGGGTTGCATCGGGTGGTAAGTCGAGATGTTGGTCTAATCCAAATCTGTTATAGCTTTGAGCTAGGAGGGGAGGCCCTGAATATTTTAGTACTCGGGAAGGGGGATTGGGCTTATCACCCTCTACTGTCCTCTTGGCGCCCCTATTCCCTCCCCCCTACTCTATACTATTTGTTGGAATCCTCGTATCCTTTCTAAGGGGGATCACACTTTCCTTGAGGTTGGCTGTTCTGGACGTTAGGAACTCGTTATCGTTAGTATTACACAAACTTGTTTCTGGCACACCTGGTTGACTACTTTGCAGAGTATTTTCCCTATCCGCCATTCTTGAATCGACAGATGTCAAATTCATGTTTTTACCTAGAATAGTCTACTAGACATGGATGCCTCGATAAGGGTCAATCTGGCGCCCATTTGATCCAATGCGACCCTGACATAGAGATCCAGTCTTTCAGCCAGGGTCGTAAGACTTTGTAGGTAATTGCTGTGTGCGTCACATTTTCTGCTAGCCTCATCCTTGCCCCTACCCTTCTTTTCCCTTGATGGACCGGTTTTATCGCTGTATGGACAATTGATTTGGATGGTTTTATACCACCTTCACCTATAACATGTTCAGTGCTCGGTTTCTCCCCAGGTAGAGGATTCTTTTTCTGGGGAGGTTGTAGGGAGGAATCCGAATCACTCCGTAAAATCTTCTCAGGGATCTGCTGAATACAACCTTTTAAGGCTGTGTTAGACTTTAAACCAGACCTTATGAGGTCCGAGGGGCCAGATTGTTCAGGTTCAGAAATGATGTGCGGTATTCCTGCCTCAAGGGACAGAAAATATTTGTTTGTCCAAAGCCCCCATTGCCCTTCTGAGGTAGCTCAGTAGTTTGCTGTGAGTCAATAGGAACTTTTTTTACAACACTGGATTTAGGGCTTGGCATTTTTATTTTACCGATAGCTAGATATGTGGTATAAGCAATTCTTCACTGGGTGTCTTATATATAATCCTCAAGACTCCGAGTACTTTCGCCCTTGAAACTTTTTACCGCCATCCATTACATACTTAAATAATGTAGCAATGGTATAAGAATTTTTCTCCACTCAACCTAGCCATGGAAAACAAACAGGGAATATACCAACATTACTTTGAGTTCAGTCACATTTACAACCAGTTCAATTCCCTACTGTCAGTCTTTGTCCAATGTGTCTGAGTGAGACCAAGAGATTGGGCCCATCCCAGCCTCATCCAGGCACAGACGGGCAAAGACGTGCCCGCCCTTGGCACGGGCAGCGCCCGCGCGCGTCCCACGCTGCGGGAGCCCTAGTGCAAATTTAAAGCGCCTCCTGGCGCTTTAGCATGACGCGTGATGACAGGCACCACAGGGGACGCTGGGGGATGTAGCCCCCGGTGCCCGCGTCGGGAATCAGCAGAGTGCAGCAAGAGACCGGCATTGCAGTCCCCCACGGACTGAGCAGAACAGAGCTGGTGAATGCATCCAGTGGCAGTGGCAGCAGCTTTAATAAAGGGATACCTTTATTAAAAGGTCCAGTCTAAAGCTAATAATGCTGGTGCTGAACCAACCAGGAAAAGCCAAAAAGCAAAGCACTCAAGTCCCACCCCAAACCTCCTGTCTTTGATTCCACCAAGAGTTAAATCCACAATGGCAGAAGCCAGCAAATGGTAAACCATATGCTCCATACCTCTCACCAATTCCATAAAAAAAGGACGGTCGTGCTCCAACTGACAAAAAACATGCCTCTACACCCTTATCGACCAGTAATGTGCTATACAAGCAATTATAATGTACCTCTCACATTGTTGACATAACCCACACAACTATACCACTCTTTTCATAACAAGCACACTGGAAGTAACTATTCCCCATGTAAAAGTGGGCCTAATTCATTCCCATTCATCACTTACTAGCTCAAATAAATTGTCCTGCACAGGAATAGAAAGGCAACGCAAATGGGTGGAGGCGAGTCTATTTCTAGTACACATTGCTGAAATAACATGCACAGAACATACCCACTTAATCTCTTCCCACTCTGTGTGTGTGAATGCTGCACAACTCACCACAACAGTTTGTGCACTGTTTTGATCCAGCACTCTGCATGACAAACTTCTTTCTGGAAGAAAATCTATTCTTTACACTACCCTTCACCCTTCACCTTCAGCTTGTAACTAAAATATTCTTAGCATGCAGACTTAAATGCAGGTCCTGTGTTTCAATCTGAACTGTGCGCCCTAAAACACAGCTCATCGTACACTGAACTTTGCGTTCACATATGATATAATCCTCTTCAACACATTATTGCACACACACTGGACAGCCTACCTCACTCTAAACAAGAAAAACAAAATGGTGTGAAATCCACCAACAAGTGTCAACATGGTAACATGCATAGTTTAAGCAACATTGCTGTAACAATGAACACTTTTGGAACAAATCAAAGGTGGAAATGGACAGGACTTCATGCAAAAAGCATAAGAGCAGTTTCTACAAAGCTTGTGATGGGAAAAAGGTCTATCTGCTTCCTTTTCGAAAAGAACAATTGATGCACAGAATGCATAACCATGTCATACATTCACCTCAGTACATAGATCTAGGCCTAAATCCAATGGGTTTTTGCTCCCCATGCCATTCCAGTTTAGACTCAGCCATATGAAAATATGTCTTGACCCTGTTCCCCATGGAAACAGTCCAGCCCGAACTGCTAGGCCAGGTCCTCCCTGGACTGAAAACAAGCATCCTAGGGCCGGCTATGGCTTATCACCCCTCATTGGCCAGGCTAGCTAGACTCCAGTGGCATGGAGAGCATGGGATCCACAATTTGGCATATCAGTCCCACTCAGGGTGACTAATGCCAAAAGAACAAATGATGGACAGAATGCTGAACAATGTCATACATTCACCCAAGTACAGAGATCTGGGCCTAAATCCATCGGTTTTTGCTCCACATGAAATTCCTGGTTAAACCCAGCCATACGAAAATCAGCTTGAAAGTTCGGGCTGGACTTTTCCCATGAGGCACAGGGTCAAGACTGATTTGCATATGGCTGTGTCTAAACTGGGGTGGCATGGTGAGCAAAAGAACGATGGGATTAACCCAGATCTCTTCACTGGGGGTGAATGTTTTGATTTGTTTTTTTTTTTTGTAAAACAATTTTTATTGCAGATTTCAATACAAGCATTACAGTCATTCCGTTTGTATACATATGCGGGATCTCAAGTTCTCAAAGTTTCTACAACAAAGTTTCGACATCGTCACTGCTCGTGGGCCTGGGGCTGGGTGATGGTTGTCTCACCCAGCGCTCCCCCTCTACCACTACTCGATGGCGTGTCCAATGATCAACCGCTATCTGCTTTTAACTTTTCTCCCCCCCCTCACCAACCCCCCTCCCTTGTCCAGTATCCGGTTTGTTCCCACTGATAGCTCAGCGTCAATGACACACTGCGACCCCCCTCCCCCCCCTCCCCTAGCCCTCCCCCCACCCCCGGTGTTCCATGGTGTCTAGTGTCTGGGTTGCCGCACTCTGAGGTGTGATGGTGACCTGTGGAGTTTTGAGATGTCTAAGGAGTGTGTGTGTCCATGGGGGGAGTTGTGGTAGACACCGCTACCCTAGGTTCCCCAGGGTCCTCTGCATCCTCCTCATCCTCGCTCTCTATTGTACTATCCCTAAGTGCCTGGACTAGAGTTTCCCACGCTAGTGCTGCTTCCTGGGCTTTCTCGTCAGGCCCCCGTCGAGCCAATTGATACCTGATCGTGCTCTCTGCGGCCGCCCATTTCAGGAATTCTGTGAGCCATTTCCCATGTGTCGGTGCCATCTTCGCTTTCCATCCCCTAGTGAGTTCCCTCTTCGCAAGGAGTAGGCCCATGTCTATGAATTTGCTTGTCAATTTGTTCTTACGTGTGTGTGGAAACCAGTGTAGTAGTGTGGTTGCGCTATCGTAGTGTAGGTCCCTGTCTGTGACCGCGTTCATGGTATCGCCCACGTCCCTCCAGAAGTCCTGCAGGTGCGGGCAGTCCCTTAGCATGTGCAGCAAGTCTGCTTCCAAGCGTGCGCATCTAGGACACGCTGCGTCTTCTGCTCCAAAGTATCTCGCTATTTTGTGCGGCGTGAGGTAAGCCCTATGAAGGATATAGAGCTGTATCAATTGGAACCGGGCATTCCTGGTACTCTTCCTGGGCCTCTGAACCAGCTGGGCCCACGTCGTATCCGGGATCTCCCTCTGCAGGTCAGTCTCCCATTGGGTCTTTAAGCGCGCAAGGGGTCGTAAGGTGCTCTCGAGTATTCTGGAGTGTAGGCACGTGACTGCCTTGACTGTTCCTGCGGCCATCATCACATATTGACATGGTGGCGACGTCGCGGGTTCACACAGTCCCTCGCCCCAGTGCGCTTGGATCCCTCGTACCACAGCTGCGTGCAGTAGATAGTCCCCTCTCGGGAGGTCGTATCGTTCCTGTAGGGAGTGGTACGGCGTGAGCACCCCGTCGGCAAAGAGGTCTCCCACCACCTGTAGGCCAGCCTCCTCCCAGCCCCGGAGGCTCGACCAGTCGCCGCCATGTGGCAGCGCCGTGAGCATGCCCAGTGGTATTTCGGGTGCGTACGGGTGTCCGGGGCCAGCGCGCTTTTGCACGCGGTTCCAGCAGAGCCTCAATGTCCGTTCCTCTTGAGACAGGTCTCTGAGTGCTAGCCTCTGTTGCAGGGTGATGTACGCCAGCACATGGCGAGGGGTGCCAGTGTCCCTCTCCTGCTCCGGGCCTCGGTATACCCTAGCCACTTCCTGCGTGAGGAATTGCAGCTGGGCGGCCAAATAATAATACTCAAAGTCAGGGACCGCGAGTCCGCCCTCGTTCTTCGGGCGGGTCAGGGTTGCCAAGGCTATTCTCCGCCTACCAGTTCCCCACAGAAAGGACACCACTTGGGATTTTAGTCGTCGAAACACGGCACTCGGTATCCACACAGGCAAGGTTCGAAAGAAGTACAGCAACCGCGGCAGGGCGATCATTTTAAGCAGCGAGACACGGCCTGTCATAGACAAAGGGAGGGTGGCCCAGAAAAGCATGTTACCCTGCAGCGTTCGGATACAACGGTTTATATTGCCTTCTAACAGGTCTGTGGGTTCGTGGTAAATGTACACCCCTAGGTAGGGCAAACAGGTTGGCTCCCAGCGGGGCTCGGGACGGGTCAAGGGGCATCTCTCCGCCCTCCGGAGAGGAAAGAGGCAGGTCTTCGCCCAGTTCACCCTCAGGCCCGATACATCTCCGAAACGCGCTAGTAGGTCTTCCGCCCCTTCCACTGCCTCTTCGGCATTCTCCAGGAACAGTAGGAGGTCGTCCGCATATAATGATATGTGATGACGAATTCCGTCCACCTCCAGCCCTTGGTAGGAGTCACCATTCCTGGCCAGTGCCGCCAGGGGTTCTATCGCGAGGGCGAACAGCAAGGGGGAGAGTGCACATCCCTGTCTAGTACCCCTATGCACTGCATATCTATCCGATATCAACGCTCCTACCCGCACCCTAGCTCCCGCCGAGGCATATAGCACTTCTGTCCACCGCACATACTCATCACCAATGCCAAAACTTCGCAGCACCCTGTACAAGTAGCTCCATTCCAGGCTATCGAAGGCTTTTTCTATGTCGATCGCCATCACCACCGGGGCTCTGGCGGTCGGTGGAGGGTTCGCAACTATCCTCAGCAACCTACGAATGTTGTGAGACGTATTTCTAGTGGGGATAAAGCCCGATTGGTCCTTGTGGATCAAGTCTTGCATATGGGCCATCAGCCTGGTGGCTAGTATAGTGCTCAAGATTTTGTAATCCGTCGTGAGCATCGACAGTGGTCTGTACGATGCCGGGTCAGAGCTGGTTCTATGTGGCTTGAGCAAGGGGATCATGAGCGCCTCACGCATCGAGCAGGGCAGCTCCCCCCTCTCTTTCGCCTCATTGTATACGGTTTGGAGTCGTGGGGCTAGGATATCAATGTATTTACCGTAGAACTCGATGGGCAGACCGTCCACTCCTGGAGTTTTCCTGCGTGCCATTTTCTTTATGGCTCCCCTTATTTCCGCAAGGTCAATTGGGCCCCCGAGGGCTTCCGCTTGGTCTGGTTCTAGGCACGGTAATTGTATTTCAGACAACAAGCTCTCTAACACCTCGGGTCGGTCTACCGGGCCTCTCTTATACAGTCGCTCGTAGTATGCTTTAAAGCATTGTAAAATGTCCGGCTGGGTGTTACACTCAGTGCCATTCGCGTCCGTCAGAGATAATATTGGGGCAGCACCCCTATTGGGGTTTGCTAACCAGGCTAGGAGCGTCCCCGTCTTATCTCCCTCGGCGAGTGCTTTGGTTAAGTATGTTTTGTGGTCAAAGCAGCGAAGGCGCTCCACCTCTACCGCCATTGCCTCCCGCGCTGAACTTACTCTATCCTGCAAGTCGGGGTGGTTGGGCCGCTGTTTCTCTACCGCACGCAAGGCTTGCTCGGCCTTGTACACATCTTCGACTAGTGTTCGCCGTACGCCCGCGAACTTCCCTATACAGTGCCCCCTTACTACCACCTTGAGCGCGTCCCATTCCACTGCCCCGGAAGAGGCAGTCCCCTCATTCTCGGCAAAGTATTGGGAGATTCTACCTTCCAACGCTCCGCTGAACGGCGGATCGTCCAAAGTGTCCGGATGAAGCCGCCACGTTGGGATTGGCGAGACTTCGTTCATCCAGGCAAATGTAAGGAGTAGGGGGTTGTGGTCCGAAATCGTGCGCGCTAGGTATTCGGTTCGAGTAACCATTGGCAACACCGATTGGGAGCATAGGAACGCATCAATGCGAACATGGAGGTCGTGCAGGCCCGAATAGAAGGAATAATCCCTGTCTGTTGGGTGTTGGGTGCGCCAGGCATCCGTCAGGTCCCACAACCCTTGCCAGTTTGATCTGTGTTTTGCCAGTCTGTGAACTGGGGATGCATGTAGAGGTGGGTGTGACCTATCAAGGGTGGCGTCCGCCACGGAGTTGAGATCTCCCCCCAGCAGCACTGAACCCATTAAATAAGAGGCTAACTGTTTGGTCAGTCTATTGAAGTATGATGCCTGCTCTACGTTTGGCGCATAGACGCTGCAAAGTGTCAACTGACGGCCCCGGAGCAGACCCTCAACTGCCACATACCTCCCTGCTGGGTCTATAGTGTGCCTAGTAGCTTGAAAGGGAACCCCCGCCCGGATCCATAGTAGTGTCCCCCTGGCAAATGCCGAGTATGTGGTGTGGAATAGGTGACCCCTCCATCTCCTCTGTAGTGCGGTGCCCTCCTTTTTAGTCAAGTGGGTCTCTTGTAGGAAGGCAATGTGTATCCCTCTGCGGACCAGGTAGGCGTGTACTTTGTGTCGTTTTGTCATGGAATTCAGTCCCCGCACATTCCAGGACACACACTTCAACGAGCCCATGTCAGCCATCACCCCAGTCAGTGCAGATTAAATCAATAAACGTACGCTTCCGGACACCAGGCACCTTCCCACCACCTCCCAACCCCACCCCCCCGCCCAACTTCCCATCCCCAACTGCACCTCGAGTCACCCCAACTACTCCAGGTCCCCCCTCCCCCAGAACAGGACTCAACTGCGAAGTAGAGGCACCCATCCAAACTAGCGAGCAAACGTGCTCACGTAAACTTGTAGTCCGTAGTAATCACCACGGGGGCCTTATGGGCCCTGTGGCGCGTGAGCTGGCTCCTAGGCCTGTTAAGCTTCGGTCCCATAACCCTCTGCCCCACAATACTCAATGCGACTCATAGAAGAAAAGTCTCACATTAGTCTGTTCCAATGTCCATGGGGGGGGCGCCGCCTTCAGGGTTCCTTCACTCAGAAGCCGCGGACAGCTGTTAGGGTCCAACGATTTCCCCCGAAGTCTGGGGGGTGACCTTCGGGCCCCTAGCCCCGTCCAGCCCCGAGAAGTCAGTGTCTGATCCCGTGGCCAGGGCCTCCGAGGCTGATTCTCTTGCCGATTGGACCGGCGCCGTTCCTGACACCTCTTTAACCGCCTGCAGCGCTGCCCGCCATTCTTCTTCAGTTTGCGATGTTGAAGGCTTCTTGGCTCCCCGGTTGCGTCCCCGGAGTCTTCTCGATCGTCTGGTCGCATGGTTCTGGCGCTCCTCCTCGGCCCTAAATCGAGCCCCATCCGTGCCCGCCTTGTAGGTGTCCCACCAGGTCCAGGCGTCCGCCGAAGTTTCAAAGAATAACGCCTTGTCGTCCACTATCACACTTAGTTTGGCCGGGAACAGCAGAGAGTATTGCAGTCCCTCGGTGCGTAGCTCCTTTTTGATGGAGAGAAAGGAGGCTCGCTGTTTCTGGGTTTCGAACGTATAGTCCGGGAAGAGTGTGACGTTACTATTGTCCACCTGGAATGGGCCCGCTTCCCTGGCCCGCTGGAGGAGCCAGTCTCTGTCCTTATAGTGGAGCAGTTTGATGACCACTGGGCGCGGCGGGAGACCCTGGCGCGGGGGTCGGGAGGGCACGCGGTGCGCCCGTTCCAGCGTGAAGAAGGGAGATAAGCCCTCCGGGGCAACCACAGTCTTTAGCCAGTCGGTCAGGTAGCCCACCATGTCCGTACCTTCTTTTTTTTCCGGCAGGCCAACCAGGCGCACGTTGTTCTGCCGACTGCGGTTTTCAGCGTCCTCTGCTCTCTTCTCCAGGGTCTGTATCCTCTCCAGCGCCTCCGTGAGTCGCCCTTCCATCGATTTGTGGGCCGGTACGATATCCTGCAGGGTAACTTCTGCGGCCTTGACTCTGTCCTGCAGCTTTGCGTGATCTGCGCGCAGGTGCCCCAGCCCCGTCGCCACCTGACCAATATCGTGATGTAGGGCCTCCTTCGTAGCAGCAATGGCGTCTAGAATCCGGTCCTGCATCAGTTGGAGCTCCGTGGGGGGTTGCGGGGAGTCGTCTGGTGTTTCCGTGGCTGGGCTCCCGTCCCCTTTGGGTCCTCTAGGTTTTCCCATCTTGCACCTCCCTGCAATTCAGGACCCTCAGGGTGGTCCGACGTCAACGACGTCTCCCGCAATATTCTGCCACCAACCTCAAGGTAGTCACACTACTAGCCGTCGTCAGGGGGGGTGAACCGAGTCCCCGGGGGCCGCGTTGCGGAGATCGAAAATGGTGCCAGTGAACCGGTAGGGCTTACAGCCTCCCCCGGCGACCGGGCGTCAGGGGTCAGCACTGGGGTCCACCAGCCGGTTCCGTCTTCCGGTCAGTGCTCCATGGAGCACATCTCAGCGGGGTGCACAACCCGGGGCCAGGGGCGGAGTGGTGAGTATAAGATGCACAGTACCCCAGCAGGCGTAATCCTCCCTCCGGTCCCGGCTCTCCGTCTCCCACGGGTCCCGGGCTGATTCAATGCCCCTCCTTTGCGGAGTCAATTGCACCCTGCACGCTCGGTCCGGGCCGGGCCGCCGCCCAATCAGGTCACAGGCCCTGCCGGTGGGCCATGCAGTGTCCCCTCCGATCGAGGCTGGACGTCCTCTAAGCACCCTCCACTCTTGGTGCCTCCGTATGCCTCCTCAAGGCAGGCCCGCTGTGTCACGGCCGCTTCCGGGGGTATTGCGCCGTTGCAGGACGTCGTAGGCCTCAAAGCCGGGGCCTAGAGTGAGCCCCTTGTGGTTGTGGGCGGAGCCCCGCCAGCACTCCGCTCCCGAGCGGACCACGCACTGACCTCAGGGTCCGCCGATGCCCCGTGTGGCCGCCGCCGTGTCCCGCGAGTCCAGCACTGTACGCTGCGCCACGCTGTGGCCTCAGGACATCAGGGACGGGGTCGTCGCTATTCCTTAGCGGCTGCGATGCAGGGAGCCGCCATCTTATCCCCTGCCGTCTTGGGTGGTCCGTGCCCTTCAGCGCCCGCTATGCCTGGTGTTGCGGCGCGCTGACCCAACCGGAACAGACCTGAGGGTTGGCTCCGGGATCGACCCGATTTCCACGGGGATCCCGGGTCTGAGATAGGATTTAAGGCGGATTTCAGGCTGAGGGTCGGGAGCCTCGCTAGGCTGCGACCGCGTCCATCGGCTGCTAGCCACGCCCCCATGTTTTGATTTGTTATGCATTCCGTCCATCATTTGTGTGTATTTTGCTTTCTACTACTACCTTCCTAAATGTACTTGTGAGGACACAAATTAGATAGGTGGAATTTTCAGTGTTTACGGAGAACTAGCTAATTCCAAATCCACGGAAAGCTCCTGCACTGGACGACATTCTGATAGTCAAAAATCAGCAAAGCAGGATCTCAAGCACAACCCTACCACCACCCACTCCTCTCCCTGTCGCACCTTGGCTTCTTTGCATCTGAACATATTCCTTCATTGGCTAGATTGTGTGTATGCCCTAAAAACAAAAACAAAAGGAATACCTGCCAATAGAACCTTGAAGAGCTGCGTTCATAAAGCATTTCCGCTCCTCATTTAGTCAGATCAAAGTCCATGCAACACATCTCCCTTTTTTTAATAATAAGTGTTCCTAGCCATTGAACACAACATAATAAAGCCTCTTCTGATGAACCATAGGCCAACTGGATAGTCCTGTCACATTAGTACACAATTTCGAACTAACTCATTGTATGCAGGGTCATGCCATCTGAAGTTACAAAACCATTTCAAGAACACTTGAAAATAACCATGTCTAGCAGGCCAATGACAGTGAAGTACTCTGCCATATTTAATAACCGAGAAGCATTCTTGCTAAACTCTGATAAAGCAAGAAGTCATACCTGTTGGGATGAAAGTCCTCTGTTGGCCTTTGAGAAGCTATGCCACCCAGCCCTTGCAGATTTTCTGATCAGCCCATTTCATCTTCCCCCGCGAAAGCGTCAATCAAGAAAGTGCACTGGAGGTACTCTCTTACCCACATCAGAGCAGGTGCCAGATTTGGAGTGGTGCTCCTACAGTGTACACCTATTTTGCAAGTGTGCCTCTCTTCTCTACGAAGGCTATGTGAAACTGACAGTGGCTGCAGTGTAAAGTCTAGTCAGGGGCATAGGCTGTTCCACTATAGGTGCAAAGCATACCAGCTCCCCCAAGTAAAGATTTGTTCAGCCACCCCACCCCCCCATCGCTTTAGTGTTGTCTCAGACACAAATCGAGGGTTTTGGTGACCAGCAGAAAAGGCTATATTTGCACATTCTGCATCTCTTGCAAGTACATGCAGCTCTGAAATCCTGATCTATAGGACAGAAATAATCTGGGTAGAGTAAGACAGATAAAACCACTTCACTATACAACATCAAGAAGAGGAGAGAGGCTCTGTAGCTTTAGGCTCAGAAGAAATGTCCTCTGGGAATTCAACTTCCAGGCAGAAGAGGGCCACACAGCAAGCACAACAGGGGCCCAGAAAAGAACAGGATTAGGTTATAATTGCAGATGTCACAAGACCACTGAAGAGAGGGGCTTTTCCCAAAAATATATTTCTTGAAGCCGAATCTATAGGATGCCCAGACTTTATATCCATATTTTAACAACTGAGGTTTCCCTTTTGAACTCTGGTTAATGAAAATGCATACCATTATTCTTTAATTCTCATGTTTACCATGGCTATTAAGGAAGCATGAATCCTGCACAGCATTACAACTAATAACAGACTAGGCATGTTTTTGAGGATTTTGGTTTGGAAATATTATGAATTTTATTTTGTACTTTGAGAAGCTTAATTAAAAAAGTTTCAACTTATGTGACCTACTTAACATGGTATGTGCTTCAGCTGGTCTGAGGGGGGAGGGGGGGGGGGCAAGTATGCCCTTCGCTATTCTCCTCACATATTTTGCTGAGCAGTGTTCATTTGAAGAACTGTGGTTTAATTTAAGGACCAGATGGTCTATCAAGACAATCTGACATCTAGGTCTGAATATACTAAAATGATGTGGATAGGTTTATTAACAATAGTGTAATACAGGGGTTCTTAACCTGTGGTCCGAGGAGCCCTTGGAAGCACGCAAGGCCTACAGCGTATATGAATCAAGAAGAAACATTTTAAATGTTAAAACATTTTCTATATTTGATTGTGCATTAAATAATTCGATCTTTGAGACTCTGGTGTATACTAGTTTTTGTATTTTTCTTTTTTGTTTTGCAATTCAAATCATAGAAATTGCTTAAGTTGAGGTTTCCCCGACTCCCAATAACGACTCAGTGGGGGTCCCCGGATTCTGGTTATGATTTACTGGGAGTCCACAGCAATCAAAAGATTAAGAATCACTGGTGTAATATAAAAAAGATTATTAACCTCAATGGACTGCCAGAGCTTACACTACTTGAAGAAAAGCAGAAGTGGCAGCTGATAGGTAACACATGCATTCCTGGAAATTCTCATGCTGCTTATATGGAGATCAGATGGCACGTTCTCCAAACACAACTGAATCAATTCATACTACAAATGATTCTCAGCAAGAGAAGGCCACGTTAGAAACACTTCCATTTGTTTGTGTATTTTTTCTTCCTCTTTTCTCGCATTACATACTTGCGGGGGAGGCTGCTGGTTATTTTAGTTTAATGGTTATCAAACAATGAAAAACAAAGAACAGGAAAATGATTACCTGTAATTGCAGTTCATCGTGATAACCAACCCAGCCAACTCCCCACCCCCTTATAGATGAAATCATTGTCTCAAGAGGAGCTTCAAATAAAACTAAAGGACTTTAGTTTCACTCGAGCTTTGTAGGAGCTACCAGGCAAGCTGCCATAAAGAGTTAACACCTGACCACTTTTCAATCTGTGCTTCAGCCATTGTTTAAATAAAAAGGCAAAATGTTTTTATTCTAATTTAAAAAATATTTGCATTTTTAGATATTGTTTACATAACTGTTCCAGAATCCCACCTAGCCGTGGAGAATATCTTCAATGACATTAATAATGAAGGAACCCTTGATAGAGCACTACTATTACAGAACTACTATTACAGCCAAGACACATTTCTATACGCTTGAAAATACATGTTTTTTTTTAAAGAGGATGTTGGATTTGATTACTTTTTTTCGAGTTGTGGCAGCTGCAAATGCTGCCTCCCAGCATCCTGACCAAAAAACGCCATGAAGAAATGTAAAATATAAAGAGGAAACAAATATCAACTTTCTAATTTTCATTTTAACATTGATATAAGCATTTTATTTCTCCAGGGTCTCTACGACCAATCAACAATGAAACAATCAAGACATACATATTGTAATAGACAAAAACGGCATGTGAGCATTCATGCTTACCTTCTAAAGATTTCAAAAGCATGCCTAGGCGCGGGAGGGATGTTGCACTTTGGTGTGGCAGACTGAGTAGGCCAATAACCTGTTGTAAGAACTCTTACCGTGAGATCAACCCCTCCTAATGAAACCTGATCAGAAATAATGGATAAAGGGTTTTTTAAATGAGGAATAACAATTATAGTTCCGTCTAACATATCATAAAATAACTTTTCCTATAGAGTGCCGCCAATTCACTTTTAACAAGCACATGTACTTCATCTTGCACCAACCCATAAGGGTACAATAACCACACAATATTTACTTAGCTCCACTCTCAAAATCACTTTTAGATGACACAGCCGTAAAGTGAAACATTTTTGGAACCAATCTTGAGGTAAAGATGTAATACTCTGTCCAGTCTAACCTCTGCAGCAATCAAATCATCAATCACTTTGGAGTTCTGATTGATTTTCTCTCTCCCACACATTCTCTCTATCCAGTGACTTACCGCAATGTCTCACAAGTGCCACATGGGCGCTCCTCTGTTATGGAGGAGGAGCATTGCTCCACTAAACACTAGAAAAATAAAATGATAATAAACCAATTTTATTACTTTATTTTTGTTCCTACCTGCTGCTGCTAGCAAGGACGTCATAGGGTGGGGCCATGCACTCTGTGCAACAGTAATGGGGAGGAAGGGCGATGAGCACTACTAAGTGGGCATGACGGTTTGGCCGGCCAAAGAGTCATGCGCACTTAACATTTCTACACCCGGATGTAATGCACAGCCAGGTGGAGAAAAGCCACAGGCTCCCAGGCATTGTCTGAGCGCCGAACCACGGCACTCAGACCAATCCCAGCACTGCTCTAATGCTGGGGAGAGCGTTGTCAGAAATTGGCATCTGGGAACCCTGCGCTGTGTGATCAGCCCGGGACCGGACCAGCAATGCGGCAGGTAAACGATATAGATATATATATATATAAATATATATATATGCATATACTTCCTTGTGTCTGGACAAAGCTATGCCTCTCTAAAGAGCTCTTATGAGGGTGAAACACGTGTCAGGGGTTGCTTTTATTAATTTCAGATTGGCTTGGATGGTATTTACCAATCCAAGGCTGTAATACTGTTCCTGGAGTGGTAAAAGGCTTTGGCCATTTTACAGCTCAGCAAGGAGAGCACTGTGCTAATCCTATGCTAAAAAACGTTGCTGTGAAATGGTAAAAGACTTAGTCCCTTTCTATCTTTGCGTGGATGCCACTGTGCTAATCCTACGCTTAAAGACTTTGATAGAAAAGCAGATATTTGAAGTGAGCAAATTTAGAGTGTCGCTGGTGTTGAGCGTGCTCTATAATGGAGCTGCTTTCCACCAAAACCTAAGAACAACCCAGAGTTCTCTGCTTTTTTTTTGCATAATTTATGCGTCACTATGCCTGAAAGAGAATTATATCACACATATATATATACATATACATATCTCAAAACAAAACCCTTTCAGGCATAGAGTGATGCATAAATTAGGCAAAAAAGGAGGAGAGAACTCTGGGTAGTTCTCCAGTTTAGGTGGAAAGCAGCTCCTGTTGGAGCATTCTCAACACCAGGGACACTCTAGATCTGCTCACCTCAAATGTCTGTTTTTCTATCAAAGTTTTTAAGCATAGGATTAGCACAGTGCATACATATATATCTATATATATACATATATATTACCTACTGGCGGTCGCCAGTAGGCAGTTATAGTTAGGACCTATTATCCATAGGAAATCTGCAACTTTCTATTTGGAGTAACTTTGGCGCCGGTCAACATATCTTTGTGAAATTTTCAAAACTTCTGGCCAGCTACAGTCCGCTCCTATCCTGAAAGTCTCTGGGTGATTCGACAAGCGGGGGCCGGGAAAAAAGGGGGGTCCCCAAAACGTGTTTTACCCATGCAATTTTCCATAGGGACCGTTAATCGCAGCTACAGCCTGAACTGCTGAACGGAATTATACCAAATTTGGCAGAAAGGTAGAACTTCGTTCAGAGTCATGCCTATTGCATAAATAGTGTAACTCTGTTCAGTAGTTCCTGAGAAAATCAAGTTCAAAATCACATATATATCTATGGCCGCGGTATATCCGCGCATCCTGAGCGCAACCTTACGATCACGAGCTGCATGGTAATTGGCTGTCCACGGTCTGTCAACACTCCAAACCAGGAAGTGTTGGCAGCCATTTTGTGCCTTGGTAGAAGCGAGTCTGTTGAAATCAGTGGAAAAAATGTGCAAAACGTATAAAGGGGGCAGGGTAGAAATACCCTGACCCTCTAGACCTGCTTAGGGGGTCCAACAAGGTCCCCCAGGGCCCCCAAAATGTTTTTTTTTTAAACAGCAAAATATGCGTAGGGTGCACGGATTCTGCCGTAAAACAAAAACAAAACTAAGTGCGGGCTCCTGTGCTTTTTTAATAATTAGCTTGGAGGGGGGGCGCAAATCCCGGGGGCAAAAATATTAAATGTTAGGGGGGCCCAGAGAGGCCCCCCAGCCCCTGGGACCATCACCCCCCGGGGCTACAAAATAAATGGGGGGGGGGGGGCTCAATCGTCACCCCCCCAGCAAAATACTTGGGTGGGAGGGATAGGGGAGTCAAAGGCACCCCCCAGCCTCGGGGACCGCTACCCCGGGGCTTTGTAAACAATGGTTGGGGGGGCTGAAGGCCCCCCCCCCAACCCCGGGGACCACCACCCCCGGGGCTTTGTATATTGTGGGAGGAGGCCCACCTCCTGGAGCCATCGAGGGCCCTGGGGACCGCCACCCCCCAGGGCCGGCTACTGCTCCCGCCCTGTCATAGCAAACTTGGTTTGGATTTTGAAAGAAAGGGCAGGGAGTACCTGCTCTCTCTTTCAAAATACAAACCATATTGCTTTCCCACACGAAGAGCTGCATGTTAGCAGCTCCCCATGTTGAAAAGAAATGTCGGCTCCCGAAGGACGCAGGGAGCCGGCTGGGACCATGGTAGCATTGGGGCTCCCCCCACGTTCTATATAAGCCCCGGGGGATGGGGTCCCCGGGGAGAGTAGAAATTGGTGATAGGTGCTATTTTTTTTTTTACAGTAAAATTCTGAGTCGCGCACTGAGAGCGGCGCTCAGCGCAGCCCCCTGGTGTGCACGCGTTGGGTGCACGATTCCTAACTTGAAGGGTCGCACCTCCAGCGCGTTGGGTGCCCGATCTTCTCGCGCTGGGTGTGCGACTCCAAGCAAAAAAAAGTAATATTTTTAAGATATACATCAAGCTTATGTGTATAGATCTTGGGTGGCTCAAAAAAGAGCGGTTGTGTTTATTGAGAGATGTTGGTACCTACAAGTAAGTACCTATGCAGAGTCTAAAGTTCATGAGGAATACTGTTACCCACATCTGTAAAATGTACACTATCTCTCCTATAGATGCCATCCATATTGAAACGCAGATAGTTGTGGTAAATGGACCCCATCATATAATCTCGGAGAAATGCAGAAACAGTTTTATTGACATGTTTCCTAGCTTTCTCAATCTGTGGACAAAATTGATTGGACCAGTTCCATTTCTGCTTTTGGCATATGTTCGAGTAGACAAAGGCAGTTTGGGGGAAAAGTGACATAAATTCTCCAAAGGTGTCCGTCATAAGCATTTCCAGACCTACCCCAGTCAAAGTGCCTAGGTCATTGCCACCACAGTGCACAATTATGAGGTCAGGGTGATGGAGATGCAAAAAGGATTTAACCAATGGCATCAATTGGTACCACATTAACCCGCTCGGTCCAATCCATTTACTGTCTACATTTGGCAAAGCTAGGTCTTTGTCAATGCCTCTATTTTCTGCATACCTTTGGCTCCAGAAAATATACCTGTGTCCCACAATCTTAAGCATCTTGAAAGGAGGTCTGGATGCACTCAGATAATCTCTGTAAATGAAATGGCAGTTTGAAAAGTAAGATTTTTCTAAAATGGTGGATAAGATTCAGTTTTGAAAAACGAAAATAAATGATTGGCTGTTTAAAAACATTCTAGACTGAAAGGTAGGGTGTGTGTTTCTGTTTTTTAAAAGCATTTTTCTTATTGGTCAACAAAAAGTGTTTGAAAGGAATATTACATAGGATAAGCTGATCTTTTGAAAAGTCAAGCACACTTGCTGTTTGGATTAGAAACATTGTGTGCTGAACTTGTGACCTGTGTGCTCAGTTGAGTGTTACATGAACTGTTACTGTGGTAACATGCAGTAAGCAGATTGGGGGTAGGGTTCAAACTTATGTCAATTGGAAAGGGTTGAAATATGTAACCAATAGAAATGTGTGTTAGCTTTTGAATTAATGTGGGATGCAATGTGATTTGATATTTACATGTATATGTGTGCAGAATGAGAGGGAAACAGTGCCATTTTTTGGTTTTCATAAGAGCAGTGTGCTATAGAGATTCTGAATAAGAAAATCTGGTGTGTGACTGACATACTATTTAATCTAAAAATCAATGTGAAAGGTGAGGGGGTGTATGTGGTGTCTTTGTTTTTAATAAGATTAATGTGTTTTTCCTGGTAAAGTCCAGGGAGTACTCTTGTTTGTCTAGAATCACACTGTGAGTCTGTGTGCATTTGGGAACTATTGTGACAGAAACATTTGGATACTTCATGTGCTTGCAGATACATAACTGCTTAAAAACCTATGCTCTTCTCAAGTTTTGGTAGAATTAGAAACCAGTCATTGCTTATGTATTTAGAAAATGAGTCAGGCGTTCACACTAAACTGCAGTTCTAAAATATGTGGAATGTGTGCAGTCACCTTACCTCTTCCAGATTATTAAATGATTTTTGGTAATGTCCCAGGGATACTGTAACTTGTCTAGAATGACACGGAGTCTGTGTGCATCTGGGACCATTTTGACAAATGTATCTGGGTACTTCATGTTTTTGAAGACATAGAACTGCGTAAAAACCTATGCTATTGTCAAGTTTTGGTAGAATTAGAAACCAGGCACTGCTTATGTATTTGCAAAATGAGTTAGGCTTCCACACTAAACGTTAGTTCGAAAATATGTGGAAAGAGGCAGTCACCTTACCTCTTCAAGATTAGTAAATGATTTTTGGTAATGTTCCAAGGATACTGTTGCTTGTCTAGAATCACACTGAGTCTGTGTGCATTAGGGAAGCATTCTGACACAAGCAAAATGGTACTTCATGTGCTTGTAGATAGATAACTGCTTTAAAAACCTATGCTGTTGTCAAGTTTAGGTAGAATTAGAAACCAGTCATTGCTTATGTATTTGCAAAAGGAATCAGGCTTCCACAGTAAACTGCAGTTCTAAAATATGTGGAATGTGTGCAGTCATCTTACGTCTTTAAGACTAGTGAATAGTGTTGCTGGTCTAGAATCACACTGAGTTTGTGTGCATTTGGAAACCACTGTGAGAGAAGAATTTGGTAACTTCATATGTCTTTGTACTACTCTAATCATTCAATCAGTATTCAAGTACTCATACAGTGATTTAGGGGCTTAGCACATGAACTTTTTCAAACTCTTATGAAATATGCATGTAGTTCTCTAACCACGTACACACTTGTGTTTCAAGCCTACAATTCCCCAGTTAAAATCCATACACTCCAGCAAACACCCTATCACTGCTCTTGCAGTTCTTTAGTGACTCTTTCAGCTCTATGCACTAATCCAGCGTTTCCTAAATTGTGGCCCGCGGACCCCCGGGGTCTGTGAGACATTCCCAGGGGGTCCGCAGGACTTGAGTGCATGTCGTAGTGAAAAATTAAATGCCCATGCGTCCTTACAGCACACAAGAGCTGTGACGCAGAAGGGCACAAAAAAACGAGTGGAACAGAGGGCAGAAGGGCACAAAAAACGAGTGGAATATAGGGCATAAAAACAAGGGAAAAACGAGTGAAATAGATGGCAGAAAGGCACAAAAAACGAGTGGAACAGAGGCCAGAAAGGCACAAAAAACGAGTGGAACATAGGGCATAAAAACAAGGGAAAAATGAGTGGAATAGATGGCAGAAAGGCACAAAAAATGAGTGGAACAGAGAGCAGAAAGGCACAAAAACGAGTGGAACAGAGGGCAGAAGGGCACAAAAAAACGATTGGAACATAGGGCAGAAGGGCACAAAAAACAAGGGGAAAATTAGTTGAACAGAGGGCAGAAAGGCACAAAAAAATGAGTGGAACAGAGGGCAGAAAGGCACAAAAAACGAATGGCACAGAGGCAAAATACAGAATGCACAAGTTACTACTTGTGTAACGATATATCTGTAAGAGACATTAGTTAGTGATAGATTCCTTACCTTAGAATATCCCCAGGCGTCAGACTGGATCCGGAAACTTTTGCGTAGCAGTACCCTTGCGCCTCGGTAGGCGTAGTCTGCGGCTCCGCGTCCGTCGTGGGCGCCGCAATGATGTCGGAGTACTTAGATGCCGCCTCCGCGTGCGGACGTCAGTTTTAGACACAGCTTTTCCGCGCCAGAAACGCAGAGCTATGCCAAAAACCAACACTGGTGCCATGAAACTAGGGCCCTAAAAGGGGTTGACCTTAACCCTAGATATCGGTTCGCAGAACGGGGAGGACGGGTGGGTCGGTAAGGAATCTATCACTAACTAATGTCTCTTACAGATAGATCGTTACACAAGTAGTAACTTGTGCATCTGAAAGAGACACGTTAGTGATAGATTCCTTATCTTAGAATAGATACCCAAGCAATACCAACCACATGGTGGTGGGTCTGCGAACCAATAATCACACCAGAAAGTCCTGGAGGACGGAACGGCCAAAGAAGCCATCCCTCCGGACTTGACTGTCCAGGCAATAATGTCTTGCAAACGTGTGCAGCGAGGCCCACGTAGCAGCCTGGAAAATGTCCTGCAAGGGCACACCTCGGCCCAAAGCAGTCGTAGTCGCTGTGGCTCGAGTGGAATGAGCCCTCAGCCCAACAGGGTGTTCCTTCTTTGCCAAGGAGTAACACGCCTGGATACACAAGATCATCCACCGCGAGATGGTCCGCTTGTGCACCGCTTTCCCCTTCTTAGCGCCCAAGTAACCAAGAAAGAGGGCCTTGTCTGCAACACAACTTTGTCCGGATGGACTGAAAGGAAAGGAGGTTTACAGGATAGAGCCTGGAGCTCACTCACTCTCCTGGCAGAGGTGATGGCTACCAGGAAGGCTGTCTTCAAAGCGAGAAGGCGAAGAGGACAGTTGTGAAGTGGCTCAAAGGGAGCGCACATCAGGAAAGTTAGAACCAAGTTCAAGTCCCACTGAGGCATCACAAAGGGAACAGGAGGGAACGTATGTGTGATGCCTTTCAGGAATCGATTAACGATAGGGGACTTGAACAAAGAGGGTTGATCAGGCAGCCTCAAAAAGGCTGAAAGAGCAGAGAGGTAGCCCTTGATAGTGCCCAGAGCAGAGCCCTGCTGGGCAAGAGAAAGAAGAAAGAGAAGAACCTCAGAAAGAGGGGCAGAAAGGGGATCCACATCCTTTGCTGTGCACCATGCCACAAATCTGTTCCACCTGCAGGCGTATACCGACTTTGTGGAGGGACGCCTGGCTGCCAGAATGATGTTACAGACTTCAGGAGGCAAGTCAAATGGCCTCAACTGTCGCCGCTCAATCTCCAAGCATGGAGGTGGAGACTGGACAGGTTCGGGTGGAGGACCGTCCCCTGCTGCTGCAACAGAAGGTCCTCCTGAAGAGGCAGACGAACCGGGGGATCGACTGACATACTGAGTAGCTCGGGATACCAGTACCTTCGTGCCCAGTCCAGAGCCACAAGGATGACTTGTGCCCGGTCGCGCCTGATCTTCTTCAGCACTCTGGGCAGAAGTGGTATAGGCGAAAAGGCGTACAACAAACCGCAACTCCACTCGCGACGAAAAGCGTCTCCGAGCGAGTGCCGCCTTGGAAATTCCAACGCGCAGAACTGATGACATTGCGCGTTCTCTTCGGTGGCGGATAGATCTAACCAAGGCTCTCCCCACTGCAGAAAGAGACCTTGCGCCACGTCCGAGTTCAGACGCCATTCGTGATCCATCATGCACCGGCGGCTGAGTTTGTCCGCCCTGGCGTTTTAAGAACCTGCCAGGTGTTGAACCACCAGAGTCACGCCCTGATGTTCCAGCCATTGCCAGAGGCGCAGAGCCTCCAGGCAGAGGGTCCACGACCCCACCCCGCCCTGTTTGTTGCAGTACCACATGGCGGTGGTGTTGTCCGTGAACACCTGCATTACACTCCCTCGGACAGAGGGGAGGAATGCCTTCAGTGCTAGACGAATCGGCCGCAGCTCCAAAAGGTTGATATGGAGCCGGGACTCCGCCGGAGACCAGAGGCCTCTGATCTCCGCCTCTCCCATATGGCCTCCCCAGCCCTGGAGGGACGCGTCTGTCACAACTACGTGCTCCGGTTGGGGAAGGGAGAGGGATCTGCCGCTGACCCAATCGCGGTCCGTGAGCCACCACTGCAGCTGTCTCCCAGTGCCCTCCGAGATCAGGACATGGTCGGACAGGTTGCCCTGATGCTGGGCCCACTGAAACTTCAGGTCCCACTGCAGAGCCCGCATCCGCCACCGGGCGTGATGCACCAGAAGGATGCAGGAAGCCATCAGCCCTAGAAGCCGCTGCGTCAACCTGACCGAAACTCGGGATAAAGGCTGGAAGATCGGAATCAGAGCCTGTATATCCCGAACCCGCTGTTCGGGTGGGTAAACCCGAAACTGCGCCGAGTCGAGAACCGCTCCAATGAAAAGGAGCTTCTGAGACGGGCACAGGTGTGACTTCGGCACATTGATTGAGAACCCCAGCTGGTGCAAGAGGTCTGCTGCTGTCTGGAGGTGGTTGACGACTGTCTGGGGCGAGCCCGCCTTTAACAACCAGTCGTCGAGGTAGGGGAAGACTGAAACCACTAACCTGCGCAGATGAGCTGCGACCACAGCCATCACCTTCGTGAACACCCGTGGGGCGCTGGTAAGGCCGAAGGGGAGCACGGTAAACTGAAAGTGCTTGTGGCCTACCGTGAACCGCAGGTAACGCCGGTGGGCCGGCAGGACGGGGATGTGGAAATAAGCGTCCTGCAGGTCCAAGGCTACCATCCAGTCTCCTGGGTCCAGGGCAGCTAAGACCTGAGCCAGAGTCAGCATCTTGAACTTCTCCTTCCGGAGGAAGCCGTTGACGTTCCGTAGGTCCAAGATAGGGCGTAGGCCCCCTTTGCCCTTCTTGGGTACCAGAAAGTAGTGGGAATAGCAACCACGTCCTACTTCTGCCCCAGGAACGCGCTCGATGGCCCCCTTGGCCAAGAGGGCCGAAACTTCTTCCAACAGAAGCCGCAAGTTATCCCCCGATATGCGGTGGTGTTGCAGTGGCATGGCTTGAGGGGTCATCTCGAAGGGGAGGGAGTAGCCCCTCCGGACAATCTGCAGCACCCACCTGTCCGAAGTGACAGTGCGCCAGTGAGAGTGGTGATGGTGAACCCTGCCCCCCACTGGCGTCACATGGGCCGAGAAGCACGGACTAGGAGGGTTTAGAGGCGGATGCTGCGGGGGAAGGTGTGGACTGGCCTCGCCGTTGTCCCCGACCGCCTCCACAGCTATTTCCACGGCAGCCACCGCGCTGGATGTTAGTCTGCGGCGTGTGGCTGGCGGCACGTGTGGGGGCGCCCCTTCCTTGGCCACGAAAGGAGCGAAAGTCACCCGTTTGCTGGCGCGGGGCCGAGAGGCCCAAGGACTTGGCCGTAGCCCTGGAGTCCTTAAAGCGCTCAAGTGCGTGGTCTGCCTTGTCGCCAAAAAGGCGACGGCCATCGAACGGCATGTCCATCAGAGTGTTTTGGACATCTGCCGAAAAGTTGGCGGACCTCAACCAGGATTGACGTCTCACCACCACAGTCGTTGCCATCGCTCTGCCTAGCGAGTCGGTGGTATCCAGCCCACACCGGATAGAATACTTGGCTGCATCTCGGCCCTCCACAAGGGCTAGGCCGAGTTTGGCCCGTACCTCCAACGGACACTCTGGCAGCACTTCCGCCATCGTCTCCCACAGAGAGTGGGTGTAGCGGCCCAAGAGGCATGCGGTGTTGGAAGACCGCAGTCCCAAACTAAGGGAGGAGAATATTTTCTTTCCATAATTCTCATACCTCTTGGATTCCCTGTCCGGCAGAGCAGACGGGAATGCGGTCTTGGAAATGGAGGCCTGGATGACCAGACTCTTGGGGGTGGGGTGGGTGGACAGGAAACCTGGGTCGCCCGGGCCGGGTGGTGGCGTCTGGCCACGTTCCTATCTACGGGCGAACCCGTAGCGGGCCTGGACCAGGTGCCCAAAAGAACGTCGGTCAAGGCCTCATTAAAGGGCAGCAGAGGCTCGGCCGAGCTTGACTGCGGTTTAAGGAACTCAGTGAGGAGGTTAGTCCTCACGGCCGCGACAGGGAGCTCAAAGCCCAAGGCCTTGGCAGCCCTCATCAACACCACACTATAGGTTGCCCCCTCCTCCAAAGACACGGTAGGAGGGGAGACAAAACCAGTGTCTGGAGAGGTGTCCAGGCCACTGGCCTCCACAAGGTCTCCTACCCAGTCCTCTTGAGGCTGACACTCCTTGGTCAGAGGGTCCTCAGACCCCTCCCAATCCTCCTCATCACCCATCTCCTGATACTCAGGGTTGTCAATCAACGGGGACGGTTCGTAGAAGTGAAAATCTCCAAACGCCGTCGAAAGCGGCGCCCAGCGGCGCCGTTCCGACGTCGGAACCGCAGCAAAGGAGGAATCGGGGGCGGCGTTGGAGGCGACACCTGACGGACCAACGCCGGGGGGGTCGTAAGGTCCACCGGTGACGATTTAGAGCCCGAGGAAGGACTTGCGGTGTCCCGCAGCACCGGGCCCGAAGGCGCCGGCGGCGTCGGGCCGCTTGACCCTGCGGCGCCGGGCCCGAAGGCACCGGCGGCGTCAAAGCACCCGACTGCGTCTGGGCCGAATCCCCCGACCAGCTAGGGGCCCCAGACGGGTCTGCTGGGCCCGAAGGCGCCGCGGAGCCCGTCGGAGGAGAAAGGGACCTCATGGCCATGAGGAAGTACACAATCTCCTCTGGCGTCGCGTCTCGCCGAGGGACCAGAGGGTGTGGGGCGGGACGTGACGCCCGCGACTCCGAAGGAGCCGCATGGGCGGTCCCGCCCGAACCCCCGGCCGCGTCGCGCGGGCGTCGGGGGGAGTCAGAAGAGCGATGACGCCGACTTCGACCCGGAGGAGTGGTGCCGACTCCCAGAGTTGTGGTGGCTCCGTCCCCGCGACCTGTCCCTCGACCTCCCGTGGGACCGGGACCTCACGCGGCGCAGTGCCGACTGCAAGAGTTCGAGTCGCCTGCCTTTCGAAGAGAGGGCCCGGCAGTCTGAGCAGGCCTTGTCGTCGTGGTCGACGCCTAGACAAGTTAGGCACAGGTTGTGAGGATCCATGACCGACATCGTGCGGTCGCAATCCTCGCAGTGCTTGAAACCAGGCATCCCTACGGCACCGATCGGAGTCGCAAGGATCAAAAATGATCTCAAAAAGTTAGTCAAAAATTGGCTAGGGTTACTGCTTTTTCCAGATCTGCGCTGGCTGGCCCGGAAAAAAAGAAGAACTGACGTCAGCACGCGGAAGTGGCGTCTAAGTACTCCGGCGACGTCATCACGGCGCCCACGACGGACGCTGAGCCGCAGACGACGCCTACCGACGCGCAAGGGTACTGCTACGCAAAAGTTTCCGGATCCAGTCTGACGCCTGGGGATATTCTAAGGTAAGGATTCTATCACTAACGTGTCTCTTTCAGATACATAAATATAGGGGCAGCTAAGAACAGAAGGCAGAACGGGCAGAGAGGCACGGGGGCAGCGAGGGGAACAGAAGGGAAAAACGGGCAGAGACACGGGCAGCGAGGGGTACAGAAGGAAAGAATGGGCAGAGAGAGCACGGGGAAAGTGAGGGGAACAGAGGGAAGAAAAAGGGTCACGGACCACGTACAGGCAGCGGGGGAAGACAGACAACAGCAGTCACAGACACAACAATGAAAATACAGGCAATACAATAAAAGCAATAAAACGTTGAAAGGCACATGTGTATAGGTTACCGTTACTTGGCAGGCAGGTAAAAATAGGTGCAGCCAGGATCAGCAGTAGGATTTTCGTGCTGCTGTCTGATTGCTCACTTTCCACAAGCCCTTGGGTACCACTAAATATTACACTGCTGTATGCATTCATGTCCACGTCAATAGACCCAGCTCTATGTACTAATCTATTCACTTAAGTAAAACTTATCAATTATGAATTCACCCAGTGTCTCTTCTTATAGTACTGCAATTATTCAGTCAATATCCATGTACTCCTGCAGTGAGCCAGGCGTTAGGTTATGGACTGCTTGAAACTCCTATGCAATATGCATGTAGTGCTCTAACCACCTTTACACTTGGTTTCAGGCCTACAATTCCCTGATCAGTATCCATACACTCTAGCAAATACCATGTCACTGCTCATGCAATGCTATAGTGACCGTTTCAGCACCATGTACTAATCCATTCACTGAAATAAAACTGAACCAATTATGAATTCACCCAGTGTGTCTCCTTGTACTATTGTAATCATTCAGTCAGTATCCATGAACTCATTCAGCAAGCCAGGCCTGGGACATAGTCTGCTTCAAACTCCTAAGGACTTTGCACTTAGTGTTCAAACCACCTTCACACTTGTGTTTCAGGCCTATATTTCCCCAGTCAGTATCCATATACTGCTACAAACACCCTGTTACTCCCCTTGCGCTCCGCTAGTGACATTTTCAGCACCATGTACTAATCCATTCACTGAAATAAAACTGAACCAATTATGAATTGAGCCAGTGTCTCTCCTTGTACTACTATAATCATTCAGTCAGTATGCATGTACTCATGCAACCAGCCAGGCCTTAGGATATGGGCTGCTTCAAACTCCTATGCACTATGCATGTAGAGCTGTAACCACTTTCACACTTGTGCTTCAGGCCTACAATTCCCCAGTCAGTATCCATACACTACTGCTAACACCCTTTTATTCACCTTGCATTCCTATACAGTTATGTATAAAGCCTTGAATTACAATTTCAATTAGTGATGAAAATAGAAAGTGGTTAAATGATTTTATGTATAATGTGTTTGTATAGTAATAGAAAAGTATAATTTATATATTTATTAAAACACATTTATGTTTATTTTTTAGATATTGTTTACCATTAAAATAAAGTTATTATGCCTGAAAAATCAAGAGAGAAAAAGACACCTAAATGACAATTATTTGAAAAACACTCAACTAGTATTGGATGACCAACATCATTTGCTTAAAAAGAAAAAATCTTCCGTAAGACAACTATGGAATTCAACTTTCAAAGCGTGTCAAAGAGTTTTTCACCATTTCAGGATGTTAGCAGTACGTCATACTCAAACGGGGAAATTAGTCAGAAGATTGTATTATGCAAAAAGTTCAGCACTAATGTTAAATGAGTTGAACAGTGCTCTTTTACGTGGATCAGTATCAGATGTGAAGGTTTGTGATGAAATGGAGTTTTGTTACTTTGGTCCTGAACAAGAGAGTGCAGAAACAGATACATTAATAGAAGAAAATGTTGAAGAGAATGTTAAAAATAGTAGTACAAAAAAGTTTGAAGATCAAATTACAAAGTTTAAGGTGATTTCAGGAGAAAGGCCAAATTATTCTTGTATTTGTTGCCGGTGAACTCACTCCAAAAATATGACTAGGACTGTTGATCTGTATTTAACAAGTGAAAGAGAAAATAATGATAAGTGGAAGGAATTTGCAACTTATTTGTTGGTAGAGAATGGTTTTGATTTGGGTTCTGCTCAGCGTATTTGTAAATATTGGTACAATAAATTAGATGAGAATAAAATGTCTGCTAGAGCTGTCCATAATAATCTAGAGTTGGTAAATATTCCTCCAGAATTGATAGATTTAAATACCTATGAGTCTATTCTCATTCAATGTGTACACCCATTTCAGGCTATTGTTCGTATGGAGCCTAAAACAGGTAAATTGCCTCCTTCAAATTTACTAAGAGGATTAAAATGAAGAGTTGTATATTTACCTCTAGATTTAAAGAAAACTGTTGAAACTATTGGTGTAGAGTGTGCAGAAAATGAATCAGTTATTCTAGTTAATGGCGTGCCTACTAAGAGTAAGAAAATATGGCAGGAGTTAGTGGATGTTAGGAAAGTGCAGAAGGCAAATTTGTATTTGATAAAAAAACAATGAGTACTATATAAATGTGTATATGGGAGAAGAAGAAATACTTTTAGCAGAATATACTGAAACGTCAAGTGGACACATTGAAAAAGTGGACATGTCCAGAACTGAAGAAATCTAGGAACATTACAGTGTACATCGTTCACTCAAAAGAAGTGATGAGAAATACTATTGAGTTATTCCAAATGAAAAAAGTGAAGGGAAGTCACATGAGTGTAAGGGGAAGAAAGCTTGGAAGCTCGTTGTTTTCCGCAGTTGTTCCCAACAGGAAAAGGAAAACGATCTGATGAACGACCTGTGCAGATTCCTGCATCTGAATATCAGACAAGATTGTATACAGAATATCCAAGATTGACAATGTATCCTATATCTTCTGTTTGAAAGTGACTTGTCTGAACTTTCATATGCTGTCAATCGCATATTGAAAACATCTGCAAAATGTTTCTGCAAAGGATTTTATGGATAAAGTGCATCAGAGAGATGATCATTTAGAATCTCAGCTTATTAATCTGATGGCAGGTTAGTGTGGGACTAAAGAATATTGGTACCGTCGTCATGGAGAACTTAAATGTCTGCTAAGGAACTTAGGAACTCCTACATGGTTCCTTACCTTAAGCTGTGCTGAGTACGCTTGGGATGATTTACTTGAATTTGTTTGAGAGGCAAATTCCAATATAAAAAATATTGAATACAAGACACCAGGAGAATTGTGCTCTTCTGATCCTGTTAATGTATGCAGGCATTTCAATCATAGATTTGAAGCTATGATGTCTTATCTGCAATAAAAAATCCTCCTCTTGGAGAAGTTGTGGATTTCTTTTGGAGAAAGGGGCATCAAGCAAGAGGTGCTCCTCATATACATATACATTCCCCGCAAGATGGCATTGAATATTAATGTGAGGTAAGGTGCCCATATCCCAGGTTCTTGTTTAAACAGGTCCCCTGGCACCCCGTCTAGTCCCGGGGCTTTCCCTGCGGCTAAACCTTTTATGGCATCCCTCACTTCTTTTTCGTTAAAAGGAGCTCCAGTGGCGCTGAATGTACATGTAATTCCATCAGTGTTTTGATCCCCCCCTCCCTCCGCATACAAGGCCTCAAAATGACTGTGCCATACCAAAGGGGATATATTGGGCTCTATTGCGGAGGATAGGTCCTCCGTGCCATTCGCGACTATGCGCCAAAATTTGCGGGAATCTCTTGTTGATAGTGCTTTGGTGAGATTTTCCCAATAGTCATGGTCCCATTCAGCCCGGGCGTTCTCCAGGAGAGTTTTGTACGCTTTTCTCCTGGCACAGATTTCTTCTCTGTTAAGGCGTTCTTTTATGGCATGTAACAGGTGGGTTTTTGCTTCCCTGCAAGTGGCGTTATACCAAGACGTCTTGGGCTTTGGGCCTTTCCTTTTCCCTGAGGATGAAAATAAGTCCTCTTCTAAGGTGTTAATCATATTGGCATGTATTTGTGCAAGCTTATCTCTGCTTGCAATGTCTTGGACCTCATTCCCTACCTGAAAGGCATTCTCCAGGAATGGGATGATCCTTTCATATAGCCGGGGTATCCTGTCTATACTGTTGGCCAATTTCTCCCACTTGACTTTCCTCCGATTATTTTCAAGTAGGAGGCCCTCCTTGTCTTTGCCTGATCCGTGGGGTGTAACCTCACCACCGGGCAGGGAAAGAGTCAATTCCAGGGCGTTATGGTCAGTGTCCATTCTTTCAGTGACTTGGAAGTCGACTATTGTTGGCCACATAAATAGTTTGATCATTATGTAGTCAAGTCTAGATTCACTGCCAGTTTTGTTATAGGTATGAAGGCTGGGTATATCTGATTTGCAACGGCCATTGCAGGCCCTTAGACCTAGATTGAGGGTAAGGGCAGTTATCTGCAGGGCCAGGGGGGTCCAAGCCCTTGGAGGTGGTGCCGCCGTCTCTGGGATGAGCCAGCATGAGTCTTCCTCGTGGGAGGGACCATCACGCAGTCCAGGCAGGGGTTCGTAGTGAGAGTTAAAATCCCCTCCTACCAGGCAGGCGAGTTCACATGGGATGTCTTCTAAAAGCCCTGCTAACTCATCTATAGTACCAGATTCTTTGTGCATTGGTACCGGCCTTGAATAAATATTGATAACTAGCAACTTCGTGGAGTCAGGCCACTCAAGTAGAACAGCCAATAGGTCGTCTGAGGCGGTTTCTAGATAAGAGGCCTGACATCCTAGGTCCGTAGCTACCCATGTCGTGAGTCCCCCTGACGGCCTACCCCTTCCCCCCCATTTGGCAGCTTTGAAGAAGGAGGCAAAGCCCGGGAAGGATATTTCCTCCCGCGCCCAAGTCTCTTGAAAGAGAAGTATGTTTTTGGAGCTAATATAAGAGCCCCACTCTATACAATCAATTTTACTAGCGAGGCCTGCCACATTCCAAGAGGTCACTGTTATTTGTGATAAAACAGTAGTGGCTTGACCAGGAATGGCTGAGTTATTGGGGGTAAGCTCAATGGGCGCCTGTTGGATTGTAGGGGAATGATTCATGCCCGTAGGCTTGTTGACAGGGGGTGTAATTAGATTCGTCGTACCACGAACTTGACTGGGTTCAACTATGCTGAGTGAATCGGGAAAAGCTCTACTCCCATTCATGGGAACTGCCCGTAAAGCATTCCGCTCCTCAACCTCCTGTCAGTCTACTGTTTCTAGGCTACTGTATCTGTTGTGCGTGGAGAGATAGGCAGGGTAGTGTATTCTGTATGGCCCGGGGATTCCTCTCATGTGGCCGCCACCCCCCCCCCCCCTCCTTCTCGGGACGGTTTCCCAACCGGCCTCGTTGCCGTATGAAGAAAACTGTTTGAGAGGCAAATTCCAATATAAAAAATATTGAATACAAGACACCAGGAGAATTGTGCTCTTCTGATCCTGTTAATGTATGCAGGCATTTCAATCATAGATTTGAAGCTATGATGTCTTATCTGCAATAAAAAATCCTCCTCTTGGAGAAGTTGTGGATTTCTTTTGGAGAAAGGAGCATCAAGCAAGAGGTGCTCCTCATATACATATGCTGTTATGGATCAAGGATGCCCCCAAATTTGGAACAGATTCGGATGATACTGTTTTGTCTTGTATTGAAGAATATGCTACATGTGCTATACCCAAAAGCACAGAGGAAAACAATTTAAGACAAGTCCTACGATTCCTAAGCCATTGATGTGGAAAATACTGTCGACGAAAGTACAAGTCTAAGGATAAGTTCTATACCAAATGTCGTTTTGCATTTCCACGTCCTGTAATATCCAAAGGAAGAGTGAACACTTTTATGTCAGCTATGCGACTTACCATCACAAGAAAGTCTCCAAAAAATACCTACAATTTGAGAAAAAGCAAAGAATCAAAATACATAAATGATTACAATCCGGTTATTCTGGCAATGTGGAATGCTAAGATGGATAATCAGTACGTTGTGGACAATTCCATTGCTGTTGCTCGGTCCGTAAAGTCATACATTACAAAATCAGAAAAGAAGGAATTGAAAGAAATGTGGGAAGAGATTTCTCATGAGAAATTATACAGTTTCACTTTGCAGATGTTATTCCACCAAGAAATTGGAGCATATGAATGCTTAGATCGGTTATCATCTGCAAGTCTATACTCCAAATCTAGAACAATCATTTGAGTGAGTCTAGGTCTTGCTGCAATGTGAAATAGAGTACTTAAATCTGTACAAGAAATGTAATATTTACCAGAAAAAGATCCAGAAAGTACAGATATTTTTAAAACGAATATGTTGGACACATATTATCCAAACAGAAGTCATCATCTTGAGAACATGTGTCTCTATGAAGTGCTGCAAAACTACACTTTTAAACGGAATACTACAGAGAACATCCATGACAGAAAATATGGAGTGATTGGTTCCGAAACTAAAGGATATTTGGTTAATCGCAGGAAACTGAGTTGCGACACTGCTGATGAAAGGGAATTTTACTATTTAGTTCTTTTGCAACTGTTCAAACCGTGGCATTCAGAATTGTAATTACTTGGAGATTTTCATAGCTATGAAGATTCCTTCAATGCTTGTAAAGATACCATAGAATGCACGGTTTTTCCAAATTATGTGAAAATGTTGAATGATGAAATTGATCAAGAAGCTAATATTGCAGCAGAGATTGCTAGAGACAGTTCTCAAGACAGTCAAGGTTCTGCTCCACTGAGTCAGATCTAGAACACCGAATTGTTGAAAATGAAGCAGCAGTCGCCATGAATGAGGTGGAAACAGCAATGCATCAAGCTCAAGAAGATATAATGGAGTTAGCAAACTTGGAAGAACAACTAAATGTTGAACAGAAAGAAATATATAAGCAAGTGAGAGAACAGATTGACCATGGATTTCTTCATGAAAAGAAAGAATACACATGCACATCATTTCAACCTATCCGAATGTATGTGAACAGACAAGCTGGAACAGGAAAAAGTTTCTTAAAGTACTCACCACTTATCTATAGAAAAGAACTGAGTCACATTGTCTTGTGTTGTTACTGCTCCAACTGGGTTGGCAGCACACAACATTAAAGGAATTACATTACATCATTTACTTATGCTACCTGTGGAGCATGAAAACACATTGGTATATCACAAGCTATCTGGAGAAGCTTGTTGTGAAGTTTCAAGAGTGCTAAAGAAAATGAAACTTCTGATTATTGATGAGGTAAGCATGGTCTCAAACTTAATGCTTGCTTTTGTGCATTTAAGAATGCAGCAAATTCTTAAAACAGAGTACGAAGTGTTATTTGGAGGAAAACATGTCATCGTTTTTTGAAAAACTACTGCAACTTACTCCTGTAAAAGGACAGTCAGTATTTAAAACACTTGCACATGACGACAAAAGAAAGTCTTTGGGTAGCGTTGGAAACTTTAACATTAGGTCATATTTTGAATACAAGGAACTCATTACAAACATGAGACAGGCAAATTATGATGATTATGGAACTATTCTTCAAGATATAGGAATTGGAGTACTGACGGAACAGGGTAAAGAAGCTTTGTAGAGTCGATTACTTTCTGATTTGTTTCCAAATGAAAATATAGTTCCAGAAAAAATATATATGAAAATTGCAGAAAACAAATCTATCATCTGCTTAATGTCAACACTGCACAAGTGTTCTATATTCATTGAACAACCTTTGAAGCTGGAAAATTAAGAAATAATAAAAATGGAAGCCATGGATAAAATACAGCATGAAGGAATCACTATTATTTTGACAGAAAAACTGAAAACAAACATTGGATTCTTTAGAAAAATCGATATCTAAAACTGCTGGTTTACAAAAGAATCTATATGCATGTATAACTGTTGTTGTCTACACATGAGAAAGGGTTTTGTTTTCGACATCTCTAGACTTACATCATGCCCCTAGTCAGTACAGTGAGTGCTGAAGCAGACAACGTTATCAACACATGCTAGCTGTTTTTCGACATGATCGAGTAACGTTTTCTAGACAACAATTTGGCAGCAGTGAGCCAACTAAGGTTCTGGCGTCCTTATTATTCCACAGTTGCCATGATTTCACACACTTGGAAGATTTCAGTTTCCAGGGATGCAGAGAGCTTATGCTGATCCAGATGTAATTTACTCTTACTGAGCGGAAAGGTAATGGGGTACCCCAAACAAGCTTAAGAGACCTTCTTTAGTTTATAATACATAGTTCCTATTTAGGGAGGGTGTTAAAATTAGGCGCTATGAGACCTGTTTTCACCATCATTGTAATATGATTTCTCCTTTTGTATTTTATGGAATTGTAACAATTCTGACCGTATTATTTTTAATCATATGTTTGCTTATGCTGGCTAAGATACTGCACATGAAATCACGTTGTTAAAATAAATATTTTAACCTTACCCGTGTCTCTAATTTACTCATGTTCTGGACTGGTAAGAGTGTATAACAAAAGAGTGTACTCACTTCCCACCATTCCTGAGATGGTCCTAAGTCGCATGTTCTAGGTTGTCTAATCATTGGTTACTGTGCTATAGGACGAAGACCTATTGTGACACTGATGCTAGCTGGTTGTTTTTTTTTTTCTAGGTACTGAGGTGAGTTTCTGGTACACCACAATTCACTGATGTCCTAGGTCTCTGTGCACAGTTCTTTGTATGAGCAGGATCCTTGAAAAATGTCTCCGCCAACGTAGTGGTCCGATTGTGAGACTCTAGAGTGGTGCTTATATCAGTCCACTACCCCCTCACTATTGTTTCCGGTTGACAGTGGTGACGGATAAAACCTGCCTATAGTTACATAGGTCTTTTCAAGCTTGATAATGTAAAGCGGTTTTCAATTGAATTACTACCCAGTTGTGTTTTGTATTGCATTGTACTTCACTTTCACTGTCAATATGGCTGCGGTTGATATCCCTGTACACAGTCGCTTGGCTGTGCGGAATCATTTGCAGGATTTCCTAGTGTCTTTGGAAGGACAGGCAGTGGTTTTTGTTGTATCTGCTGACGCAGCGTATCCGTTTGAGCTATTTTACTCATGGGTCATGTTTCCTGCGGTTGATGCTGGTACTGGTGTATTTCACTCTTACACTACGACTGCCGTGCCTGCAGTGTACTCTCCATATAGAACACAGGAAGTTCAGATTTCTGCCGTTTGGTTTAATGGCGCCCTCCCACACATTATAACGGCCGTCAGAGAAGGACTGTTGTCGATTCCAGGCGCTAATTGGCCTGTTTTAGCTGCTTATACCCCGCATCTAAATGCGCCGCGGTGGACAGCTCCTGAATGAGACCCCATTATGCCTCTGCAGTGTCAGTTATAAAGGGTCTGGTTCATTACATTTCCCGCAACCTACCGGGTGGGGCTCCGGGTGGTGCGGCGCATCAATTTGAGCCTAACGGACTGAAGCTTAGTCCCGTATGGTTATTGCGATTATGGGCAAGCGTCCTCAAGATAAGGATGAAATGCCTTTTTGGCTTGCCGAGAAATTTGACCAACTGGAGGCAGTGTTACCGAATACCACTCCTGTGGATAAACACAGGATCCTAACCATTAGTTTGCAGAAAGACTTAGTGCCTGACGTAAAAGACTGTACCACTTGGGGTGTGATTTTTGCAGCTGTCTATACTAGGTGCTTTGGCACCCCGTCAATGGCTGTACTGCCCTCCGTCATTAAGCGTGTTCAGGATGAACACGGACCGGAGGCGGCTGTAGAGTTGGGAATGCGACTCGTGGGAGCGTTTGACATGGTTCGCAATCTCGTCCTTGCTAATGTCAAGGGAGATGCAGTAAGTTTCCAGGTGTATAATGCTTTGCGCGATATTCCCGAAGCTGAGAAATCCCGTCAATTACCGAGAATTATTACGGAGGCTTATAAGAACGTTGGCCGTAATAGTATGGGTATTAAGCCTTTTGCTAAAAAACAAACGCAGCAGCAAACTCAGCAGTCGTCATCTGATAAAGATGAGCGCCCAAAAGTTCCGAAAACAAAATTGGAGTGAGAACAAAAAACAGGGTCAACAGAAACAGGGGTCCCATCCTGCTTCACCTACACCTGCCTCTACTGAGCGTACATATGAGTTGCGCGATCGCGCTACGATTAAGTCAACTGATAGATTTCAGGTTCCTGAACAACGTTCTCCTCGCTCTTTGCAGGAAACATCAGTATCACCCACCGGTGGATGGGGCGGCAGAGGACAAGGTACCCAACAGAGCCGTGAGCAGCCACGCAAGGCTGACGGAAAAGGCAAGCAGGACGAGACACTGAGTCAAAGGCCCCAGTTTCAGAAGAGATATGCCACAGATAGTGAGAACGTAGCTTCGGAATCTTACATGGGCTCTGACACTGTTGGACAGCGCGGCGGAGATTACCATATTTCGAGAGGCGTTGCGTCCACTACTGAAGGTGACAGCGACTGACACCTTTGTTGTAGTTGAGGCGGCTGACACTAAAGTGGCTTCCCCTGAAAGACTTTATGAAATTGTCCTTATAATTGAAGGTGTCATAGTACGTACCATAAAAGGGGCATTTTGAGAAAATCTAACTACTACCTATGATATTGGCGGAGGTCGACTGTACCCCACCCTTTGTCTTGGCTGCTCCGCAAGGGGAGGAGGTAATCCTCCCTGCTTTCGCGCAGACCGTGCCGAAGAAGCAGGCCCTGCATTTTGCAGAAGATTGGGCTAAGGCGCTTGCGCCGGCATTGTACCGTACTCCCTGTGGGTGGGACAAATTTTCCCTTCGACATGAGATTCCTTTGCGGTCAATGCCATATCCTTGACATCCCCGGATGTCCCGTTCATTTTTTATTCCTCTCTGCAGACTCAGGAGTTCTTGCAGTATGAATTTGATCATCCTGCTCCTCTGACTATGCGCCCACTTGAGGATTTCCGTTGGATCATTTACACTGAAGGAAGCGCGCAAGTGGCTAATGTTTCAAAGCACACATTCTTCAGCCTGCGCGACTGTGGTTGGTACTATGGTGGATGGTGAATTCAAGTCTGATGTTGTGCATACACAGATATTAGGGGGACTGTACCGCCCAATTGGCAGAACTTCGTGCTCTGATGCTTGCATTGGAGTACGCAGATCCCAGTGTGACTACTCTTATTGTGAGTGACTCTTACTACTGTGTTCAATCATACAATGACAATCTCCCCTTTTGGACTCAAAATGATTATCGGGACTCCAAAGGTCGCACAATAAAACATAAAATGATCTGGATTAGAGTGGCTGAGCTTAAATAATGGCTGCCGCTTGTCTTTGTAATTCATACTCTGGGTCATCAGTGTATTGGAGTTCATTCTGTTGGCAACTGTCTCGAGGATGAAGTTGCTAAGACAGCAGTTGCAACATATGCAGTCGCAGCAGTTACACGTTCCAAAATTAAGATTGATGATGACATCTTGGCAGCTATTGCCGCAACAGAGAAGGGAGGTAATTACCCTAGAGGTTTCCCTTCTAAATACTTTTATCATTTAAGTCCTGATAAAGTTCCTTATGTGATAGTTAACTATGTTGGTGACAGGTTGATTCCCAACGCGGACCGCAGGCAGACTTTGATTACAGCAGCCCATGCTGGGATGGCCTCATTGCATGCCAGTGTGTCAGCAACTGTATCTCTTCTCCTGCAACGGTATTGGTGGCCGGGTTTGTACAAACAGACGCGTGAGTATGTCCTTCAATGTGGCATCTGTCAGCAAATTAAACCTTCTGCTGCTGCACGCCCGCCCCAAACTCAGTTGTACATATCTAATAAACCACTTGTGTGCGTTTATTTAGATCACTGCGGTCCTTTCTCCTTGGATACTGCGTAGAAGTACATCTTAGTAGCAGTTGACCCTTGCACGCGCTTTGTGTGGTTTTTGCCGCAAAGGAGTGCTGACTCCAGAACTGTCGTAAGGGATATGCGTGTCTTTGCGGGAATTTTTGTGTGTGGTACCTTCCATTCGGACCAGGGTCCAGCGTTCGCCTCTAATGCGTACAAGGATGCCAGGGCTTCATTGGGGGTTCAGGTCAAATTTTCGTCTCCATACCGGCCTGACGGTAATAGTGACGTGGAGCGGAGGAACCGTGACTTAAAGCAATCCTTGACAGCGAAAGTTTTAGGTGCTGGCCGAGACTGGCTTACCCATCTCAATAGCGTTCAACGTCGCTAAATAATCTCCCTAGAAGGTCTCTGGGTGGGCGGACCCCATAGGAAATGCTCTTTGGCATCAAGATGTTTGTTCCGGACCTTGATGGTCTAGACATGACGGCAGGAGCTGCATCCTTTGGCGTAGATGAACATTCTAATGTTTTGCAGAACCTACACAAGACCAGAGACAGTCTTGCAAAGGAACACTTGCCCTCCACATCTGAACCTGCGTTGCAGATTCCGGTAGTCGGCTGGATACCCCAAGTTGGAAAACTGGTCTGAGAGAAGATCGAGCACAAGAAGGAATTCGGTCCCTCTTATCGAGCCCAAGTTCCTGTGCTTGGTGTGCAGGGTACAAGAACAGTCATTTTACCTTCTCTTTCTGGGCGAAAAGGGAACAGGTACATCTCCATTGACAATGTCAAACTACACAGGGTGGCAGATTCTTCATAGTATGACGCCTGCGGTTTCGTGTCCAGCAATGGTGCAACACTGTTTTGGTCCCAGATCCTGCCATCGGGCTGGAGGTTGCCATTGAGATGAATGCAGTTGCGAATCCGGTATTGAATCACCTGCTGGTGATCCTCTTAATGATACTGAATATACTTACCCCACTGACTTGTCTATGCCTGATTTGGAGACCCATGTGGCTAATCAATCATGTTTTTCATTTGACACTGGCTCTACCACATCAAAGTCCCCTTCAAAATCTCGATTTTTGCTACCTGGTTTAAAAAACATTTTTTGATTCCCCCTTGGACTTACATTTGACTGGTGCTTTTTTCAATTTTTTTAGTCATGTTCATCGGATTTGTGGTGTATTTTTTTTTGTTTTGTGAATGGACACTAGGTTCAAGAAAGAACTTCAATTAGACTAATTGATGGAACTTTGGCCCACCACTCCTCTTCGCACATCATGAAGAGGGACCAGAAATTTGTGAATATAACTGCTTGGCCCGTTTTAGATGGGATTGTATGGGATGCTGTAAAGTTCCAGATTCATGGGCCCACAGAGGTTAATAATGTCCCCAATGTACTTTGTGTTTCTATGAGAGATGTGGTTAAACAAAATATTTACTCTGATGATTGGGATGTGCAGGCCGTAGAGGCTTTATTTTCTGATTTTAAATATTATGCTGCTGATTTGTATCTTGATTCTGCTAACTAAGGTGATTTATTCTCTTACCAGCATTTTGGAAATTATTTACTGCATAAAGCGAACACGTTTAGAAATGTGGTGGTAAACTACACACAGTGGGAACATTGTCCCGCACCTGTCGAAGGCAGCTCAAATACTCTTTTGGATACGTTTTTCTATTTTACTGATTTTGATCAATCCAACCCTAATACATTTTATTTTAAGATGACTGAGAAGTCCTCTTCCAAAGTTAGACTTACCCACACAAAATTACTGTATTCGAAGTCCTTTATTGACCAGTTGGCTGTTGGGGGCTATGAGCTGTGGAAAGATACTGTTGATCTTAAATCTTTTTGTTGGCAAGTGCAAGGCACAAAGGCTTTGCATCGTGCATGTCTCATCCCGAACCATATGTTGTTTCTGAATGCTACTATTTCACAAACCACCTGCTTTGGATTGGCTACTTCTAAAAAATTAAATGCTCCTTCTTTTCCTGATTTGGGTAAATTTCCCTATTGTAATAAATATACCAGTACGTCCCTAATTGACTTACAACCCCTGTTGAGAAATTCCTCTTTTAGTGTTTCCAGCATTAATCCGGACGGCTCGTTGCTATGGCAAAAAAGTGCAGCTTCCTGCTAGAACCATTCTCTGGGGCTGACCCTGGCTATACAGAGGTTAGAGTAGATCCCGGTTTTGAGAGTCAACATTCGGTCACCACCTATTCTATCGGCAAGTTGAATCAGAGTTGGCTCAAACACTCTAACTTAGCGTCAGTTAAATCACATTTGTCTAAATTGACTGACGCAGTTAATTTGAATGATTTTGTAAAAAGTCCTGCAGCAGGCAGATCGAAATGATGGATATATGCTGCATACAACGAGGTTTGGAAACTGTCCCAAATTGAAGCTGCTTTTAGGCTCAGAGCTATTGATCAGGCCTGTGAGAAGTTGGCCTGATATGCAGTGCTCACTATTCTAGTGATCACTATGTATCAGTCCAAACAACCCTTATTGATGATTGGTTGTAAGTCAACCTGATAGACCAGCTATCCTAGTAGCATGGACAAGAGCAGTCTTTAGGCTAAACTCTAGAGGGCGTGTTAAGCCAGCTGTTATACCATCACATATACCCCTTGAACACCAAGTGAAAGGACACCACACAAGTTGTTATGAAAATAAAAGTATATTTATTTAGAACACAACAGCCCTGGACTCTTTATGAGGACAGAGCGCTAAGCACAATACAAAGCTCTTAAAGAATTTCTGAAAGTCGCACAATTTACACAAATGCCCGAGGGGCACGGAAAACCATATACTACAAAAGTGGAATGCGAAATACTAGCAGGTAAGTAACTAGTCTCAAAGGCTTTAGGATCGCTAGGACTGGACTACTGAATCTTCAGATTACGAGCAGGAGGCCTAGGGAGATCGGGTGCAGAGTGTGCACTCTCACACGGGATGCGGGACAAAGTCTATGGATGCTAGATTTCGTAAAGTTAGTGTTATCGGCCGAATCAGACTAGGTAGAGCTGAAACGAAAAAGGATCTGGACCCTTAGATAGTTAAGCTATGCTGGAGCACCGAAATGCTCAGGTTACCTAGCCCAGGGGCTGCGGCTGCATAGGTCTGAAAAGACGTCGGGAATCCTCGTTGCAGTCTATGGAGCCTGAAAGAAGAAGTTGCTGGCAGGTGACCAGTGATGAAGTTCGAAGTGATCCAAGCCTGGATCGATGATGGAGGATACCTGTAAGCAGAGGGGACCAAGTTCTGAATCACTAGCCAGTGATTAGATGGGCACCAAGATGGCACCGGACGAAGTCACCTCGACCAGGTGAGTGGGCGACGCTGGGCTCTGCAGTCTCTCGGACCAGGAGGCATTGTCGGCGACCAGGATGGAGGTGCGAGCTGTCCCACGAAGTTATCTGCTGTCGACGTCGCTGGACCCAGGATTGGGGCAACAACTCTTGGCAAATGCAAGCCCACGTGGTGGACTCAAAATGGCGTCTGGAGTGGACCAGGAGAGTCCGGGGTGCTCCTCTTTTGGAGGGGAGCAAGGGCCAGTCTGGAGCAACCAGACAAGCTATGGAGATGTCGTCGTTCGTCAAGAGGGCTACAAGCCAGCAGGCAAGTGGCCGGACAACGCGGTGAGCAGCAAAGAGCAGAAGGGCCCCACGCAGATCTCGTGGAGGCTGGGGGGCTGGACTTCAGTGCTGGAGCTGCTCAGGGTTAGGGCTTCTCAAACCCCAAAGCACTCACTCGAGGATCCCTCGGCGGTCGTGCTGGATAAGCGTCGTGCAGTTCAGAAGATGGCCGGTCCCTCGAGGTCTCGTCACACCCACGGATCTCAGCTGAGCTGACGTTGTAGGTAGAGGTCAGAGGTGTCAGGGAAGCCGGGTCTCGTCGTGCTGGTCAGTCGGATTCCGGAGAAAGGACGTGCAGCAAACCGCAGTGTTCTTAGTTGGTGCCCGCAGATGCAGGGTGACTACTCCTTAGCCACAAGGGAGAAATCTTGAGAAGAAGTCTTGAGTTCCTTTCGTAGAAAGTAGTTTCAGGATTTAAAGATGATCTAATTTGGAAGGGTCCCCGCTCCCACCTTTATACTAAAGAAAGGGGCTGGTACGGGACTAGGTCCTGCCCATGGGTGGGACCAGGAAGGGGGGTGGTTACACCCCTCTCCCATGCCGGACTTTCCCCAGCCCAGGGGCTGGTGTGCCCCTGGAACTGGTTCTAGCCGGCCTATGCGTAGTGAGCACCGGGGTGCCACTTGCAGTCACCTTCCTATTCAGCCCTGCCTACCCAGGATACACAAAACCCTGTCTGGAATGGTGCTAGCACCGCCCCTTACAGGAAACCCTTTGTCCAAGCTCCCCTCGCTAGAAGGACTCCCAGCTGCAGGGGGTCAGACTTGTGTCTGTGGTGGCAGCATCCATTTTCTGATGCTGAGGCTCGAGTTAACTTTAACCGGGGTTCACAGTTACATACATGCCGTGTCCCTCTAGAAGGGTGGAATGCTAACCCCGTCGCCAGAATTGGCGAGGGGTTAGTATTCCAATTCGTATGACACCTTACTCGACATGTTTTGATAAAGCGATACCAAAGATAGCAAATAACCGCGAGGATTATAATACACTTAAGAGTATATGGTACGCGTTATCAAAGAACAGCTATTAGGACTTGGTTCCGCAAGCTGCAGACGGGCTCAGCTCATGCCAGAGCACCATCTCACATAATTCCAAGCACTCTGCCTTCAGGATTGTTAAGGCCTGCCATAGGGGTGACTGATAGGAATACATGTGTATATGTTAGGGTTAGATATAGGTATACTATATCTAAAGCAAAGGGTGATTACACCACCTTGCCCCAACTGTCGTGCAGCCAGTTGTGTCAGATTTAGATGGCCAGCCAGGGGTGGCTTAATACATGCAGCAGCCCCTGGTAGGCCCTGGGTACGCCTACACCCTGAGTTACAGGGTCTGATAAGGTGGCCCAGTACCAATTAGATATGTACCTAAGGTACATGGAATCCATTTTAGAGAGATAGCAGTAGGCCTGGGGCCCTGAATAGCAGGGTCCCAGGTCAACTAAGTCGAAAAACCAGCAAAACAACAGGCAAAAAGTTGGGGGTGACCATAGTCAGGTATCCACCTTCCTACAAGGCCAATTTAGAAAAAAGTGCTTGCCGTTGTAGATAATCTCATTAACACCCTTTCTTCTCGTATTTACACATTAGATAATACTGTTTAATGTGTTGTTGATATTGTACAAGAAGAAGTTGCAGTTCTGAACCATGGACAAAATCAATTGCGTTCTATTATGCAGTTTGCTTTGACTCTTCAAACGTTAAAATCTGGGAAGGTGCCTTGGGAGTACATGAACACAACATCATTATTTTTGCCTTTTTATCTGCCTGTTAAACAACTATTTATGTCAATGAAAGATGCCACGTTTTCACTGCTGCATATTGAAAAGCTGGAACCGTTACCATTTTCAGTGGCCGAGTCCAAGTCAGCAGTTTGGCTCACGATGGGTTATTAACTTTGCCTTTTCCCCTGTTTAAATTGGAGTCATGTATGAAACACTATGCCATAGCTAGATTTGAACCTTTAGGTGGTGCTTATCTTCATGAAGTCTGGAATCTCCCATTTACATATAGGTGCTTGAGGGAAGGAAAAGAAGTTTATTTAGGAGGTGAAGACTGCACATCAACACCATATCACTCATTAGTCTGTAGAAATCTACAATTACACGGTTCTTGTACTGTACTGGCACCGAATCTTGTGTGTGTTTTGAAAGGCACTCCCACCCCGGCTATTACACCAACTTTCACGTTGCTAGCAAACTGTAGTTATTTGTTATTGAATAATGAAGATTGCTGTGATATGCTTGTCGGAATTCGGTATATCGTTACAGTTTCCCCAACGTATAGTTTGCTGTAAGAATGTCTTGTTTCCTCCTTCACATGGGAGGCTCAATGTTTCCATTTGGCCTTCTATCCCGACCTTGAAAGCCGAGTTCAACAAGATGAGTCGAATAAGAGCTCTTTTGTCCCAGAAGGAAGTCCCCCTTACATCTGCGCGTGAGACATTCTTCCTTCACGTTGCAAACACACGTACGGAGGTAAATGCCTTGTGAAATACCGACCTGCCCCTGCATTTCGGCGCTTTGATTCACACAATCTTTAATGTCTCGTCAACCACGGGCCTGGCACACTTTTTTAAAGTAGTAAGTTCTGGCCTTGTGACCAAATTTCAAGCTATATTTGGTGTGATCCCAGCATTTTTTCATTACATTTTTTCGAGTGTCTTCAGCGGTTTCCGGTTAATTCTCGCTTTGCGAGTTGGCATACTGCTGTTAATTTGTTTACTCCAAAATGGATGCACAGTCAGTGCCCCACGACGATCTGCCCCGGCTGCTTCAGCTTAGTAACCGGATGCTAGAATATTATGAATCGCTACCTCTGGTGACTGAGTGTGGCGTATGGTTTATCCTTACGGTTCTCTTACTTCACTTGCGACCAGCCTGTTTTTCCATTGCCAGGATTGTGGATTTGAATGGGCCCTGAATTTGTGTCTCTGCAACACGGTGTCTCCTGACCTGGATTTTAATCTACTGAGGCCCTTAGTTGCTTATGAAGAGCGTATGCTCCCAATTCAGGTCAATATCCTGTATTTGAAAAGAGTGTGGTAGGTCGAAAAAGAAGGTATGAATATCTGTAATGAAGGTATAGAGAAGGGAAAAAACAAGATAATGTTGTGATTGCAAGCAAAAGAAAAAGGATACTCTTGAAGAGATTGTTGGTTAATAGTTTGAAAATAGTTCAGGTGTCAACTGCTATGCTAATACAGTGGTCAATGTTTTCTTTCTTGAAAGTTTGCAACAGCAAATTATGGAGAATCGGGAAAAAAGATTTTGTTCTTTGTTGAATTGTATTCATGAAAAATTGAGAACTGATCAAAGTAAAATACAAAGCGTTTGTGATATTCGTAATCTTTTGAATGTATCTTCTGGTTCGACACAATTTACACAGAATATCCAACAAGATGCTCAGGAATTTCTAATGTATATGCTTACTGTATTGGAAAATGAAGGAATAGAAATTGAAAATCTTTTTAGCCTTTGTTATGAATGGGAACATTATTGTGAAAATTGTCTGTATACATGTAGAACTAATATAGACACGGAAAGATTTTTATATTTGACATTACCAGACAGTAAATCAGTATCTTTCAATAAACTAGTTAAAGCAGCAAATCAAAACATGGATAGCCAATGCAAATCAGAAATGTTATCAACATTATTTATACAAAGCTATGGACAATATATAATTTTAATGATGTAACGTTGTACAGATGATGGAAGAAAATTGGACACTTTAATAAAACATTTTGTAGCAAGTCAACTATCAATATCAGGAAGGACTTTTGTAGCAGTAGCAATAATTTCCATGATGGTCCTTCCACAACATCTGGACGTTAGGCTGGACATATTGTAATGATGCTCAGGTGGTTTTTAAACAACTTTTGCCAAGCAAATGACCAAATTCTTACCTAATATTTTTAAAGCCAAAGCTTTAGGAACATAATTCGGCCTCTGAGGAATTTATTAATATGTATTAATAAGATTACTATTGGACAATTTGAATATAAAGGATTTCAAGAATACCATTTGGCCAAGATGAAAGGGTTATCTTTGAATTATGGACTTTTTCTTGCACATTCTCTCAGCATATATTTTTAAACAACAACATTTACAGTGTATATAGATTTACGTTAGAACATTTTCTTAGGAGTAAGCATTTTATATATGTGTGATTTGCATTATATGGTATGTTATTGAGGATGTAGTCTTGGTTTTTTTTTTAAACAAACTTATTCATTATTTTTTTTTGCCCACTGTTATGTAATCAGTACGATTGAAATCACTGTTTCTAGGTAAATTCAATATATTCTGAGGAAAGCAAAAAAGGCAAAGAAAATAATTTGTAAAATGCTAAAATTATGCTGTGTTGTAAAAAATATATTATATATTATAACTATTTTTTCTTCTCTTTCACAGATTCTAATTCTAAAATATCAAATTTTTAGAAATTTAGATTATACAAAACAACTGGAAAAAATGTGTTTGCATTTTTTATTTCTATTACTGTGAAGGTAAGCTTAACTAAAAGTATTAAAATGTCTGGAAAGATGGTCTGTGAGCGTTTTAAGTTACAGGATAAACTGAACATGAATACTGAGTGTCACTGGGGGCCAACTACCCCACCAGATATGTACAGAAAGTGTCGGAGAGTTGCATTGCAGAGAGATTTAAAACGGGATATGGCTTCAGAGCATCTCTCTGCAACACAGCTATATGGTGTTCAATAGAGAGACATAGTGGGCCACTAGAGTCTAGGAAGTTTCAGGATTACAAGATACTAAATTCTTTAACTTAAAACATGTCATAGAGTGTGTTTGCACAAGTTACATGATGCCCCATCCCTTCCCTTCACAACACTATAAAAGGAAGCGATGGCTGGCACCTCTATGCAGGCTCCTCGGCACCAGACATTTGGTGGCCCTCCGCATTTTATTAACCGATACTTCCCTTTTATAGTTTGTGCTGTCTCCAAATTCCTAAAATGGGCTTGGATGATTAGAACATAAAGGCTTTCCATTTCAATTTAATACTATTTTTAATTATTTATTGCATTTTTATCTGACTGGTTTATGAAATTATAACTAAGTCTTTTTTCTTAATTCTTGAAATTGCATGTTTGTAATGTATTGCTTTTAAGATATTTACATATCGAAATAAAGCCTTTTCACTCACTCATTTCACTCACTATAAATAGGTCTTATCACTTTGACAAAACCTAAGGACTTATAAATTTACCTTGTCCTCTCTTTGCAGCACTGAAATTACTCTACTTATTACTCATAAAGTTAAGGATTGGCCTAGCCATTAACCTTAGTAAAAGTTAATTTCTTTATATACTATGCCAGAGGATCTGCAAGAAGCTACAAAGTATTAATACAGTTTTGAAACCACCCAGTTTATACCTATGTAGTTTTGGAATCTCCCTGTCATAGGATATTGTGTGACCTGAAAAAAATAAATATGATTGGTTCATAATATTTCCCATTGTACCTATTGAAGGACCGCAATCATTTCAATCGTTTTTCTTTGAGCATCTTTGGAGAGAACTCTGTGCTTACCTCCTGTCACTCATTAAAATTTTCAAACAATGAACTACCAATATGTTCTTATTGTAACAATCTACCATTACCTTACAACTTATGGGGCAAATTTAGAAGCATCCTGTGCTAACAATATGTCACTTTTAGTAACAGTTATAGCGCAAAACACTCATATTTACAAAGAGAGGAAAAGGTACTCTGTGTACCTTTTCTTCTCCATATAAATACCACCTTATCATACGCACCACTTTGTGTTTAAAGGGCATTCTATAGGTGTTGCTGTGCGTGTTTGCATAGAACACTCATAGAACAAGACATCTCCTGATTTATCATAAATCTGGGCATGTGTGTGAATGCTGCCCCATCCTCCAATTGATGTAGCAAGGCACAACAAGGATAATTGTTTTCATTTCTCCTCCTTTTTTCTCTTTCAATATATGCTACAATGCACAGCATACATTGAAGAAGAACAATGCCTTCACGGATTGTTTTGTGCAGGAAGTTGTGTCTTCCTGCACAAAAACAAACTCCACATGACAAAGATATCCTTGCACCATGGTGCAAGGGTGCATGTGTCACCACATGGCTGCAGTTTAAGCAGCAGTGCAGAGGGAAGCACAGACTTTCAACATATTTATGTACATATGTTGCATGCCTGTGCTTTTGAAGTACAACAGCACACTGTAGCTAAAGAGCTTACAGTGTCATGCTGCAGCACTTCCTTATAGTTCTGCACTTATAAGTTCACCATACACCACAAATGCATTCTTTCAGTCAATTATGCATTACACATACATCCATCTAAACTTTGACACATTAAGATACAAATATAGCTCTTTTTTAACCAGAGAAGTAAGTTCTGAGAATAACTTTTTTTTTGTAGTTTTATATTATTTTTTTGTTGATTTTTTCAACGATTTTTTTGTTTTGTTTTTAAAAAACGGAAAAAAGTTAACTGGCCGAAGAAAACTGAACATTGCAGGAAAAACAAAACTAGAATCTATGACTATGGATTGTCCTGCTAACTAAATCAGACTGCTCTTCATATCAGAGCAACCGATTGCATTTTACACAGTGCATTTTGACTTTTCCAAATTGGAGACATATGTCCGGTTGTGAGGTTGAAGAAGATGCCCCAGAAGTACTTGCAATTGCCGGTGGTGGAGGTGGATTTTGGCGGAGTCTTCTGCTTTCTTCATGTGCAAAATGTACTGGATGCAGAGATTGTAGATGCTTCCGCATACTAGCAGTGCCACAAGAATATTTTTTATTTGGATCTCCTCTTGACAGCACAGCCTTGAAAACTTTACATGTCACTTTAGTGGCATGAACCTTTTGTCCCCCTGGAAAAGTGAAAGATTTCCAGACAATAGAAGTGTATTTTTCTGGACGGGGAGGTACCGGTACAAATCCCTCTGCATCTGAATGTTCGAAATCAGAGGATTCTTGCACTGGTGTAGCCATTATTCTTTGTAGAAAGGAAATTCAGGTGTCTAATCAAAAAAAATGATGGTCTTAGAGTTCTCCCAAGGAAGTTCTAAGAACAGTGATTGAAACGGGTGGGGTCCTTCAATAGTTAGAATAGGAAGTGTTCTGAACCAATCAAATCTTTTTTCTGGTCACATGGGATCCACGTAGGGTGCGCACACGCAGAACGCACCCAGCGCGACTTTCGAAATTGCATTTTAAAGTAATTTAAGTTCATTAAAACTACAAGAATATTATTTTTATGATTAGCTCAGATGTCTTGCCTTAATATTTATATTAAATACATATATAGATCATCATCATCATCAACTTTATTTGGTTGTTCAGTCCATCAAAGTGCATTAGCGTACAAAAGTATGGTAAATAAAACATTTTACATGATAAAATTGTAAGCCAAAGTAGATGTTATTCATACAACAACAAGCATATTAAAACCAGAGCCATTAAAAATATAAACAAAATGAAAGAACTGGCTTTCAAGGTATTAAAACCATACAAGCTAAAAACACAGAAAATACAAAAAGTGCTAGTGCATAATTCTTGGAAGTGCAGAGTAGCTTAGTTCTCTGTAGATTGTACACGAGTCATAAAAAACCATGATCATAAGACATCAAGTACAGAATAAACACTTTATGAAAAGTAATACTTAATGAGATGATATGCTAAATTCTTTTTAGCTTATGCCTCTTTATAATCCAAAACCTCCCCAGGAATTTGGCCGTTGCAAATACTATTAGTGGCCTTGTATCTGTCCTGAGGATACGTAGTGCCTCTAGGTGACTATGAGCTCCTAGTTGTCTGCAGACAGGCGCTAGCCATATAGATCATGGGTTTTTATATAGAGGGCATGCAAAGAGAATATGCTTAAGTTGTCTCCTCCATTTCAAGGCAACACGGGCAACTAATTGTTTTCACTTGGGAGCCCCTATTCCATGATGCAGTAAAGGAATTTAAGGAGAGCCATCCAAATCAAAATTGAATAAATAGCTTCCTCTCTTGCGGGACAGTGATAAAGTCCTTATAGGGCTCGTACACACCAAACATATTAAACGCCATGAACTCTATCATAAGTCGACCTCCTTTCACTTGTGTGACTGTTCTCTCTGCCACCCATTACCAATAATAAGACTTAACCCACTCTCTGCTAGGTAGTAAGTTAAGATCTTTTTCTTCCCAAAGGTTCTCCAAGCCTATTACAAACAGCAGTGTTTTGACATTACGGAACCAAGCTATTTTTTTAAAGCGATCCAGCTTAATAATCTCCTAGGTGGCAGTCGCATAATGGATCAGCTCAGGTGTTTTTTTAATGTGAAGCCAAAATAGAAGAGGTCAAAGCCTCGCTTTAGCAATAATTGTAGTTCTGCCCAGATCTAGTCGTAGGGGAGAAGTGAGCAAAGTGATCTTAAGAATTTATTCCCTGCAAGATGCAGGCCCTCCATATTGTCAAATCCCCAGATTTTGGCCAGTAAAGAGTCGAACCAACAACCTTCTGATCATATATCTGTAGTGGTGCTGCAATCGGTCTAGATTGTGATGACCTAGGTGCTAAAATTATAGCCCCGGAAGTCTTCCTCTGCTGTAGAATTTGCTTTGAGATACGATGTTTCCATTCTATTTTTTCGATGAGGGTTATACCAAGACCTACAATGGAGTCTACCCTTCCCAGCGGAGTCCCCCCCAATAAAAGTTTCCCATTAAATGATTTGTGGGGGTTCATTAACAAGAGTTTGGTCTTTGAGGTGCTTATTTCTAGACCTCTCCTCAAACAGAAAGACATGAAGCGATCTAGTAGGAGTTGAAGGCCACTTTGGGTTTTAAAAACTAAACGCACAAGTTACTTACCTTGAGTAACGATATATCTGTAAGAAACATTAGTTGGTATTAGATTCCTTACCTTAGAATATCCCCAGGCATCAAACTGGATCCGCAAATGTTTGTGTAGCAGTACCCTTGCGCGTCGGTAGGCGTCGTCTGTGGCTCCGCGTCCGTCGTCGGGATGACGTCGCCGGAGTACTTAGACGCCACCCTCGCGCGCTGACGTCAGCTCTTATACACAGCTTTTCCGCGCCAGAAATGCCAAGCCTTGATAAAAACTAACACTGGTGCTATAAAACTAGGGCCCTGAAAGGGGATGACCTTAACCCTAGATATTGGTTCGCAGAACCGGGAGGATGGGTGGGGCGGTAAGGAATCTAATACTAACTTCTGTTTCTTACAGATATATCGTTACCGAAGGTAAGTAACTTGTGCATCTGAAAGAAACAGGTTAGTATTAGATTCCTTACCTTAGAATAGATACCCAGCAATACCAACCCTGGTGGTGGGTCTGCGAACCAACGATCACACCAGAAAGTCCTGGAAAACGGAACGGCCGAAAAAGCCATCTCTCCGGACTTTGCTGTCCAGGCAGTAGTGTTTTGCGAACGTGTGCAGCGAGGCCCACGAAGCTGCCTGACAGATGTCCTGCAAGGGGACTCCCCGACCCAGGGCAGTAGTAGCCGCCGTGGCCCGAGTGGAATGGGCACATATCCACTCAGGAGACTCCTTTCTAGCCAGAGAGTAACAAACCTTGATGCACAAGATGACCCATTGAGAAATGGTCCGTTTGTGCACCGCCGTCCCTTCTTAGCACCCACGTAACCAACAAAGAGTTGGTCATCCACCTGGAACTGGCGTGTGCGATCCAGATAGAATGAGAGCGCACGTTTTGGGTCCAAACAATGGAACCTTTCTTCCTCTTTCAAGGGATGCGGTGGCGGAAAGAAGGTGGGCAAGGTGATGGACTGCCCGATGTGAAAGGCTGTGACTACCTTGGGCAGGAAAGAGGGTCGCTTCCGCAACACAACTTTGTCCGGATGGACAGAAAGGAAAGGAGGTTGAGAAGAAAGAGCATGGAGCTCACTCACTCTCCTGGCAGAGGTGATGGCAACCTGGAATGCAGTCTTAAGAGTAAGGAGACGAAGAGGACAGTTATGAAGTAGCTCAAAGGGAGCGCACATCAGATACGTCAGAACAAGGTTCAAGTCCCACTGAGGCATCACGAAAGGAACAGGAGGAAACATATGAGTGATGCCTTCTAAAACCTATTTACAACTTGGGACTTGAACAAAGAAGGCTGATCAGGGAGCCTTAAGAAGGCGGAAATGGGCGAGAGGTAGCCCTTCAGAGTGCCCAGAGCAGAGCCCTGCTGGGCAAGAGAAAGAAGAAACAGGAGAACCTCTGAAAAAGGGGCAGAAAGGGGATCCATAGCCTTAGCTGTGCACCATGCCACAAATTTGTTCCACCTGCAGGCGTATACCGATTTTGTGGAGGAATGCCTGGCTGTCAGAATCACATTACAGACTTCAGGAGGCAAGTCAAATGGCCTCAACAGCCGCCGCTCAAGCTCCACGCATGTAAGTGGAGACTGGACAGGTTCGGGTGGAGGACCGTCCCCTGCTGCTGCGACAGAATGCCGAGTAGCTCGGGATACCAGTATCTTCGTGCCCAGTCCGGAGTCACAAGGATGACTTGGGCCCGGTCGCGCCTGATCTTCTTCAACACTCTGGGCAGAAGTGGTATAGGCGGAAAGGCGTACAACAGACCGCAACTCCACTCGTGACGAAAAAGCATCTCTGAGCGACTGCCGCCTTGGAAATTCCAACGTGCAGAACTGATGACATTGCGCATTCTCTTCTGTGGCAAATAGATCTAACCAATGCTCTCCCCACTGCTGAAAGAGGCCTTGCTCCACGTCCAAGCACAGACGCCATTCGTGATCTATCGTGCACCGACGGCTGAGTTCGTCCGCCCTGGCGTTCAGGGAACCTGCCAGGTGTTGAACCACCAAGGTGACGCCCTGATGTATCAGCCATTGCTAGAGGCACAGAGCCTCCTGGCATAGGGTCCACGACCCCACCCCGCCCTGTTTGTTGCAGTACCACATGGAGGTGGTGTTGTCCGTGAACACCTGCACTACACTCCCCCGGACAGAGGGGAGGAATGCCTTCAGTGCAAGCCGGATTGCCCGCAGCTCCAGACGGTTGATGTGGAGCCGGGACTCCACTGGAGACCAGAGGCCTCTTATCTCCGCCTCTCCCATGTGGCCCCCACAGCCCTGGAGGGACGCATCAGTCACAACTACATGCTCCGGTTGGGATTTGCCGCTGACCCAATTGCGGTCCATGAGCCACCACTGCAACTGTCTTGCAGTGCCCTCCGAGATCAAGACATGGTCGGACAAGTTGCCCTTATGCTGGGCCCACTGAAACTTCAGGTCCCACTGCAGAGCCCCCATCCGCCACCTGGCCTGATGCACCAGAAGGATGCAGGAGGCCATCAGCCCCAGAAGCCACAGCGTCAACCTGACCGAGACTCTGGATAACAGCTGAAAGATCGGAATCAGAGCCTGAATATCCCGAAACCGCTGTTCGAGACGATAAACCCGAAACTGCGCCGAGTCACGAACCGCTCCGATGAAGAGGAGCTTCTGAGAGGGACACAGGTGTGACTTTGGCACATTGATGGAGAACCCCAGCAGGTGCAGGAGGTCGGCCGTAGTCTGGAGGTGGCTGACTACTGTCTGGGGCGAGCCCGCCTTTAACAACCAGTCGCCGAGGTAGGGAAAGACTGAAACCCCTAACCTGCGCAGATGCGCTGCGACCACCGCCATCACTTTCGTGAACACCCGTGGGGCGTTGGAGGGGAGCACGGTAAACTGAAAGTGCTTGTGGCCTACCGTGAACCGCAGGTAACGCCGTTGGGCCGGCAGGAAGGGGATGTGGAAATAAGCGTCCTGCAAATCCAACGCTACCATCCAGTCTTCCGGGTCCAGGGCAGCTAAGATCTGAGCCAGTGTCCGCATCTTGAACTTCTCCTTCCGGAGGAAGCCGTTGACGTTCCGCAGGTCCAAGATAGGGCGTAGACCCCCTTTGCCTTTCTTGGGAACCAGAAAGTAGTGGGAGTAACAACCACACCCTACTTCTGGCCCAGGAACGCGCTCAAGGCCCCCTTGGCCAAGAGGGCCGAAACTTCCTCTCGCAAAAGATTCAAGTGATCCCCTGACATGCGGTGGTACTGCCGGGCACTGCCACGGCAGTTACCACGTCCGCCACCACGCTGGATGTTAGTCTGCGGCCCGTGGCTGGCAGGATGTGTGGGGTCGCCCCTTCCTTGGCCACGAAAGGAGCTAAAGGCAGCAGTTTGCTGGCGCGGGCCGACAGGTCCAAGGACTTGGCCGTATCCCTGGAGTCCTTAAAGCGCTCAAGCGCACTGTCTGCCTTGTCGCCAAAAAGGTGACGGCCATCAAACGGCATGTCCATAAGGGTGTTTTGGACATCAGCCGAAAAGTTGGCGGACCTCAGCCAGGCATGGCGACGAATCGTCACCGTTGTTGCCATTGCTCTGCCCAGCGAGTCCGTTGTATCCAGCCCACATCGGATGGAATACTGTGCCGCATCTCGACCCTCCGCAAGAGCTTGGGCGAGTTTAGTCCGGGCCTCCTCCGGACATTGTGGCAGCACGTCCGCGACCGTGTCCCACAGAGAGTGGGTATAACTGCCCAAGAGGCACGCGGTGTTAACTGATCGCAACCCCAAACTCAGTGAGGAGAACATCTTCTAACCATACTGTTCATACCTCTTGGATTCCTGATCGGGGGAAGCCGCTGGGAATGCGGTTTGGGAGTTAGAGGCCTGTATGACCAGGCTCTCGGGAGTGGGGTGGGTGGACAGGAAGTAAGGGTCACCCGTAGCCGGGCGGTGGCGCCTGGCCACGTTCCTATCTACAGGGGGACCTGTAGCGGGCCTGGACCAGGTGCCCAGAAGAACGTCAGACAAGGCCTCACTAAACGGCAACATAGGCTCCGAAGAGCTTGCTTGCGGTTTAAGGACCTCAGTGAGGAGGTTAGTCCTCACGGTCGTGACGGGGATTTCAAGGGATAAGGGCTTGGCTGCCCGCGTCAACACCAAACTATAGGCATCCCCCTCCTCCCAAGCCACGGTAGGAGGGGAGACAAAACCAGTGTCTGGCGAAGTGTCCAAACCACTGGCATCTCCTAGCTCACCTGCCCAGTCCTGATAAGACTGGCACTCAAGTGCCAGAGGGTCCTCAGACCCCTCCTAATCCGCCTCGCCACCCATCTCCTGGTACTCAGGGTAAAATTGGGGGGGGGGGGCATCGGAAGAGCGGTGTCGCTTCTTCGACTTCTTGTGCCTCCTACCTGAGGACTTGGAGCTCGAGGAGTGGTGTCGACGTCAAGGTCCAGCAGTCGGGGCACAACTTGTCATCGTGGTCAGGTCCCAGGCAATGAAGATACCGGCGACGGGGGTCGGTAACCGATGCAGTCGACGCAGGTCTTGAACCCGGGCATCCCTACCGGCGCCGTCGGAGTCGTTCCACTTCGAAGAAAGATCAAAATATGAAAAAGTTTAGTCAAAAATTGACTAAGGGTACCACTTTACCGGATCGGCGCTTGCTGGTGTGGAAAAAATAGGAACTGACAACTCCGGCGACGTCATCCCGGCGCCACCGACACGCAAGGGTACTGCTACGTTAAAGTTTCCGGGTCCAGTCTAACGCCTGGGGATATTCTAAGGTAAGGAATCTAATACTAACCTGTTTTTTTCAGATGCGCATCGTCCGCAAAAAGCAATGTGCTTATTTTTACACTCCCCAATGAAGGGGCATCTGCATGGGCTTCCTGTAAGTAATTCACCACTCCATTTACAAAAAGTGAAAGTAAGGTGGGGGCTAAAACACAGCCCTGGCTCACCCCTCTTGAAACCTTTATTGGGTCTGTCAATTGCGTTTGATCTCCCCAGCGTACCATCGCATAATTGCCTTCATGAAGGCGAATTAAAAGTGCCAAGATGTCATGGGGGAGCCCCTGATTATAAAGTACTTGCCAAGTGTAGCCATTGGAATAAGATCAAAAGCTGACCTCAGGTCAATAAAAGCGCAGTATAAAGGCTACCCTGTTCCAATGTCACAGACTTCCAGGCCAAGAGGGTAAATCAAAAACCTGATCAATAGCACTGACCTTTTTTCTGAACCCTGCTTGGAAGGGAGATAATATGTCATTCCCTTCCATCCAATCGGTAATTTTTGTAAGCAGGGCATGAGAAAAGACTTTCTGCGCCCCATCTATCAGACTTATCGGTCTGTAATTTGAGGGCAGTGATCGATCCCTCTTCTTGAAGACCGGGATAACCTTGGTTCCTTGCCAAGAAGGGGGTATAGGAGCCCCAGCAGCTATACCATTAGCAAGTAACCAAATATAGTTAGACCATTTAGGAATATCAGCTAAAAATACATCACCAGGTATTCCATCTGGGCCTGATGCTTTAGTTTTAAGAATAGAACTAATACTTTCAGTAATATCTGCTGCTGAAAAAAAATTACTGTCAGCCTGTAAGTTGGTAAGTCTAAGGAGGCATCTTCAGAGGTGGACATTCCTAATCTAGAATACATTCTGGAAAAGTGGTCAAACCAGGCTACTGCGGTGATATTAGTGGGTGGACTTGATCTCTCAGCATCTCCCCTTGTTAAAAGAAGCCAAAATTGCTTTTGATCTTTCAATTTGCAAGCAGCATTGATCTGTTTCCAACGATCCTCCACATGTTCCCTTTTGGCTTCCCTCTGTGCTTTCTTATATGCTCTTCTAGCTATACTTATATTAATATATAATTTTTAGCTTTAATCTCAGCTGCTAGAAGTGACCGTGTCTCCTTACACTTTTTATTAAACCAGGAATAATGAGAATTAGCAGGTGTCTTCTTTCGATGAGGTTGCTTACATACAAAATGGGAGGCTAACTGAGTGAAAAAAAGACTAGTGTATATCTGTAACTGTTTTAAGCTAATCTTTTTGGTCGGTTCTAGAATAGAGCCTATCAATATTTATCTTTTTAGACTTAAAATTTTTTGCGGGAGTCGTGCACCCACTGCGTTGAACACGTATATAACGTCATGCGGAAACGAGCGAGCGTCGCGTAGCGTAATACGTATATGTTGCGTATGTGCTTGAAGTCGCGTACTGGTCGCAATGCAATCACGCAGGGAAATACGGACCCATTGCACACCCTACGCGATCCTACACAACAATCCTAAAATGGCGGCTAGGTTACGGGTAGTAGTTGAGGAAGGTGCGCTTTGGCTGCGCGACTCCAAAAACAATTTGAAATAAAAAAAATATATAGAATTTCAATATTTTTAAAAACTTTTTTCAATTTATGGTAAAAAAATATCTCAAAATAAATAGTTTAAAAAATTTAGTAAATCAGTATAAAAAGAAAATATATAACAATTAAGACATTTAAAAATTGTCATTGAAAAAACCTTTGAATTTCACTGGAAAAACCATAGGTTTCAGGATTATTCTTGTTAGGGGTTAGTATTTAAAAAACCTTAGAAATTCACTGAAAAAAACATAGGTTTTAGGGGTGTTATAGTTAGCTGGACATTTCCCTCGTACAAAACAATTGAAATTCCAGGGTATAGTTAGTTGTACCAACTATAACGTGCGCGCCCGCAATCCACTGCTGATGTCACATATGACATCATTCATGACAGTCAGTGACATCACTGATGACATCTCAAATGACATCACTGATTACATCCCTGATGACATCATCCAAGTGACAATCTGATACACCTCATCATACACCAGTATAACCTTTCATCACTCACTATAAAATATAGAGTACCATGTTTAAACCAATGACACACCAATAAAAGTTTCTTAAACCCACTCAGTGATTCCTAGGTCTACACACACATCTAAACACTTATCTATGAATTCACTCATACATGTTCAGAAAGATCAATAGAAAAGTATTAAATATACTTATACACCTTTATCAACATGACCCACCAGCACACATCCTATTCACTTATGGAGTCATCCTACTCATTTATACAAACAATTGATCATACTTACATTTACTTTGCTACACACCTATAGAAACACCACTTTATTTATTCATATAGAATCTATATGAATACATAAAGTGGTGTTTCTATAGGTGTGTAGCAAAGTAAATGTAAGTATGATCAATATTATAGATAGTAACTCATACTTAGTGACTTATAAAATCCCTATTACAAGTAAACATGTACCTATAGTCACTTAGACAGTCTATCACAGTGCTACTGAATCCTTCATCCAGACACTTATACATCCACTCAGTCTTCAATGTAGATTTATATTATATATATATATATATATATATATATATATATATATATATATATATATATATAATACTTATTTAAATATGGAACCAAACCACATTCACTGGATGATGTCATCAGTGATGTCATTTGAGATGTCATCAGTGATGTCACGGACCATGTCATGAATGGCGTAAAATGTGACATAATCAGCAGTGGATTGCGGGCGCGCGAGTTGTAGTTAGTACAACTAACTGTAACGGAGGAATTCCAATGTTTTTGTGCGAGTGAAATGTCTAGCTAACTACAACACCCCTAAAACATATGGTTTTTTCAGTGCATTTCTAAGGTTTTTTAAATGCTATTGCGATCACGGGGAAGGTGATATGGATCGCCTATGGAAACCAAAGTCAGACCGACCGGCGAATGCCTACATAAGCACAACAAATAAAATGACTCTTAAAACCTGGGATGAGGTACTTAGGCAGAGTGAATGGACTACTTTCCCTTCACCGTTCATTCCCATACACTACAATCCTGCTTTCCCACCAGCATTACAGCCGGGCACCGTTAAGGCCTCATTGTAAGGAATGCAAAACTTCAGTTAGATTATTAGACCTAAACTCAGTAGAGGGCAATTGTAGACCTGATAGGTCAGCAGCCTTCCTGATGACAGTATGATAAGGAGCCACATCTTGAGAAAGCATTGCCTTTGGGGAAAAGAGATCTCACTCAGGGGAAGTGGCCATGCCACTGGCCTCCTGAAGACCTGGAAAGTCATCCACAGACTCGAGGATTACCCCCTCTTCAGCCTGTTGCTGCTGTCCCTAGTGGTACTTCTCTTCCAGAAGCCTCTGAGCTTCTCTCCTAGAGCGCATCTTCGGGATCGGCGTAGACAGCGGCAGATGCGACGCTGGTGACATCGGCACCGGCGTCGATGGAGGACTCTAAATAGTGGTCAGTGACGTCGCTCGAATCAGAGAAGGAGCCGGCCCAAAAGCAGACGGCGCTATAGACTGAGGAATCAGCATTGAGAATCTGGGAGCGGAGATGCCATGGTGCCTGGGTATATTGCTGGGAGATGCCCAGATTAGTATGCAAGCGGGCCAACACGGTCAGCTGGTGCGCTGGATGGGTGAGCTGCTTTGGCAAACATCTCAAACATCGCATTGAGAAAATGCGATGGATCCGAAACCGGACCCAAAAAAGGTGGGCAAGGATCAAGAGACGCCTGGTCTGGATCCGACCGAGCTCGAGAGGCGGGTTTGCGACTGCGATGTCGGAGATACCGGGGCAGGCAAAGCCAGAGGAACAGGAGACTACTACATGAACGCCGGAGAATGGACTGGAGTCGCCTTCGGAGAAAATGAAGGCGAAATGTAATCTTTACCATGACGCCACTAAACAGGAGAAGCTGACTTCGAAGACTTGCCTTTCAAAGACCGACGTCGAGAACCATGTCGATGCTTTTGTGCTTCTTAGACGACCGAGGGTTGTGGGGTCGTAGACTTAAACCTTGATCTTTAGCGGCCTCTCTTTCTTCTCGCTCGGGCCATGAAAAGTTTCGCCTCTCCTCCTTGAGTGCCTTCGGATTCATCCTCCGACAAGACGAACATCATTCGACATCCTGATCCGACGACAGGCTCCAAAGGCAATCTTCGGGGGGGGGGGGTCTGTGATGGACATATGAACTCTACATTCCCTACAAGGCTTAAACCCCGACTTCTTTTGTGTAGCCATCACACTGCAACACCACAGATTGAAACAGAAACAAAGTAATATCCTAAGAAAATGGGGAGTTCCAGAAAAACAGTTACGCGTTGATGGCGCGGAAAAAAGGGAACGGATGTTTGCATACCGACGCGGTCTTCGTATAGCTCCGGTGTTGTCATACAGAGGCGCAGTTCTGTGCTAATGTGACGTTCTCGTCGACGTGGAAGGGCTATGAACAAAGTTTCAGTGGAATGCTGGCACTGGGGTACTTCAAAAGGTGAGGAATCCACAGGCAGATGTATCTATCAGAACCCCAATTGCATTATTAGTCCACCAGTGCTCGCTTTCCATAAACAGGGCTTTAAATCGTATTCCTATCTTGTCACATTCAAAGGCAAAGGTCAAATGCCAGGCTCTGTCTTACAGAGAGAAGGTGTTTGCTTTTTTTCTCTGGCTTCAAAGTGAGAGGATTTATGTGACAATCAAGCTGGCTTCATGAGAGTGCTTGGGTAAGGCTGTACAATGTTTGTTTTCTAGCACATAACAAAATGTAAATATCTGTAAATTAACTGGGCATGTATTTCATACAATAAAAAAGTCAAATTAAAACACATTGTTTAGTAATGATGAAGTGTGATGGAAACAAATATTTTAAAATAATGAAAACAAATCAATACACTGGCTGATATTTCCACACATTATCGTTTGTGCGCTGTACACATTTATCCATAAAACCTATGTCTGTACAAATGTAATGCTGATTTAAATTGAAGCTGTGTTGTCTGTAATGGAAGTATCCAATCAAACCATGCATATTCCACTCTTCGGTGCACCACTCCACACTATGCCACTCCACTCCGTGTCACTGCACTCTACTTCACTTAACGCCTCTCTACTCTACACTACTATGCTCTATGCCAATGCACTCTACCCCACACTACGCTATGCACCACTGCACTCTCCACTCTGCGCCGTACCACTACACCAATGCACTCAACTCTGTACCAAACCACGCCACTGCACTCTGACACTATACAACACTTTACGCCACTGTACTCCAAGCCTCTTTATTTTATTCTGCGCCACATCACTCCATACCAATGCACTCCACTATATACCACTGCACTCTAAGACAGTCTACATTGCAACACTGCACTCTACTCTGCACCACTGTTAGACATGGTATCTTTTGGCGTGTTTCCCCTGAGTTTTTGCTTTCTGCCCTCACTGCTGGAATGTGGATTGCCTGTCTGGGTTTTGGCGACTGATGGCTAGGAAGCAAGGGTGGCTCCCGATAGTCTAGGTAGATCAGGAAAGGGCTGTATAGACCTGGGCTGCGATGGGGGAAGAGGGAGGAGATTTCCTTGTACCTCAAAGGGCCTGGTCTGCCTCTGACAATGCAGTCTCCACCCCCTGCCGGGAAATCACACCAGAGAAGGCAGAACTGGTTCTGTCTGGGCACAGACACGGTCTGCCTAGAGCAGAGGTCTTCAAACTTTTTTGCTCTGAGCCCCAAAAGCAAAATGTTTTACGGTCGGGCCCCCCTCCAAAACATTATGTATAGATTAGGGGAGCGGGAGGGACATGGCTACATTCAGGGAGCAGGACTTCCCTGCAAACCATCAATCACAGAGATAAATAAACCATATTTACAATACTTATGCCTCAGTAGCTACTGGTACTTTAACAAAACAATGGAACTCCTAGGTACAATTCAGAAAAATAAATTCAAAGACCTAATTAGCTGCCACATGCAATTAATACTGTCCACAATGAGTCACGAATATACCCACTATATACGTCTCTCAGAAAATGTATCAATTTCCTTAGTGCACAGTAACAAGACACATGAAACACTCCATTCACTGAACATAATAAAAAATTAGCAAAGTGCCCCCACTGAAACAGAATCACAAGGAAAAGAAAACAACTTATTTTGACTTCAGCAATTTTGACAAGCAAACTAACAATGTGAGGCCATGAAGGCCAGTAGACTACTAAAGATGATTTTTGTAGTTGTTCATTATGAGAAACACACATGTACTGGAGTATGCTGCATGGAAATCTATCTGCATTTTCCCCACATTCGTTCATTTATTTATTCCCCTGTTGCTCTCCTAATGTACATCTGACATACCTACCAATAGTCTCACATTTATGATTTCCATAACCTTTTGCAATTTTCTATTTGCCTTTTCCATCCATAGCATGTTGAATTCATATTACTATTCTACCTCACGCCTCATCTTTTCCCACCTAAACCTCGGTCTGCCTTCCTCCTCTTCCTGTTTTCATAGCCCTTCACCCCCAACTCCTTAACGCCCTAACTAATTCTAATATTATAGTATCAATTGCACTTTTTTCCTCAAATAATCACTCCACTACAGACCACAAAAAAAATGTAAATGACATACATTACAATTTATGACGCCCATAGCTTTAACTTTTACAAATGCAAGTCCTTTAGTCTGAACACACAAAACACTTATTTTCTTTTTAAGCAACCTCCTTGACCATGCCAGCACATTTACTGACCCCTGCTCTCACTGTTCTCCGGAATAAAAGAAGACAGCCTGGAAATGCAGCAAATAAAGATCGCTGCACTTCCAGGCCATCTTCATTTACATGCATCTGCAGATATATTCGCGCCCCCCTGGAATCCCATTCACGCCCCCCCCCCCCCAGGGGGGAGCGCCCCACATTTTGAAGACCTCTGGCCTAGAGGATCAAATGATTTTTGGATACAAATACTGATACTGGGGCCCAGAGCCCTTAACTTTAGAACGGTTTTGGACCAAGAAGACTACCAAGAAGAGCTGGAGAAGCTGTGAGGAGGAACTGCCACTTTGCTGTGTGGTTTACCTGGTTGGCCTGCAGTGGCTGCTTCGGTCTTCGGCAGTAAAAGGACTGGACTGAACGTTCTGCAATCTACTTTTGTGAGTTTCTCCAAGGGCTTGAGGTAGAGCTTGCCCCCTGTTCAAGAATTCTCAGGAACAGCAAAGACTTCAAGCTCTTCTACCCTCAGCACAGGGGACTGTGTTTTGTGCTGCGACAGAAAAAAGGCAACGCGACATCTACAACGCTGCTGCCGACTCGGTGTCCTGAAGGCACCGCAGCACCTGACGCCAGCGCTCCTGATCCCAACAGAGAGGAGCTCGACCTGCAAAGCGCCCTGCATCTCTAGCAGGTACTGTTTGCGGATCTTCGCGACAACGTAGCTGGTCCACGACACCGCGACCAGCCTGAACCGCTTGGCTTCGTTTGCTCATAATGCCGTGATAGCCCCGGAAGGTGCTATCAACATCAAGGAACTGTTTTTAAAGCATATTTTGATAACTTTAGATTTTTAAGTACTGTATTGTGGATTATTATCATTTATGGTCTTGTATATAAAAATATTGGTTATTTTTCTAAATTGGTGTGATGTCCTTTTGTAGTCAAGCCCGGAACAAGAGCGGGCCCATCTTCTCCTGTCATAGCCGGGAAGAGGTTGGGCTGGGCCCCCCGTTGTTCACTGAGAAGCTAGCAGGGAATACCTCGTGAGTAAGTCCCAAATGAACAGTTTATTACTTTACACCTCTTTTACAAGATTGATGGATGTTTTAGTCGTATAATCAAGCTTGACTTTTGGACAACCAGGCTAGAGGCGGTCAAATATTAAAATGGGGAAGCGCAGGTTATGGGGCTCTAAAGATACGGACATCAAATTTACAAATAGTACTACTTTGTACTGTTTTTAGGCCCAAGCAGTAGGAGTTATCGCCACAGACTAACTTGGCTGAACGCACGTTATTGCTAGATGTAGGGGGGTATATCATTATGCTAGGGGTGCATCAATACAGGATTTACACAGTGCCCCTAAAGCCCAGCCCAGCCAGGTGTGGAGAATAATCAAAGCCTCTCTAGTGAAATGTCCCCAGGACAGAGCTGTATTGGAAATTCAAAACAATTTTATTTGTTCACCCTTACCCAAAAGAAAGCGGCAACAAAACGCACTGGAACAGCCAAAGCTCCCTCATATTTACCAATGAATCATGGATAGCTCTGCTAACCCGGAGACAGAGTGCTGCAAACATAGATTAGACCACATTGTTTGTCAAAATCAAAGACATTTCGAAAAGTATTGTCCTCTTAATCGAAAGATTGTCTGCATTGGTATCTGTGATTACAGAGCTGACTAAAGCGATTGAGCCTATCGAGGAATCTATTAACTCTCTTCATTCCTTGGGGGCGCTAGAGGGCGCACTGCGGGTTGGCTGGCTGAAAAGGCAGCTCTGCCGGATGGACAGCTAATCGTGCTATTTTTCCAATGTCCCACAACCGAATCTTCTGTTGGCAGACATGAGCCGAGAGCGGAATGCACAGGCAATCTAACGATGGCTCCTTAGAGGCGAAACTACTAACATTTGAGGAGCAACGGCCCTCGGAAGACCCGCGAGCGAGACTGCAGGATCCGGGTAGGATGGCGTCCGTCACCTAACGGCAGTGTCATTGCCCAGGTCGCCTTGCTGATACGCTCTAATGTTGTGCCCCAGAACCCTGGTGCTGTGCCCGCTGCAGATACCGCGCAGTTGTTCATGCAAACATGCTGAACTGATGCACAATTATAAAGATAAATGATTTTAATCTATGTGCCGCGGCAAGATGTCGGCGCCCATAGAGCCACAGCATAACGGACGACGAAACGCCAGGGGCTGTTCAGTAACACAATCCGCACTTGCGGCGACTGCGGGCTAATCACCAGCGGATACACTGGTGTTTGAAACCTACGCCACTCCAACCCTGAAACATGAAGTCATTCTGTTAGAGGCTACCTGTATGTACCAAGTGAGCGCCATTACGAACTATACTGGAAATAATATGTCAGCGCACTTCGAAGCAAAACTCTGAAGTTCCTGCAGTTGTAGCTACAGCACCTCCTCTGGAGCACGGCAAATACTGTGAGTACGGCCGGGGATATTGCGCTTACGGAGGGTCAGTGTGCGGCGGCCATTCTGTGCACAGTCTTCTGAGCAGCCCCAACCGGAAGAGAACGCAACCTGCTGAGTGTCGCCCAAACGCCACCACAATTATCATCACCAGGGCGTATATGCTGGCTATGCCATTAGTACTGTAAAGCTATCTGAGCTGCTCACACAACACATCTAATTATAGCGACACGGAATGCATATGTATCGCACCTGGCGGAGGCAACAGTAGAACTTGCCATTGGGGCCCCATCTTGATTGTCGCATAACCTTGTTGCGTGTCCGGCGGCCATTTTGTGCGGATCCCCTGCGGGCCTGTGTGCGTGTGCATCGCGAAGACATGCTCATTGCTGCCGCTCACTGTCCCCTGGCTGCACAGGTGAGGATCCCTTTGCAGAGTACCTGGGCATGGAAGAGTACCATTGTAGCAGAGAGTCATCGATCCAAGTGCCTTGCTGTATCAGCGCTATCACAACAACTCACGAGCCGTGGCGCCTTGCACGGCTGTGTCCGCCGCCTACTGATCTGCCCTTGACTAGGGCCCTTCTGTGCCGACGACCACTGCATCTTCACTGACCGTCCTTGGTCACCGGCGATCACGTCCCTGGTGTGGCCCTGCTGCTCCACAATGGGGAAACCGGACAAGCAACAGCCGAAGCTCACATTTGAACAACGCAGGCCGACACGAGGCCCTTCTTCCCACTCGGATACGGAGACAATACCGCGACACAAGGTATGGAATCCATCCTGAAGGCCATCCAAACAAGCCTACAAGACATCAATGGCAAATTAGACCACCTCACCTGCCGTCTGGACACCATGGCAGCGAAAGTGGACCGTCATGGTGAGAGACTAGATGACGCTGAAACTCTGATTTCGGAAGAAGAAGATGAGGCCCATACTAATACTAACAAATGCACTGGCTTTGAAAAGATATTGGAAGTGATCAAGTTCAAGGACGAAGATTTGGAGGGCAGATCACGCCGTAACAACATACGCATCACAGGCGTGCCGGAGTCCACAAATACTGGCAAAATGGAAGCGTATATAGAGGAACTCTGTCTCGCTTTGTTTGGCAAAGAGAAACTGTCCCCAATTTTTATAGTAGAAAGAGCCCATCGCTCGTTGGCGCCACGTCCACCACCAGGCACTCCACCCAGACCAATAGTGGCCCGCATCTTGAACTATCGAGATGCCATATTGCGGATGGCACGAGAGCAGAAAAATCTCACCTATCAAAACAATCGCCTAGAGTTCTACCCTGACTATACGTTGGCTGTACAGCAAGCCCGCAAAGAATTTGCTAACGCAAAGGCAAAACTACGAGACCTGCAGGTAGAATATGCCATGCTGTATCCAGCACGCCTGAAAGTCACATGGGAGGGGCAAACAACGATGCTCTCCACACCGAAAGCCGCAAATGACTTCATCAAGAAGATTGTCAGTCAACGCAAAGAGCGCAGGCACCAGAATCAAGATCAAGATGCAGAATGAGCGCCATCTGGGGATGAAGCACACCACCATAGCTGACGCTTGCGAGAGACTGCCACTCAAGGGGTAGTATTTGGGTGGTCGAACCCAACTTCATGTGCTGTCTTGACGGGGCCACTCTGGAGGTGGCAAGTCTGCCATATGCACTGTTGCCCACTGACCACCTGCACGGTCTTGCTGACACATTTGAAGCCAAACTGTTTGGGTCTACCACTTATTACGCCTTACCTAATGGGCGGGACAATCTAGACACCCCCGCTACGCTATGGCAGGAAACTGTAATAATAAACTGAACTTATGCGTGGCAGGGTTGCTTACACATAGATCGGGGTGGTGAGAGACAGCGGCGACTGATAGCCCTATCTGTCGTATACAGGCAAGACTGCAGACGTCTTCCAAAATAAACTGCACACGAACATGCAGCGATTTGAAAGGGGTTCCCCTGATAATTATTGACGCTGCATGGCCACACTGTTAAGTAACATGCCGCCCCTTATCACATGTTAGCACTGATCACTCCATGAGACACTGCCTTTAAAAGGTCGTGAGATATTTGGGACGTACAGTGGTATGCAGGGTTATGATCATAAAAGGTTCCGATACTAGCGGGGCTGCCTTTCAGACTGGCATAAGTAATCTACTGTGGCACTGCCGTAATGGAAATACCCTTTGTTATTGTTTTAAGTCTGTACCATTATAAGTTATAAGTTTATTGCCGATGCGGCAGCTCTGCACTACGGCTAACTGAAGCACTATGTCTTAGATTGATGCACAGGTTGTTGATAAGATATTTTAGTCCGTCCACATCCATTAAGTTGGATGGAGATGTGCAGTCCAGGCGGACCCCTCCATGGGTGGTCTCCACGAAAGTTCAGTACTATTGGGTTGTTTAATTGGGGTATGGCATCAGCAGGATTGGGCTGCTGTTGTGGGAGGGGGGTGGGAAGGCTGAGGAACTGTTTTAGTTACTGGACCAAACTGCTTGAGATGCATTGCTGAAATCCAAAGCGAGAATACTCACTACATTGTGCTTCTCGCCTGTATGCTCTGTGATTCGCACTCTACATGGGATTATCGAACGAACCAAGAAGGGAATGTCTTTAGATCGCAGTTTAGTTTCATATGGCACCAACTACATTAAGTAAACAGACATTGAACCTCATCACGTGGAACATAAGGGGGTATACTAACACAAAGAAAATACGACAATTATTTGCGTGCCAAGACCAATGGCACATCGATATAGTACTTTTGCAGGAAACACACAACGTTCCACACTCACATGCGCAAGTTGGTCGACGCTGGGCAGAGTCTATTCATAACTCTAAGTATTCCTCCTACTCCAGGGGGGGGGGGGGGGGATCTCGATATTAGTGAAAAAAGGGACACACCACAACGCTAGATGTTCAGGGCCGTTATGTCATACTTAAAGGGACGCTATGGGGTCAGCGATTGACAATTGTTAACACATACTGCCCTAACACGGACGCCCCTGACTTTTACCAAGAGATCTGGCAACATTTACATACAGACACTGATCTGATTTTACTATGGGGCGGGGATATGAATCGTGCCCTAGATGATCGTTTGGATAGGTCGGGCCTTACAACTGAGCCGCATAAGAAAGCACGTGTACAACTGCTGGATATCATGTTGGAGTTGAGACTCCAAGACATTTGGAGGGCACGTAAACCGGACGTCACCGAAGCGACACACACATCGGCGACACATGGCAGTTGGTCCCGCATTGACTATTGGCTAGGTTCAGAAGCAACACTACTCTGGACCCAGAACATCACACACATGCCTAAAATTCTCTCAGACCATAACCCTGTTAAATTATAACTTCAAGTCCCTAACTACATGCCACCACCCTATAGCTGGAGGTTTAATGCACCTGCCCTAACAGACACAGTTTACACAATAGAGAAGGCGATCATTGAATATTTTCAATTAATGAGCACTCCACAGAAGATGCAGGCCTTTTATGGGAGGCATTTAAAGCCACGATACGGGGAGTTTGCATGAGCACGACAGTAGGGATCCTGAGGGACATTAGAGCGCAACTGAAACGTTGTGAGTCTAAGCTGAGTGAATTGGAACACCAGTATAAAAGGACACAAAACCCCTCTATACTCAGTGAAATTCGGCAAACACTGACGGAACACCAATCCTTTGCTCAAGACTAAATCAAATCCCTCAACAAGCTCCCTGTAGCTAGGGCATATGGGGGGGGGGGGGGTCGCCCTGGACGGGTGCTAGCGTCCAAAATATGTGAAGGCCACAGACCCCAATCTGTGATACAGATACGTGATGACGATGGGACTACACACGGACCCAATGGGTATCATGCAGTGCTTCGTTCGGAATTATAGTGACCTATATAAATCGCAGTCAGTCGCTACATCGGAGGAAACACTCCGTTATTTAGCGGACGTTGCCATCGCGTGGCTATCTGACACACAAAGAACCTATCTATCACTCCCAATCACTGTGGAGGAGGTAACTGAAGTAATCCAGTCATTGCCGAATGGAAAGGCCCCGGGCCCAGACGGGTTCACGTGTGAATTCTACAAAGCATATAAAGACATACTGGCACCCCATACAGTGGCGAGGTTTGGCGCAGCTTTCGATGGACAAATGCTCCCGCCCACACTACGCGAAGCAATGATCATAGCCCTACTTAAACCTGACAAAGATCCTGAGAGGTGTAACTCATACCGACCTTTGTCCTTGCTGAATGATGACTCGAAGATTCTTGCTAAAATACTGGCTACACGGCTGCAAGCTCTTATGACAAATCTGGTCCTTCCGGAACAGTCAGGTTTTATACCCTCCAGGGCCACCACACACAACACCAGGACACTGTTTGCGGTCTCTCACTACCTAATCCCAAACACGAAGGCAGTGGCGGTTATGTTAGAAGCCGCCAAGGCATTTGATTTAATAGAATGGTCCTAACCTAACCACGATACTTCACAGGATGGGCTTCCCCTTAATGTTCATACAATGGATACAATTATTATACACACGACCTGTTGTGAGAGTCAAAATAAACGGCTATGTCTCTGAGGCATTTACCATAGAACGTGGGATGCGGCAAGGTTGCCCACTGTCCCCCCTATTGTTCGCTTTGGCCCTGGAACCCCTAGCTTGCAAAGTAAGGCAGAATCACCACCCATCAGCACTTCAGTTCCCGAGTAGACCCCTGCACATTTCCCTTTATGTAGATGACATGTTGCTGTATGTCCAGGAACCTGAACGTCCTCTCCATCCACTATTGCGCACATACATCAAATTTGGGGGACACTCGGGGCTCGAAATAAACTGGGGCAAATCATCCGTCATCCCTCTAACAGACACCACCCTGCCTCACACGTTGGAATACCCACTGGAATAGCAGACGGATTTCATACACTACTTAGGGGTGTGGTTACATAAGAGACCCAGAAATAGTAATCAGAACCTATTAAGGTAGAGCTGTAGACGCACTGGAAGACAAAGTTAAAAGATGAATACAGCTTCCCTTGTCGCTGGCTGACCGGATAGCGATAGTAAAGATGGTAATCCTTCCCAAATTCCTATACCTATTTAATAACATCCCCATTACACCACCAGGGGAAGCCTTCAAGCGCATAGCTTCGGTAGTACTGAAACTAATATGGGCAGGTAAACAACCACAGATCAACTTAGCCACACTGACTTTACCTTATTCCAAAGGTGGATGGGGAGAGCCTGACTTCCTGCTCTACTACTTGTGAGCCCAGGCGCAATATGCAACCTACTGGTGCCATAAAATACCCTACCTGACTCACGATGCTGTTGAAGAAGGTGACGCTTGGCCAATCCCTCTAGACGCCATTATCACACATACCAGGCCACCACTACACAACAAAGACATCAACACCATTGACACTACCAATGCAGCATGGAGGCGCTTGGGTCAACTAGCGCGTAAGCTGCCACTCTATGCACCAGCATTACCACTACATCATCATCCCAGCCTGTCTGTGTCAGGTGAGGATGTAGGAATGGGACTCCTGAAACAAGTGGAATTGACGACGATGGGGGACCTATATAGAGATGGCGTATTCATGACAGAACTAGATTTAGCGTAGATACAGAATCCATCTCTATTATTCAAGTTCACATTCCACAGACTACGAGGCGCGATCAGACAACTCTACCCTGACTTCCCCCATGAGCCACCGTCACTGGACACACTACAATTTATTCTGACGCCGCACAATGCCACACACTTGGTCTCACGTCCATCCACAATGTCACAAACTGAAATAGGTTGCACGGCAACCAAAGCACAGGAAAGATGGTACATGGTGCTGGAGACTCCCCTCACGGAGAAGGACTGGGAGACGGCCTGCACACGGACTAAATTGCTCACACCTAATGGTAATTTGCGCATCATACACTTTAAATATCTGCATCAGGCATATTACACTCCAGTACGGTTACCTAAGTACGGTTTACGAGCGGAAGCAAGGTGTAAACGGTGTGGCTCTGACCGAGCTGACTTCATCCACTTGGCGTGGTACTGTGCGAAAATAGAAGCCTACTGGGTAGACGTCACGACGACACGGTCTGCAATGGTGGGCATTGATATTGAATGTACCATCCGTGTGTGTCTCCTGGGTCTGTTGGAGGGTGTAAGAGCTTCAAAACGTAAGTTCTACGTGGTGGCCCTACTTTTGGCAAAATGCAAGATTTCCATGTGTTGGGAAAGTAAAAATGTTCCATCGGTCAAACAATGGTTAAGTGATATGGCTTATTGCCAAGACACTTTAAGGACATTCGAAGAAGAACTACCGCTAGGTCTAGACCCAAGGAATATTGGATGTATTTAAAGAATTATTTGTGCGGACAGGCTGTTTATTAATGCTCCCAACGAATTGTTACCCAGTATAACTCCTAGGTTTAATTCTGTGACAGATTTATACAGGCACCAATTGTATCATTATACTGTATTTTCAATTGGACGATGAATGCGGAAGTGGAATGGTCTGTTTTGGTTTATGCTTGTTGATCTCATTGCTGTGCTATTGTACTATTATATGAAATGCCAATAAAGAAATTTAAAAAAAAACTCTTCATTCCTTGGGACTTAAGCTTCCTGGTATGAATGCACCAATAGGTAGGGAGGTTCTGTCTCAGCCTCCAGTCCTCGTACGCCAGGATATTTGTGCTACTAAGCCACCTAAGCTGCTTACCCACCTTTTGTACCTCCGGTATTTCCGGCCCCAAGGAATATAACGGGAAGGGAAAGGAATTCTAGCAATCAAACAGATCGAATTGAGACAGGGGCAGTGGGGGGTGCAGCATAAAGTAGGGTCTCCTTGCCTAAATGTACCCTCTGTAGCAATTTTGATAGGGGTACCGTGTACTAGTGTAAATGCTACAGGATTCTACAGCCCATCTAAAAAACAAAGTATGCAATTGGTTAGCTACAAATGCAAATTTTAACTTCAATGATTATAATGATATCTTACTTGTTAAAGGGGAGGGTGGATTGGTCCCATGCCTCAAACCCTAGAGGGGGATTGTGTTATAATAAACTGTAGGTCTCCTGTTTTGGCAAAGCGATTAATTCAAAGTTCTAATTCACTGCCTATTAAGGATACAGGTATCAATATTCTCCAGCTTGGCTTTTCTATTGATGCTTACAGGCACAATTTCCAACGTGCGACAGCACGAAACATTACCCTTCCAAACAACCAGCTATTTCTACTGCCAATAGATTCCTTCCTTTGACAGACTTGGACCAACATAACTGACGCCAGGACACCCCCCCCAAGGCCCCCTCCCCCCTGCTTTACCACCCATAGGCCCCTTAGCCTAGCAGAATGTCATATGGAATATGCTACTTACCAGTATGCATCTGTTCTTGGCATGTAGGGCTGTTGACATTCATATCTGTGCATAGATCGCCGCCTAGTGTTGGGTCCGGATGATTGCACATTGTTGTCCTGGAAGAGTCTTCGAAGTATCACGAGATAGGTGGCTCCTCCTCTGGATTACAGTGCGCATGGGCATCCTCTCCATCCTCAGATTGTTTTTCGCCATTGTGGCAGAGATGGAGTGTGATAAAGTAAGAGATGTCCATGCAAGAAAGTAAGAGTAATAGTGAATGCTACAGCTGCGACAGGCACTAGGGAGGAGAGTGGGCGATATGAATGTCAGCAGCCCTACATGCCAAGAACAGATGCATACTGGTAAGTAGCATATTCCGTTTGAGGCATGTGGGCTGCGGAATTCATATCTGTGCATAGAATGTATAGCAGTCTCTCCCTTAGCGGTGGCTACCTGTGCCAGCTGCAGCAGTCTGAAAAAGAGTTTTGAGAACAGCCTGTCCTACAGCCGCCTGCTGCTTGGAGTGTACATCTACGCAGTAGTGTTTGGTAAATGTATGTATGGTGTTCCATGTGGCTGCCCTACATATTTCCTCTAGCGGAATGTTCCCTAGGAAAGCCATAGAAGCTCCCATTTTGCATGTGGAATGCGCTCTTGGGGGCACTGTTAAAGTATGTTTAGCTTTAATACAACATATTTGGATGCATTTAACTATCCATCTAGCTAAGCCACCTTTTGAAATGGGGTTACCTTTGTGCTGTGGTGAAAAGGCAACGAACAACTGCTTTGTCTTCCTAAAATCTTGCGTCCTGTCTACGTAATATAGCAGAGCTCTTTTTACATCCAGTGTGTGCAGAGCTCTTTCAGGTACTGATTGTGGGTTTGGGAAGAACACTGGCAGTTCTATTGTTTGATTTATGTGGAATTGTGATACCACTTTAGGCATGAATTTAGGGTTTGTCCGAAGCACGACCCTATTTGCGTGAATTTGAATGAATGGCTCCTGAATAGTTAGGGCTTGCAGCTCACTAACTCTTCTAAGCGAAGTGATGGCTACGAGGAAAGCCACCTTCCATTTTAGGAATTGTATCTCACAGGAGTGCAATGGCTCAAAAGGTGGTCTCATTAGTCTGGTTAACACGATGTTTAGGTTCCAGACAGGGGAAGGAGGGTGTCTTGGTGGAATAACTCGTTTGAGGCCCTCCACGAACGCCTTGATTGTGGGCACTCTGAACAGCGAAAGGTGCGGTCTGTTCTGAAGGTAAGCAGCTATGGCTGCTAGGTGTATCCGTATGGACGTATAGGCTAGATTGCAGCGGTGTAAGTGCAAAAGATAGCATATGATATTTTGAATGGACGCGTCCAGTGGGTTTATGTCGTTGTTGTTACAATAAATGACAAACGTTTCCACTTTGACGCATAGCAAGCTCTTGTTGTAGGCTTTTTTGCCTCCTTGATGATATTCATGCAGTCAGGAGGTAAGTTGAGGTAGCCGAACTCTAAGACCTCAGGAGCCAGAATGCAAGGTTCAGTTGCTGTGGATCTGGGTGCTGAATGTCTCCAAGGCTCTGCGTTAAGAAGCTAGTGTTAGACGTAGCCTTTGATGGGGCACCACGGAAAGTTCTAGGAACGTGGTGTACCACGGTTGCCTCTCCCATGTTGGAGCAACTAGGATTAGCTTCATGAAATGCTGGCGCAGCTTGCGTGCCACTAGCGGTATCAACGGAGCTGGTGGAAAAGCATATGCAAATATGCCTGACCAGTTCATTCATATTGCATTCCCTTGAGACTGCGGGTGTGGGAACCTTGCGGCGAAGGACCAGCATTTTGCGTTTTCTTTTGTGGCGAACAGGTCTATTTCTGGCTGTCCCCACTGTTGGAAGTATGGTTGAAGCACCGAGGGGTGAATCTCCCACTCGTGCATTTGCTGGCATTGTCTGCTGAGCAGATCCGCTATCTGATTGTCCTTGCCTGGGAGGTGTTCCACCAGGAGAAAAATGTTTCTCTGGATGGCCCACTTCCACACTTGTTGTGCCAGATTCGACAGCTGTGGAGAGTGTGTTCCTCCCTGTTTCTGTAGGTAGTACATTGCAGTCATGTTGTCCGTCCAGATCAACACGGTCTTGATGCAGAGATGTACCTTGAAAGCTTTCATTGCCATGAAAATGCAGATTGATGTGTAGTTTTCTTTGCTGCGTGGTCCATAGGCCCTGTACTGTGTGGTGGAGAACATTGGCTCCCCACCCTATCAGGGATGCGTCCGTTGTCAGCCCAATTTGTGGTACAGGCTCCTGGAACAGTCGTCCCTTGCAAAGGTTTTGTGGTTTCCACCAATGCAGAGAGTTGTATGCACGACTGGTCACCAACACTAGGTCGTTTAATTGTCCCTGAGCCTGGTTCCGCTGCCGTGCTAGGCACTCTTGCAGCGGACGCATGTGAAGTCTTGCATGAGGGACAATGAAGATGCACGAGGCCATCATGCCAATCAGTTGCATAAACACTCGGGCTGGGAGTGAGTATTGCGGCCTGAACTTCTGGATGAGCGTTTGGATGCTGCTTATTCTGGCAGGATTTGGTTGTGCTTTTGCTGCCACAGTGTCTATTGTTGCTCCCAGATACTGCTGGACGTGGGCAGGCTGGAGATGGGATTTGTTGTAGTTCAGCGAGAAACCTAGATCATGCAGGAGGTGAATGCTGCTCGACATGTGGCTGGCACACTGCTGGGCTGACCGTGCTTGTATTAGCCAGTCGTCCAGATATGGATAGACATGTATATGCTGTCTTCTGAGGTGTGCAGCTACTGTTGCCAGGCATTTGGTGAACACCCTCGGGGCTGTTGTTACCCCAAAAGGGAGGACCTTGAATTGGTAGTGCTGGTTTAGAATTGTGAACCTGAGATATTTGCTGGGTGTGTAGGGATATGGAAATATGCACCTTTGAGGTCCAATGTTACGAGGAAGTCTCCTTGACGCAACAGTGGCAACACCTGTTGTAGAGTGATCATGTGGAAATGCTCTGATAAGATGTATTGGTTTAGGGGCCTGAGGTCTAAAATCGGTCTGAGAGACCCGTCCTTTTTGGGGATTAGAAAGTACAGAGAGTACACCCCTGTACCTTGGTGCTCTAAGGGTACTAGTTCTATGGCCCCTTTTTGTAGCATGCTGATGACTTCCTGCTGCAATAAGTGTAAGTGTTCAGCGGACATAGGACGTTGTCTTGGGGGTATGTTGGGTGGTGTGGACATTAACTCTAGGCAATATCCATGTCGTATAATTTGCCTCACCCACCTGTCTGTAGTTATTGTTTCCCAGACTGGCAGGAACTGCTGTAGTCTTTCCCCGACCGGTGTTACATGGTCTGGGGGCAGTGACAAGAAGTCACTGTTTGGTGTTGGTGGAGGATCTGGAGCTGTTATTTCCTCGTCCTCTATCCTTGGTGCTATTGCCACGGTATCCACCTCTACTGTTCTTGTTGTAGGTGTTTTGCGTGTTGCTTTTAGTATAAGAGGTTTGCTGTGTTGAGGCTCCTCTAAGAGCTCCTCTGTTGCCGGAGCGACGAAAGGAACCACCTCTATATTGCTGTGACTGCAGGGCACCCATAGACTTGGCTGTCTCGGTGTCCTTTTTCATTTTGTCCAGTACGGTGTCCACATCAGGACCAAATAAATAGTCAGGGTTAACGGGTTGATTAAGTAAAGTGGTTTGAACTTCATTTTTAAACCCGGAGATGCGTAGCCACGCATGTCGTCTGAGCATGACGCTGGTGTTGATAGCTCTGGCTGCTGTGTCTGCTGCATCCAAAGCACATTTTATGGATGCATTAGATATGAGCTTGCCCTCTTGTATCAGGAATTCTGCCTGTTCCTTATAAAGGTCAGGTAGGTGTTGAAAGATTTGTTCCAGCGTGTCGTAGTGCGCCCCGTCATACCTAGCTAACAGGGCTTGCGTGTTTGCAATTCTCCAGATGTTAGCTGCTTGAGCAGCCACCCTTTTTCCTGATGCCTCCAGAATTTTGGACTCTGTCTGGAGGTGGAGCTTCGCCAGATGTTTGAGAATTAGCACGTTTACGTGCATTGGAGACAAATAGAGAGTCCAAAGGCAGTTGTCCCTTAATATATGTAGGGTCAACCGGGGCTGGTCTATATTTTCTCTCTATCCTAGGGTTAATGACCCGTGCCCTGGTTGTGTCTTTAAATATGTCCCCTGCATGTTTAAGCACCCCTTTCAGCATTGGCAATGTTTTGACATTTTTCTCCGAGGTGCTAAAAGTGTCAAAGAGGAAGTCTTCATCAATGGGATCTGCGTGCATCTCCACATGGTGATTATATGCTGCCCTTTCTATTAGTGTGTTAAAGGCAGCTGTGTCCTCTATAGGCGATGTTTTTACAGGGTATGCAGAGTTGTCAGGAATTGTTTGAGAATCTCCAGGATCCACAGGGTCAGTCCATGGCTGAGTTTGTGTGTCCTGGTCAGTATCCGTTAGATAATTGTATTGGTTATGGTCCTCATACTCCCCATAGTCACTTGTGCGTGTGGGCGAGTACATATATGTTTCCTGTACATATGGGGTGATAGTTTCAAAGAGAACTGGCGATGTTGAAGTGTCTCTTTTCCTCTTTAGAGGTATCTTGTAGGACTCAACAGTAGTTTCAGGCCTGATTTTTCTCTTTAAAAGGGTAACCCTCCCAGTGTCGGGGTCGACATACAGTTTAGACTGTTCTTCAGTCGAGGGATCCTGTTCCTCTGCTACTGTAGCTTTTCCCCCCATTCTTGGCCTCTTTGGCTGGGTTGGTTCGAATCCGCTATCTTTTTTGACCACCCTTGGTTTGACATGCGGAGGAAGTCCGAATTTTATTGGTCAGAGAGGTTGTTGGACCGTTTTAGTATCCTGTATGATCTTTTTTGGAGCCGTGGTTTTCAATCCGACTGTTTTTGGCTGTTCGATAACCATTCTGTGGCCCGGTGTCGACTTTGGAGCATGTTGCTTCGGAGCGATGCTTTTGTCCCTTGGTTCGACGGAGCTCTTCGGCTCGAGTCTCGATTTTGGTATAAGTGTCTGTGTGTGCACTTGCTTCGGTTGTTCGACGCGGAACTTCGGATCGACAACCGTTGTCCGTTCAAGTCCCTTTTTAGTGTTGCCAGGCGTCGACGTCGATGTCCTCGGGTCGACTGCCTTCCGCTTAATCGCGGACGTGGGAGCAGTAGCTCTGGCCTCTACACCTTTGCAAGCGACCTCGATGGGTTGACGACCTGTTTTTGCTTGCTCAGCTTAGACGGATCCGGCATTTTCGGTCCGAAGAATGAGATGCCGATCCGTTTCGGTTTCTGTTTGGTAGCTATCACTTTCGGTTTCTCCAGATTTTGGAAATGTCGTACCGATGGTTCTCGTAATACATTCGTAGCCGGGCTTAACTGCGGGGCTATCGAATCGTCGTATTGATCTTGGCTAAGGCCTTCCGGCGATGCCTTGACCTGAGCCTCTGGATCTGAGCCTGCGAATATATTGGGCTCCGTACTCAAGGTCGGCCCAGTGTCTTCGCCGGAGTCGTCCTCGACGGCTCCTATGCCTGGTTCGTCATCCCCTACCTCAATGTCTTCCTCGTCATCGACGCAGTAGTTGGAGTCGTGTTCAGACCCCTGCTCCGACTGCTGATCCGAGTCCTCAGGGTCTACGACCTCTTAGTCGTCTTCAAAGATATTCTCTGGCTCGGGCGCTGACCTCTGCATCGTCTGTCGCGCCGCACGTCGAACCCGAAGAGTCTTTTTTTACCTTAATTGAGCACAAGCTAAGCATGCGGCTTCGTTGTGTTCAGGAGATAAACACTTATTACAGACTGGGTGTTTACCAATGTGTGGGTATTTAGAATTACAGTTGGGGCATCCCTTGAAAGGACTTCGTTCCATCGACGATTGGCCCTAGTGTCGAGAAGGCCACGCGGCCCGATTCGACGTCCTGAGTACAAAGAACAGGAATAAGTTGTAGGTACCGATCGAAGATACAATACCGACGCCCCTAAGGCCTTTTGGCCTTTAGAAAGTTAGAAATATTTTTCCGAACTCCGAGTAACGAAAGTACATCCGAACCCAATGGCGGAAAAAAACAAATCTGAGGATGGAGAGGATGCCCATGCGCACTGTAGTCCAGAGGAGGAGCCACCTATCTTGTGATACTTCGAAGACTCTTCCAGGACAACAATGTGCAATCATCCGGACCCAACACTAGGCGGCGATCTATGCACAGTTATGAATTCAGCAGCCCACATGCCTTGAACTAGTAAATTACCCATTGAGACTACACCTTCTAGTGTGTTGGGACCCTCCCTTACAGTCCTTAGCTGGAATATTGCGTGCAAAAGAGATAATCTGGTGGATCACAAACGGCTTAAATTGGTCATCAAGTTTGACGTTATTATACTTCAAGAAACCTGGGCCCAAGAGCCGGTTGGCTGGGATGGTTATGAAAGCTTTAATGTAATAGCGATCCCCTCCCGTGGCTATAGATCGCGAGGTCGTCTAACCACGCTGGTTCGTCTTCCCAAGAAATTAAGGGTTTTTCCAGTTTCCCTGAGACACAATGGGATACAGATTTTATGGGCGATAGTCTCCAAAGATGTCCACCTCTTTTTTTGGTGAATTCCTATAACTATCAGCAATCCTGGGTGCAAGGTTGAGGGTCTCCTTGATGATAAATTATATGCTTACTTTAAATCCTTTATCATAATAGGTGGGGATTTTAATGCTAAGTTGGGAGTTAACCCAAATAATTGTAACCCCTTTGTGCTTGATGATTCTATGATTAATGATTCAGGTTCTGACCAAAGGGGTTACAAGCTATTGGATGCACTGGGTGAGGCGGGTTTACGAAATGCCATGCTAATACAGGGAATAGCCCACTTTTGTGGGATGGGGCTCTGGGACTATCATTGACTATGTTTTTATATCATGGCCACTTGAAGATTACCAGGGATGGTACATGACACCTGCTTCAGCGTCCATAATCCAATAGAAATTAGGTTAGGAGTAACAGCCTGTTTGGGCCCAAAAGCGTTCCAGGTCAGGTTTCTCATTGCGATTGGTCGCTTATGCTCGCAAGCGCTCGCCTTGAGAAACTGCCCGTTCAGGTTGAGATAACTGCCGCTCAAGTAAAAATCTGCGCGTGGAGCAGCAGAAAAGGAAAGCCTGCGCTGTGCATGGTGCCGTTTGCGATGATCGCACAGTGCAGACAAGCATCCAGCACTGTGCAATCACTGCGAACAGCATTTTTCAATCAAACTCCGCCGCTCCGCGTAGTGCGTAGGACTTTATTTTACCACTTCACGGAGTTTTGCGTAGCGCAACTCTGCAAGCTTTGACAGGGGTTCATTTATATAAGGCAATCTGCTAATATAGTCCTAGTCTTTAAAAAGGGGAATGGACAGGACCCCACGTGCTATTGACCAATTTGCCTGTTAAATTCAGTTGTGAAGGTTGTAGGTCGCATTGTCTTAAAGCGTGTGGAGGCCTGGGTTCAAGCCAATGATATGGTTTGCCCAGTCCAATATGGATTTAGGGAAGGGATAGGCACGTCAGAACAATGTATGAACCTTAACCTTTTGATAGGTAAATATGTAGTGGCGAAACAGGGGTCCAATCTTTCTTTCATTCTTGGGCCTCAGTAGTGCCTTTGACCGGGTAAACAGGTCAAAGCTCTAAGATACTCAGGGAGTATTAGGATTACCTTCCCACACGGTCAACTTTCTTAGAGCTTTACACATGGACGTAAATGCCTATGTTAGATATGGCATGGAGGGAGAGTGTATCCAATCATTTAGTCTCCCACAAAGTGTAAGGCTGGGCTGAGTGCTGGTGACAATTTTATTTTTGCTACACATAAATAGCTTGAACACCTGTATGATTGCCAACAGGGTTGACCTGCACAACACATTCAGTCAGTGTGCCCTCCCTGCTCTAAACCCATGCCGCAGTGTTGATGGCCAGAACGGCAAGTGGGCTTAAGCTTTTGGTTGATTTATTTTTCAATTTTATAGATGACTTGGATCTGGGCACAAACATCTCCAAGATTCACTATATGGTTTGTGGGTAGAAGGCTCCAAAAACTAGACCTATAGATATAAAGGGGCAAACAATCACTAGGGTGTCTACCTTTCCTTATTTGGTAGTTTAATTGGACTACCAGAACAATTGGCTTACCTGTATATCTAACTGATGCTTTAAATTTGGTCAAGCTTGTAGCGCTCGGTTTAGATTTTCCTCTTCAATAGGCTACAAACCCATTTTGCCATTACTGCTAATCTATATAATGAATGTCTCAGAGTATTGACATACAGTGCGGCAATTTGGGGGGAACCGTAACTGCAAGGTGACTAGAAACTGGATTTTACCAAGTGTGATTGAGGATTGTCTTGAGTGTATATATGGCCACAAGATACTGTGGTTAAATTATATCAAAACCGTTGCTCACTCCCTAGACTGTATGGAACCTTTCTGTAGGCCACAAGTTTCTTAAAAAACAGGAGATCGGAACCCCTTATGGAACGTTTTTAAACCAACTGATGGTTGAGAGGGAAGCCAGGGCGCTGGAGATATACACTAACAGATCCTTTTTGCTTCTGAAAACTGTAACAGGCATTGAACCGTACCTTACAGCTGTTAAGACATCCTTGGGACAGATGATAGCTTGCAAAATTTTGGCTGGGTTCTATCCATACAATAATCTGTCCCTATCCGTGCCAGTTTGATCTCTATGCACTTTTAGTTTGTTCCCTGTGACGGTTGCTCCCCTCAAACCCGATACATCTATTTTTTAGCTGTAAATAATACGAATTTTGCATAAAAAGTATTTAATACCACATTTAAAATCCAGGGGCTTTGTCTTATTTTGGCCTGCACTGTTACATTCACAGCTATTACCTGATCATGTTGTGATGGTAGCGGCTATTTCCAATTTAAAAGGAGCTCTATCTTGGAATAAAATTATGAGTGCCTAATCTAAAATGACTTGATAGATAGGTTGGCCTGTTTTCCTCTAAATTGTACCTACTGTTTATAGAATGTGTGATCTGCGCGCAATACGGTGGCCTGTACATTTTAATGTTTTTAACGTATTTATGTGGTTATGTTTTTGGGCCAGATGTAGGTAATTCATATTTACCGACTCTTAAATACCGAATTTTACCGATTCTGTATTTAAGTGTCGGTAAATATGAAGGGGGGAGATGTAGGTAATTCCAAATTGAGAATTACCGAATCGGTAGGATTCGGTATTTACCGATTCGGTAAATACCGAATCGGTATTGCCCATTGATTCCTATGGGCTACGCCCATAGGAATCAATGGGCAATACCGATTCGGTATTTACCGAATCGGTAAATACCGAATCCTGCAAGGGTGCAGGGGGTGTCACTTTGACACCCTCTAGCACCCCAATTCCGGATTTGTGTGTCATGTGGCACACAGACATGCCCTAAGGGCATGTCTGTGTCACATTGCACAGGTGTGCATGCACACCAGGATTCGGTATTTTACCACCCAATTGGATTGGGTGGTAAAATACCGAATCTGAAAGGCCTTTGGGACTCAGAAGAGTCCCACCTACATCTGGGTCTTACCGAATCAGTAAAATTACCGAATCTGTAAAATGATGCCCCTACATTCCAATCACCAAATACCGGTCGGTAACGGCCGAATTCGGCCGTTACCGACCGGTATTTGGGCTCCTACATCTGGCCCTTTATCTTTTATGATTATGACACAATCAAATAAAGATTTATTACATACTAATTACACTCCATGTTTCTGTACTCTACCCTGCGCCACTATACTCTACTGCACCCTGAACCAATGCACACTACACTAAGCCACTGCAATCTACCCTGCACCACTTCACTCTATGCAACGCCGTTGCACTCTAAGCCACTGCACTCTATGCCAATGATAATAATAATAATACTTTATTGTATAGTTAGTAAAAACCATTACAAAGTATAAATACGACAATATACTAAAACACAGAAAGTTTACACTGCTCTGCGAATGATAAAAAGTTATTAAGATAAAAAAAAGTCTTTCAAATTTGAATATTAACATGTTCCAGATCCAAGATTTTGTCAGTATTCTTTGCTTTTTCTCAAAAATGTCAATGAATTTGACTGCCCTGCAAATCAGTTGCGGATCTACTGAGCATAAAATTTGTATGATCGCAGACCGGCAGGTACGTATTCCATATTCCTTAAACTTGGTTTTTAACCCACTCCGGCGTTCCTGGATCAGAGCCGGGCAAATACAAATCAGATGGATAAAGTCTTGTCTTCCTGCGCCACATAAACCGCATCAGTCACATTCTTGGGACTTCCACTTTGGTGTCTCGGCATTTGTTGGAAAGTTACCCAGCCTTAAATTGAGGTGTTTACGTTTGATAAAAGGCGAGAAAGCAAGGTCACTCTATGCCAATGCACTCTACCCAAAACCAATACACTGTAAGCCAGTCTACAATACGGGCCACTATACTCTGCAACACTCTACGCCACTTCACTCTATGCCACTCTACTCAATTATGCGCCATTGTACTCTAAGACACTGCATTCTACTCCACACCACTGCACTTTACACCACACTACTATACACTACTGCACCCTGACTGTCTAATCTGCAACACTGCAGTCTCTGCCACTCTATGCCACTGCACTGTACTCTGGACCATTCTACGCCACTTCAGTCTATGCAGCTCCGCACCACTGCACTCTATGCCACTGAACTCTACTCTCCCCCACTCTACTGCACTCTGCACCAATGTACTGTACACCACTACCCTACTCTCCACCACTGCACTCTTCAACACTGCACTCTACTCTGAAACGATCTACTCTATGTCACTGCACTCTATTCCACTCTGCACCATTGCACTCTGCCACGGCAGTCTACCCTGTGCCAGTTCACGCCACTATTCTACGCTGGTGCACTCTATGCCACTGTGCTTCATGCCAATGCGCTCTACACCACCTTACTCAAAACCAATACACTATGCCACTCCACACCAATGCACTGTATGCCACTATTCTCTACTCTGCAACACTCTAGGCACTCCACTCTGAAACAATCTACATCTACGCCGTTCTACTCTAAACCACTGCCCTCTACGCCAATGCATTCAACACCACTTTACTCAAAAGCAATGACACCATGCCTTTAAGCTCTCCTCTGCAACTCTATGCCACAGTGTTCTATGCCCCTGCACTTTATGCTGCACCACTTTACCCTATCCACTGTGCTCTAGGCCACTGTGCTCAAAACCAATGCACTCTATGCAATCTACACCAACTACTCTGCACCACTGCACTGTGCCACTATACTCTACGTCAATGAACTTTATGCCACTTTTTCTACTCTGCACCACTGTACTCTCCAAGACTGCACGCTAGGTCACTGTACGCTACTCTGCACCACTCAAATCCACGCCTCTACTGCAGTCTATGCCATTCTACTCTATTCTGCACCACTGTACTCTACACCACCCTACTCTACTGCACTTAATCCTGCACCACTCCACTCATTCCATTCTGCTGTAGGCCAACACTCTACACCATTGTACTTAAATCTACGACACTCCACAACACTACTCCACTCTATGCAACTCCCTCTATGCCACTTTACTTCACTTTATTTTACAACACACTACTCCACTTAATTCCACTCCACTTTACACCACTCCACTATGCTCAACACTATCCACTCTATGCCACTACACTCTTATACAATGCTCCACTCTACGCAGCTCGAGTCTACAGAACCACTACACTCAAACCAACACCCTCTACGACATTCCACTCTAAGACACTACTCCCTCCACAACACTAGACAACACTACACCACCCCATGCCACACAAGTTCCCTCCACTCAACGACACTCCATAACACTCCACATTTTATGACTCTCCATACAAGTCTTCTTTACCCCACTAACCTTTAGTTATGCTGAACAGCAGCCACGCTTGTGCACAACATGACAAAAACATACTGAGCTATTGGCTTTGCAAAAGCTGGTTATCCAAAAGCCTAATTGACAACCAAGGTTTGAGGGGTTTTAGTGTAAACTACAGTACTTGTTTGTATAGCTATACATAAAATGAAAACCATAGCTGATAAACCACCACACACTTAACACCATTCAGGATTGTTCATTAGCAAATGGAACACTTGAAATAGACCTCTGGGTAGACATTGCGTTCTTTAAATGTAGGAGGGTTGGGGCAGTTCAGGTGCTGCTAGGAATGTTGTTCGAGATCCTGGTTCATAAATGTAGGGTTGGCTTACATTTTTTCATTTTTGGCAGTTTTTAAATTCTAGTCTAGCACTATCCTGGCTTTTTGTTGTTCACCAGAGGTGGCTATTTTATCTGCCACGTAAGCAAATGATGCTGACTTGGAGGTTCAGTAACTCGCGTTCCTTTAGGTAGGACTCATATGGCGGGTGACGAGATAGGATGTTGTTAACCTGGGGTAGTGAAGACTTCTACCATGTATGTGAATATTAATGTGAGCCATGTACGTGAGTTCACGTGTGTTCAGGTTGTGTGACTACATCTGTAACGTATGGTGCATGAAGGACTAGACAATGTGCTCATTTTAATGAGCTACTCAGACAAATGTATAAAAAGTTCTTGATGTTAGTTGTGAGTGCAGCATTTGTGATTACAAGCACTTGATGAGTGTTGTATAGGATATGGTGCAAGACAGGTGAGGCAAAGGGGTATATATATTATTGGAGAGGTAGTGCTTCTGACCATATGTCCTTGTCCTGTCCTACAAAAGGCCTAAACTGGCAATGCCCATGTCCACAATGGACCTCGCTGATGACGCCTGGCAAATGGGACATCCTGAAAGAGTGACAGAAGACTGACAACAAGCTTAGAATGGGCTGATGAAGAGCCTCTGAGGAGGTACACAGGTCGCATGGCTTTGGAAGAGAAGGTGCTTGTGCGAGTGAGATAGTGGACTACTTTTACATTGATTTGTGGCTTATAAACGTCCATTTACAGTGGCACAGCTCTGGGATTAGTTGACTAGGCCAATGTGGCAGAGACAAGGCAAGTTGCAGCAGAACTGAAGACCAATGAGTTGCAGTACATTATGGGAAGAGTGGCTGCTCTGCTTCGGCAGTGACTGGCGATTCTAAACTTCCTTTTGTTGCCCAAAGGCAGTGAGGTGTAATTATTGGATGCTAACTCCACAGGTCATAAACATCAGGCTGCAGACGGTGAACGGTTATCATCTTCTGTTTATAGTTACTCTTTCACACTCCCTCTATGCTTTTTGCTCTAATTCAATCAGTTTCACTTACTGTGGTTACATATTTGTTCTGCCTTTCATTTTCTTGGTCTTTCTCCTACTTCTCTCTCTAACTCTTAAATTGTTCTTTCTTTTACTTACTCTTGTCTGTAAAGACATCTAGGTTTGATAAGGCTTTAAATTTTATAACTGTTCAATAGGAACATAATACGTTTTACAATATTAACTTGGAGCATCCAGTTAAACACATATATATGCACAAAACAATAAGAAACAAATGTATACAAATGGTCATCAATACAAAACCACAAAGCAGACTTTGGATGCAACTCATTTCTTATAATACTTCACTATGCTGGACAAAATAATACTGCTCATTCAAAACAAATGTTAACATTGACCCACCAAATAAAGGAGAGGTCGACTTTCATTCCTGCAGCCACTTGACTGCTCAACAATGTCTACCCATCAACAGTCATTTAGTTTTAAAGATACCATACAGAAAAGCAAACCCTCGGAAATACAGAAACCTTAATCTTTTAGCACAGACTCACCATCTCAAGTTAGCCAGACTTCTATTGCAGCAAATGTGGCTCAATTTATTGTCAAGCGTGGAAGACTACTTGTAGTGGCAACACCCAGGGATTGCTACAATGTGGGACTACTAACGGTCTCTTCATTAAAAGAAATTCTGACTTTATACAATTTAAATGGAAACTCAACACTGGGCTATTCCTGAAACATTCTGACTGCCATAAAACCACAGAACCAGGTACAAGACTATGATCACTGCTTTTTTGAAGTCTCATTTTTGCTCTACCCTTTGCAATAACGGGGTATTATTTTCTTTTCCAAACGCAATTATACAATCATGTGTTGATGCGTGATGCTGTAACCAAAATTAATACATACATTAAAATATACAGGCAGGATTTTGAAGAGAAAACAATTGCTGAATGTACTGTTCTATACGACCTCAAAATCAATAAACACAATTATCATAAAGAAAAGGTCTTGTACCCCAGTGGTCTGTAGATGCTGTCTAAATTCATCCATAGTGGTGTTTGAGATACTCATGTCTCTGAACATTCCTTCCAGTTTTGAAGTGAACTGGCAGCCACATTCAGTCTGAAAAAAAACATTATGTATAGCACAGTTAAATATTATTGTGACAGGTTCATGCTGTAGTGAATTCACTGCCAAGTATCTAAAAGATTATCTAAACTATCAGACTACGACACAGACATATACATGAATATCGTTTTTAGAAAAATCAATATAGAAACCGTACAGTTTGGAGCTAAATAAGCAAAATTTCTAAATACCACATTACAAAATAATTTTTCCTCCGTCCAAAGCTAAGTAAAATATAAAAAAAATTTAAAGAAGGAAATAGAAGTATATATATTTCTGCTTCTTACTGACTGGAGAAATTATCATTTTTTTAAAATAAAGAATGTAGGTGAGAAAAACCTTTCTGTGTTGATTTGATAAAGCAACGCAAATTGGGTGCTTAATGGCAATGAAGAGCAATAGTGAAGTGTGTAAAATAAAATATTTCTTTCTGTACATAAAATGGCTGAAGTGGTTGGTTATGTTAAAGAGAGCTGCAATCCTAGAAGTGCAAGAAAGAAATACAAACCTATTGTCAACTTGTGTTTACAAAGAAACTATAAAAGAGTCTCCATATGCTATTCTGAAATTAGTCAAGGTATTTTTTCCACAAAAACACTTTCCAGCAACTCCTGGGTCAGGTGGGCTGAATCCACGCCACATTTTCAGGATAACCGCAAACAATAGTATGTAAATGCTTTCAATGTGGATGAAAAGACTGAAAGGAGAATGCTACTTACCAGTATGCATCTGTTCTTGGCATGTAGAGTTGCAGAGTTACACACTGTGCATAGATGGCCACCTAGTGTTGGGCCCGGATGTTTGCAGTTTGTTTATGTTGTAGAAAAGTCTTAGGAAGTCACAGGATAGATGACTCCTCCTTTGGATCATACTGCATGCGCATGGGCATCAGCTCCAACCCCAGATTGTTTTTCGCCATTAGGGAAGTGATGGAGTCTTACAAGAAAGTAGTGATGTCATTGTAATTTGTATCTAATTAAGATAATACTGGAACAGACAAAGGTAGCCGGGGAGGCGGGTGGACGTGCGTAACTCTGCAGCTCTACATGCCAAGAACAGATGCATACTGGTAAGTAGCATTTTCCGTTCGAGGCGTATGAGCTGCATATTACACACTGTGCATAGATTATATAGCAGTACCCACCTTTAGCGGCGACCACCAGCATCTGTTGCAGTTGTTTGAAACAGGGTTTTTAGTACAGCCTGGCCCACAGTTGCATGTTGTTTAGTTTGCACATCTACACAATAGTGTTTTGTGAATGTGCGCGGTGTACACCATGTAGCTGCTTTGCATATATCATCTAGGGGAATGTTCCCCAAAAATGCCATTGAAGCCCCTATTTTTCTTTTAGAATGGGCTTTGGGAGGAATAGAAAACCTATGTTTAGCTTTTTGCTAACAGATTTTTATGTATTTAACAATCCACCTGGCTATCCCAGATTTTGATATGGGGTTACCTTTATGTGGTGGTGAAAAAGACACAAAAAGTTGTTTAGTTTTATGAAAAGTTTGTGTTCTTCAATGGCGGCTGGTGGCATTTCAAAGTGGTGAGGCATAAAATAGTCCACTGCAGGGAGTGAGCGTAGCGAGCGAGCCTGAACAACCAAAGGGCAGTTTGCGGGGAGGGGGGGGGGGGGGGGGGGGGGATGATTTTGAAAAAAGAGTAGACAAATGGTGCATTTTCAAGCAAATCCGCATCAGGTAATGTTCTTTACAGCAAGCACATTAAGCTTCTGCGCAACCTTTCCATGAGTCAAAACTTCCACTAGACAAAACTCATATCTCTCTCCAGGAAATACATTAACCATTAGCGCTATGATGACATTTGTGTATTGTTTCTGAAAATTGCTAGAGGCCAGTAAGGTGGTAGCAAGTGGTTTTAGAACCATAATAGACTTCCAACGCCATTCAAATTACACACTAGACAAGAAAGCAGTAAGCTGCCTAAATAAAAAGTACCAGCATCCTGGAAAGAGCGAAGTAAAGCATGTGAAATGTAAGCAGTAAGAACATGGTTTAGAGATACCAATCCACCCATCAATCAGTCATCTCAGTACCCCATGATTGGCGCACTTCCACCACCAGGGAAAACAATGTTGTTAAAAAAAAAAGACAAAAAAGCAAAAGTACTGCTTCACTGGCAAACTCTGTAAAGTAGCGCTCATATGTTTGGGTGTGAATAAAATCAATGTAGCCACTGTGCGAACACTCTGACATGCTTGATTTGTTTTTTTATTTATTTTTCATTGTTTGAACCTTACTTGACCAATGAGTGGCGACTGGTGAAGTTCATATGGGCAAGAACACTGAAGCAGAGTTTTTGCGCACTATGCACATAATTCACCTTTTGCCAAATTGTAAATATCAAAACATCTATTACTGAAGAAAGAAATTAGCAGAAAAGTGCCACACGTGGCATAGCGCAGTGCCAGATAATTTGTAAAGGATTCATTAGTCACTTTTTCCTTGCTGATAGCTGTATCCCGGAGTGTGGGTGAAATCTTTGGTGCCTAGACTGTCTCACTCTGTGCATCAAAGAAAGAAGTCACTTAGTGACATCCTCGCGCTAATGAACGCTCAACATTTGCACAGCAACTTCTGGGTGTCACCAGCGCTTGATTGAGAAGGGAACTGAGCCCACACAGTTGCCTAGGATGACACTGCTTATAAAAGAGCCGTCAGGTAGGAAATCGTGTCTCCGGTGCTTGACTCTTACGTGCCTCTTCACTCTTATTCCATCAGTTACTGATTTTCTAGGCTCCGACGGGTGGGGTTCACATTCAGAAAACTGTGCAATAAGACTCTCCCCCCCCTACCACCCACTCTCACTTTTCACCGCCAACAACTTCCACCCACCACGATTGACAGAAATTCGTTCACTCTAGAAGCAGCATTTTTCCTCTTTACTCACTTCTAGAAGTTGATAGGAAAAGATAATCCCTAAATTGGCGATTTTCCCCCGGTCTAGACTATAAAAAATTTCTAACTGTCAGGGAGAGAAAGTTCTAGAGTAATTTGATTTTAATACTACTACAGCACTTGGAAACGGAGTAAAAAGTGTAATCTGTTTCCTATGTTTTACTATAGTAAGTATACTAGATATCGAGGCCACGCTGGCGAACGAGAGCCGCCGGCGTCGCCTAAAACCATATATGTGCGGTGTTATATCCTAACACCGCACGTATGATATGTAAATTACACAAAATGGAAACAGAGGGTCCATATTACTATGGTATTAATAATACACCAAACGGACGGTCCAGCCAAACGGTTTGTACCGCTGAATGCATTATTATATACACGAAAGGAACTGCTGTGCACACATTGTGCATGGGAAAATTTCTATGTTTACGGTGGGTTTAGTCCAGTCGCGGCTCGCAAAGGTCGAAGGAGGGGGATCACGCGCGGGGAGGGGGGGGGGGGGGGGGGGGGGGGAGGTGGGTCACGCAGGAGGGGGGGGGCGTAGGGGCTTTAAGAATAAAGTTAAAAAGACCAAAGTTAAACTTACCTGATCAGGGAGGTCCACGCCGCCTCTGCTGTCTGCTCCTGGGCCAGGGTCCAGTGCGTTGGAATGGCGCCTTCTCTACCTCTTGCATGAGTAGCTTGCAACCCCTGGCGCTCAGCCAATCCAGACACTGCTCCAGCAGCACCAGGATTGGCTGAGGGCAGGGAATGCCCGTTAGGAGACCGGGGGCTGCGCATGAAGCAACCCTCTGTCTCTTAAGGAGAAGGCTAGTGCCCATGTTCGGGCTGATCCTAAAAATGATAAGTCCAAAAACGAACATGCGCACTATTGCACTGTCCGCTGTCACTCAAGTCAACTCAGAGAGTGCAGCCAGACCACAGCCCCACCCCTTAAGCGTCCGTGTTCTAACACGGACGCTGATCTACTTCTGATGCTAATTCAAATTAGGTGTCCTGATTGCTGCAATTAGCGTCAGAAGTAGAATGATGGGGCCGTGTCATTAGTGGGGCAATGCCCCAACACGCCCAATGGACACACCGCCACTGGTGTCCTTTCAATGTAGTAAAGCAATGCTCTTTTGACATCCAAGGTGTGAAGCGCTCTTTCTGTGACTGTTTGTGGCTGCGAGAAAAATACGGGCAGCTCAATAGACTGATTCAGATGGAAGGGTGAAATGACTTTTGGAAGGAATTTAGGATTAGTACGTAGAACCACTTTATTATGATGCATTTGCAGAAAGGGTTCTTGAATGGTAAATGCTTGTAGTTCACAAACTCAGAGAAGTAATAGCTACTAGGAAAGCTACGTTCCAAGTTAGGAATTGCAATTCACATTTATGTAACGGTTCAAAGTGGGGGCCCATTAACCGTGTGAGAACAATGTTCAAGTTCCACACTGGTGAAGGTGGTGTTCTGGGAGGGAATATTCTTTTGAGTCCTTCCATAAAAGCCTTTATGGCAGGTACTCTGAAAAGAGATAGATGTTGTCTATTTTGTAAGTATGCTGCAATGGCCGCAATGTGCAGTCTGATGGACGTGTACGCTAAATTACACTTTTGAAAGTGTAATAGGTATCCTATGATGTGTTGAATAGACACATCTAAAGGATTGATGTGTGTAGGAACGTGGATACCTGACCATGGTTACTTCAGATTTTTTTGCCTAGTGTTTAGCTGGTTTTCGACATAGGCTCGGGTCCTGATTAGCAGGATCCCAGGCCAACTATCTGCTCTCTCTGTAAAATGGACTCCATGTACCTTAGGTACATCTCCAATTGGATATTGGATCACCTTATGAGCCCCTATACAGTGTACCATAGGTACCCAGGGCATAGGTGCATCCAAGGCCTACCAGGGGCTGCAGCATGTATTATGCCACCCCTGGCTGGCCATTCACATTGACACAACTGGCTGAGCATTCAGCTGGGGCAAGGTCGTTGTAGGAGAGTAGGGTCTGCTATCCTATGGTCACCTCAAATTTTTGCTATTTGCTTCACTGGTTTATAACTTAATGTGGCTGTGGGCCTGCTAATCAGACCCACAGCCTGCTGTTCTCTCTCTAAATTAATGCCAATGCACTGTAGGTGCATCACAAATTGGAACTGGTTCACCTTATAGGCCCCTGTAACAGTGTATCCCAGGTACCCAGGGCATAGGTGTATCCAAGGCCTACCAGGGGCTGCAGCATGTATTATACCACCCTTGGCCTGGCCTCCATATTTGACACAACTGGCTGATCAATCAGCTGGGGTAAGTTGGTGTAATCACCTCTTACTTAGATATAGTATACCTATATCTAACCTATCTGGACACCTGTTAACCTATAAGCCACTCCTATGGAAGTCCTCGACAATCCTGGAGGCAGAGTACTTGGTTTCATGTGAGATGGTGCTCTGGCACGAGCTGAGCCCGTCTGCAGCTGTCGGGAACAACTCCCTTAGCTGTTCCGGGATATTGCCATACCATATACTCTTAAGTGCATTATAATCCTCGCGGTTATATGCTAACTTTGGTTTGGCTTTATCAAAACATGTCGAGTAAGGTGTCATACGATTTGGAATACTATCCCCTCGACGGTCCTGTCGTCAGGGATAGCATTCCACCCTTCTAGAGGGACACAACGTGTACATAACCTGAACCCCGGTTAAAGTTAACCAGAGCCTCAGCATCACAAAATGGATGCTGCCACCACAGACACAAGTCTGACCTCCTGCTGCTGGGAGTCTTTCCAGCGAGGGAGGCTTGGACAAAGGGTTTCCTGCCTTGGGAGGTGCGAGCACCACCCCAGACAGGATTTTGTGTATTGGGCAGGACAGGGCTGAATAGAATGAGACATGCCTGGGGCACACAAGGTGTCCCTGTGCATAAGCCAGTCCAAACCGGGGCTTTCCAGCCCCAGTCCTGGCGCGGAGCTGGACAAAGGAAAGGGGGTGTAACCGCCCCCTTCCTGGTCCCACCCAGAGGAGGGACCTAGCAGGTGATCCGGCCCCCAGATTGAGAATAAGAGTAGGAGCTTTGTCCCAAGACTTCAAATCATCCTAAAGTCGACTTGAAACTAAGAAGAAAACTGGTTTCGACATTCTGCTGCACAGAAGACTGAAGAGCATCTCCCTTGTGGCCAAGGAGTGACCACCCTGTGAATACAGGCACCATCCAGCAACTCTACGTCTGCTTTGCCACCGCCTCCCGCCGGTGCCCGAGCCCAGAGCCCGACAAGACCCTGATTCCCAGACATCTCGGAGCCCGATCCACAGTCCCTGCAAAGAAGAGACCCGTGGAGACACCGAGAGACGTGGGACCGGCCATCTTGAAAGACCCACGAGGAGCTGACTGCGCAGCACCCTCGACGCTGTGCTTAGGGGTTTGAGAAGCCCCACCACCGAGCAGCATCTGCACCAAAGATCCCCCCCAAGCATCTCAATGATCTGCGTGGGGCCCTTTTGCACTTTGCCACTCAACGCGCCATCCTGGTTACTGGCCTGTTGGCTAGTGGCCATCTTGCGACGAAATCTGAAATCAACATCGCTGGTCTGGTTGCTTCAGACTGGCCTTCGCTCCGGTAAAAAGGAGCGGCCCCTCTGACCTTGCTGGTCCGAGTGAGAAGCTTGCATTGTTTCCTGCGTGGCTTGCATTAGCCAAGGCCGGTTTGCTCTGATCAAGAAGCCGACACCGCCATCAGCTAGAGCCTTCGTGGGACAGCTCGTGACCGACGCCTGGACGTCCTCGACCTCTTTGTGTCCACGTGGCTGCAGAGACAATCTTCACTTCTTCGCCTGTTTGCACCCGACATCGCCTGGTTCCATCCTGGTTCCACGGTAGTCACTGGCTAGTGACTTTGAACATTGTCTCCTCTGCTTTCAGGTCTTCACCTCTTCAGATCCACCCTTCAATCCACCGGAACTCTCCACGACGACCCGCCTGCAGCATCTTCATCTACAGGCTCCATAGACCAGCGTAACGAAACCCGACACACTTTGAGACATATGCACCCGCTTCCTGTGGGGGAGGTAACCCTGGCACTCCGGTGCTCCTGTGTAGCAATACACCTCTAGTGTCTATGTTCCAAGTTGCTAGGTTCTAGGTCATCCGGAAGGTTCCCTTTTCAGTAACTTTGACGCACCATTGACTTTGCATTGGTGCATGCGTGTGCTTTAAGCGCTGCACCTGAGTCCCGCGGGCCTTGACTTAGTCACTGCTAGTCCCGAACAGCTCCAGCGATTCCCCAGGCCCTAAGCCTACTTCCTTTTCGATTCGTGGTACTTATACCACTATTTTAGTATATGGTTAGGTGGGCCCTAGGGCTCATCCATATTGTGCAACTTTTGTATATTTAAACTGTGATTTGTTTTAACGCATTTGCTTCTGTGCTAATAAAGAGTATAGGGGATATTTGTAGTAAATAAATATATATATATATTTTCAATATATATCTGTGTGGTGTCCTTTTATTCGGTATTCAAGGGGATTGTGTATGGTAAAACAGCTTGCTTCACATGCCTTACAGAGTTTAGCCTAAGACTGCTTTGTCCACGCTACCTCTAGGATAGCTGGTCTAGAAGGTTGACTTACAACCAATCATCATAAGGGTTACTTGGCATGGTACAAGGTGATCACTAGAACTAGTGCGCATCATATACCAGGCCAACTTCTCACAGTTGGGTAATCACCCCTTGCTTAGATATAGTATACCTATATCTAACCTTATATCTAGACACATATACACCTATAAGTCACTCCTATGGCAGGCCTTAACAATCCTGGAGGCAGAGTGCTTGGTTTTATGTGAGATGGTGCTCTAGCATGAGCTGAGCCTGTCTGCAGCTTTTGGAACCATGTCCTTATAGCTGTTCTGGGATATTGCAATACCATATACTCTTAAGTGCATTATGAACCTCGCGGTTAAATGCTATCTCGGGTTTGGCTTTATCAAAACATGTCGCTTAAGGTGTCATACGATTTGGAATACTACCCCCTCGCCAGTTCTGGCGACGTCGGTAGCATTCCACCCTTCTAGAGGGAGAAGACATGTTGTTCCTACTATTCCCGGTTAAAGTTAACCAGAGCCTCAGCATCACAAAATGGATGCTGCTGCCACAGACAGAAGTCTGACCTCCTGCTGCTGGGAATCCTTCCAGCGGGGGAGGCTTGGCCAATAGGTTTCCTGCCTTGGGAGGTGCTAGCACCACACCAGACAGGATTTTGTGTATTGGGACAGTGAGGGCTCAGAGGATTGAGACATTCCTGGGGCACACAAGGTGTCCCATGCATAGTCCAGTTCAAACCGGTGCTGGGGCTTCCCTGCCACAGCTCTGGCGCAAAACTGGACAAAGGGAAAGGGGTTTAACCGCCCCCTTCCCTGGTCCCACCCATAGCAGGGACCTAAGCAGGCAATCCAGCCCCTAAGATCAGTATATAGGTAGGAGCTGAGTCACTAGGACTTTAGATTATCCTGACTGAAACACTGAAACGAAACCCTGGACCTTCATCACTCTACTTTGAAAGAAGATGACTGAAGAATCTCCTTTGTGGTCAAGAAGTGACTACCCTGCATAAGCAGGCACCAGCCAGCGATCGACGACTTGCTTTGCCGCCGCCTCCCGCCGGAGCCCGAGCCCAGAGCCTGACAAGAACCGGATTCCCAGACATCCAACAGCCCGATCCACAGTCCCTGCAAAGCAGAGACCCATGGAGGCGACGAGAGACGTGGGACCGGCCATCTTGAAGTCTGCGACCTGCTAACTGTGCAGCCCCCAAGACCTCCTCGAAGCTGTGCATTGGGGATGGAGAAGCCCCAGCCCCGAGCAGCATCTGCACCAAAGATCAGCCCTGCACACTCCACGAGTTCTGCGTGGGGCCCTTTTGTATTTTCCTGCTATACGCGTCTGCCCGGTCACTTGCCCGTTGGCTAGTGGCCATCTTGGCGACGAATCTGTGAAACTACACTGCTGGTCTGGTTGCTCCAGACTGGCCCTTGCTTCCCTCAAAAGAAGCAGCCCCTCAGACCTTGCTGGTCTGAGTAAGAAGCAGACATCGTATACTGCTTGGGTTGCCTTTGCCAAGGCTTGTTGCCTCCAATCTTGAAGCCGACACCGTCAACAGCGAGAGCCTTTGTGGGACAGTCCATGCCTGATTCCTGGTCGTCGTCGATGACTCCTGGTCCACGTGGCTGCAGAGACAAGCTTCCCATCAGCACCTGATCGCATCCCGACATCGCCTGGTTCCGTCCTGGTCCCTTCCTGGTCACTGGCTAGTGAGCCAGAGTCTGTCCCCTCTGCTTTCAGGTCCTCTTCATCTTCGATCCACCCTTGGATCCTCCCGGACTCTTCTCTTCTGGCCGCCTGCAGCATCTTTTCTCCAAGGCTCCATAGATCTCCACGACGAAACCCAACACACTTTTGGACCTATGCACCCGCTTCCTGTGGGTTAGGTAACGTGAGTACTACGGTGCTCCTGTAGAGGTTTACACTCCTAGTGTCAAGTGGTTAAGTTCTAGTCCAGTCGGAAGACTCCCAAACCTCTAACTTTACGAACCCATTGACTTCTATGTGTGAACGTGTGTGCCTTTAGACACAGCACACGCATCCCGTGGTCCTCCTGCTCCCTAACCATTGTTAGTCCAGTGTAGCCCCAGCGATTCCCAAGGCCCTAGGCCTTACCATTGTTCGTGACTTGGTACTTATACCACTTTTTTAGTATATGGTTTAGCGGGCCACCCGGCCCTTTCCATATTTGTGCAACTTTTGTATGTTATATAAAGTTACTTATTTTGCGCTTGTGCTTCTGTGCTCATAAAGAGTTCAGGGGTTTTATACATATATATTTTGAATATATATCTTGTGTGGTGTCCTTTCATTTGGTATTAAAGGGATTGCATATGGTAAAACAGCTGGCTTCACATGCCCTCTTGAGTTTAGCCTAAGAGTGCTCTGTCCATGCTACCCCTAGGATAGCTGGTCTATAAGGTTGACTTTACAACCATCACCATAAGGGTTGTTTGGACTGGTGCAAGGTGCTCACTAGAATAGTGAACATCATATACCAGGCCAACTTCTCACAATGTGGTTGTTTTGACAGTATATTACAAACTGTTTCCACTTAGCTACATAACATGCTCTAGTGGTGGGACATCTAGCTGCTTTAATAACGTTCATCCAGTTTGGAGGAAGGTTAAGGTAACCAAACTATGACTTCAGGAGCCAGATGGCAAGGTTGAGCTGTGCTGGGTCCGGGTGTCTGATCTCTCCATGGGTCTGTGTTAACAGGCGTGGAGATAGGCTTAGTTTCTGGTGTGGTACCACAGAAAGTTGCAGCAGCGTGGTGTACCACGGTTGTCTGGCCCAAGTTGGAGCAACTAGAATGAGTGTTAGGGAATGTTGTTGTAGTTTGCGTAGCACTAACAGAAGTAGTGGGAGAGGGGAAAAAGAGTACGCACATTTTCTGGACCAGTTCATCCATATCACATTGCCTTTGGACAGTGGTTGTGGATATCTGGCGGCGAAGTTTGGGCATTTTACGTTGTCGTGGATGGCGAAGAGGTCTGTCTGAGGTTGTCCCCACAGTTGAAAGAACGTTTGAAGAACTTGTGGATGAAGTTCCCACTCGGGGATATGCTGTGTCCGTCGACTTAGCAAATCTGCCATGGTGTTTTGTACTCCTGGAACATGTTGGGCTAAGAGGAAGATCTTTAGTGGTATAGCCCATCTCCATGTCTGCTGTTTTAACTGAGAGAGCTGCAAAGAGTGTGTCCCCCCCTTGTTTGTTTATGTAATACATTGCTGTCATATTGTCAGAGCGGTCTAAGACAGCTTTGCCTGAAAGTTGCTTTTGGAATGCTTTCAGGGCTAGAAATACAGCTAGTAACTCCAAGTGGTTGATGTGGAGTAACCTTTGTTGCGGTGTCCACCTGCCTTGCATGGTGCGATGCAGTAGGTGAGCTACCCAGCCGGAGAGCGATGCGTCCGCTGTTATGACTATTTGAGGAACTGGCTCTAGAAACGGTCCACCATTGCAGAGAACTATGAGTCCGACTGTCTACCAACACTAGGTCTATTAATTGACCGTGAGCCTGGTTCCATTGTTGTGCTAAGCATTCTTGAAGTGGACGCATTTGTAGTCTTGCATGAGGTACTATGAATATGCAAGATGCCATCATTCCTATGAGCTGCATGAACACTCAAGCTGGAAGCGAGTGTCGCAGTTTGAATTTTGTTAGGAGAGTTTGTACACTTGTTATCCTGGCTGGAGAGGGATACACTAGTGTTAATTGGGTGTTTATTGTAGCACCCAGATATTGTTGTACATGTGACAGTTGCAGAAGTGACTTGGTGTGATTTACTGTGAATCCCAAGTCGTGGAGCATTTGAATTGTGGAGTGAGTGTGTTGTACACACTGGCTGTATGAGCTGGCTTTTATGAGCCAGTCGTCTAGATATGGGAAGACGTAAATATGCTGTCTTAAGTGTGCTGCAACTATTGCTAGGCATTTGGTAAACACCCTTGGTGCTGTTGTGACTCCGAATGGGAGTACTTTGAAATGGTAGTACTGACCGTCTAGTATCAATTCAATTTATTTTATTATGTTTTGGCACTCCGAAGAGGTACACATAAAACAAGATACACGAATACAAATACATATTCTCTAAGTAGAAATGACAACTACAACATTTTCCACTAAACAAGATAATCAGCGACACATACCTTCATATTTCATCAATAAATAGCTAAAAAACCTTTAAAAAAGTTTAAAATATTGAAGCAAAACATTTCATTTGGAGGAGTATATAAGGCCTGTAAAAAAGAATTCACATTAAGGATAACCAATTGCAAGCATATTGATCTTAACCACTTCAACCGAAGTGGACGCAATGCAGGACATATAAACAGTACATGAGAGCGACCCTGAGCAGACATATTGCAAAAGTTACATGTGGGAGAGGACCCATACCATTTTGCCAAAAGGATGTTTAGGAGCAGCAAGTCCTGCCTTAGGAGGAACCAGAATCTCCGAACACCATGTGGTAGATTCCAGGCGACATAGGGTTGGGGAAGCTTCATTTAGTATGTGTTAGCAAGGAGATCACCTCCCCTCTTTACTTGCATGGGCTTCTTGTCCAACGTGAAGCAAAGATCCCATGAAGCCTGTTTCAAAAGAGATTTTAGCTGGGTAGGAGAGATAGTAAAAAGGGTACTCTCTTCCAATTTAAGAAGTGCCACAGCCTTTCTAAAGTTCTTAACAATTTGGGAGTACTCTTTTAAGCTACCCAACAATTCTCCCTTGAGAAGGGATCTCAAAGACCCCGTTTCTCCTCTAGCCAGGCTAGCAACCCATTGAACTAGAGCTGACAGGCCCTGCGCCCAACTACTGGGGAGACCGAATTCAAGTCTACAGGCAGCCACAGAACAGGCGGGGTTGAGAGAAGTTATAGACCTTAACAATTTTCCTTCTACCGTCTGTAAAAAACCCCAGTGCTTTAAGTCAACCAGTTCCATTCCATACAGGAGGGTTGATGGGATTTTTGCCCTAAAGACCTCCAGTAGACAAGCAAAATGTCTTCTCCCTGTGGCGGAATAAAGGGCCCTCGGACTTTTGCCTTGGGATAGGGCTTTACGGGAATTATTATCGATATGAGGCTTCTCACTCAGGCTGGCAGAAATTATTTGTCCTAAAAAGGTATATGTCTTAACCACCTCCAATTTCTGACCACCGACTGACCAACCAAAATTCTCTGATTTAGATTTTTTCTTCCCTGTAATACACATAATTTTGCTTTTTGTGGCATTTATCCTCATGCAGTGGGTCTCTGCAAAAAGATGTAAAGCCTGCAGACGATTGGCCAGTCCCTTGGGAGTTAAATCTAGGATAAGGATGTCGTCTGCATATAGCAGGCAGGAAATAGAAGATCCCCCCCACTACCGGGGCTATGCCAACACAAGATGAAAGCGAAGCTGGAAGGTCAGCAATATACAGGGAGAAAAGTAATGGGGCCAGAAGGCAACCCTGTTTTAATCCATTAATGGAGGGAATAACCCGCGATAAACCCCTTTCTCCACCTTGTAACACTCGGCAACAGGTGTCCGTGTGTAGAGACCGCACCAGATCTAATAGGAGAGGAGGCATACCCAAGTCGGATAGCTTTCTCCACAGCAAGGGACGGTCAACTTTGCTGAATGCTGTGGAGAAATCAATGAAAGCTGCATACACTCCTCCCCCCCGAACTCTTATATATTTGCCCGAAATAACCTGAAGGGCTGTGAGGTTATCCAATGTACCATGCCCCTTACGGAAGCCAGTTTGTTCAAGGGGTAATATCTGATTCACATCAACCCAATCAGTAATTAGCGATAGGAGACATTTGGAAAAGACTTTTCCAATGGCATCAAGGAGGGCTATCTGGCGATAATTCATTGGCTTATCCCTATCGCCCTTCTTGAATAATGGAACCAATATGCTCCCCTTCCAAGAAGAGGGCACAGTTTTACTAATGAAGCAAGATCTAAATAATGGAAAAAGAATCTTGCTCCATGAAACAGGGTCCTGCTTCAATACCGATATGGGAAGTTCATCAGGCCCCATTGCTCCAGAGGAACGCATGTCCTTAATGGCCATTTCAATGGTTTTCTCCGAAGGGGAGTCAATAGGAAACTCATCTTCTTTAGTAGTCCCCTTACATTCTACCCTTACGCCATTCCCAGCATACAAGTTGGAAATGAAAATGACCCATGACAATGCCGCAATGGGAATAGGGAGAGGGCTAACTCTTACTCCACAACCCTCACCAATGAGTGACCAGAATTGTCTAACTTTACCATGAACTGCGGCCTCCAGTAGACTTATCAAGAGTGAGTCTTCTTTTTCTTTTCTAAGTTTCTTCCTGATTTTGCTTCTCTTTTTTAACAGGGATATTTTATTATTTATTTCAGTAGATCTACGCAAAAATTGCTCCCGCACTAATTTATTTATTTCCTTATTTAAGAGGGTAATCGGTCTAGAAACATAAATCTTTTTTACAGAGGAGCTAGACCTTTTGGCAACAAAGATGACCTCCTTCATAAAATTCTCTAAGTGAATTATTTCGGAACCCTGCCAATCATTCAATTCTAGTATTGTTTTACCTAGAATACACTCCAGGCCCTTCTTGGCTTTAAAATTCCAAAAGCATCTTCCAGAGTCCTTATGAAAGTTAACTACATCACTGTTAAGGGACCATGGATCGGAATTAGGAGGTTGTAATGAGAGGCTTATAGTAAATCACATTGTGGTCGCTAAATAATGTTGGAGAGACCACCAGATCCTTCACTAGGGAGAAAATACTATAGTCGGTGATTACATAGTCCAGAATTGACTCACTTTGGGAGGATCTATGAGTATATTTTGCAGGGACATCAGAGGGAAGCCTACCGTTCACTATTAGCCCCTCCGCCGCTGAAAGTTCTTCTAGCAACAGCTTCCCTCTCTTATTAGTTTAAATTTTATTGGGGAAGAGGGATTGAGGAAGAAGATAGGCTTCTTCTTTAAATTTGTTTCTAAATAGCTCTAAGCTAGAGTTAGAAACTTTACAATTAAAATCACCTACTAACAACACATAGGGGGGAGGTTCTAACTCTTTAATCTGTTTAATGTACGAAAAGACTTGCTTCAATAAGATATTAAAACATTAATCGGTGGGGATGTAAGCGTTTATTATTACCAGAGAATTATTATTTCCCATACTGGTTAAACTACAGAGGGTCACCGCCTGAAAGAGGTTGCTTGGATCAACATAATGGGTGAAGTTCCACTTTAATCTATTGGACAGAAGGCACGCAATTCCCCCTTTTGCATGCCCTTTCTTCGAAGGAGAGGCCACTGCGGGACTATTCTTTATTCCGGCGGCATTCCAATAGAGAACTTTCAAATTACTGCTAAAGATGTTGAAAAAGTTTAGGGTTGTTTGTGGATTTACTAGACAAAGCACAGGGCAGCCAATTCCACCGCTGGTTATCTTCTATTGGGAGGCAGTTCTGAATTAACGGGGCAGGCATTACATGCGTCACTAGACGTGTGCTTTTCGATACCCATATCTTTAAATCATCAAAAGAGGGAGGGGGACCATCTTGACCAGTGCCCTGCTGAGCGAGTCTGTTATGAGGGAAACTATCTCTTCCAGAAGACAAAACGGGTAATACATCAATTCCCCTACACTGGAAATTCTCAGCCTGTTGCAATATAAGATTTACTATACGTTTGGAATTAAACTTTACCCTGACATAAGGCGCGGCAACTGTTCCAGATATGGAGACTAGATCAATATCGTTAGATTGGATTAACTTTAAACTCTCTATGTCTTTGAAACATTTAAGTAACCATGCTCTATTTAAAGGCAGATCAAAATCAAATAACGATAGAAAATCCACAGTCAATGTATCTACAGAAACTTCTGGTACTTTTATAGGCAAATGATGAGGCCATACAACACCATCACCTGTGGCATGAAAAGCAGGAGCAGAAGGATTAAGAGCCACAGATACAATAGTGACTGACCTTGTCATCTCTGCTGCGGGGAAAGGGATCGTCAATCCTCCTACATCTAATAGAGGGCCTTCCACGGCAAAGATAGAAAAATTGGAAAATGTTTTAATGCCTGATGCAGAGGGATTCAAATTATCGGAAGGATGAATGGCAGCTTCCTGACTCAAGGACCCATTCACAGACTCTCCAGTGATAGGTTCATTAATATCAGGGACTTGGGAATACTCAAAAATTATTTGTCTCTGCCTTTTCTTCCTGTATCTGCGGATTGGTTTCCTCTTTTTTCCTTTGTTCTTTCTGTGTTTTCCAGATTTTACTTTTTCTTCCCCCCCTATCCCCTTAATTTCAGGCATAAAAATTGGGAATAGTTCTTTTTCAGATTTTGGAGCGGTAACATCAACACTTTCTTCTTCAATTTCGAGGTCAGAATTCCTTACACAGTTAGATGCAGGAAGTGTGGGTACTAAAGATGGCTCATTTTTAAGAATAGCCACAGGTTTATTTTGAACTGTATTAACATTTCCAGCTAGATGGTCACTACCGACTCAGGCCCCTGCAATCCAGCCTTAGGATCTAGAACAGGAACCTTTTCCGGGAGCTTTAACAGTAAGACATTTAATATCGGAGTGACCGATTCCAAAATACAATCAGAGTTTCCCACAAATTTACCCAATAACAGTAAAATAGATGCCAGCAAATGTTCTAATGCAATCAGGGATTCTGAAATCGGTTTTTCAGATTTATCAAAGCCTGTGGGACCAATGGGACCAATGCCAGATATATTAAGCAGTGGGCTCTTTGAGATGTTATACTGTGAGGAAATGTCTTGCGATTTTAAGGAGGGGGCACTACTATAAAGCAGAAGACCAGACGGAGTAGCACCGATCGGGGACTTAATAGCTTCAGATGATTTCAGAGTACCATCAGCTAGGTATCGACCACAAAGCTCCAGGTCAATACTCGACAAATGAGTCCCCCTTACCGTCCACCTTTGGCAGTAAACCTCCTATAGGAACATTAGATAAAAACACTTTATGGTTTGCAGACACATTATTTTGTTGCCCACCCTCAGAACTGGAAGCAGAGCACTTAATGTCACCAGTCATTTCAGGGGGCACTGGGCAAGGCTCCTCAGTAATCAGAGCCCGAATGTTCTTCATTCACCAAAAGAGGGACCTTCTTGACCACCATAAGGGCTGTGCCAGATGGAGAAGCTATGTCAAAGGCTTTGTTTGCAACATTTAACAATTCCTTATCCTTGGGTTTTTCCCACAATTGCAGCAGCTGGCATTGGCCCTTTAATAACAAATTATTGGCAGCCTTGTTTCTAAGGGGGTTGGATCTTGTCTTCATGCAAGACCTTCCCCCCAATAATCTCCCCGAACGTAACTTTTTAGCCGTCATCTTTATACGTGGAGAGCAGGGGAGACCGTAACCCCGATGAATATAGTTAATAACAGTTAATCAATAAAAGATTGAATATTTTGAGGTAAGTCACGGTGAGTTCCTGGTCAGAGAGACAATGTCTATACCGTCATATTACAACACGAAATATGTGACACTAAACAAAAAATGATTTCAATACAAATTGATAATATAAATAAGTAGGCCCAGCCCAGCCTACTTGAGCCACTGAGGGCCTGCCCTTTGCCCGGGCTTCGCCCGCGCGCGACGCGGGAATGTGTGTCTCTTTTCAAGCGCCTCCAGGCGCGGAAATCCGGTCTCGCGGCTGCCTGCCGCTTTGCCCCCTGGGAGTTGTAGTCGGCGTCTCCCCCACTCAGCAGCCACGCAAGGGTGAAAGAAGCTGTGGCGGCGGGGGGAGACTCAGGATCACGCGGGATGCGGGAGCAGAGTTCGCTGCCCAGGTAGGGCTGGTTAAAGCAAAATAACGTTAACCACACGCTCGGAGCCTCAGTGTAACACACACTGCTCTGCCGCAATGTGTGTCTCTTTTCAAGCGCCTCCAGGCGCGGAAATCCGGCCCGCGGCTGCCTGCTGCTTTGCCGCCTGGGAGTTGTAGTCGGCGTCTCCCCCACTCAGCGGCCACGCAAGGGTGAAAGAAGCTGTGGCGGCGGGGGCAGACTCAGGACCAGGCGGGATGCGGGAGCAGAGTTCGCTGCCCAGGTAGGGCTGGTTAAAGCAAAATAACGTTCACCACACGCTCGGAGCCTCAGTGTATCACACCGTCTAGTACACATCTGAGATATTTTCTGTGCGCTGTGTGGATCGGAATGTGGTAGTAGGCGTCCTTGCGATCCAGAGTGACAAGGAAGTCGTCTTGTAAAAGGAGCGGAAGGACCTGTTGGTATGACCATATGAAAGTGGTCTGACTGTATGTACAGGTTTAAAGGTCTGAGGTCTAGGCTAGGCCTTAGAGATCCGCCTTCTTTGGGATTAAGAAATACAGGGAGTATACTCCTTTGTTTTGCTGATGCATTGTAACTCTTTCTATTGCATTTTTCTGTAGGAGGGATAGAACCTCCTGTCTGAGCAGTATCAGATGTTCTTGTGACATTGGATGCTCTCTGGGTGGTATTGGGGGGAGGTAGCAAATATGCTACTTACCAGTATGCATCTGTTCTTGGCATGTAGGGCTGCTGACATTCATATCTGTGCATAGATCGCCGCCTAGTGTTGGGTCTGGATGATTGCACATTGTTGTCCTGGAAGTCTCTTCGAAGTATCACGAGATAGGTGGCTCCTCCCCTGGACTACAGGGTGCATGGGCATCCTCTCCATCCTCAGATTGTTTTTCGGCATTGTGGCAGAGATGGAGTGTAGTACAGTAAGTGTTGACCATGCTAAGAGTAATTCTGAGTGCTGCAGCCGCTACAGGCGCCGGGGAGGAGGGCGGGAGATATGAATGTCAGCAGCCCTACATGCCAAGAACAGATGCATACTGGTAAGTAGCATATTCGGTTCGAGGCATGTGGGCTGCTGAATTCATATCTGTGCATAGAATATATAGCAGTCCCTCTCAGCGGCGGCTGCCCGTGCCAGCTGCAGCAGTCTGAAAAAGTGTTTTTAGAACAGCCTGTCCTACAGCTGCCTGCTGTTTGGAGTGCACATCTACGCAGTAGTGTTTGGTAAATGTGTGTATGGTAGAACTTGTGGCTGCTCTACAGATTTCCTCTAAAGGAATGTTTCCAAGGAAAGCCATGGATGCCCCCAACGTTCGTGTTGAGTGGGCTCTTGGGGGAATCGTTAATGTGCGCTTAGCCTTTTGATAGCAAATCTGTATGGACTTAACAATCCACCTGGCTATACCGCCTTTTGAAATGGGGTTGCCTTTGTGTTGTGGTGAAAAGGCAACAAACAAATGTTTTGTCTTCCTGAAATCTTTTGTCCTATGTAGTACATGAGAGCTCTTTTGACGTCAAGTGTGTGGAGCATTCTCTCTGCCACTGAATCTGGAAGTTCTATAGTTTGATTCATATGGAACTGTGAAACTACTTTAGGCAGAAACTTAGGGTTAGTGCTTAGCACCACCCTGTTGGAGTGAATCTGTATGAATGGCTCTTGGATAGTTAGTGCTTGAAGTTCACTAACTCGTCGTAGCGATGTGATTGCTATTAGGAAAGCCACTTTCCACGTCAAGAATTGTATCTTGATTAGTGTAGAGGCTCAAAAGGTGGGCCCATCAGTCTGGTAAGGACCACATTCAGGTTCCATACAGGTGCCGGTGGGTGTCTGGGAGGAATAACTCGTTTGAGCCCCTCCAGAAAAGCTTTGATGGCAGGCACTCTGAAAAGTGAGAGATGCTGCCTGTTTTGGAGATAAGCTGCTATTGCGGATAAATGTATACGAGTGGAAGGATAGGCCAGATTGCTTTTGTATAGATGTAACAGATAACAGATGATGTTGTGAGCAGATGCATCTAGCGGATTAATGTCGTTGTTGGCACAATAAATGACAAACCGCTTCCATTTCGCCGCATAACATGCTCTAGTGGTGGGCTTTCTTGCCTCCCTTATGATATCCATACCGTCAGGAGGCAGGTTGAGGTAGCCAAATTCTAAGACCTCAGGAGCCAGATCGCCAGGTTGAGCTGTTGCGGATCTGGATGCTGAATGTCGCCATGGCTCTGCGTCAAAAGCCTGTGCGTGAGGTGCAGCCTTTTATGCGGTACCACGGAGAGTTCTAGAAACGTGGTGTACCATGGTTGGCGTGCCCACGTTGGAGCAACCAGGATGAGAGTCATCGAGTGTTGCCTCAGTTTGCGTGCCACTAGCGGTAGTAGCGGTGCTGGGGGAAAAGCGTACGCAAATATGCCTGACGAGTTCATCCATATCGCATTTCCCTGCGACTGTGGGTGTGGGAACTTGGCGGCAAAACTTTGGCATTTTGCGTTTTCCCTTGTGGCGAATAGGTCTATCTCTGGATGGCCCCACTGCTGGAAGTACGGTTGGAGTACTAATGGATGTATCTCCCACTCGTGCATCTGGTGGCTGTGCCTGCTGAGCAGGTCCGCCATCTGATTGTCCTTGCCTAAGAGGTGTTCTGCTATGAGGAAGATGTTTCTCTGAATGGCCCACTTCCACATGCTCTGAGCCAGATGAGACAACTGTGGAGAGTGTGTACCCCCTTGCTTCTGTATGTAGTACATGGCCGTCATGTTGTCCGTCCGGATCAACACTACCTTGTTGCACAAATGTACTTTGATGTGCATCTTTCTGCTGTGCTGTCCATAGTCCCTGCACTGTGTAGTGGAGTACATGACCTCCCCATCCCTGGAGAGATGCGTCTGACGTCAGTATAATCTGTGGCACAGGCTCTTGGAACGGTCGGCCCCTGCAAAGGTTTTGTGGGTTCCACCAATGCAGAGAGTTGTATGCGCGACCGGTCACCAACACTAGGTCTTTCAATTGTCCGTGAGCCTGATTCCACTGACGTGCTAAGCACTCCTGAAGCAGACGCATATGTAGTCTCGCGTGCAGGACTATGAAGATGCAGGAGGCCATCATGCCTATCAACTGCATGAACACTCGTGCTGGAAGCGAGTTTTGTGGTTTGAATTACCGTATCAGCAATTGCATGCTGTTGATCCTCACTGAATTTGGCTGTGCTTTGGCTGCCAGAGTGTCTATTGTCGCGCCCAAGTACTGCTGTACGTGGGCAGGCTGAAGGTGGGACTTTGGATAATTCAGTGAAAACCCCAGATCGTGAAGAAGGTGAATGGTGTGGGACATGTGGGTGGCACATTGCTGGGCCGACTTTGCTTGAATAAGCCAGTTGTCCAGATAAGGGTAGACGTGAACGTTTTGTCTCCGTAGGTGTGCAGCCACTGTCGCTAGGCACTTGGTAAACACCCTGGGTGCTGTTGTTACTCCGAAAGGGAGGACCTTGAACTGATCATGCTGATCCTGAAAGGTAAATCAGATATTTTCGGTGTGACGGGTGTAGCGGTATATGGAAATAATGCATCCTTCAGATCTAGTGTTGCGAGGAAATCTCCCTGACTGAGTAACGGTAGAACCTGCTGTAATGTGAGCATGTGAAAATGTTCTGACAGGATGTACTGGTTTAGGGGCCTGAGGTCCAGTATGGGTCTGAGGGACCCGTCCTTTTTTGGGATCAAGAAGTACAGCGAGTACACCCCTGTACCTTTTTGTTCCACAGGCACAAGCTCTATGGCTCCTTTTTGCAGCATGCCGACTACCTCCTGCTGCAATAACTGTATATGCTCTGCGAACATAGGACGGTGTCTTGGGGGTATGTTGGGTGGCGTGGATGTTAACTCCAGACAATAACCGTACTGGATAAGCTGCCTCACCCACCTGTCTGTAGTGATGGATTTCCAGACCGGCAGGAACTGTTGTAGTCTCCCCCCGACCGGTGTTATATGGTCGGGGGGTAGTAACAAGACGTCAATGTTTGTTAGTGGCGGAGGATCGGGAGTTGTTCCCACGACCTCTGCCCTTGGTGCTGTTTCCATGATAGCCACCCCTATTGTTCTTGTTGTAGGTGGTCTGCGTGCCTCCTTTACTGTATTGTGTCTGCTGGGACACCTGGCCTCTGGAAGCTCCTCTATTGTTGGAGCGACGAAAAGAACCACCCCAGAACTGGTGCGACTGTAGAGCCCCAATAGACTTTGCAGTCTCTGTGTCCTTTTTAATTTTTTCTAAGGTGGTGTCCACTTCTGGGCCAAATAAGTAATCAGGGTTAACTGGCTGATTGAGTATGGTGGTTTGTATCTCAGGCTTGAAGCCGGAGATTCTCAGCCAGGCGTGTCTTCGTAACAGAACGCTTGTATTAATAACCCTGGCTACAGTGTCTGCTGTGTCTAGCGCACACTTAATAGATGCGTTGGATATAAGTTTCCCTTCTTGTATTAACAATTCTGCTGCCTCCTTATACTCATCTGGCAAGTGTTGTAACAGGGTCTCAAGTGTATCATAATGAGCCCTGTCATATCTGGCTAGGAGTGCCTGTGTGTTGGAGATGCGCAAGACATTGGCCGCTTGAGCTGCCACCCTTTTCCCTGATGCTTCTAGCACTTTAGAAGCCTTGTCAGGGGGAGGCGCATCACCCGTGGTCTGCGAGTTCGCTTTTTTACGAGCATTTGAAACAACCAGAGAGTCCAATGGCAACTGTCCCCTGATATACGTAGGGTCCACAGGTGCTGGTTTGTATTTTTTTTCAATTCCGGGGTTTACCACTCTTGCCCTTGAGGTCTCCTTGAAGAGGTCTCCAGCGTGTTTCAGGACACCTTTTAGCATGGGTAGAGTCTTGACAGTTCTCTCTGAGGCTAAAGACACTACCAAACAACAAGTTTCAAAGCCAAAAGAAGCCTCCAGTTCGGTGCCAAGAACTCCCTCCGCACCAAAAGATCGGCCTCCTGCAGAGGACTTATTTCATCCAGACCTTGCACAAAAGACTTGTAAAAGGATCCAACCACTGGTCAACTAACCCTTAGTTAAAAAAAAGGACCACTGGATACACCTACACCTGCACCGGCTCCTCATCCAAAGAAGGACATTGCTACCTCTCCTCTAAGGATCCCCTCCCCTACTCCTCCACCTATGCCATCACCAACTACTCCCCTACCACAGCATTCCCCTACATCGTCTATCATACCAGATGATGACAACAGGGATGATAGCTCTGACGATACAGGGGGTGTTGCAGATGATCCCTCTATTCCTCCAAGCTCACCTGACCAATGGGATGATTATAACACCCCAGACGTCCCTGACGTCCCTCAAGACGACCTATAGCCCCTACTATAGGTGGATTGTATGGGGGCTTTGTAAGAGGTAGAGGGTGTATCTGAAGAGTATCCTCTTGTGGCGCCTCTGTAAGATGAGCAGCGAAATGAGCGTTTGGGAGCCTGCAACAGCAGGGCTCCCATAGATTTGGCTGTATCCGTATCATTCTTCATCTTTTCAAGGGAGAAGTCTACATTAGGTCCAAATAAGTGTTGCTCATCAAAGGGCTGGTTAAGTATAGCACTTTGGACTTCCGGTTTGAACCCTGAAATACATAGCCATGCGTGTCAAAGGAGCAAAACACTGGTGTTAATTGCTCTTGAGGCAGTGTCTGCTGCATCTAATGCACAACAAATAAAGGTGTTTGTAATATTTTCTCCCTCTTGGATAAGCTCATTTGCTCTATCTTTATATCCATCAGGGAAGTGCTGCATTAATGATTCTAATTCATCATAATGTGCCCTGTCATATCTTGCCAATAATGCTTGCGTATTGGCAAAACGCCACGTTTGCTGCCTGAGACGCCGTCCTTTTACCTGATGCGTCAAGGAGCTTATACTCTTTATCTGGTGGGGGAGCTTCACCTGATGTTTGTGAATTTGCTCTTTTGCGTGCATTAGAGACCACAAGAGAGTCTAATGGTCCTGGGCCTTTAATATATGCTGGATCTGAAGGGGCAGCTTTATATTTTTTCTCTATGCTTGAATTGATGACCCGCGTTCTAACTGGCTCTTTGAAGACTTCAGGAGCATGCTTAATAACTCCCTTAAGCATGGGTAAAATTGACGAGGATCTTTGCGAATTATCAAAAGTATCCATTAGGAAGTCTTCATCTACAGGGTCATTGTGCATGTCTACCCCATGGTATTGTGCAGCCCTGTGTTCCAGCTGATTAAATCCCATATTGTCTTCTGGCGGGGGAGGCCTAGAGGGATATAGGTCGTCTTGAGGGACGTCAGGGACGTCTGGGGTGTTGTAATCATCCCATGGGTCAGGTGAGCTTGGAGGAATAGAGGGATCATCTGCAACACCCCCTGTATCGTCAGAGCGATCATCCCTGTTGTCATCATCTGGTATGATAGACGATGTAGGGGAATGCTGTGGTAGAGGAGTAGTTGGTGATGGCATAGGTGGAGGAGTAGGGGAGGGGATCCTTAGAGGAGAGGTAGCAATGTCCTTCTTTGGATGAGGAGCCGGTGCAGGTGTAGGTGTATCCAGTGGTCCTTTTTTTAAAAAAGGGTTAGTTGACCAGTGATTGGATCCTTTTACAAGTCTTTTGTGCAAGGTCTGGATGAAATAAGTCCTCTGCAGGAGGCCGATCTTTTGGTGCGGAGGGAGTTCTTGGCACCGAACTGGAGGCTTCTTTTGGCTTTGAAACTTGTTGTTTGGTAGTGTCTTTAGCCGGAGTCTTTTTTTGTCTCCGGTGTTTTTTTCGGCTCTGATGAATGTTTCGGCTCCGATGGAGTTTTGGGATCAGAAGGGTTTTTCTGATCCGATGATTTTTTCAAATCCGAAGCGGGTTTGCTTGGGTCCGATTTGGGTTTTGGTGCCGTGGGACTGGCAGTAGGCTTCGGTGCCGATTGTTTCGATGTCGGCATGGCGGATGATGATATCTTTTTGTGCCAGTAGGTGTGCGCCGGCACCGTGGGCAGACAGACTCGAGCCCGCGTCGCCGGAAGACTTAGTAAGCTTCTTTGCCGGGCCCGAGGGCTGGGCAGTGGAAGCAGTGTCCCGGTGTGCACCCGAGCCCGAGAGTGTGACCGAAGCCTTTTTTTAATGTGTCGAGGAAGGGTTGGGGTCGACGGTCTTACTTACGACCCGCTGTGCTGGAGTGATGTCCTCGACTTTGGAATCTTCGGCAGGGCCGGACTGGGAACAAAAACCAGCCCTGGCACACTACTTAGCTGGCCCCCCCTTGGGTGAGGGGCAGTGCAGACTAGCAGTTTGCGAGAGCCGGTTTCAGCCGATTTTGTTACAGGGGGACTATATTGCCGACCCACAGTAACAAAAACGGCCCCCAGGGGCCCAAAATCGGCCCCCACCCTAGCTGCCCACCGGGGGAATGCCCGGTGCCCGCTATGGCCAGTCCGGCCCTGATCTTCGGCCTCAGAATTGCTGTCGTCGCCATGATGTTCTGGGACTTCAACGCCTTCTTGGAAGATGTTGTATGGAATCGGAGCTGTTGAACGAGCCATTGTTCTCCTAGCTCTTCGGTCCGGATCATCTTTTTGGAGCGGAAGGAGGCACAAGCTGAACAGTCTCTGGCCTTGTGCTCCGGAGAGAGGCTAGGGTTACACATCTTTTTGGAGCGGAAGAAGGCACAAGCTGAACAGTCTCTGGCCTTGTGCTCCGGAGAGAGGCTAAGGCTACACACCTCATGTAGGTCGATGTGGGGAAACTTCGACCCACATTGAGGACACTTTTTAAATGGGAGTCCTTTCCATGAGGTGGAAGTTGAGGCCTAGGTGGGCCCGAAGGCCTTAGTCGACGACCGGAACCAAAGACTTCGAAGTTGAAGAGTAGCAACGACTGGAAACGCATTCGAAACTTTATCGGCGAAGCTGGTGAGGATTGCGCGCCGGAAAAAATCAGTTTCAACACGGAGCGCTGGAAACACATCCAAAGAAGGAGTCACCTATCCTGTGACTACCAAAGACTTTTCTACAACAAAAACAAAATGCCAACATCCGGACCCAACACTAGGTGGCCATCTATGCATAGTGTGTAATCTGCATCTCATATGCCTCGAACATATTGTTTCAAAATATCCTTGTGCACCAGGTAACTTCAACAAAAAAAATAAAGGAAAAATCCAAACAAACCCACAGAAGAACAAGTTACTTAACCTTCTTTAAAAAAAATTCTTTACACTATTTGCCCTCCAGACCACCACTGCAAATGAGACATTTTCTTCCATTGGTGTCCAAAGTGGCGAGCAAAACTGTGTCAGGCAAGGTGTCAAATCCAGTAGCATTCTATAACCTCTTTGACGTCGGATGGCCGGGGGCCGTCCGACGCATCGCAGTGGGCTTTTGCTGAGGATGACCGGGGGTCGTCCTAACCGCGCACGCATCATTTTTTCAGCATCGCAGCGGAATGTCCGCAGTGCCAAAGAGGATAAATCAAGTTGTAAGCAGCATCGCATCACCCTCATCATCCTCAATGTCCTGGGTTGTCTGATCTACCGTTACAGGTTCAGAGTCAGAACCAAAAATACAATCTAGCTTCCCATGGTAAGTACAACGTGGCAGAGGCACAGGATTAGAGTCAGGACTAGTTGCAGTGTGGTGGTGGCAGCAGCGGTGGGAGGGGTGGGGGTGTTGGGTCAACATCAGATCATTTGCCAGGACAGGTGGCATGAGTACATGCATAGCAGCAACCTGAGTGGATCTTGAGGCTGGAGCAGAAGTATGCACCAGTATCAGGACAGGGCTTGAAACGGATCCCAGGTCGACAGTCAGCAAAAAGGATTGGGTGATGTGTTGGGGGCTGGGACTGGGTCTAAGCACTCACCAGCGAACATACCACTGTACAACGCATGCCTTTACAACGCATGCCATTACAATGCGGTTGTTACAACAACCGCGTTGTTACAACGCCCGCGTTGTCACAACGCAGGTAGTTACGACTTGCTGTAGGGGGCACGCTGGACTTAGGAATAGTATAATTTACTATTCCAACTCCAGTGTGTGCAACAGTAGGGAAGGTGTTGGAATAGTAAATTATACTATTCTTTCGTTTTGCACGCCGCCTACAGTGAGTTGCTTTAACAACTTGCGTTGTAATCGTATGCGATGTAAAAACGCGGTTGTTGTAATGGCATGCAATGTAATGCATGCAATGTGAAGGCTGTTGCCCCCACCAGCACTAATCCTGGTGGAAACAAATCCATTGTGTGACAGACCAATTGTGCTTGTGAAGAACTTTCCAATTCTTCTCATTCCTACACTTGTTGACACGCCTTGCTGAACAGGGTTGCAAATTCCCTGTTGAACCTTGGCAGGTGCTCCGCTAAAAGAATGTGATCCTAAATGGCATATTGCCAAATCATTTGGGTCAATTCTAACAGCTGTTACCAGTGAGAGCCTTCCTTGCTTCAGAATTTAATACACTGCAGCCATGTTATGCGTTTTTGTCAGGACCGGTTAGCCTCAAATGAGTATAAGATGCTCAGAGTGCTAATTTGATTAACACAAGTGCCAGGTAAATGATGCGACAACCCTAGTGCTTTTACATTCAGGTACGACAAACATGATGTTGAAATGTATTCCCGACCCTAGAGTGATGAGTCCTCTGCATGGTCACTTGCAGTTGAGGGTCCAGAAAAGGTCTATCTTTTCATTCACCCTTTGCTTGCGACCAATGCTTTGTCAGACAATCTTACTGAGGAAGCATTTGCAGTCTTGCATGTGACAAAACTGCTTTGCACGAAGCAATCATCCCTACCAGTTTCATCAAAGTCCTCACAATAGAAGGACATGGTGTATTCAAAAAGAAAGCAGCAGCAGTTTTTGGAATGTCATCACCCTCTCTTGGTTTGTGTAGCTTTCCTCTTGATGGAGTTTCACAAAGCCACTCTCGATACAACCTGATTTCCATTGGCAAGAGAACATGATGACTGACTGGCACAGAAGACTGTCTTAGAGCTGGAACTGCAACATCTAAACCAGATGGGGGAAAAATACAATCTGATGTGCTGTCTTTATCCTGTTTAAGTAAGGATACCACCGGACTCAATGACTCCATCCCATGGGGCCAGTTGCGATGACATATGGGCTTACTAGTCCACGTCCATCCTATGACCCCTGGTAAAAGCCATCATGATAAACCCCCCTTTTAAATAAAACCTCCTAACACTGGATATGATAATGTTAGGGATTCATTGCCCTTGCAAAAAGTCGACCTGAGCATGTCACATTGTAAACCCGAACACAATCTGACACTTCGAAATTACTTCTATAACATCTGGGTTTCATACGTTTTACAATATCTTTTGTCAGGTTAACCAACAATCTCGTTTGATTCCGACACCTACAATCCTTTGTCAGGTTAACAAACGATCGCGTTTGACTCGGACACCTTCTCCGGTGTCTTTCTCCCTGCTAACACGCGCATTGACATCGCGCACGATCACGCATGCGCGATACAGTGTAGATAGTGTCTGGACCTGTCCGCTACTACCCCGAGCATGCGCACTGAAAACGGGAACGCCCTTGACATCCGCCCAGAACCGACAAAACAATATAGAGATTTACTCCTTCTTTGGGCATGTTCCGCTTTTAATTAAGCAGCAATTGAACTCATAACTGGTAGTATATAAGGGAGCAGTTGTCTGAAACACAGCATTACATCGGAGCCGTGTTGAGGGGAAGACAGCCTACCGGGTGTTGCTGAAACCGTGAGTTTGATGCTAAAAGAACTAAGGAAATGGCATCTTAATTACTGGTGAGTAATACAAACATCTGAATTGAGCTTTCTAATATCCTGTAGGTTGCCGTATTGAGCCAGAAGACAATCCCCAATATCACGCAAAAGCTCATGAGGCCATCCAGCCTTAGTATATAAGTAAGCATTGATAAAACCAATTTTTCTCCTGAAATTCAACCTCTAAGGAGCAGAATAAGACTTGTCCATCTGAGAATGTGTGTGTCTTTGTCTTAGTGTGTGTACTTGTCCTTTTTCTTTTCAGGGTTCTAGACCTAATACGGTCCATTACTACCCTTTGTCTTGAACAGGTTATTTTCCCTGATCAAAAGCTACGTCCGATTGTTATGTTATGATTTATTATGCTTTTGTCTCTTCACAGGTCTTGTTCAAAAACGCCAATTGGGCGCAACAGACTAATACATTGATACATTATTAGGAACAATACACCTAATTTATCATTTTAAGTTTTGTAGAATTCACTTTTACATCTACACCACATGTGAGTCAGGTGAGGAGAGTTGTGCATTTCCTCGTCCTGAAGAAGGAGTTTTCAGACTCCGAAACATGTCGACGCACTTTTGAGGTTGATGTACCTAAATATACAGTCACAACCTCACCCTGCACCCCTTTTAACGATACCAGCCGAGGGCTTAATAAATGCAAATGCTACTTACCAGTATGCATCTGTTCTTGGCATGTAGGGCTGCTGACATTCATATCTGTGCATAGATCGCCGCCTAGTGTTGGGTCCGGATGATTGCACATTGTTGTCCTGGAAGAGTCTTCGAAGTATCACGAGATAGGTGGCTCCTCCCCTGGACTACAGTGCGCATGGCATCGCCTCCATCCCCAGATTGTTTTTAGCCATTGGCCGAGATGGAGTGAACTATGTGAGTGATGACCATGCTATGAGCATATATATATGAATACTGCAGCTGCTACAGGCGCCGGGGAGGAGGGCGGGCGATATGAATGTCAGCAGCCCTACATGCCAAGAACAGATGCATACTGGTAAGTAGCATTTGCAGTTCGAGGCATGTGGGCTGCTGAATTCATATCTGTGCATAGAATACATAGCAGTCCCCCATCATTGGCGGCCGCCCGTGCCAGCTGCAGCAGTTTGAAAAAGTGTTTTGAGAACAGCCTGACCAACAGCTGCCTGCTGTTTAGAGTGTACGTCTACACAGTAATGTTTAGTAAAAGTATGTGTGGTAGACCATGTGGCTGCTCTACAAATATCCTCCAAGGGAATGTTCTCAAGGAAGGCCATAGAGGCCCCCAACTTTCTGGTGGAGTGGGCTCTTGGTGGAATTGTGAGAGTGCGTTTAGCTTTAGCGTAACAGATCTGAATGCATTTCACGATCCACCTAGCAATACCAGCTTTGGAAATAGCGTTTCCCTTGTGGTGTGAGGCAAATGCAACGAAAAGTTGCTTGGTCTTTCGAAAATCCTTTGTCCTGTCAACGTAGTACATTAAGGCTCTTTTAACGTCAAGGGTGTGGAGCATCCGCTCCGCCAGCGACCTAGGATTTAGAAAAAACACTGGCAACTCAATTGTCTGGTTTAAGTGGAATTGAGATACAACCTTGGGTAAAAATTTAGGGTTAGTGCGGAGCACCACCCTGTTAGCATGTACTTGGAAAAAGGTTCTTGGATGGTGAGTGCCTGTAACTCACTAACTCTCCGTAGCGATGTAATTGCTACTAAGAAAGCCACCTTCCAAGTTAGAAACTGAAGCTCACAAGAGTGCAGTGGCTCAAAAGGAGGACCCATCAGCCTTGTAAGAACCACATTGAGGTTCCATTCTGGAGCTGGTGGTGTCCGTGGTGGAATGACCCTCTTGAGTCCTTCCAGAAATGCCTTGATAGCAGGAACCTTGAAAAGTGATAGGTGTTGCCTATTCTGGAGGTATGCGGCCATTGCAGACAGGTGAATGCGGATGGACGAATACGCCAAATTGCATTGGTATAGATGGAACAGGTAACAAATGATGTTCTGAATGGAAGCATCCAGCGGGTCAATGTTGTGGTTTACACAATAAACGACAAACCGCTTCCATTTAGCCGCATAACATGCTCTAGTAGTGGGCTTCCTTGCCTCCCGAATGATGTCCATGCAATCGGGGGAAGATTTAGGTAGCCAAACTCTAGGACTTCAGGAGCCAGATCGCCAGGTTGAGCTGTTGCGGATCTGGGTGCTGTATGTCGCCATGGCTCTGCGTCAGAAGGCTGGGAGTGAGATGAAGCCTTTGATGCGGTACCACGGAAAGTTCCAGAAACGTGGTGTACCATGGCTGGCGAGCCCACATTGGAGCAACCAGGATGAGAGTCATCATGTGTTGCCTGAGCTTGCGTGCCACCAGCGGAATCAGAGGTGCTGGGGGAAAAGCGTACGCAAATCTGCCTGACCAGTTCATCCACATCGCATTGCCCTGCGATTGCGGGTGTGGGAACCTGGCGGCGAAGCTTTGGCATTTTGCGTTCTCCCTTGTGGCGAACAGGTCTATCTCTGGATGACCCCACCTTTGGAAGGACGGTTGGAGTACTGATGGATGTATCTCCCACTCGTGCATTTGGTGGCTGTGCCTGCTGAGCAGGTCCGCCATCTGATTGTCCTTGCCTGGGAGATGCTCCGCCATGAGGAAGATGTTCCTCTGAATGGCCCACTTCCACATGCTCTGAGCCAGATGAGACAGCTGCAGAGAGTGTGTTCCTCCCTGTTTCTGAATGTAGTACATGTCCGTCATGTTGTCCGTCCGGATCAACACGACCCTGTTGCACAGATGTACTTTGAACGCCTTTAAGGCCATGAAGATTGCCATCAGTTCCAACACATTGATGTGCATCTTCTTCTGCTGTAGTGTCCACAGTCCCTGCACTGTGTAGTGGAGTACATGCGCTCCCCAACCCTGGAGAGAGGCGTCCGTTGTCAGGATAATCTGTGGCACTGGCTCGTGAAACGGTCGGCCCTTGCAAAGGTTTTGTGGATTCCACAAATGCAGAGAGTTGTACGCCCGACCGCTCACCAACACTAGGTCTGTTAGTTGCCCATGAGCCTGAGTCCACTGACGTGCTAGGCACTCCTGGAGCGGACGCATATGTAACCTCGCGTGCGGGACGATGGAGATGCAGGAGGCCATCATGCCTATCAACTGCATGAACACCTTCGCTGGAAGAGAGTGCTGAGGTCTGAATCGTTGGATCAGCGTCTGGATACTGGCGATTCTCACTGAGTTTGGCTGCGCAGTGGCTGCCAGAGTGTCTATTGTCGCGCCCAGATACTGCCGTATATGGGCGGGTTGGAGATGGGATTTCGGGTAATTCAGTGAGAATCCCAGATCGTGCAGGAGATGAATGGTGCGGGACACGTGGTCTGCGCACTGCTGTTCTGACTGTGCCTGAATGAGCCAGTCGTCCAGATAGGGATAGACGTTGACGTTCTGGCGCCATAGATGCGCCGCCACAGTCGCCAGGCACTTTGTAAAAACTCTTGGCGCTGTGGTGACCCCGAAAGACAGAACCCCGAACTGATAGTGCTGGTCTTGAATCGTGAATCTGAGGTACTTCCTGTGTGAAGGATGCAGGGGAATGTGAAAGTATGCATCCTTGAGATCCAGCGTAGCCAGGAAGTCCCCTTGCCGAAGCAGAGGGAGAACCTGCTGCAACGTGAGCATATGGAAATGCTCCGACAGAATGTACCGGTTGAGGGGCCTGAGGTCCAGGATGGGCCTGAGGGATCCGTCCTTTTTGGGGATTAGAAAGTACAGAGAGTAAACTCCTGTTCCCCTTTCTCGCAGTGGCACGAGCTCTATTGCTCCTTTTTGCAGCATGACTTTGACCTCCTGCTGCAACAAGTGCAAGTGCTCGCCGGACATAGGACGGCTTCTTGGAGGTATGTTTGGTGGTGTGGAAGTAAGTTCCAGACAGTAACCGTACTGAATAAGAGATTTGACCCACCTGTCCGTGGTGATGGATTTCCACGCGGGCAGGAACTGCTGGAGTCTCCCCCCGACCGGTGTTGTGTGGTCGGGGGGCAGTGACAAGGCGTCACTGTTTGTTGGTGGTGGAGGACCTGGAGCTGTTGTTTCCACGTCCCCTGCCTTTGACGTTGTTGCCCCTGTAACCACCTCTACCCTTGTTGGTGTATGAGGTCTGGGTGTTGCTCTTATAATACTGAGTGGATTGTGATGCCTGACCCCTTGAGGTGCCTCTGTTATTGGAGCGGCGAAAAGAACCACCCCTAAACTGCTGGGACTGGAGGGCCCCCATAGACTTAGTAGTGTCCGTGTCTTTTTTCATTTTTTCGAGGGTTGCATCCACTTCAGGGCCAAACAGGTGGTCTGGATTAACTGTTTGATTTAATATGGTTGTCTGTATATCTGGTTTGAAGCCTGATATTCTAAGCCATGCATGCCTACGCAGTAACACACTAGTGTTTATAGCCCTGGAGGCGGTATCAGCCACGTCCAATGCACACTTAATGGAAGCATTGGTGATGAGCTTCCCTTCCTGAATCAACATTTCAGCTGCCTCTTTGTACTGATCAGGTAAGTGTTGCAGAAGTGTTTCTAGGGTGTCGTAGTGCGCCCTATCGTAGCGTGCAAGTAGGGCCTGCGTGTTTGAAATGCGCCAAATATTAGCTGCCTGCGCAGCAATACGTTTTCCTGAGGCTTCAAAGATCTTCGATTCTTTGTCTGGGGGAGGAGCATCACCCGTGGTCTGCGAGTTCGCCCGCTTGCATGCGTTGGATACCACCAACGAATCCAGTGGCAAGTGTCCCTTGATGTACGTTGGATCAGTGGGCGCTGCCTTGTATTTTTTGTCAATACGAGGATTGATGACTCGCGCCCGAGTGGGCTCCTTGAAAACCTCTGGCGCGTGCTTCAGCACTCTCTTGAGCATAGGCAATGTTTTGACCGACTTTTCAGCCACTGAGAAAGTGTCAAACAGAAAATCGACATCCACAGGGTCCGCATGGAGTTCGACATCATGATTTGCCGCAGCCCTCTCAATTAGAGCGTTGAAGGCTGCAGAGTCCTCTGTTGGAGAAGTTCTTGCTGCAAAAAGCTGCGGTTCGTGACCTGACTGAGGGTCCACAGGGTCGCCTCCAGCAGACCAAGGTTCATTGACCTCCTCCGGATCCGAGTACGCTGGATAATTGTACTCGTCCTCCTCATCTCCGTCACCTTCCCCAGTGTTAGAATGAGTTGGTGAGAGTTCTAGATTTTGTGGAGATGCAGGCTCCATAGGGGCAGAAGTACCCGCAGAGTCCAACTTCTTTTTGAGTGGAATGCGAAAATGTTCCAACACCGGCTCCGGGGTGATTTTCCTCTTAAGGAGAGAGAGTTTGCCGGTGTCGGCGTCGATGACAACCTCTCGACGCTCCTCGTCTGCGAGTGGCTGTATCCGAGGCTTCGATACCACCAATGACGCTTTGGGCGTCGACACCAGCTTCAAGGGCACCCCGGCCCCATGCCTTGGAGCGAAAGCCTTCGGCGTTGTCTTCGGCGGCAGCGTGAAGTGGATCGGCGTCTGCGCCTTTGCCGGCTTCTGTGCAGGCTTCGGCACCACATTCTTCGGTTCGGGGTCCACTGCGTCCTTCCGAATACGTTGAAGGGACTCTGTGACCTTCTTGGTTAAGGACTGGGAGGGCTGGACCGGCTCGAGCGATACCCCCGAGTCCGAAGTCGGATCGGCGATCAAAGGCACGGTCTTCGGAGCCGACACATCACCACCCTTGCCCTTGACGGCCGGAATCGGCGCAGCCAGAGCCTTGGGGTCGTCTTGACGCTTCTTCGAGGCTCTTTTCGGGTCGTCGACCTCGACCATCTTCGGCGCCGACGCGGCCGCGTCGGTCGCCTTCGCCTTTGACACCGGGGTCTTAGGGTCGGCCATCTTGGCGTGGCTCTTGATGTCGGCGGCCATCTTGGGCTTTTTAGGCGCTGAGGCCTCTGGAGCCTTTTGTCCCACCAGTGCGACTTTCACTTTCGGTTTCGATACCGTTGGTGTGGACCCCGATGGTTTCACTTTCGGTTTCTTCACCGGGAGTGGCGCATCACCAATGTCCGTGGCCGGGCCCGTAGGCGGGGCCGTGGGACGAGTATTGAGGTCTTGGGTAAGGCCCGAAGGCGATCCATCGACCTGGGCCGTATCATGGGGATTGACCCCGGAGTCAGTCTGAGGGTGCTCCTCCTCTGAGCTATCCCCCACGGTGGCAATGGCCCCGTCGTCGTCCCCTACCTCTCCGACGACTTCATCAAACTCCTCGTCCCCCGCGTCGTAGTTTTCATCCTCTGACGCTGGGCTGGAGTCCGAAACTTGTAAGAAGGTGTCGTCACTAACGTCTTCTTCGAAGATGTTGTCTGGCGGGGGTGTGATAACTGGGCCTGGAGTCTAGCGGCCCGACGAAGCTTGAGAGTCTTCTTACACCGGAACTTGGAGCAGGCCATACACCTGGCCTCATCATGGTCCGGCGACAAACATTTGTTGCACACTGGGCGCACGTCGAGGTGTGAATACTTTGAGGTGCACACCGGGCACCTTTTAAACGGAGTTCGTTCCATGTTAAGTAGTCTGGAGCGTCGTGTAGGCCCGTCCGCGCCGATAGCACGCGGAAGGGCAGCAAGAGTTCGGAGCTGATGAAGAAACAAACCCGAACGATGGACAATACCGACGCAAGTCCTAAAGACCTTTTGGTCTCAAGTTAGAAAAGTTAAACAACTATCGATTCCGACAAAGGGAACCGAAACACATCCGAACCCAATGGCGGAAAAAAACAATCTGGGGATGGAGGCGATGCCCATGCGCACTGTAGTCCAGGGGAGGAGCCACCTATCTCGTGATACTTCGAAGACTCTTCCAGGACAACAATGTGCAATCATCCGGACCCAACACTAGGCGGCGATCTATGCACAGATATGAATTCAGCAGCCCACATGCCTCGAACCTTTATTTTTCACCCTACGAGCCAGGTATCTTTTTAACCATCACATTTCACCACCTCACCACTCACACTTACTTCCCTCACACACACCAACACATAGTACACTTAAAGTGCTCCTACGTAGTCGTGAGTCGTAGCACGCCGGATCCCGTAGAGGGGTGCGAAGACCCCAATGATGAAGCATGACACCAAGGGGCCTGTTGGTGTGTGAGGGGTATTCTAAGAAACACTGTGTGCTCCCCACCGTTTTTGGGGATCACTACCACTACCTGAGTGGATTCCATTCTGTTTATGTAAATTGCCAGGGGAGGCTGAATCCACTTTTCCTCTCCCTCCCTCCTTTTTTTAGATTTGTATTAAAAAAGAAAGCAGCAGCAGTTTTTGGAATGTCATCACCCTCTCTTGATTTGTGTAGCTTTCCTCTTGATGGAGTTTCACAAAGCCATTCTCGATACAACCTGATTTCCATTGGCAAGAGAATTGATGACTGACTGGCACAGAAGACTGTCTCAGAGCTGGAACTGCAACATCTAAACCAGATGGGGGAAAACATACAATCTGATGAGCTGTCTTTATCCTGGTTAAGTAAGGAGTCACAAGAAATCTCATGACCAACCCTTAAGAAAAACAACTTGCTACCATCTTTGCCAAACACTAGATGGCAGGAGCACGGAGAGCATGTGTCTCTACAGCAACACATGCAATTAACGTCATTGTTTTTTTAAATCATCCAACCCTTTGGTCTCCATTTGGATGAGCAGAGACTTTCAGGCATAGCAACTATGTTAGATTCTGATATGAAAGACTCCATGCCAAAAAAATTGCATATGCAGACAAGGAACCTGAAATTGCTCTTTCTGATACATTGAAATAGATTAGCAAGCAGCGCTTACCTAGGATCATGGCAAATGAAGGAGAAAGGTGGAAAAAACTTTTCGCTAAATAACTATAATCAACAGATAACGGACCTCTTTAATTATAGTGTACACACCACACGCTAATAGAAACTGAAAGGATTCTGAATACATAGGCAACCCCAGTATTCACCGCCTGATGTGAAATTATGAAAGGTGTTCATATGAACTTGAGGTGGGTTCTCAAAAGCAAAATGTAAGGAAAATTTGCTGTAAATTCCATTTATATCTAGTGTCTTGCTAAAGCAACACAAGTACTATCATCTTGCACAATGAATATAGACCATCAGCCTTGACAATACACCTCTTGAACTCTCTCCGCTCCCTGGGAGTGGACAGTCCGGCGCTAGCCTGGATTGCCTCCTTTTTAAGTGAGCGCACTTTCCAGGTTTTTTCCACAAAAGCCACATCCGAAATCTGTTCATCGGCGTATGGCGTTCCGCAGGGGTCCATACTCAGCCCCCTGTTGTTTAACATCTACGTCAGACCCCTGGCCACCATCGCGGAGGATGCGGGGCCGACTATTTTTTCATACACCGATGACACCCAAGTGGTTTTCTCCCTTTCCAGCAGTGAGGGAAACAGCGCATCGGTCCTGAAGTCTGGTTTGTCTCGTATGGCTGAGTGGATGCAGAGGCATTTCCTTAAGTTAAACGGCGACAAAACAGAGGTTGTCATCCTGGGAAAACAAAGATCTTTGGGGCCCGCAACATTGGCCCAGTGACATGGGACCCCTTCCCCAACCAACACCTGTGGTCCGTAACCTCGGATTTCTCATAGATGATAAACTCTCTATGAGGCAGCAGGCCACTAAGGTGGCCGCCATCTGCTTTGCCACCTTGCGTTGGCTCCAGAAAATTCTATGGATGCTGCCCCATGCCACCAGGAGAACTGTAGTCCAGGCATTAGTCACCTCTCGCCTGGATTATGGCAATGTCCTCTATCTCGGCGCCGACGCAGCAACCATTAACAAACTCCAGGTTGTACAAAATTTGTCGGCCCGACTTCTTCTTAACATCCCGAGGAGATCATCGGCGTCACAAGCCCTTCGTGACCTATATTGGCTCAGGGTCTCCAGCCGCATTAAATTTAAAGCCCTGTGTTACATTTTCAAAATCAAGCAGGGCACGGCCCCAATATACTTGCAAAGTCTTATTCAATCCTGCAAGCCTAGTCGCACCCTAAGATCGTCTGCTAATTGCGACTTCGTTGTTCCTAGATTTAAACTTGCAAGAATGGGGGGGAAGAACCTTCTCTCATTTAGGCCCCAAATATTGGAACATGCTTCCAATTGCCCTGAAATCCGAGACCAACTTACTCTGTTTCCGGAGAAAACTGAAAACTATGCTTTTCTGAAAGACCTATTCAGCTGCTGCTCTTTGATATACGGTACCTCTGTCTTGTCCTTTCTTTTTTAGTCTATCCCTTGCGCCGGGAAACCCACTGTGGGTAGCTGTCGCGCATTACAAATTCAAATAAATAAATAAAATAATATTAATCTTAATAAAATATTGCTCTACTCTCTCAATGAGGCAGGCATATTCACAGAAGGATACTTAACCATTTGTCTGTATTGAAAAACGGCTCCTAAATTAGCTTCGAAAGATTAATATTTTAGTTCAAACATAGGAAAGAATATATGGTGCAGAAACACATTAAACTTGATAAATGAACTTCATAAAAGAACAGGCACAGATTTTTCTCTATTTTTTAGCTAGATGTTCCCTGTTTAGAAGCACTCTCCATTATGCTAGAAGCACTCTGCCTTATGCAAGTAGTCCCATTCAGTCAAAGGGATGGCAAATTATCATAATTCAGCAGTAAGCTACCAAGGTTCAGAGACTCTTAATTAAGTGGCAAGATTATTTTGCTGTCCCTGGATAACAGATGAGATTCAATTGCAATTTTGTGCAGTGTTTAAGTGAGATCTGCAGCGGAGTGGGGCCCAAAATTTTCTAGGCATACATTGAGATAATGAGGATAATGAGAAGGAGTGTGAGATGCTCAAGACTTCTGATAACCCTGAATCATCTGAATGGGCAGTAAAAAAAAAGGTCTTGATTGGACTAAGGGATAAAATATACTTGTCTAGATTAGTTTCTTTGTGGCAAAGACTGAAGGGAAAAAGTTAGCATTTGAAATGTTCATCTATTACATTAAGTATATATCTCCTACAAGCCTTCTGTAGTTGACCTGGATTGAATTTCCACTCATGATAGTCCTGCCCTTCACAACAGGCCGTCAGTTAGGACACTCTTTACATGTAGCAGCTCTAGACGTGACTGATGGACGCCTAGTCATAGTGCCCATGTCCACAGGGATTGCGGTACTTTAGAAATGTTGATGGTGTCTAATGCTTCCAAATGTTCATAGGTCCGAGAAGGGTATGATGAATTCCATCATATTTAGCACTGTTTTCTCTAGGATCGATGGGAAAAGCAAATGGAGAGAAATGCACAACTACAAGCTCAAGAACGCTGATGTGAAGTCTTTTTTCACTCTTGGACCAGAGCCACTTTACAATCAGTTTTTGAAGGTGATTTCCCATATGGGGAGTAAAGCATTAGTTACCAACGTGAACTGAGGCTTCAAGGAAAAGATGGGAGTGAAACTCGTGAGACTGTTGGCATTCTGGTACAATTACAACACTTGATTAAATGTAGGGGTTTCCTGCATCATGGCTTCTTAAGGGTGCACAGCCTCGCCTCAGTGCTGGCTCAATGGTGCTCATGCCTGACCTGCGAATGGGAATCTATGCAAGGCACAAGAACACCATTCTTAAGCGAGCTCAGAAATGCCTAAAAAGGCTGGAAAGTAGAGTGGAAAATCATCAACATATGATTGTAACACTACAGCCCATCCATCTGTGATGGTCTGCTCCAAAGAATTGTAATTGATTTGATGAATTCAGAACTTAATCTGGTGAATTTCCGGAAGGGTCTTGCTTTTGACAGCAAGCTTGTTTTTGGTAACCGTGTCTGTCAGACTTTCTAATGAGGTAAAACTGTAATCAGTCATTCAATTTGATAAGAGTTGATATAATGTTTTTCTTAATTCCGGTGAGATGTCACTGAGCCCAGATATTGTGTGAATATATTTAAAGATTATCAGAAACCAATAACTACAATTGAAATTGCAGAAAAGTATATGCTTTGATGTTTAGCTGTATTAGGCTATGTAAATAGTGGTCTCAGATACTCCATACAAAGGATGTGATCTTGCTCAAATTGAGGGACAAAGTCTATTGAATTACACAGGAAAATTTCAACAAGCGTATATTTATTCATCAAAGGTTCAGGATTAGCCGCCTTCCGCATTAATGTATTTTTCTTTCAAAATAGTAGTTTCAAGCACTTGGTTAAATGGAACCTTTTCCAACACCAGCTTTTTTTCAGAGAAACCAGATATTAAATCTTTTTTCCCCGCGGAGAAACATGAAGATTCTGTTGAGAATTTTCCAATATTTCAGTTTTGAAGCTTTTCTGAGGGACATTTGAATGCTAAGATTCTCAGGGAGTACCAGTATTTTCTTTAATTACGGAATAAAGATTTTGAGGAAGGTATAATTTTATGTCAGTTTTGTTTACATATTTGGGACCTGTTGTGAGAGCCATTGTAGGTTCTGTAGCATCCTGTATAAACAATCCTGTCCCTGCTGCTCCCAAGAGGATAAACCAGTTGAATTATACTACTATTATCCTCAAAAGAATCAAACATGTGCATTTCTTGCTTTATTTCTGCAACCGTTGAAGGGACAAACATTTTTAAACTCTTTCTGAACAAGTATGTTCATGGTTTTGGCCACTGCAGCATGCACTCATATAGCCAAAAAGCCTTTTTAAGTTACTTTAAAATGTTACACACTGGGCACGGCCAGTATCACCCTCTGAATATTCAATTTGATGCAGGTATACTTTAGAAAACCCTACCTTCTTAGCACCGCTATGCCTGCCATGTGATGCTTGCCAGTACAAGGACCACTGATGTCTCAATCATTTACATAATAGACCTCTGACCTTTTCTCAGAATGCCATTTAATTCATGTTGTTTGCTTTTAAGTAGGAAGGGAATAAGGGTTGTCATCACTTGCCACACTGCACTTCATACTTCGAAGTTACATCTAAGGGAGTTGTTGGGTCCAACTATGAAAGAAGCTTCATTATTAATCTTCTTACCAAACACTACCCTTCTTCATTGCTGATTCAAGATAAGGAGCTAGGAATGAAGAGTTCAGAGGTATTAGATTCATACTGCTGTTAGTAAGATTCATGTCAATGTTTGTCAGAAGGCACCTCTGCCAGTGTTATATTTAGCCTGACTTCACATTGGAGGTGGAGTTGAGAAAGGTGCATTAAATAAAGAGCTTATGAAAGGCGGTCTATTTGCCTCATGCTTATTATTATTTACCTATTATAAATGTATTGTCTATCGAGATCACTATCATGATCAGAATGCCAGGGGCCAGATAAGGTATCCTCATTGATCTTCACATCATGTGAGCTTGATATTAAGGGCTTTGCCATCATCAGAGGCAGTGGTCAACAATGAAACCTCAAGGAGCTATAACAATGCTTACATACATATATATACAGAGCAAAAAAGAGCCTATGTGTAAGAAAGTGGCTCTGTATATAATGGACCAAACTAAGGTACAGTGTGTACAGAGTCCACAGTCCCTAGAGGTTTGGCAGAGGCTAAAGTTAGATATAACCTTACTGTCTTAAGTGGTAGCTTGGTCGAGCAGTAAGGCAGTATCAGAGGACAGTGTAAAGCATTTGTTGTACAAACTCAGTCAGCAGATGGTCTCACACACTCGAACTGAACTCTGGGGCAATTGTTTTGTATCAAAATATATAGTTGTTTTATTTTTAGAATCAACAAGGTATCAACATATACTTTCTCAGAATGAGTTACTTTAGTTAAATACTTTTCCAAATAGGCAAAATACTTTTTTTTAAAAAAATTGTATTTATTAAAGATTGCATAGTAAAATGCAGCATTTACATATTATAGCATCATGTGTATATCCGATAAATCAAGCAGTGTGGCTCTGCTGCTATACTTTTCAAAAGGATACAATTTTTAGTTTGTCGGTAAACAACCAGCAAACAGGCAAAGGTCAGTATAGTTATACAGCAAATCTAACATTTCAGCATTTAAGTATCAAAATAGGATGAACAAACATATCCCATGGAGTCAATGAGCAGTAGGCGGATCAATCACACATCTTTACATGTAAAGACAAGCGGGTGTCCATATCTTCTTTTATCAGTTACGGGCTGGGGCGGGGAGTAGAACACTCCTGGGCCATGCACATCCCATTACGTCCCCATGTGTTATAAGATCAGTACATTTATACAGAAAAAATTGAGGGTAATCACATCACATCAGTTCGGAATTGTGCATTCGGGCTTGTGGGTGTAGCTAGAGACCACTGCAAGAATGGGTCCCAAATGTCTCTAGGTCGTGAGGCAGTTGGCATCAGATCCCAATAGGCACCCAGTTGAGTGTGGCCATATGTAACATCCGACAGCCAGTCATTAAATTTAGGCTTGGTTTTACGTCCCCAGTTCATGGCCACTCGCCTTTTGGCATACAGTAACAATAACGCATGTAACGTCCGACCTTTGGGCTCAGTGTTTTCCACCAATCCCAGAATGCCTAGCAGCGGAGAAGGAGCATCTGCTCTATTCAGGATTTGATTGATAGCAACAAAAATGTCAGACCAATAACCAAATAGAGCTGAGCAGTACCAAGCCACGTGCAAAAAGGAACCACCCTCCTCCCCGCATTTGCAACATTTGTCATCGTCTCTAATACCCATGCGATGGAGAGCTAGCGGGGTGCGGTAGAATCTGTGGAGGAACTTGAAGTGTATAAGTCGGAGTTTGTAGTTTTGGGGAGAGTTCCAACAGCTGTCTACAGCAGAATGACTACTGTTCGTCAGTCAGAGGCGTCTCCAGTTCATTGTTCCATAGTTTCTGAGATTTGGGCACCACTATGGAGGATTGCTCTTGCATGGAATTGTATAGACGTGACACCAGTTTCTTCCGGGACGCCCTAGCTAATATGTTTTGGAGAGCCTGTAGGTGCGGCGGCTCCTCAGGGAACCGGTCCCACATCGCCTTGCATGCAAGATTTGAGTTTGTGGTGTTTGAATCGGTCTCTAAATGAGAACGGTCGGTCCTCTTCTGCAACCGGCAGATCCAGGAATGTGCCATCAGGGTACATGTCCGCAAATGTGTGCAGTGTGGATCCAGCAATGGTTACCTCGCCTCCGCCTTCTTCCAGGCATGGAAGCATAGGATTCTGTTTAAGGGGGATCGCAGGTGCATATAACAGAGGCAGGGCAGCACGCTTTATCAGTTCATGCCAAGTCCAGCGGAGCATATTGGTTGAGTCTATGTCATGCGATGGCCTGGGAGTTTTGCGGTAGAGGGCCACTCCTAAGGGAAGCGGAGCAACCATGTCAATCTCAACTGCCACATGAGGTTGGTAAGGTGTAGGGTAGGCCCAAAAGTGTAGGTATTGGGCTTGTGCGCAAAGTGCATACAAGTGCATGTCTGGAGCGCCCATGCCACCCTCCCGAAGCGGAAGTGTTAGCAATGCCCATGAAAGTCTTGACTCCCAGCCCAGACCAGTGTCAACAAATGCGAGCGCAGACAGGTGAAAAAATGTTGTGTCAGTGGGATAGGTATGTTTGTTAATAGGTAGAGGAATTTAGGCAGTACAATCATTTTTACAAGTGCAATTCTACCTGCTAAGGAGAGGGGGAGTTTCGACCATATCGCCACCTTACTTTCAAGCCAGGATACCGCCCTGCCAAAATTCAGAGTCCAGAGTCCAGAGATCTAGGATTTTTCGGCCAATCCAAATGCCCAGGTACTTTACCTCATCAGCTTCCCATCTCAGAGAGTAGTCAGAATGCACCTCAGAGGTGTTGTCAGTGAGAGGGAATATAACTGACTTAGACCAATTTATGGAAACGCCGGATAGCCCCCCAAACTTAAACTCCTGCAATAGCGGGTTTAGGTTCTCAGTTCGGTTGCTCACATATAGAGTAACATCGTCGGCGTATAAGGAAATTAGCAAACTCCAGGTACTGAATCCAATACCTCCGGCAGTATGGTGCTGCCTAATCCTGGCAGCTAGTGGCTCCATGGCAATCGCGAACAATGGTGGGGACAGTGGGCACCCCTGTCTAGTGCCTCTGGAAATTGGGAATGGGTCTGATACCATGCCATTAACTCTCACCCTGGCCTTAGGGGCAGTGTAGAGTAAGCGGATTAGATTTACGAACAACGGGCTAAATCCCATACGCTCCAGTATAGTAAATAGATAAGGCCATTCAAGCGAATCAAATGCTTTAGTGGCATCTAGAAATACCACTGCCGCTTGTGTATCACGGTGTAGATAATGTAGTGTCGAAAAAACAGTCCTTAGGTTATGAGTAGTTGCACGGCCAGGTATGAACCCTGATTGGTCCGGAAGGGCCACGATTGGGAGCAAGGGTTGGAGACGATCAGCTTTTATTTTCGCATACATTTTGACGTCCACATTAATCAGTAAAAGGGGCCTATATGAGTCCATATGTTGGCCATCCTTATCTGGTTTCAGTAATGTAATGATGAGGGCCTCTCTCATCGAGTCCGGCAGCGTTCCAACCTCCTGAGCCTCAGCGAAAACAGCATGTAATCGCGGAGCAAGCTCCTCCACATATGCCATGTAAAAAGCCCCCGTGAGACCATCAGGTCCCGGAGCTTTATTTAGCAATAGGGCCTTGATAGTTGTGGCAATTTCCTGTACTGTCACGGGTCGATCCATATACTGCCTATGCGTATTATTAAACCATACAAGTGCTATGGACTCTAAAAAGGACTCAAGGGCGTCTTTCGACTCAGCATGAGTGGACTCATATAACTTAGAGTAGAATGTAGTGAATGCCTGCAATATTTCGTTTTGTCCCGTTGTCATTGCCCCTGTAGCGTCTATATGTCTGACCCTGTGCCTCAAGGTAACAGTCCAGCCCGAACTGCCAAGCCATGTCTTCCCTGGACCGAAAACAAGCCCACTCTGCCACCCCAGTTCAGACATGGCTTTTGGCCGCCATAAGTGTGGCAGGGTATGCTCAGAAGTGAGTCCCTTGCTCACTTTGCCACTGGATTCAAGCAAGAAGGGCTGAAGACGGCTGGAATGCCAGAAACCGGTCCTCGGAAGCTTGTTTCATGGCTTGGCAGTTCGGGCTGGACTGTTCCCATGAGGCACGGGGTCAGACTGATTTGCATATAGCCATGTCTGAACTGGGGTGGCGGAGTGGGCTAAGGAACGGTGATGGATTAAACCCAGATCTTTTGACTAGGTGTGAGTGTTTGATTGATTCGGATGCTCCGTCCATCACCACCCCCCTTTTGTATCGGTAGTAACTGAGACTGAATTGTTAGTGAAATAGTCCGTAATGTTGCACCTAATTTCTTCCGTGAAGGCAGCATCCTGAAGCGCATTCGGTGGGAGGCGCCAGGCAAAGGCCCTAGTAGGGGCTCCCGGAATGTCCAGCTCCAAGAGACAGGGAGCATGGTCTGACAGGGAACGGGCCAAAATTCCAACATTAACAGTCCAGGTGGCCACATCCTGAGATACCAACCAGAAGTCTAATCTGGACCAGGCCGCATGATGTGCAGAAATGCACGTACCTACCCTGACGCCCACATCGCGGGATCTCCATATATCTATAAGTGAGCCCTCATTTATTATGTCTCTCAGAGCCTGGCTGGCATGCGGGTGTTATTGTCTGGACATGCCCTTCCTATCCAAGGAGTCGTCTATTACCACGTTGAAGTTGCGCCCCCCCCCCCCCCCCTATAACTGTAGAGCAATCTAGAATAGTAATCTGAGCCCACACTTCCCTGAAGAACTCCAGATCGTCAGTGTTTGGCCCATACACAGCTACCAGAGTCATGTTTTTACCAAGCAGGGCGCCATGCAATATTACATATCTGCCCTCAGTATCACTGGACACAGAGTGCTCCCTCAAGTCTACACCCCGGCGTAAAAGGATAGTTACACCCCTTGCGTAGTTTGAAAATATAGCCGAGTATGTGGTCCCCACCTTGAGTGCTTAAGTTTGGGTGAGTATGTGGAATTAATGTGGGTTTCTTGCAAGAAACAAATATCTATGTTATGTCTGAGCAAATAGCTGTGCATCAGCCTTGACTTTGTTATCATTCAAGCCCCTTATGTTCCATGCTAAAACTTTAGCCACCACCATTGTCTGTGATTCACTTCAGTGCGCCCGTACCCCGCTTGACTCACATTAGGACTATGTAAAGCAAAGAGAGCATACAGATTCGTATACATTTGACGATATGCCAAACATCCCATTACCCAAAACCTCCCCCCACCCACACCAACCCCCCAATCAGGTTGTGTCATAAACCCCCTAGTACGCCGAAGGCGCTCAAACCGTAGAACATTTGAATTGTGGGAGACACCCCTCGGAGGCGCGGCATCTTGAGCGCACAACCCTGTTCGCACAGGGTGGCTGCATTATTTCAGGCTGTTTCACTAACGGATAGAAACGAGATAAAAGTAGTACACAGCCCTTAGACCAGACAGTTTTGGCAACTTATAACAGCAATAGGAGCAAAACGGCAGATTTGGAGTTTCCAGGACAATTACATCATTGACATGGTAACCAAACCCAGGGGCATGAATACAGTGGGGTATTTAGAGTTCAATCATTGTCACTCATTTGGCTCTCAGCTTTAGCCCCAGTTTGAGCTTTCCTTTTGGACCTGGGTCTACATATATGCTTCGCAAATTTCAAAGCAGACCCTGCATCTAGGAAATGGTGCTTTGTACCATCGTGCACGACCCTTAGTTTAGCAGGGTACATGAGAGAGTATGGGAATTCCGCTTGGAGCAACAGTTTTTTGGCAGGCAAGAATTCTTTGCGCGCAGCTTGCACCAGCGGCGTGAAATCTGGATAGAAGGATATGTTATTCCCTTTGTGTGTTATCCTCCCTTTCTCCCTCGCCAGACGTAATATTAAGTCCCTGTCCTGGTAGTTGAGCAGTTTCACTAGGATCGGCCTTGGTGGGGTGCCCACGGGCGGCTTTTTCCCCAGTGTTCTGTGTGCCCGCTCCACAGTAAAGACCGGGGAGAGGTTTTGGTCGCAAATTTCGTGTAGCAGTTCCATTAAGAAGCCCTCCATTTTCCCCATCGCCGTGGTCTCCGGAATACCTGTGATTCGAACATTACATCTCCGAGAGCGCGCTTCCAAGTCATCCGCCTTGGCGCTTAGCGCTTCGATTTTCTTTTCCATGTTGGTGATGTGTGCTTTGGTATTTTGTTGGAACTCGCAGCACTCCGTGAGCCTATTTTCTAGGCTATCTAGGCGTGTTTCATGTGTGGCAACCTGGGATCGCACATTCTCAAGCTGGGCCGTCATGTTATCTAATTTTGCATCTATACTCTTTAGGCTGGAGCGCACCTCAAACATTAGTGCAGTTACATCGATTTCTTGAGGGGCCTCTTGTGTTCTCAATTTGCGCCCCACGCAGGCTACCAGCGCCGTCGGATTCAATCGCGAGCTTCAGTCGGACCAGGCAGCCGGATCTCGTCCGTGCGGTTCCAAGTGTCGCAGGGCGCCAGCACTTTGGCCGATAGTGCCAGAGGTCCTCCGATGCCGTTGCGTACTGGTTCTTGGCGTATGCGATCAGGAACAGCCAGGATTTTAGAAGGATTTATCTTGCAGCCGGCGGAGCTCGCTGGTTAAGCGGCCATCTTGCTGCTCGTTCGGCCACGCCCCCAGGCAAAAGACTTTTTGATTACAATAGTTAGTTGTTGCAATAGACAACACAATTTTAAACACAATGCAACATTGAGCTCAATGAGACTTCTAGATAAATGCAATAAGTTACTTTATAGATTACATTTCTAACAGGACTGGATCCTAGATTCAGTCCTGGGACATCTCCTGTAAAAGCATTTTGGTTACAGTAGGGATTTTTAAGGAATATTATTGTATTTTAAAAGTTGACACTTAGAAACTTTTTCACATAGAATCACCAATGGTATCCTATGGGAGGAAATTCACTTAGTAGGTAAGTAGTGTTACCGTAACTTTTTCTTACTCAGGGTTGGATCCTGGATCCAGCCCTGGTGCATCTCCTGTAAACAATCAAAAGAATGCGTTTAAGTCATACAGGCGATTTTTAAGGAATATTTGTAGTTTTTGAAAATCAACAGAAATTTTTCTGGTGAAAACCATACAATGGATTCCTATGGTAGGAAATTTAAGTTACTAGTAAGTATGGTTAAAATTACTTTTCAGGGTCAGTGCTGGGCTAACAGACGCAGCACTGGGTTCTCTCCTGATAACAGGTGAGTAAATCAGAATTCGTTGTTCGGCTGATTTTAGATTAATATTTTAAAGTTTCAAAACTTCACACTTAAAAGAATTTTCAGGTGAAATCAGTCAATGTTACCCTATGAAAGAAAAGTGAGTTATCGACTTTTGGGTAAGTACTCGACTGGCAGAGTTAAGGTTCTGGGCATAGACTCAGGGGTCTACCAGGGTCAGGTAGGTACAGTTGGTACACCCTCAGCGGCACAGGGGTAGCCGGGTGCACAGGTAGTTAGGCCCAATGTTATCCAATGAGAGGCAGGGGGCCTTCGGTTGATTGCTGCTGGCAAGCAGGCCACGCGGCTGTGTGAGCCGGGCTCCTGGTCACTTGCTCAGGGCAAATGGGGGGGGGGGGGGGGGGGGGGGGGGGAGTAGATTCAGACAAAGGTTGCGCTGCCAGGGGCACTCGGGCGGCTGGGTGCAGGGTGCTTTGAGCCGTCGGGCGCGGTATGTTATTCAATGGAGATCTCTGGAGATGAACAAAGGCCGCAGGCTCCAGGACGGAGATTCTTCAGCAGAGACCAACACTTCGAGAGGTAAGTTGGGATCTTGGAGGATAGGTAGGCACCCAGGAGTTGGGCATAGGGGGCCGTGGGGCGCCAGGTGCAGGGGTGACTTTTGACATCGGGAAATCTTACCCTCTGCTGGTCGCGGTTGAGGGGTCCCTTGCTGTAGGGCTGCAGGCGTTGTCTGGGTCGTCGAGGAGGGTTCTTGGGCACTGGATTCCAGGTCACATTCGCTGGGGGGACGTCCTCAGGGTCTTTGTCCACTCAGGCACAGGCCGGGCGTCGGGTGCAGAGTGTGCTGGATTTGCGGTTCCTGGCTGGCACCAGGGGTATTGTTGTTTGAGCAGAACCACTGCTCATGGGAGTCCCAGACTTTTAGAGGTTCAAGGCAGGCAGGTCCTCCGGGGTTTTTAAGGTTGCTGTCCGCAGGAGACGCCGGGATTTAGCAGGAGCAGCTTCGAGGATCAACAGGCCTGTAGGGCTGGGGCCAACTCAGTTGATCATTCTTCTATTTAAATCTGGATCTGCTGAAGGAAGGTTTAGGGTGCCCCTAAATACTGAATTTAGTGGCGTTACAGGTAGGGTAAGGGCAGGGACCAATGGGTCCCTGTCCTGGGGTGAGTACACCCCCTATCCTTCTCCTCTCATGTGGAAGGGGGCAGGGGCCTATCTCTAATTGGGCAGGGCTCCCCTTCCTCAAGATGGTGGGAGCCCCGAATTGTGCTTCACCTTGCCTCCCCCACTTGAGGGGTGGGGTTGGCAGAGGCTGGCACACCCCCTTCCCTTCCTTTGTTTTTCCCACCTGTCTTCCCGTCAGAGTGGGGGTCAGAACCGGAGGGGGCCAATTGCTGAGTACAGCAAGGGGTCTGGAGATGCTCATAAAGGTGGCATGCCTTTGAGGCACCCCCTGCCCCTCCTGGAGGAGTAGATCTAGCACCTCGTCCCAGGATGTGCATTGTTGCAGGCCCAGGAGAGAGGATGGCTCTGTACACAGGGGTCCAGCAACATGTCTGCTAGGTGGCAGCCTAGCGATACCAAAAGGGATGATGGACGGAGCGTTTTAGCAAATCAAACACTCACCCCCAGTCAACTGATCTGGGTTTAATCCATCATCATTCTTTAGCTCACTCCACCACCCCAGTTCTGACATGGCCATATGCAAATCAGTCTGACCCTGTGCCTCATGGGAACAGTCCAGCCCGAACTGCCAAGCCATGTGTTCCCTGGACCGGAAACAAGCATCCTTGGACTGGTTTCGGGTTCATAACCCTCATCAGCCAGGCTATCTTGAATCCAGTGGCAGAGTGAGCAAGACATGGCTTGGCAGTTTGGTCTGGACTGTTCCCATGACGCACAGGGTCAATACTGATTTGCAAATGGCCATGTCTGAACTGGGGTGGCTTGGTGAGCAAAATAACGATGGATTAAACCCGGATTTGTGACTGGGGGTGAATTCTTTGCCACTGTGCAACATTCCGTCCATCATCTTGTGTGTTTTGCTGTTCACCCTATGTGGGAAGGGTATGCCCAGACGTGGGTCCCGTGCTCACTACGCCACTCGAATCAAGGTATCCTGGCTGATGAAGGCTGATAGCCAGAAACCGGTCCTAGGCTGCTTGATTCTGGTCCAGGGAAGACATGTCTTGGCGGTCTGGGCTGTTCCCATGAGTCACAAGGGTCAAGACTGTTTTGCATATGGCCATGTCTGAACTGGGGTGGCTTGGTGAGAAAAATATTGATGGATTAAACCCAGATCTGTGACTAGGGGTGAATGTTTTGCCATTGTGCAACATTCCTTCCATCATCTTGTGTGGGTGGCAGAGTAGGCAGCCTCTCAGTCAGGACACTGGTAGTTGATTAGGTTTCAGGGGGCATCTCTAAGATGCCCTCTAGTGCTTTTTACATTAAATCCCACACTGGCATCAGTGTGTGTTTAATGTGCTGAGAAGTTTGATACCAAACTTCTCAGTCTTCAGTGCAGCCATTATGGTGCTGTGGAGTTCATAATGACAACCTCCCAGCACCGTATACTCTCAATGGCATCACTGCATTTACAGTGCCCAAAAATGGCCCTGGGTACTGTAAGGGCACAGGGCTCATGCACCTGTGCCAACACCACTGGCATTGTGCTCCCAGCTAGAGGGGTGATTGATGTATGCCAGGGCAGTGTGTTTGTGGGCATGGCACACAGGGATGTGTACAATGACGGTTGTGGAGCTGCACAGCTTGTGTTGTCTTCAATCAGTTTATCTGGGTGGATATTTTTTGTGGATTTTGGAGGTGCTCAATAAGGAGGCGTCGAGTGCCCTGCGACGTCTGATTGTTAGTTAGATACGTGAGACCAGAGAGCCTCTGGTGTCATCCCTAGTTGGCACACTCAATGTTTGCATTTCCTTGATAAAAAGAAATCTGCTTCCATTCAATGTTCATTTTACTTCATTTATTTCATGAATTTGATGGTAGTTTATACCGATGCGTTTCACATTACTTCATGGTTTGTTGTCAATGAACATAATCAGGCAATATCATTATATGTCCAATGCATTTCGGGCATTCAGAAACCTGCCCTTCATCAGGGAATGACACTAAAAATGATAATATAAGTGAACGTTAGTCCAAGCAAATCATGTGCATATAATTATAGTCAACAAAACGATGCAAAAGACATTTAGTCAACAAAACGATGCCGAAGACATTAGTTTGTCAGTTAACATAACATTCAATGTGCTGCATGCATCTGTACAAATACGTTATAGTGTGGGGTAATTGGAGGTGTGGGATACGAGAGTGTGTTTCGAAAATACACTTACATGCCTGTGTTCTGGACAGTGGGTCGAAATCTAGAGGTAAGTAAATGTAAAAAGATTCGTCAGACCTGGTGCGAGAAAAACGGGTTTGCCTATGCGTTACATGCAAGGTTTAGTCTTGTGTGAAACTGACCTTAGTAGTTTAAGGATGACGCGTTGTATCCGCAGCTCGTCTCCTTGAAACGCCGGTGAAAACAAAGGTTTCCCGCGTTGGTAATATTCAAAGTAACAGTGGTCATGTGATTGATCACGTGTTCACGGAAAATAGAAAAAAGACTGAGTCGCGATGCAAGTTGGGACGACCGGTCGGCGGGTTGTGCCAAGCTAAAATTAGCTTGTTTGTTGATAAATAAATAGTGAATAAATGTGAGTTATTTACGAGAGTATATTACGAGGGGAGTAAATATGAAAGGAAAAAATATATTTGTACAAAGTGTTATAGGGGATCGAACTGGCTTGGGAATGTTCTGCCATGAACAGTGTGCTGTTCATGAGGCTAACCTACAAACCTGATGTCATCCGATAAAAAAAGACATCAAGACTCAAATCGATCGACACTCGAGGGAGATCAACGACCGCAAAATTCGGAAATTCAAGCGGGATACCTTAGATTATAGGCTGGGGGAGGTCTACACATGGGCAGATGTGTATGCTCAAAAACGCAGAAATCGCCCTTACAACTCCAACACCGACACCTCTTCAACAGACAGCGAATCAACACAAAGACCACGTAGCAGCCAACCTAGGAGAACACCACAAGAACAAACTCCAACTGTGGAAGCCACCACCAGCCAAACACATGAGAGCAGTCCTTTTTTAGACCAGGGCCAAGCCCAAAAAGGAGACCCAGGAGAGGGCAAGGAAAAAGAAAAAGAGAAAGAAAGGGACCCACCAAACACACGGAGCACTGCAGCAACAACCAAGGAGAAGGAGAAAAAACCCAAGAAGAATTAACCACAGAGTGCCTTGTTATCAACATCAGTGATCATCATTTTAACACGTATGAACTTAAACTGCTTGAGAAAGGAACCTCATTTGTACCTACCACCCTTTCAAACCAACTGGAATACGAAGTCAGTTTTTTCAAACTAATGCGCAAACTTAAACTTAGACATTTTTTTGACAACACATTACCACAACGTCCGCCACAAGAGAAAGACCAACTACTAGGACTACGGCCACAGAGCTCATTCCAAGCGCCCACGAGTCACAAGACCCTAGATCTTTTCGAAAATTTAGTTAAACAGGACCTCAACAAACTCAATCATACCAAACCCAAAAACAGAAACATCACTCAGAAAGATATGGACACATTGAGAAGAATAACAACCAATGAGCAAGTAATTTTCACCAAAGCAGATAAAGGGGGAGCGATTGTCATTATGAATACCTCAATGTACAACGACAAAACAACTGAGCATGTCATGGACAGAACAATCTATAATCAATTGGATTCCAACCCCACCACGGAATATGCCAAGATTCTAAAAAACATCATAGACCAGGCATGCAAACAGGGGACTATCACGGAAAGGACAAAGAACTTTCTCGTAACCACCAACCCTAAAAGTCCAACACTAAGGATGGTGCCAAAAATCCACAAGAATCTCAGAAACCCTCCCATGAGACCAATTGTCTCCACCAGAGGGAGCATTCATCAACCGATAGGTCAACTTATCGACAGATACCTTCAACCATCGGTACAATCCACCCAAACATACATCAAGGATACTACTCAATTCCTACTCAAATTACAACAACTCCAATTGAACCCACAAGAAAAAATATTGCTATGCACTGCTGATGTTTGCAGTCTATACACAAACATACCTCACAACATGGGCATCGAAGCAATGGAATCAGCTATTTTGAACATCGACGTGGACCATGACTTCCAACTATTTCTGATGGAACTTATGCAGTTTACATTGTACCATAGCTACTTCAGAGTGCAGGACAAATGGTACCAACAACTGACAGGGATGGCCATGGGCAATTCAGCCGCGCCTGCATATGCGAACATTTTCATGCACTGGTATGAAACCCAACATATACTAAAGGACAAGAACTGGACAAACCACCTCAAATTGATATTAAGATACATTGATGATTTTTTCATCATATGGACGGACTCAGAAGAGAAACTCAAAACCCAATTGACGACATTTAACTCTATTGACCGAAGGATCCAACTAACTTGGGACATTTCAGACACATCAGTAAATTTCCTAGATGTTAAAGTCACAGTAACCCCGAATGGATTCGTCACAGACCTCTATGTGAAACCCACCGACAGGAATAATATGCTATTGCACTCCAGTTTTCACGAACCTAATTTGATCAGAAATCTACCATACTCCCAAATGGCAAGGGTTAAAAGAATCACCTCTGATCCAACTACTCTCACAACAAGATTAAGTGAAATGTCCAACAAATTCATGCAAAGGGGTTACCCAAAAAATCTAGTGGATGAAACCATGAATAGGATACACAACTTGGAAAGAGCCAAACTTCTCACACCAACTCCTAAACCTGAACAAACACAGACAGTAGTGGTTTCAAAATATACCACCAATAGTAAGAAATTCAAACAAATAATCACGAAACATTGGACAATCCTTAATCTTGAACCAGACTTCAACAACGCATTCAGTCAACCCCCGATATTTGCGTACACCAGAGCCAAAAATCTGGGAGAAATTCTACAAAGCACACCCAATGATACCAACATATACACCGGAACCAAACCTTGTCTAAACTGTGGCAACTGCAACAGCATTATTAAGGGACACATCATAAATCATCCAACTAAAGGCTATCCAATAAATCTACGAGTCAATGCCACCTGTGATTCAAGTAATCTAATAAATGGAATTAAATGTCCGTGTGGAAAGATATACGTCGGGAAAACTGAGCGACGCATCAAAGTGCGCCTTACTGAACACAGATCCAACATTAGACTTAAGAATCTGAAATCAGCCTTGTCTGCGCATTTCGTTGAACAACAACACAACGTTTCCCAAGTAAAATACATCATTCTAGAGACTGTTTCCAAACAGGAAGGGAGAGACAATAATAAATTTCTCCTACAACGCGAAAACTACTGGATTCATAAACTGTCAAGCCAAAAACCTATGGGCTTGAATGAGAGAATAGAACTTGCGTGTTACTTATAAGTTTATTGCTCTGTAAATCCATTTGCTGTAATTGTGCATGCCCCCAAACACTTAACACCTCCGACACCACACAAACCCGTTTTTTTATCGGATGACATCAGGTTTGTAGGTTAGCCTCATGAACAGCACACTGTTCATGACAGAACATTCCCAAGCCAGTTCGATCCCCTATAACACTTTGTACAAATATATTTTTTCCTTTCATATTTACTCCCCTCGTAATATACTCTCGTAAATAACTCACATTTATTCACTATTTATTTATCAACAAACAAGCTAATTTTAGCTTGGCACAACCCGCCGACCGGTCGTCCCAACTTGCATCGCGACTCACAGTCTTTTTTCTATTTTCCGTGAACACGTGATCAATCACATGACCACTGTTACTTTGAATATTACCAACGCGGGAAACCTTTGTTTTCACCGGCGTTTCAAGGAGACGAGCTGCGGATACAACGCATCATCCTTAAACTACTAAGGTCAGTTTCACACAAGACTAAACCTTGCATGTAACGCATAGGCAAACCCGTTTTTCGCGCACCAGGTCTGACGAATCTTTTTACATTTACTTACCTCTAGATTTCGACCCACTGTCCAGAACACAGGCATGTAAGTGTATTTTCGAAACACACTCTCGTATCCCACACCTCCAATTACCCCACACTATAACGTATTTGTACAGATGCATGCAGCACATTGAATGTTATGTTAACTGACAAACTAATGTCTTCGGCATCGTTTTGTTGACTAAATGTCTTTTGCATCGTTTTGTTGACTATAATTATATGCACATGATTTGCTTGGACTAACGTTCACTTATATTATCATTTTTAGTGTCATTCCCTGATGAAGGGCAGGTTTCTGAATGCCCGAAATGCATTGGACATATAATGATATTGCCTGATTATGTTCATTGACAACAAACCATGAAGTAATGTGAAACGCATCGGTATAAACTACCATCAAATTCATGAAATAAATGAAGTAAAATGAACATTGAATGGAAGCAGATTTCTTTTTATCAAGGAAATGCAAACATTGAGTGTGCCAACTAGGGATGACACCAGAGGCTCTCTGGTCTCACGTATCTAACACAGGGATGTGTGCCATGTCGACTCTTTTTAGTTCTGTACCAAGACACACAGCCTGCCAAGGCAGTGTATGTGTGTCAGGGTACAGGGCCCCTAAGGGTGGCACAATAAGTGCTGCAGCCCTTAGGGGTATTCTCTGGTCACAGTGCCCTGGGTACCTAGGGTACCATTTACCAGGGGCTTACCTGTGGCCAGAGATGCCAATTGGGTTTAGGCTTTAGTGCAGTCTTTAGGGAAGAAACACAGGCTCCGGGTACGTGACTGGCAGGGACCCAGGGAACACCAAGGAAAAGTGCATCAGGTATCAGGCATAAAGTGGGGGGGGGTTACTGCAACAGAAACCCACTTCCCTACACTGGAGTACAAGGCAACTAATGTAATTAACCACCATTACCTCCACCAATGGCAGGGTCAAGACTACTTTGCATATGGCTGGGTCCAAACTGGGATGGCATGGAGGGCAAAAAAACAATGCCCAGATCTGTGACTGGGGCGACTGTTTGGCAATGTTCAGCATTCCATCCATCATCTTTTTGTGTTGTTATAGTTGCCCTAAGTGGGAAGGGTATGCCCAGACGAGGATCCCTTGCTCGCTGCGCCACTGGAATCAAGCTAGCCTGGCTGATGAGGGGTGATGCCCCAAAACCGGTCACAGGATGCTTATTCACGGTCCAGGGAGGACCTGGCTTAGCAGTTCGGGCTGGACTGTTCCTATGGGAAGCAGGGTCAAGTCTGATTTGCATATAGCTGGGTCCAGCCTAGGGTGGCATGGTGAGCAAAAGAACAATGGAAATAACCCAGATCTCTTGACTAGGGTGAACGTTTGATTGGGTCAGAATTCCATCCATCATTTGTTTGCGTAGCATAATGTAATTAGGCACTCCAATGTTTTTAATGTAAGGAGGATTCTCAAACAAGGTAAATAGTCCAACACCATGTCAAGGGAGCAAACATTTTAATCTTTTGCTGCTTTGGTTAGCATGGTTTAGTTTGTACAATAAAATGGAGTTTAACCAAATACATATAATTTCCCTTCATGAAATGTTTACAGTTGAGTAACAAAGAAGTTACTTACGTGCGGAAATGTTCTGAGGGATTATCTAATCGCAGATGCCTCACCTTTTCAATATTCCCAGACTGGATCTGCAGCAGGCTTCAACAATGCCTCTGTAAGCCAGTAGATTATGTTGTGTGGTTGCATGCTGAATCCATACTGTCCTAGAAGTGACGCTGAGCTGCCTATAAGGAGTTTATTGCGACTATTTATTTCATGCCCTCAGAGAGTAGAACAAATTGTTTTAGACAGTGAGCTGATTCCTAACTTGTGATCTTCTTAGATGGTGAAGGTCATTCCACAGAATGGGGAGGAGAGAAGACAGTAAAGAATCTTCAGTTGGAAAATCCACCAAAAAAAGCATCATCATAGGTAAGTTACTTGCTCTTTTAATGGATACTTCTAACTGCAGATCTCGCACCTTTAGAATAAATACTCTAGCAGTACCTTCCAAAGGTGGAGAGTCAGGAAAGCACATTCAGACAAAAACGTTAGGCAGAATTCAAGTGGACGACATGGGTTTCACACTAGATCTGACAGTCAAGGGAGTATTGTTTTGTGAACATACGCACTAAGGTCCACGTAGCAGGTTGTCAGGTGTCTAGAACCGGTACCCCTCTCGCAAAGCGGTTATAGCAGACTTGGGTCTGGTGAAATGAGCCCACAGGCCTGTAGGTGACAGTTTCTTGGCAACTGGGTAACCGAGAACCACCTAAACGGTCAGCCTCAACAGGGTTCTCTTCTGCACCACATTAGTTTATTTGCCCTTGTAGTACTTCTAAAGACCTCATCATTCAAGTGGTGTTTTTTAGTGTAGTCGATAGAAAAGCTAGTAGCTCTATTACAGTCAAGACAATGAAGCCTCTCCGGATCCTTTGACGGAGTGAGGCAGTTTAGCCACTGAGGAAGTGAGCCAAGGCCTTCAGTAGGAAAGCAGCCTTGGACTCAGTACCAGTTTGCAGAGCAAGAAGGTGGTGTAGGGTGAAATCATTGAAAGCACATGCAGTTTACTTACAAGCAGTGTTGATGTTTTGGCCATGAGGTGGATCGCCTATACTGCAGAGGTCTTCAATCTGTGGGGCGCAACCCCCAGGGGGGCCGTGGAGTCCTGGGAAGGGGGTCCCGCATTGCCCAGCCTCACTTATGCCTGTAGTCCAAAAAGTTTGTTTTCGTTTTGGAAAAAGACAGCTGTCCTGGGACAGCTAATTTAGATTGTTATCAGCGGAAGTTTAATTAATTGAGTCTCTAGTGCTGTGAAACGCTTTCATACCAGTGTGCCTGCTTGCCTGAATAAAATGGAAATGTCCCTATCAGTTAATCTGCCAGTGTAAAGGGTGCAAAGAGTTAACAACGGGGCTGTGAAGTGCTTGCTTTTAATTGTAACTGCATTTACACAGCCCTTAGTACCCCTAAAGATGTGTTGAAGGGAAAGTTATGTAAAAAAAAAAAAACACAAATTTGCATTACATACACTCTGGTATCACTTAAATCTACATTGTAGAAGCACTTTTATTGTAAAACTATGTGCACGTGTAATGCAAGTATAAAATAATGACTTGCATATTTGCAGTGCTTTCTGTCATAGGCTGTGACCTCGTAGCACTAGAAATACACGTCACTCTTCTTCACTGCACCAATCAAGATTTAATTCAGTGGCACTCTGGTCACACATAGACCTCTGCAGTGCATTAACTAATAGAGGTGTCATAATGTACTACAATTCCCCACTGGGTAACAACTTTTTAAATGTATTTTTCATTAGGCTGCCCTTTATTTTAATTGTAGATACCTGATGTAGAAAGACTTAAAAAACCTACAGAATATTTTGGGGCTTATTTATGAGAGGCTTGCATTGCCAGAGCATCATTTGTTTTGACGCTCCTGCGGCTCAAGCATCTCAACCATACTTATGAGGCACTGCAAAGTCACCCTGTATAGCTTTGCATGGCCTCATAAATATGGAGTAAGACATAGCAGTGCAAGTCACTGTTTTGAAATACTCTGCTTCAAGGAGGTGTTCCATGGGGTTTGTGTGGGGTTCCCACGCAACACCCATGGATTTTGATGCTGCCCCATATTTACAAAATCACAAACCTGGGGCAGCTCTAAAAACGAACATCTCCCCAGCGGAGGCTTAACAAGGAGAAATGTTTTCATTCCTCCTCGTTCTTTCCTCTTTCCACGTGTGCTGCATTCTGCAACTCACATAGAAATAGGAAAGCGCCTCTCTGGATTGTTTTTGTGAAGGAAGGTGACCCTTCCTGTACAAATATAATCCTGCCTATGTTGGTGCTACGCAGCAATTTGTACGCCAACGCAAGGGAAAAGGACAGGAAAGCACAGTATTTCATAAATACAGTTCATTCTAGCCCTTTCACATTGGCATAGGGCAGTACAGCAAGAAGACTTGCAGCGTTGCCCTACGCCAATTCCTTATAAATGAGGCCCTTGGTTTTTAGATACACCTTTAACTACACCCCCACATTCATTGACCTTTGGTTTGCTAAACACTGTTTAATATTATTTCCCCCCCTTAAAAATTATTTGTTGTGGGAATTTGGGGCGTTAATGGTTGTTGATAGTTGTCGATGATGAGGAGTACCAGGTTCTAGGACTTTTTGTCAGAAGGGGGTCCCTACACCTAAAAAAAGATTGACAAGGGGGTCTCAGCATCAAAATGTTTGAAGACCTCCAACCTATAGTGTTAAGAGCTATAAATACCAGCTGTGCATAAGTTCAAAGGACGTGCAGATGAGAAATATCAAGACCAAGGTCAGATTCCCTTGGGGCTTAACAAAAAGTTATGGAGGGAAACATCTGAGTCAAAGCTTTTTTCAAATGCATTACAATCTGTTATTCCAACAAATACTGTTTGGTAGGTACAATCTAAAGAACATTACACAGCCTAGCTTACAAGGTGACAATGTTTTGGGCACCACACCAAGAAACCCTTTTGCACCTGCGTCCATGTAGGTTGACTTTATGGAAGGGCCTCTGGCAGCGAGGAAGACATCTACCACAACTGTCAACAAGTAAAAAAAAAATTAACCTGGTTGCCATTCCTCAATCTTGTGCATTGCTGCATCAGAGTCAGAATCAGAACTAAAAAAGCAATACGAATCCTCCACTGGAAGCAGCTTCGGGACAAAGGTGCTGGATTGAAATCTGACTTTGTAACCGCTGGTTGCACTTTCATAATTTCATAGCGTGGCCTAGAGCTGGAACAGGCAGACGCTATTTCAGGGTTGGAGATTATTGAATGATCAATCTCCACCAGTGAAACTGATATCAATGCCAGTATGGATGGAACTGGGCATCTGTTTAGACGGTTTAGACATCCATGCAAAAGTCAGCACAGGCTTCTTACAGGCCCCATGGGACAGAGTATGAGCGGCAGACCCGCTCACAGAAGTCTGACTGGAGGCTCCATGGGGCTCAAAGGCAAGCCATTGAGAGACAGAATCAAACAAAAGGTCTGCCGAATGGCCTCTTTGAATGTAGCTATCTGCTGCAGGATTGACAATGGCACAGGGATTTTGGAGCGCGCTGGGGCCAACTGCAGAATCGATTAGCACCTACTCACTTGACTCTGAGCGAAGGGATGGGTTTCAGTCTTGCTTGATCTACTTGAGCCTAGGCTTCAATTTGGCATACTGGAAGAATCCGGGCTGGAGGAGGATTTTTCAAGGAAGAGGCCCAACGACTAAGACAGGCATGTGTTTTAGAGGTGACCTATGTTTAAACCACAAACTCTTATTGTGTTTGATGATAGAGTTTTGCCTCTGGGATAAAGGTGGGCACACTTGTCACACAACTGAGCCGTACCCATAGCCCTAAGCACCCCTGTCACCTCATGTTGGTTGTGACTGAATTCTGCATTCGTCACTCTGCACTTTTTGAATTCGGGTACTTTCAGTGGGGACATCATTCCCTAGCACATTGTGAAAGTTCAGGAGTCACTAGAAAAAACGACATTTGTAGCAGAGATCCTGACTTCAGTGAGCACGAGAGGCACTTATGTGGCTCTGCCCTGGCTCAGAGGAAGGGCGATTTACAGAGACCTTTAAGCCACCTACTGTCACATTGGAGCATTGCTGATAGATTCGCCAGATTAAGTCTGATGATTAACAATATTATAAGTTAGGAATCTGTGGTTTGCAATATCCAGCAGATATGTGCTTACAGAAGTGTCAAAAATATGAACTAAATTCACATTATACAGAGTAAAATTGCTGGAGAAATTTAACAGTCTTACAAAGACAAACATGAAATAAGTAAACTGAGTAATAACTTTAATACCAGAAACTTAACACCCCATTTAAAAAACAATTTCACTATATTGAAACCGAATAAGACTATGCAGTGAACAATGGGTTTTCGTTACAAGGTATAGTGGGGTTCCAATACGTGCAAGAGATACATACCACATTTTGTAAATTAAAATCCAGCTGAACTCCAAGGGCTAGATTCAAATGTACAATGCCACTATTTACACACATTAATATTAATGAAAATTTATCATATGCCTCTTACCTTTAATTTAGAGATCATATTTTTTTCGGAGTCATCGGAAACACTTTTGTTTGTAAGTAGTCTTCTGGCTAAGTGTTGCTTGTAATATCGTTCAAACACATCTTTTTCCTGCATAAACCTGAACAGGACCATTGCCTTGTCCAATATAGATTCCACTTCTTGTTCGGTCAGCTTTAAAGAAATGTGTACACTAACGATTATCTGTGACAATTGCAGTTAAATTACATTTGTAACAAAACCAATATTTAAAACTGAACAAGAACCAAAATCCATTAAAATAAAAAAACACAACCAAAAGTAAATGAGTGATTTAATTATTTATACAACTGTGGATTCTCATAGTGCACCGTGAAGGATCCTCAGACTACTGGTAAATAATGTGTGACCTGCAGGTCCGTTTGCACAATTTCCTGGCTTCAAATAATATATACCTTGTGGCACAAATGAAAAACCTGTTCAGGACAAATAAGGCAGTGCTACATCTTATTTGGTTAGGCTTTCGAATAATATTCAATCAATTGTGCGCCAAAAAAATGTATAATCTGAGGACGTTGGACCATAATAGCTAAGTAAGCAGAAAACAGTCACAATCTATGAAAAAATACCTGAGACCATAATATATACTCTATCGACTGAAAGAACTTTCTCTTTGCTCCTCGTCACTGAGACACAAAAGTAGTTTTGTGGGAGTATAAACCCACATTCAGAGTATTAAGAGTGAGTAGTCAATACGGCTGTTGGCCCGGTCTGCAAGAAAGAATGCACAGAGCACTGACACACAACCAAGGACACAAGGTAAGCGCTTTGAACTACAGCTCTCATAGCCCATAAAAATGGTCTAACTCATGGATCCTATGTTGAACACACCAGTGTCATACACCTTATTTCCTTCTAACTTCATCTCTCACAGGCAATCAACAGACAAAGCTATCAAAAAAATTAAGCTATCTGTGCCAATGCCTGGAATAGAAATATCTCCATGCACAGTATTACATCCTCATCTTCCTCATGCCTGACCCCAGATGTAAAACAAATGGGGAAAAATATAACCTTGCAGACCTCACTTTTTCTCAACATGTTAACACTGAAAAAAAAGAAAAAAAGTTCCCCTCGTTGGTCACCTATAGCACTACATTAAAGAAAACATAACACCCCCCCAATTTCTCCATCTTCCTGACCACCACATGGAGAAAAAAAAATCACTCTGTAGTCTTCAATACACTACCCCCTATTTCTGCTGAAGTCTCAATCATAAGCATTTTATGGCCTGATGGTCCTACATGCTCACTCCAGTGTTAAGAAAACATCAACAATATGACTACAGGTGGTTTTAATGTCTGACTAGATATACAAATAGTACAACTGAGAAGTTCAGATTCACTGTAAAAGTTTAGCAGTCCTCCTGAGAGAGGCAGTCAAAAGAACATGAGAGGGGCCCTGAACCTAAGAAGGATAAGGGAAGGGGGAACAACCCACCAGGGCAATATATGTATATAACATGAAAGGGTGGTTCTCTGTAATATAAAGGACCAAGCAGTTCCAAAAATAGCAGATGCCCACAGAAAAGCTGAATATATTTAAATTATTTTATTATCATTTATATTCATAGAAAAATATATATCAAATGTGCATAGAGCAAAATCCATACTTCATTAATTGAAGACTACATATAAATCATGTAACATCAGCCCAGGAAAAAGAAGAACAGTAAAAAATGAACTCATTCATTCTACCAGCCAATAACTCACTCACAAACCGATACATCCATATTGACTCAACCAACTAGAAACTCATCAACCAGACAGAAAAAGCGCCGACGCGCGTTTCGGAACAGTGCCACAGTGGGGAATTCCTTCATCAGGGCGCAATTCATTAAAGTACATAGGGAAAGCACAGTCTTCCAGAAATCCAGGTCAGTAAAATTGGATCCCGATCATAAGTTCTGGGCAAGCAAAAGCATATCAGAAATTAGGCTCCCAACGGGGCTGGAACGAAAGAATAGTGCACGAACAGCCTCAATATTTTAAGGTCAATGTCGGATCAGGGAGGGAGTTTCAGTCAGATCTGAATACTTATTGGGATGAGTGTTCAAAGACAGTGAAAATGCCCAAAATTTCTAGTCCAGGCAACGTTAAAATGCGTGTTCGAAGCTCCAAGTAGTGGAGTAGACACAGTGCACTCTGAAATGAGGCAACACACGCGTATTTCATTAACTTCGGAGACTAAACATTCCAGTCAACCAGAGTAGAGGAGGCCGCCGGGGTCAAGAGAAGATAAAACGCTGGCATAGTCCTAGCAAAATGGTCAAAGGATCTCAATATCCATACCACACGGGTCTGTCTCCCACGCCAAATTCTTTAACATGGTTGAACAACTCTGGTTGACTGGAATGTTTAGTCTCCGAAGTTAATGCAATACGCGCCTGTTGCCTCATTTCAGAGTGCACTGTGTCTACTCGACTACTTGGAGCTTCGAACACGTATTTTAACGTTGCCTGGACTAGAAATTTTGGGCATTTTCACTCTTTGAACACTCGTCCCAATAATTATTCAGATCTGCCTGAAACTCCCCCCATGATCCGGCATTGACCTTAAAATATTGTGAGGCTGTTCGTGCACTATTCTTTCGTTCCAGCCCCATTGGGAGCCTAATTTCTGATATGCTTTTGCTTGCCCAGAACTTATGATCGGGATCCAATTTTACTGACCTGGATTTCTAGAAGACTGTGCTTTCCCTATGTACTTTGATGAATTGCACCCTGATGAAGGAATTCCCCACTGTGGCACTGTTCCGAAACGCGCGTTGGCGCTTTTTCTGTCTGGTTGATGAGTTTCTAGTTGGTTGAGTCAATATGGATGTATCGGTTTGTGAGTGAGTTAATACAAAAATACAAAAGTGCACTGAAAGATGTCAAAAAGAATTTCTTTAGTGATAGGATTGAGAGGGCAAGTAATTCTCCAAGAGAATCGTTCAAAATTTTCAAAGAACTCTTGAAAGCCCCGGTCCCGCCAGTCGTGCACGTTAATCCTAAAGATAAATGTGAAGAACTGGCTAGTTTCTTCCATTCTAAAATAGATACAATCCTATCCTCTCTGCCCGCTATGCCTCAAATCTCTGAACCGGCTACTGGTTCAATAAGCTGTCCGACCGAACTTGTCTCCTTTGGCCCCTTCTCGGAGGAGGAGGTTACAAAGGTCTTGGTGGAGATGAAGAGTGGATCTCTGAGTGATCCAGTGCCCATGAAACATCTTAAACTTGTGGCTAACACTCTGTCAGCTCCGCTCACTGACCTTATCAACCTCTCTCTCTCTCGTGGCATAGTCCCTCAGAGATGGAAAAGGGCAGTAGTAAAAGCCTTACTGAAAAAACCAGGCTTGGATCCCACCAATTTGACCAACTTCAGGCCAATCTCGCTTCTGCCGGGGTTTTCTAAAATCGCCGAGAAGCTGGTTAACCGTCAGCTTTCTTACTATCTTGAGTCCAACCACCTGTTGGGAGACTCCCAGACTGGTTTCCGTCCCGGCCAGGGAACGGACACAGCCCTGCTGGCGGTAGTGGAGGAAGCAAGGAGCACTCTTGATGCTGGAGGATCAGTGGCAGTGATCCTCCTGGACTTGAGTGCTGCCTTTGACACCGTGAGTCACCAGGTGCTCCTCCAACGCCTGTCAGAGGTAGGTGTCTCAGGGACGGCCCTGAAATGGTTGGGATCCTTCCTCTCCAACCGTTTCTACCAAGTCTGGGAAGGGGCAGAGCAGTCTTCCCTATTCCCTCTTCAATGTGGAGTCCCACAGGGCTCATCGTTGAGCCCTACTTTGTTCAATGCATATATGACTCCACTTGAAAGAGTGGTAGCCCCTTCGGGGTTGAAGATCATCAGCTATGCTGATGATACTCAGCTGGTGGTGGGCCTCACTCAGCTGGCGGAACAACCCAACTTGTTACATGACTGCCTGGCTAATGTCTACCAATGGATGTCCAACTCGGCTCTTAAGCTCAATGGAGGAAAAACTGAGTTGATGCTCTTGGGCAACTCCAGTCCCTCCATCATTGCCAGCTGTTGGCCCCGGTCTCTTGGCGATCCACCATCTCCCAAGAAGGAGATCAAGTCCTTGGGAGTATGGTTGGAGGAAGATCTGTCCTTTAGGACCCACGCCAGAAAGACCGCAGGGGTTTGCTTCGGTCTACTGAAATCAGCCCGAAAGGTACTACCACTGCTTCCGGATCCAGCTAAGAAGCTTTTGATGCGTGGTTTAATCCTTTCAAGGCTTGACTTTGGTAATGCCCTGTTTCTTGGTGCCCCTGAAGCGACCTTTAAAACCCTCCAACAGGTGCAAAATGCAGCTGCCAGAGTTTTGGAGATCCCTAGAAGGCAGTCCGCTGCCCCGGCCCTGAAAGCACTTCACTGGCTCCCTGTTAAGGAGCGGGTGAAATTCAAGGCGTTGTGTACGGCCCATAAAATTCTACATGGCAAAGGCCCCCCCATCCTTTTTAATATGGCCCGTCCTTATAAACCTCCACGCCTTCTGCGCTCGGACCAGCAACATCTTTTGCAATCTGCGAGAGTTAGGAGAGCTCGGACTGGGGGCAGGCGTTTCTCGGTACAGGTGGCATCTCTGTGGAACTCTCTGCCCCTTAAGATTCGCTCAGAGCCCAAGATCCTATTATTTAGAAAACTCCTTAAAACCTACTTGTTTCCACAGTAGTGAGTAATCGAGTTCCTCCTTTTTTTGGTCTGTCGCGCCGGGATGCCCCCGGGTCAACTGAGCGCGTTACAAGTTTCATATAATAATAATAATAATAATAATAATAATAGTTATTGACTGGTAGAATGAGTAAGTGATGTATGATTACTGTTCTTCTTGTTCATGGGCTGATGTTACATGATTTATATGTAGTCTTCAATTAAGGAAGTATGGATTTTGCTCTATGCACATTTGATATATATTTTTCTATGCATATAAATGATAAAATAATTAAAATATAGTCAGCTTTTCTGTGGACATCTGCTATTTTTGGAACTGCTTGGTCCTTTATATTACTGAGAACCACCCTTTCATGTTGTTATATACTCCTGAGTGAGGCAGCCATTAACTAGCTCAGCCACATTAAAAGCATAGCAGTCGAAATGTCAAATTAGTTCACATTTAACCTCTGCAGCTTGGAAGGTGTTTCCAAGTATGGGTTATGTTTATTTTTCATCCAAAGCCCAATTTTGGAAGAAAAAGCCTGGTGCAGAGTACCACCATACTATGCTGGTAACAACCTCATCCATGCACATCATATATTTACACAATTCTGAAGTTACCCTATGTCAGACTTAGTCACTCAGCCTTACACTGGGAACTTTTTCTAATTTGACTGGCTAGTTTTTAGATGAATGGTCTTCGTCCTTTACAATCCAATTACCTCCAACTTTTATGCAGGTTTTGGAGCAGTCATAAAAGTGTGACAAATAAGTCTTAAATGCATCTTTCTGAACAAAAACAGAGCTCCCTAGATCTTACATCTGGGCACTCATTGGGAAATATTACTGCTACTCTGGAGGCATGGGGTTGGATATTACGTATTCCAAAAGTGCAAATGAAGCAAACACATCCAGGATAAAGTATCAAAGAAACAAGTTCTGAGAGTGAATTGGAAAACTCAGTGCCACAAGAGTTGCTGACTAGTTAGAATGAAAAGACAAAAAAGATAAAGGTCGATTCAACAAGAAGGAAAAGAAGATGGGCAGTGGCAGAAGACCCAGAAGAGTCCTGGTATTATGCAATGTGTAAATGCATAAAAATATCAGTTAAGTATTGCAAAAAGAAATATCTTCCATTGTGATCTGTGCAACTACTTGGTTACATACGACGATAGAAGCGTATAAGTCCATGGGCACAATAAGATTAAGAATTTTTCTACAAAAGAGATGAACCTACAAGTAATGTAAAAGATACAAAAGACTACGGTAAAAAGTAATTTTTATGTCTTGTACTGAGCTTAGTTTTTGCAGCAATAACTGTAAATGATTTGAAAAGAATACATTTTAGAAGTTTAATGATAAAAGAAGAAATATTTCAAAAAAGGACGCGGTTTCAAAAATTTAATGATAAAATGTTAAGATAAATGAGGACATTGATCACGTACAAGAGAAATCATGTGGATATTGAAAGGAACACCACATGGAGTATTATGCCACAATAACCCATGTAGTGGGATAGGCTGTAAGGCATAATTAAAAAATCTGTTTGCTAATGGAATATTTAAGAACATCAATTTTATATGCGATCACAAAATGTCATAAGGGATGGAGAAATCCACTATTGTCATCTCTTTGTGGCAGGGTTAGGCTGAAATTTTCTACCATTTACTATTCACATAGACCTATTTCCGACCATCAGTAAAAGAATGGGTTAATACAAACATGTATTACAAAAAGTGGAACAGACCGTAAATAAAGTTATATGCGTTTGAGGCTTTTAAAATATGAAGATCAAGAATAATCAGACAAGTGGATCTGTCATAATATTCTAAGCACGCATATCAAACGGAGCAATGAAGAGGAATTTGAGAATGTTAAATAGAAATTTACAATAAATAGACATTTTGTGGAAAAAGGGTAAGAATTCACAAATTAGACTTCAAGTGATTAAATTCATAGCAGTTAAAGAGGAGAAAATGTGAAAACTTTTAATGAGTTGAAAAGAGTACTTGATTGAACTCCTTGATTCAGTGAACCCACATGGTCAAATACACCATAAGTTATTATGTTTCACGTGTGCCTTATATATTGGGTAAGATACAATTTCAATTTATGGATTACAATGGAAAGAGAAGAAATATTCCTGAAAATAGATGAAAGGGACTCACTGGGGAAAGCAGACATGTATCATACTGTAAAGGGAAATGTCTGCTGGCTATTTTGTGAAAGCACCAAATGTGATACAACGTGGTTACAAATATAGGCTATTCAAGAGAAACGTTGCTTACCTTCCGAAACACCTTCTCTGGTTGAGAATGAACCTAGCTGCAAATTACTAACCAAATCTTGAGCAGTACAACTGTGCGCCTGTGGGTGCAGCTGGAAGGCACAGCGGCTCCAGATGTGATGTGCGTGGTTCATATATATACGCCACAACAGTGCGCAGACATCTGTTCCTTACAAATTATTATTTCCGCACCAGAAGCACAGAGCCACAACAGAAGGCTGGTTGACCAGTGTGCAGATGCGAAGGCCATACAAGGGACATTTTAGTCGGAAAAGTCCAGCAAGCAGAATGGGGAGGAAGGGAGGGACAGTAAGAAATCTGGGGCTAGAGCCTCTCCCAGATAAGTGTTTCTGAAGGTAAGTAACTTGCTCTTCTGACAGAAAATTCTAGCTGCAGATACTCCCTGGAGGTGAACCAAACTCCCTGGAGGTGAACCTGTGAAATGGAGCTGTCCAAAAGGTCATGGAGGACCAAACAGGCAAAGTGCCCGTCATGAGGGACTGGATGGTCAAGCCAGTAGTGTTTGGTAAACCTGTGCAAGGATACCCACGTAGCAATCTGACAGATATCCAGGACAGGAAGTCCATGTAGAAGACAAAGTTTTATCTCTGGTGGTATGAGCCCGCAAACCCACAGGGGGTTATTTCCTGGCTAATACGTAGCAGATTGTAATTCAGAGTACAATCTAACTGGAGATGGTATGTTTCTGCACTGCCTACCCCTTCTTTATGTCCGTGAACCCTACAAAGAGTTGATCGTCCACCTGGTTTTCTTAGGTACAATCGATATAGAATGGCAGTGCCATTTTAGGGTCTAGGCAGTAGAGTCTCTCTTCCTCCTTGGCAGGGTCAGCTGGAGCAAAGAAAGTCAGCAGGATGATGTTTTGGTCAATAGGAAAGGGTGTCACAACCTTGGGGAGAAAAGATGCATGGGTTCAGAGAACCAGTTTATCTAGAAATAAGCTGGTGTATGGAGGCTGAATGGAAAGAGCCTGCAGTTCTCTGACTCTCCGGCTTTATGTGATGGTCACCAAGAAGACGGTCTTGATTGTCAAAAGTCTGAGAGGACAACTATGCATGAGTTCAAAGGGAGAACACACCAATTAGGATAAAACCAAACTAAAATTCCATTGGAGCACAGCGGATGTTTTAGAAGGAAACGCATGCTGAAGACTTTCCGGAAAACCTGTCACAAACGGTGACTTAAAAAGGCAGGGTCGATCCAGTAATCCAAAAATGCAGAGAAGACTTAAAGACACCCATAAAAGTTCTCAGAGCAAGGCCTTGCCCAGCAAAGGGCACAACAAAGACCACCATTTCGGACAGAGATGTAGAAAGTGGGTCAATGTGTTTCTCAGGACATCAAACCACAAACTTGTCCCAACAGCAGGCATATACAGTTTTTATTGATGGACACCTTGCTGCCAAGAAGACATCACAGACCTTGGGAGGAAGGCCGAAGACCCTCAATTGTTGCTGTTGAATCACCACACATGCAGGCAGAGTGTGAGCATGTTCTAGTGCAGGACCCTGCCCCTGTTGCTGCGACAGGAGATTCTCCCGAAAGGGTAGCCTGGTCGGAGGACAGATTAATATGCACAGGAGTTCTGGATACCCCTCTCTGCGCCCAATCCAGAACCACTGGGATGACTTGGAGCCAATTGGTTCTGACCTTTTTAAGAACTCTAGGAAGAGGTATCGGCGGCAATGTGTATAGAAGTTCCATCAGAATGCTTCAGACCGAGAGCCGCTTTGGAAACTCAAGCAAGCAGAAGTGGTGACACTGCTCGTAATCGGAGGTGGCGAACAGATCTAGCCGAAGTACTCCCCAGTCCTGATAAAGACCATGAGCCACTACTGGATGCAGACGCAATTCGCGGGTCGAAAGACTTCGTCGATAAGATGTCAGGTAAGCTTTCAAATGTCAAGCGAATCACCCTCGGCTTCAGAAGATTGATGTGGAGATCAGGGGCCTCCGATCATCACCTTTCCCAGATGGCCGCCCCAGCCGAGAAGTGATGCATTGATCACCACTGTCAGCTCTAGGGAGGATAAGAAGAAGGATCTGACCCAATCGCGGTCCTTTAACCACTACTGCAGATCTTCTACAGTGTCCCTTGAAATATGGACCAGTTTGGAGAGATGGTCCAGACGCTGTGCCCCTGGATCTTCAGATCCAACTGCAGAGCACGCATATGCCATTGAGCAAACTTCACCAGGAGGACATCAGATCCAGCAGTCTCAGAGTTAGCCTCTCTGAAATCCAGGACTGAGGTTGATATACCGCCATCATAGCACCAATATCCTGGACTCTCCAGAGGGTAGGCACAGAAATGCACTGTCCAGAATGGCTCAGATGAAAGGGAAAGTCTTAGAAGGAGACCGGTCTGACTTCAGCATGTTGATTGTTAACCCCAGTGAATGCAGTTCTGCTTAAATATGGAGGAGGGTGGCGACCAAATGAGGCGAGCCAACCTTCAGCAGTTAATTGTCAAGGTAGGGCATGACTGGGACCGCTGTCCTCTGCAGATTTGCTGCAACCATCGCCATCACCTTCTTTAACACTGGAGGCACACTGGTGAGATCAAAAGGGAGCACAGCGAACTGGAAATGCTCCTTGCCCAGTAAACTGTATGTAGCGGGGATGTAAAAAAGGCGTCCAACACTACCATACAGTCTCCAGGGTCTAACACAGACAGGAACTGAGAGAGTGTTGAATTTATTCTTTCGCAGGAAGGCATTGAGAGAAAGCAGATCTAAGATGGGGAAGATGTATCTGGTCTTGTTGAACACCAGAAGGGAGCAGGAATAACAAACCTGCCCTACTTCTGATGCTGGCACCCTCTTGATGGCAGACTGGACAGATCTCTGGCCTGGTTTCCATGGGACTTATACCATGAAAAGGCTGGGAAGCCTTTTGGCTGGGGCAACTCTGTTGGAAATGATGTGACTTGGCACCTACCATAACCAGGAAAGGAGGGAAAAGAAGAGTGAGGCTAGTCTAAGACTATAGCACGTTCCAACGACTATAGTGACCTTATGCTCCTTGAAGTACTGAAGATATGAATCAGCTTTGTTGCACAAAAAATGAGTGCCATCGAAGGGCATACCCAAAAGGGATGCCTGAACGCTCTCCCAAAAGCCAGACGACAGCAGCCAGGCGAGGCGGCAGAGTGCCACCTATGATGCGATGGCTCTGCCCAGCGAGTCTGTGGTGTCCAGCATGCATCTGATGGCAAACTTTGCTGCGTTCCCGTCATCGCTAATAGCTCAGTTCAGGATGCCTTGTACCACCTAAGAGACCGTAGCAGCACTTACACGACAGAGGCTCACACAGTGTGGCTACAGCAGCCCAAGAGGCACATGGTGTTCACAGACCACAGTGCAAGGCTGGTGGAAGAAAATATCCTCTTCTCAAAAGTATCTAGCCTCAAAGATTCTCTATCCAGTGGAGTGGTAGGGAATGCCAGGATTCACTCTGGATAGAGGTCTACACCACCAGTCTGTCAGGGGATGGGGTGCTGGGTGAGGAAAGCTGGTATCCAGGAGTGGGGCACTAGCGATGTCCAATAATCCTGTGCACTGGAGTGCCTGTGCAGGACGTGGCCAAAGCCACGAGCAGATCATCAGAGAGGGCTTCTTTAAAGAGCAGTAGGGGTTCCGAGTGGAAGATCTTTGGCAGAAGCACCTCTGTCAACATATTGGCTTTGACTTCCACAGGCAGCAGGTGGGAGTTGAGGACCTCAGGTGCCCTCCTTACCACCACAGCAAAAGAGTCCCCTTCCTTCATAGTCACACAGAGACGAGAGATCAACCTAGGGCCTGGCGAGGTATTCGACCACTTGCATTGGACGGCTCCACATACCAGTTAAAGTCTTCTGACTAGGCCAAAGTTGCTTCGTGGGGATTAGGCTAGTAATGTGAGCGACAGGACTGCCCCAGCCAAAATCCCCACAGGACCTGTCAAGGAAGGGAGCCCCTGTCTCTGACAATCACTGGGCTCTGGTCGGCACGTGTCAACACTGCACAACACCAGTCTGAGTCAGGAACGACTTTAGGGTCAGCTGCGCCGCAAACGACACCACAGGACTGAATCCCCGTGAAGGTCATTGAGTCACAACCAGGGTCAGTTCGGAACTGGATCCAGAGGGCCCACACTGGCACAGAGAGTGAACCTGCCATAAGAAATCCAGTCAGTGCACCTTCGGGTCCTGTAGTGTCCGAAGGTGCTCCAGAGTCGTCAACATGGCCAAAAGAATAAGGTGCGTAGCCTCAAAATTCCCTGAATTGGCTGAGGTCGCTCCAGTTCCATGAAACTCGAGGAGGTGTGGACCAGGTGTGGACAGGCTCTGTGGGTGGAGTGCAGGAGTGGGGCCTAAACTTGTGGAGTCGGTCCAGAGCCTCGTCCTATGACTTGGACTGACACAGTGAAGTTTAAGAGCACTCGTAGGACTTACATGCTGATGACATAAGAGCAGCGCGGGTCTAAGACTTTCCATGCCATCGGGACCTGGAATGGTGCGTAGTCTCCGATGTCTGGCTGCCAGAAGCTTCATCTCCCACTCCTGAATCTCTTTGGGATTCATGTTGCGGCAGTCTGGACAGTTCCTGTAGTAGTGGTCCCACTCCAGACACCACAGGCAAACCAGAAAGGGGGGAGGGTTTGATGTCACAGACATTTGCCCGTGACAGGCTCCTCAGGGTTTAAAACCCATTTGCTTTTTAAAGGACATCTGTAGCACACTGGAAGACGAATTGCTCAGAAAAGGCAACTCAGATGTCAAACACCTGGTAAAAATTGCCCACAGAGCTCCACTCTTATGGTGTGGAAATAAAGAAACTCTTGTAAGTGTGCTGGGGTGGCACCTATATAGGCACCGTGCATGTCAGATCAGGTGCAGGTAAGCCAGACGTAGAACCATTCAACACCACATACTGGCATGCATAGGACTGCTTAAGATTTTCCGGATCCACTCTGATGCCTGGCGATAATTTTAAGGTAAGGAATCAGAGTCTATAAGTCTATATCAGATTAACACAATTCGATACGCAGATTTGAAAGGAAAACAATGAACTAATCGCTTCAAGACAGGACTGATGTCTTTCTTCTAGGTCTTCTTGATTAACTATCTGGGGAGGCCCGAAAACAAATCTCCCTCAGTGTATGCTTCACCATAATCATTTTCCAATGTTCCAGGAAACATTTTCAATGAAACCCATGTTTTCTTGCCACAATAGCATAGTTTTCCCCAACATCTTTGTTTTGGTAGAGGTTGATACTGTCAATGAAAAAGTACTGGTGTTTATGCACAGCTGCTTAATTTATATCATCTGTAATGCCTGGAACACTGAAAAAAGAAAACTAGTCGCTATAGACATCTACCAAAACTACATAGGGGAAGTATGCTTAATATTTACATTTACAGAAGATACATATTGCTAACTAGCTGTTCATAGGTCATTTTGTTCTGGAAGCAAATGTCAGTACAAATTCCATAGACAAATTTCAAAATTGTACCTTCCAATTATGTGCATCCTACCAAGTCTTAGTGGGTTTCAGATGTCTGTTATTACTGGCTGACCAAGAAACTTTGAGGAACATGGAAGGTTGGGAAGTAGGTGCTTTTTTCCAGAATTACATTTCTATTAAGTTGAACATTTCTTTTCTGCCCACTGAAGCACAAATGAGGTGGTGGTGGTCGATGGGTGGTAACATGTACTACACAGGATATCCGGAGTGAGTATGATAGAAATAAAAAGGCCTACATTAAAATGTAGACACTAGAAACTTAACAGCATCAGCTCTTTTGCAAAATGATACGATAGAGATCACATTGGGCCAATTAAGAGGCCCTAAAGATGAAGGGAAAAAGAAAATTGTGCACGCATATCCAGAGGATATGGTTGAAGGGTGGCATAGGTCAATTGAGTAAACGCAATTCGAAGTGCAGGAGTTCTATGGATGCATTTGTGTGCACGCATGTGGTAGCAATCAACAGGTTTTTGGAAGTTTGAGATTTTTAAATGACCATCTGTCAGAGTGGTTGGTAAGTGCCTGTCACAAACGCACGATCAGCCACCACCGTTCACACATTACCACCAATATCACACACTTTATTGAGTATAGGAAATGGAATGTGCCTATGTGGATAGGTTAGATGAGCTATGTGAATGACCCAAAATACCTACTAATCGCCCCAAATGACATACATTAGTGTATGTTTAATAAAGGGTATTTTTATGAGTAGATTTATGGGATTCACTGGCCTGTTCATGGAAACTGTTTAGGTCACAAACAAGATCGGCCTCAGTCACGTTCCTCCCTATAGTGTGTTTCGGCATAAAAGAGTGAGCGAGAGACAGGGTGATAAGGAGAATGTTATACAGACAGGGAGGGAGGGAGAAGCTTTAAGAATAGAGACTGGGAAGAGGGAGGGAGTAAAAAGGTGTAAACTGGGGATAAGAGGAAGATATTACAAGTTCTCTTTCCCATCAGGGACAGTTTCCTGTTCCCAGTCCATGATTTACTCTTGGTTAGACTTTCTTATACACACATTTTTTCTTGTACTCTGGTATGGATGCTACTCTTTGCTTCAGCTTGATCATTATATTGCTCCCTTTCTGTTTCCCTAATAAGCCCCATGCTTTGAAATCTATTTCTGATGGCTCCAAGTAACCGGCCCAAGAACACACACAGTGGGCACAAACCTACAAAAATATTACCAGTTATTAGTGTGTGTTTTGAATTACTTTCATTGTTAACATTGTTTATTTGGCTCTTCGTAGTAAGATAATGGTTTCTAAACACTATAACAAATAGGTGTCAGTATTGTCCAATTTAATAATACTCAGCTTAATGACAACCTAGAAAGGATAAATGGCTGAGTTGTTCTTGCTGGAATCCAAACTTGTGATAGCAGACGACCACATATGTCAGTGGCAAGTATTTAAATCATTTAACCATGCTGCAAGCTATTATTAATATTAGAATGCAAAAATAATAAGCGTGTTACATTTTTTGTCAAGGTATGTCTTGGGCAGCAGAAGCAATTAACACTACATAAATTTACCAAGGGGTGGGGAAAAGGTGCCGGACAGATTGACTCTACACAACATATGTTAAGTGTTTTATGGAGGAAGGCATGGGGCAAAGACAATTATATAAAAAGAGGAACAGAGACAGAAACTTGTTCACTTGCTCACCATTCTTTCCACAGTCCTTGCCCTACTCCCCACTAAGAAGCCTGCTTCTATTCCAATTGTATCCCTCACTCCCAAGTTGTCTATACAGTTCGATGCCCTCTTCCCTCTATTATCTGGCTATAAAGCCAAGCTGCTCCTCATTCCAACTTGTGAGCATGGCAACCACGTTCTACATTACGTTTTTCCTATACTTTTTAAGCATTACAATTTTCCTATACTTTTTAAGCAATCTCATATGCAGTCTGTAGCTTAAAGTGAGTACATGAAATGGGCAAACTGACATATTAACCTAAATCCTGTTCTCATTTCACAAAATAGTGAACTTCCATAGAACATCACAGAAGAACTCAATGGAAAGACAATAGTTATAGTCAGGGCCACTGAAATTATGAGATGTTGAGGCCAAGGTGTTACCGCATAATTACAGATTTGATGCATTTGCCACATTATCCATCCTTCGCTGTATAATCTGCAGATTTTAACAAAAATATGTTTTTGTTTCTAACTCAAACCAATCAAATGTTACTAAAATGCAGTGACACATGTTGCCAAACGGTGAAAGACCCTTTAAATATGTTGATTTGTCACTTTGTTGCATATTACTAGATGTGGGTGATACTGGTACTAACGAGGGGCAATCTATGCCATGTGTTAATAAGTGTAAAAATGAAGGGGAAAAAAATACTATCACAAAATGTGCAGCATTACGGCTCATAATTTACCTTTTCTGACGCATAATTTATCCTGCTGTATAATTTGGTACTCCTGGCCGCATAATTCCAGAAGCCCAGCTTAAAGTCAAGGTAACATTTGTCTCAAACAGAACTTGTACTTACTCCCTTGACTCCTTTTTTGAGCTTATCGTCAATAAATAATGAGAGGTATTCTGGAGACCTGGAGTTGAGATTAAGGAAATACTCAAAGTCACCAGCAATAGTCTGTTTAAAGAGCCGATCGTTGTTGAAGGATTCCTGAAGAAAGCGATCAAATCGACTTTTCAAGTCCAGAAGTCCCTGTTAAAAAAAAAAATTATACGATTTAAAGGTACAATTGCGAGAATGCGATGAACTTTGATATAAATGTTATTTACGCAAATAAAATAAAAACATTTACAAACTCACTAGCAAAGTTTCCATTACAGTTTATTCTTTCCACAAGCCACAATCAATTAAAATCATTCCCAATAAAGAAACCCAGAAACAATGCACATGAATGTCAGGAAAAATGTTTCCAAAACACCTACTGATAATCTTTTGCATTGAAGGAAGCTACTTCCTTATCACAACTTATTTTTTTATGCTACATTGCAATTGTGTTTCTCGAAAAGGACAATAGAGAAGCTTGATAAAGGAGCAGCAGCTGAACCATTTCTGCTGATTCATGGAAGAACAGAAAGCTCAGATGCTCTCGCTCTCTAGCAATGACATTTTGAAAGACATTCCCTTACCGGCCCTCTGCAAGCTTGTTGGACTTGCCCCTTTTTGCAGGGTCATCCCTCGACTTTTTGCATTCCTCTTGTATTTTGTCTGACCTGTTGGTGGTTTTATGACTGGGCACTTTTTCACTGCTGATCGGTGCTAAAGGGCATATGCTCTCTATAGTAAATTGCTGTAATGGATTAGTGACTCGATGATTGGCTATTTTATTTACTTGTCAGACCCCAGTACAGTGCACCATGTGTGCCCAGGGCAGGCAAATCAAATGCTGCTGGTGGGCTAGCAGCACTAGTTGTGCCACCCACAGAATCAGTTGTAAAATATGGCTAAGGCCTGCCATTGCAGAGCCTGTGTGCAGTCTGGGACTGCCATGTCGAGTTGGCAAGTGTACCCACTTGCCAGTCCCTAACCTTCCCTTTTCTACATATTAGTCACCCCTAATGTAGACCCAAGCGCAGGATGCATTGTATGTAACAGGTAGGACATGCCCAGATGTGTGTGGCATGTCCTGATAGTGAATTACAGCCAATTTTGTTTTTCACTATTGCAAGCTACCTGTTCCCATAGGCCAGAATGGGCATTTTGATTATAACATCTTATAATCCTAACTGACCCAGGGAACAAGGTAGACATTTTTGTTTAGTATGCCTGAACTCAGAATGTTAAAAATACATCTTTTAGCATGGGGGATTTTTACATTCTGTGTTTGAAAATACCACTTTTAGAAAGTAGGTATTTTCTTGCCTAACCATCTAGCATGTCTCTGCTGGGTTTGTGCATTCCATATCTGGTTTGTGAGTGACTGGGGGCTGGATAGGGCCTTGGCTCCAGCAGTCTGATGGGTCAGTGCTGGGCTGAATAGGACCTGCATTGAATAGAGAGTAGGGGGCGGAGATTTCCTTTTACTGACCTGAGCCCTCGTAGAATAGAAAGTAGGGGGAGGACATTTCCTTTCAGCTACCTGGGCAAGATTTGCTCTCAAACAATGCTGTCTCCACCTCCTGCCAGGAAGCTGCACCCAGGAGGACAGAACTGGTTTTGGCTGGGAACAGGCACACTCTGCCTTCAGAGGACTAAGTTTTTTGCAGTATAAATAATGGGGCCCAGCACTTCAGATCACTTCTGGAAATCAAGACAGACATTTGTCAAGGAGAGAAACCAAGAAAGCTGAAGGAGGAGACTACCTCATTGCTGGTTGTTGTCTGGGGTTGGCCTGCAGTGGTTACTCATTTCCAAGAAAAGGGAAAAGGCACCCTGTATACTTTATCATCTTGAGGAAGATCTCCAAGGGCTTGAAATTGACCTTACCCACTGTCTGAAGTCACAGGGACACCAAGACTTCACCACCAGCTCCCCCTGAATTTCCTTGCTGGGAATTCTGCCTGCAGAGAGGTGCCTGTTGTTGTTTTGGGCCCTCTGGAGACTGCGTGTCGCTGGGAGTTGGAAGCGCAACACATCGAGGAAGAATCAGGTCGCCACCGCAGCAGTTGCCGTCGTAACGCTGAAGTGTGTTGCTGCCGCTGCTGTTCGCCGTCGCATCACCGAGGAAGCGCGTGGCATCACCGGAGAATCGTGTCACTGCCGCAGAGGTCGCTGTCGCGTCACCGGAGAAGCGTGTCGCCTGGCCTGTCGCATCTCAAGAGTTCACTGAGTCACCCCACGGCCGTCCAGCGTGCACACATCGCATCCACGTTGTCGCATCACATCAAAGACGCCATTTTGTCACACCGGATCGTCGCATCGAGGTGCCATCTTGTTGCATCGTCACTGGGCCGCAATAACTCACACAATAAGAAAGCGACGCATCACTACCCCTGCGCTGCAGTAAGAAACCGAAGCATCCACTCCCCTGAGTGTAAGGAACAGTGCATCAACTTTCCTGCGACCCTTTGGTTTGTATTGCGTGACGCATCACAGGTACTTTGAATGTTAAGTGTTGCATTTACCATCTACATTGAACTAAGCTATTTTCTACCATTCTACCATTTTAAAGACTTATTTTTGATTACAGTATTGTAGATTTTTGTCGTTTGGTCTTGTGCTAAGTCTAGTATAGATTACTTATTTTTCTAAACTGCTTTGGTGTCCATTTGTAGTGTTTTCACTGTATTACTGTATGTGTTCACAAATGCTTTACACACTGCCTCTGCGATAATCCGGTCTGCTTGCGCCAAGCTACCAATGGGGTGAACTGGGCTCATTTTAGAAGTGTAGCCCTTACCCGGACTAGAAACAAGGGTCCCTATTTGGACAAAGGTACCTACCTCTGCCAACTAGTGACCCCCATTTCTAACAATGCTCTACAAAATCCAGGTTTAGTTGATGCAGTAAAATAATTACAAGTGAATCAAAAGCACACTACTTCTTTCCTGAGGATGCATTCACAGGTTACCATTTCATTAAGGGTTGGTGGTCTCAAGATTAAAATGGAATTTGATTGGGAGGCTGTGAAGAGAACCTTGCCCCAAATGACATTAATAAAATTCAGAGTAATATTTGCACTGAGGGAGCAGCCTTTCAAACAATAATGACTGTAAACCTATGAAGCACACTAAAATGCTTCACACAAATGACTGTTATTCTAGAGGAGGGTGTACTTGCATACATGGATCGACAATCACCAGACTGTTTCCCCGAATCATGGAGGAGTACCAAATAAAATTCACTTAAAGGGAGTTCTACCACAGTGAACACCACCCAGTAGGTATTTTGCAAAATTATCTTTCACTTTGAGCTCCCTGCTGTTCTTCACTCCAAACCATACCTGAAACTGTATGTAGACAAGGAGGCAGACCTGAGAAACAGCTGACAGTCCTCAATGGTCACTAGCCCAAACAACTCAACTGACGTTTTCAGTGAGTGGATGCTGCTCCCCCAAAACCAGGAGATTAATCTGCATAACATCCTTTACATGTGTAAAGAGTCAGATATCAAAAACTGAGCTGGAGAAAAAAGTCTATGCTAGAGGTCACCTTTTTGGCTCACTCAGATTTCCGAGCCTATTCCTTTTCCCTCTTTACGCAAGTTGTCTTCAAAGAATCCATATCTGGCTTGTCCAGCTTTCGTCAAGGCGTCCACAGGCCTCTATGCCTTATTCCCGGTGATAACAAAGTACTTCCCTCACCTACTTCCACTCCTAAATCTGGAGTGACTTCAACAAGCCCCAGGTCAAGGTCAGTAAGATCAAATTAATTTGGATATTTCTGGGGCTCTGTTACATGGCAAAGCCTTTCCATACAGTAGAGCTCATAGACTAATCTTGGACCACAGGAACAAACAATGCACATAGGTCAGCCTGGATGGTTGGGTTTTGTTTTGCTAGAAACTAGAACGGCGCCTCACAAATTCTCTTACTTCCTCTGCAGTGCTTTCTTCAATACAAAACATTTGACTAGAGTAGGTTTCCACTAGATATTAATTCAATAAAAAAATGGCGAGAAATATTAAGTCTCTGCTCAATGCCCCACCCATGGATGATAAGGCACCCCCAAGCCCTTCAAAGATGTTTTATTGAAAATTCAGGTTTGTGTTTTTTCTTGCTGATGAGGCTTCAAAAGCGCACTTAGGGCGGCAATTGCAAACAAAACAGGTGATGGACCGAATGTGGATCAATGTCACACATTCACCCGAGTCCAAAGATCTGGGCCCAAATCCATCGTTTTTTTGCACTCCACACCACCCTGGGTTAGACAACGGCGATATGCAAATCAGCTCTGACCCTGTGCCTCCATCACCTGTTTTGTTTGCAATTGCCGCCATAAGTGCGCTGGGGATGCTCAGACGTGGGTCCCAGGCACTCCACACCACTGGAGTCAAGCTAGCCGGGCTGATGAGGTGTTACCTCGAAACCGGTCCGGTCCTCGGATGCTTGATTCCGTTCTGGGAAGTACATGGCTTTTGCAGTTCAGACTGGACTGTTCCCATGGGGCACAGGGTCAGAGCTGATTTGCATATCGCCATTGTCTAACCCAGGGTGGTGTGGAGTGCAAAAAAACGATGGATTTGGGCCCAGATCTTTGGACTGGGGTGAATGTGTGACATTGATCCACATTCGGTCCATCACCTGTTTTGTTTGCAACTGGCCAAGGCCTCCGACACTGTCAGTTGGGAAAATCTGCTGGAGGTGCTCCAAAGGGTGGGACTGGGGCCCGTGTTCTGTACTTGGGTCCGGATCCATTTCGGGGCACCCCGGGATAGGACCGGCTTGGGTCGGCCCGCTCCGAGGAGTGGTCTGTCGCCGCTTCTATTCGCCCTGGTGATAGAGCCCTTGGCGGTAACCATTCGTACAGAAATGGAACAGTGGGGCATCGGGGTGGGAGACACTGCATATGATTTCCCTCTATGCAGACGACGCCCTGTTCTATTTAACCTCCCAGGGAGACTCGCTGCCCGTTTTATGGCGATTGCTGGACCGCTTTGGTGCGGCCTCAGGGCTGCGCATAAATCCTGGTAAATCCCTGATTTTTCCTCTGGCGGGCTGCGGTGTCGACCCGGGAGTGGGCCTACCGTGCTTGGGGCTGAGGTGGGAATGGGAGGCCTTTCGTTATCTCGGCATTCAGGTGGCTTTGTCTGACGAGCAACTGCTGGTCCGCAACGCTGAACAGGTGCTCCGCTCTTTGCAACACTCTGTGTCCTTCTGGAATACGCTGCCTCTTTCCCTTATGGTACGGTTAGCGGTTGCCAAGATGGTGATGTTGCCCAGAATGTTGTACGTCCTGCAAAACACGTTATGCCCGCTTCCCCCGCGCACATTCCGCACGCTTAATACGCTGCTCACATCGTTGCTCTGGGCGTGCGGCCGCAGCAAAGTAGTCCAACATACTGTGGTACGGAGCTGGGAGGAGGGCAGCCTAGAGGCTCCGAGATTTGACCTCTACTACTATGCGGTACAAAAGGGGTTGGTGATGGACGGAGCTTCTGAATCAATCAGACACTCAAACCCAGTCAAGAGATCTGGGTTTAATCCATCACCGTTCTTTAGCCCACTCTGCCACCCAAGTTCAGACATGGCTATATGCAAATCAGTCTGACCCTGTGCATCATGGGAACAGTGCAGCTCGAACTGCCAAGCCAGGTCTTCCCTGGACCGGAAACAAGCTTCCGAGGACCGGTTTCTGGCATTCCAGCCTTCTTCAGCCCGGCTTGCTTGAATCCAGTGGCAAAGTGAGCAAGAGACTCACGTCTGAGTATACCCTGCCACACTTATGGCGGCCAAAAGCGGTACAAAAGGGGTTGGTGATGGACGGAGTTCTGAATCAATCAGACACTCACACTATGCGGCACAGCTCCTGCCAGCCGCGAGGTGGTTTGCGGGTACGAACAACTGGGAGCTGCAACTCCTGGCAGGCAGGGCAGACGAGACGACCTTGCAGGTGGCTCTGATGAAGGGTCGGGGGGCTGACGAGGCCCTGCCTTATGTTGTGCGCCATGCTGCTGGGGTCTGGCAGCGGTTCGTCGAGAAGATCTTGCGGCGGGCCCCCTTTCATAGGGAACTGCCGGTGTGGGTCTTGGCCCCGGTGCAGCTCATGGAGGAGCACATGTCCTTCCATGAATGGCGGAGCGGCGGATGTGAGACTCTGGCAGACCTTTACCCAGATGACTCCTTCGTGTCCTTTGAGCGTGCCACGGAGGCCTTTGACCTGAGCAGGGGACAATACCTGCACTACAGGGGACTCCAGGAGATGGCTTGGGCGACTTGGCCCCAGTTCCCTGAGGCGCCTTCAATGACCCACACCCTCAACATCCTCCTTTCCTGTGGCAGGGGGAAGCGGCTGATCACCTTACTGTACTCAGCCATGCGACGGGACTCGACCCCACCTGTCGCTCCGGCCTGGGAGGCGGACTTGGGGATGGCTCTGGAGCCGGGACAGCGCAAACGTATTGGGCTCCTGACCCGGAAAGTGTTGTGAAATGCGTGGTTCAAATTGATCCACTTTAATTTTATGCATCGCACATACATGACCCCGGTCTCCCTGAACTGTATTTCTGCAGAGCGGAGGGATGACTGCCCTAGGTGTGGGATGGCGAGAGCCGGATTTTTATATTTGGCTTCGGAGTGCCCGCAGGTCGGTAGCTTCTGGAGGGAGGTGGTCCACCACATTGGCCGCATTACAGGTCTCCGTATTGCCCTGACTCCGCTTCATTGACTCTTGGCCCTGGTCCCCAAGCCGAAAAAGAGGAACTTGTCCTACAAGCTGCTACAGTTGTTATTGGTGTTGGCGCGGCGGCGCGTGGCTATCACTTGGATGGGGCAGAGGGCCCCTGAGCTGTCCCTCTGGCTTCGAGACGTCAGGGAATGGTCCTTGGCCGAGGAAACACACATGCAGTGCACGCACCGGGATCCAAAGCTTCAGGAGGACCTACTGGCGTGGAGAATGATGTGTGCGGAGGAGTTGCCCGGTGATGACTCGGACGCCACCGGTGCCGAGCTGTTTACCCCTGAGGAATCTGGTTCTGGGGAGGAGGTAGTGGGAGGTGAGGTGGAAAGACCTGAGTCGGAGTAGTGCTCTAAGCGGGCGCGCACTAATGCTCCTTACTGATTAGCTCTGTACTTTGCCTTGATCCCTGAAAGATTGCTTATAACTGTTATGTCTGTACCCTATTGAGCCATAAGGTGGTCACCAAACTGTTTACACATACTTTATTGATGATGCAGAGTGTGGTGGGGAACAGTTCTTTTGTTCATTGTTAGCATGTGTTCCTTCTTGAATAATTACCTGTGGCGGCAGGTAGGTGGCGAGATCAACAGAAGACGTGGGAGGGGGAACAAACAGGAAACAGTGGATATTAGCGTTCTACATATATTCTATGCAAACGTTTGAAATTACTTTTATGGCACTTTCCACCTATATGCCCCCTGGCCTCCGGGATGTAGGCTACATGGCTGTGTCCTCCCCTATGTGATGGCTTGGTTCCTAACTTTTATCAGTGCCGTAAGTAGATTTGTTTGATCATGTCTTCTATGCTTTCCGCAATATTCATATTTTTAAAAAAAAAATGATGGCCCATTACAGAGAAGCTTACTGCTGCTCATTTTTCCACTCAAAGCAGTTGTCAGCACAATGTTTCTTTTGGCCAGAGCCTGGTGCCGCCCTTGGATCACTTGGGAGGCCCACACCCCAGTTTGAAGACCCCTGCAATAGGGATTGCCCACTTGCCAAAAGTCGGTTCAGCTCAGGTAGCCAAGTTGGTTGACCATACCAGAGCATTGCTCCGGTAGAAAAGACTGTCAATAATTTTACTTTGCCCACTGTGCATACAAGATAATGCATGACAATGGATAATTGCAGAAACGGTTTTGTGACTTCAAGTGAACGGGTGGGTTTGGTGGGGGGCTGCCATTCAAAAATGACAACAACGAGGCAGCAGAGTTGGATGCTCTTTATTTACCCACTAAAATGTCTGTTAAAAAGTGTGGCTCACCAAAGTCCCCATCATTAGCGTAGATGTTGAATGCTTGAGCTGATGCTGCAGTCATACATTGGCACTCAATTCTCCCCCACAAAGGCCAGTGCAGCATGCTCTTCTCCATCCCCACTGTAAATAGCCAAGGACTACTTTAAAGGTAATTATAAGATTTGGTGCCAGAAGGGAAGAAAGAATATTGGATAAGGGTGGGATGCAATATACACGAGGACCCTTTATGGAGCTCCCATGACAACTGTTTGACAGCACTCAGCATTCTGTTCCTTTACCTTCTTTATGTGCATTATGGAATGGTGCACGTGAGTAAATGGAAGATAACTGCTGCTGTTAACATCGAAAGGTTTGCTCCAAATTGATCAACATTGGCATAACAATACTGTATTACCTGTGCCATGGTCATAATACGGCAAGGTAAACAAAAGAGTAAGTTACTTACCATTGGTAACTGCTTATCTAGTAGAGACAGGATCAACTACCAAGTGCAAGAAGCAGTTGTATGTGGGTGGCGCCCCTATAGAATTAGAGGCTGAGTTTGATTATCTTGGTTTGAAACTCACAAAGAATTTATGTTGGGTACCACAATGGAAAGGGCACCGTTATCCCATATACATCACGCGGCAGCGAATATTAGTAAAAATCCACAGGAAAACTGCAACCAGAAAGGTGGCACAGGAGCTAGAGATTAAAAATATAAAGGCTCTAGGAGCAATATTGCACAAGTTACTTACCTTCGGTAACAATGTATCTGTAGGAAACAGTAGTTAGAGTTAGATTCCTTACCTTAGAATACCCCCAGGCGTCCGACTGGATCCGGATAGTTTTCCGTAGCAGTATCCCTGCGCGTCGGTAGGCGTCATCTGCGGCTCAGGAGCGCTAAGACACCGCCCTCGCGCGCGGACGTCAGTTCTTATACACAACTTTTCCTCGCCAGAAACGCAGAGCCATGATAACAGACACTGGTGCCATGAAACTAGGGCCCTCGAAGGGAAGAACCTTAACCCTAAATATCGGTTCACAGAACGGGGAGGATGGGTGGAGCAATAAGGAATCTAGCACTAACTACTGTTTCTTACAGATATATCGTTACCGAAGGTAAGTAACTTGTGCATCTGAAAAACAGGTTAGGGTTAGATTCCTTACCTTAGAATAGATACCCCAGCAACACCAACCCGGGTGGTTGGTCTGCGAACCAAGATCACACCGGAAAGTCCTGGAGCACAGAACCGCCAAAGAATCCATCTCTCAGGACTTGGCTGTCCAGGCAGTAGTGTCTAGCGAACGTGTGCAGCGAGGCCCACGTAGCTGCCTGACAGATGTCCTGCAAGGGGACTCCCCGACCCAGGGCAGTAGTAGCAGCTGTAACCAGAGTGGTGTGGGCACGCAGACCCACCGGAGGCTCCTTCTTAGCCAGAGAATAACCGGCCTTAATGCACGACCGACCCATCGAGAAATGGTGTGTTTGTGCACTGCCCGTCCCTTCTTAGCACCCACGTAACCAACAAAGAGCTGGTCGTCCACTCGGAACTGGCGTGTGCGGTCCAAATAAAATGAGCGCACGTTTTGGGTCCAGACGGTGGAGCCTCTCTTCCTCTTTTGAGGGATGGGGAGGCGGAAAGAAGGTGGGCAAGGTGATGGACTGCCCGATGTGGAAGGCTTTAACAAACTTGGGCAGGAAAGAGGGTCTTGTCCGCAACACAACCTTGTCCAGACGGACAGAAAGGAAAGGAGGTTTGGAAGAAAGAGCCTGGAGCTCACTCACTCTCCTGGCAGAGGTGATGGCAACCAGGAAAGCAGTCTTCAGAGTAAGAAGGCGAAGAGGACAGTTATGAAGTGGCTCAAAGGGAGCGCACATCAGATAGGTTAGAACAAGGTTCAAGTCCCACTGAGGCATCATGCATGGAACAGGGAGAAACATGTGTGTGATGCCCTTCAAAAGGAATATGCTACTTACTTATGCATCTGTTCTTGGCATGTAGGGCTGCTGACATTCATATCTGTGCATAGATCGCCGCCTAGTGTTGGTTCCGGATGATTGCACATTGTTGTCCTGGAAGAGTCTTCGAAGTATCACGAGATAGGTGGCTCCTCCCCCGGACTACAGTGCGCATGGGCATCCTCTCCATCCTCAGATTGTTTTTCGCCATTGTGGCAGGGATGGAGTACGATACAGTAAGTGATGTCCATGCTATAGAATAATTCTTAGTGCTAAAGCTGCGACAGGCACCGGGGAGGAGGGAGAGCGATATGAATGTCAGCAGCCCTACATGCCAAGAACAGATGCATACTGGTAAGTAGCATATTTCGTTCGAGGCATGTGGGCTGCTGAATTCAGATCTGTGCACAGAATGTATACAGGTCTCCCTCTTAGCGGTGGTTGCCCGTGCCAGCTGCAGCAGCCTGAAAAAGAGTCCAGAGTACAGCCTGTCCTACAGTTGCTTGCTGTTTGGAGTGTACATCTACACAGTAGTGTTTGGTAAATGTACGTATGGTAGTCCATGTGGCTGCTCTACATAGGTCTTCTAGAGGAATGTTTCCCAGGAAAGCCATGGATGCCCCTAACTTGCGTGTGGAATGCGCCCGTGAGGGGGAACTGTTAATGTGCATTTAGCTTTCTGATAACAAATTTGTATGCACAATCCATCTGGCTATACCGGATTTTGAAATGGGGTTGCCCTTGTGCTGTGGTGAAAAGACAACAAACAGTTGCTTAGTTTTCCTGAAAGGTTTTGTTCTGTCTATATAGTACAGGAGAGCTCTTTTAACATCCAGGGTATGTAGAGCTCTTTCTGCCACTGAATCTGGATTTGGGAAGAACACTGGCAGTTCGATAGTCTGATTGATGTGAAACTGGGATACCACCTTTGGCATAAATTTAGGGTTTGTACGAAGCACTACCCTAGTTGCATGAATTTGTATGAATGGCTCCTGAATAGTTAGGGCTTGTAGCTCACTAACTCTCCTAAGTGATGTAATCGCCACTAAGAAAGCCATTTTCCACGTTAGGAATTGAATCTCACACGAGTGTAGAGGTTCAAAAGGTGGGCCCATTAGTCTTGTTAGAACCACGTTGAGGTTCCAGACAGGTGAAGGTGGATGTCTTGGAGGAATCACGCATTTGAGTCCCTCCATAAAAGCTTTAATAGCAGGTACTCTGAAGAGTGAAAGGTGTTGCCTGTTCTGAAGATAAGCTGCCACCGCAGCCAAATGTATACGTATGGAACTGTAGGCTATGTAAATGTAACAGGTAACATATGATGTTTTGAGTGGATGCATCTAGCAGATTTATGTCATTATTGGTACAATATATGACAAATCGTTTCCACTTCGCCGCATAGCATGCTCTGGTTGTAGGTCTTCTTGCCTCTTTGATAATATCCATACAGTCAGGAGACAAGTTCAGGTAACCAAACTATGACTTCAGGAGCCACATCGCAAGGTTCAACTGTTGCGGATCTGGGTGCTGAATGTCTCCATGGCTCTGTGTTAAAAGACTGGGTGTTAATCGCAGCCTTTGATGAGGCACCACGGAAAGTTCTAGGAACGTGGTGTACCATGGTTGCCTCGCCCACGTTGGAGCAACTAGGAAGAGTGTCATGGAGTGTTGTCGCAGTTTGCGTGCCACTAGTGGTATGAGCGGGGCTGGGGGAAAAGCGTACGCAAACCTGCCTGACCAGTTCATCCATATCGCATTGCCCTGAGACTGCGGATGTGGATGTGGAAACCTGATGGCGAAGCTTTGACATTTTGCGTTTTCCCTTGTGGCGAACAGGTCTATCTCTGGGTGACCCCACTGCTGGAAGTACGGTTGTAGCACTGAGGGATGCATCTCCCACTCGTGCATCTGGTGGCTGTGTCTGCTGAGCAGATCCGCCATCTGGTTGTCCCTGCCTGGGAGGTGTTCCGCCATGAGTAATATGTTCCTTTGAATGGCCCACTTCCACATGCTTTGCGCTGGTGTGACAACTGTGGAGAGCGTGTCCCTACCTACTTCTGTATGTAGTACATGGCAGTCATGTTGTCCGTCCGGATCAACCCGACTTTGTTGCACAAATGTACCTTGAACGCCTTCATTGCCATGAAGGATTGCCATCAGTTCCAATAGGTTGATGTGCATCTTTTGCTGTGTCGTCCACAGTCCCTGTACTGTGTAATGGAGGAAATGCGCTCCCCAGCCCAGGAGAGATGCGTCCGTCGTCAGCACTATTTGTGGTACAGGCTCTTGGAACAATCGTCCCCTGCAAAGGTTTTGAGGGGTTCCACCAATGCAGAGAGTGGTATGCGCGACCGGTCACCAACACTAGGTCTTTCAATTGTCCTTGAGCCTGGTTCCACTGTCGTGCTAAGCACTCCTGAAGCGGACGCATGTGTGGTCTTGCGTGAGGGACTATGAAGATGCAGGAGGCCATCATGCCTATCAACTGCATAAACACTCGAGCTGGGAGCGAGTGTTGGGGTCTGAATTTCTGAATCAGTAATTGAATGCTGTTGATTCTTGCTGAGTTTGGCTGTGCCTTTGCTACCAAAGTGTCTATCGTCGCTCCCAGGTACTGTTGTACGTGAGCGGGTTGGAGATGAGACTTTGCGTAGTTCAATGAGAATCCGAGGCTGTGGAGGAGGTGAATAGTGCGAGACATGTGGCTGGCACATTGCTGGACCGACTTTGCTTGGATGAGCCAGTCGTCCAGATAGGGGTAGACGTGGACATGGTTTCTCCTCAGGTGCGCTGCTACCGTCGCTAGGCACTTGGTAAACACCCTGGGGGCTGTTCTTACCCCGAAAGGTAGTACCTTGAACTGGTAATGTTGATTTAGTATGGTAAACCGGAGATACTTCCTGTGTGCAGGATGTATTGGTATGTGGAAGTATGCGTCCTTTAGGTCTAGCGTTGCCCGGAAGTCTCCCTGAGTGAGCAATGGCAGAACCTGTTGTTAAGTGAGCATGTGAAAATGTTCTGATAAGATGTATTGGTTTAGGGGCCTGAGATCCAGTATTGGTCTGAGAGACCAGTCCTTTTTGGGTATTAAGAAGTACAGCGAGTATACCCCTGTGCCCTGTTCCTGTATGGGGACGAGTTCTATGGCCCCTTTTTGCAGCATGCTGATAACTTCTTGTTGCAATAAGCCTATGTGCTCTGCGGACATAGGACGGTGTCTTGGGGGTATGTTGGGTGGAGTGGAAGTAAGCTCTAGACAATAGCCATACTGAATAAGTTGTCTCACCCACCTGTCTGTGGTAATGCTCTCCCAGACTGGCAGGAACGGTTGTAATCGCCCTCGACCGGTGTTACATGGTCCGGGGGCAGTGACAAGGCGTCACAGTTTATTATTGGCGGAGGACCTGGTGTTGTTGTTTCCTCGTCCTCTGCCTTTGCTGCTGTTTCCACGGTATCCACCTCTATTGCTTTTATTATAGGTGGTCTGCGTGCTCCCTTTATTGTATGGAGTCTGTTGTGATGCCTGGCCTCGCGTAGCTCCTGTTACCGGAGCGACGAAAGGAACCTCCACTGAACTGTTGGGACTGCAAGGCACCCATAGACTTGGCTGTTTTTGTGTCTTTTTTTAATCTTTTCTAAGATTGTGTCCACATCAGGACCAAATAAAAAAATCAGGGTTTACAGGCTGATTCAATAATGTAGTTTGAATTTCAGGTTTGAACCCAGAGATGCGCAACCAAGCAGGTCTCCTGAGCATGACACTTGTGTTAATGGCCCTGGCTGCGGTGTCTGCCGCGTCTAGCGCGCATTTAATGGATGCGTTTGATATGAGTTTTCCCTCCTGGATTAGCATTTCTGCTCCCTCTTTGTAGGCCTCAGGCAAATGTTGAAGAAGTTGCTCTAAAGTGTCATAATGCGCCCTATCGTATCTGGCTAATAGGGCCTGTGTATTAGAAATTCTCCAGATATTAGCTGCTTGAGAAGCCACCCTTCTCCCTGAAGCTTCTAATATTTTAGATTCCTTGTCTGGAGGAGGAGCATCACCCGTAGTTTGTGAGTTGGCTCGCTTACAAGCATTTGATACCACCAAAGAGTCTAATGGCAACTGTCCCTTAATATATGTAAGGTCCACAGGCGCCAGTCTGTATTTTCTTTCAATCCTGGGGTTGATAACCCTTGCTCTAGGGGATTCTTTGAAAATGTCCCCTGCGTGCTTAACGACACCCTTTAGCATAGGTAAAGTTTTAACAGATTTCTCTGAAGTGGAGAAAGTGTCAAACAGGAAGTCCTCCTCAACTGGGTGAGCATGCATGTCCACATCATGATTTAGTGCTGCCCTTTCAATCAAAGAGTTGAACGCAGCTGTATCTTCTGTTGGGGAAGTTGTAACAGGATAAGAATAGTATCCGGAATAGTTTGTGACTCCCCTGATCAGCAGGGTCCGTCCAGGCTTGAGTCTGGTCATCCTGATCTGTGTCCGCAGGGTAATGATATTGTTCATCATCGTTATACCCCATATCCTAAGTAGTGGGTGTGGGAGAGTATGCAGAAGTGTCCTGGCCATGGTACCTCAGAGTCTCAAAAAGGACAGGCGACGTTGAAGAATCCCTTTTCTTCTTGAGTGGAATTTTGTATGATTCCAGAGGATTTTCTGACCTGATTTTCCTTTGATAAATAGTAAGTCTACCAGATTCGGAGTTGATGTGTAGCTACGACTGGTCATCATATGAGGGCTCTTGGTACAAAACGTCCTCTTCTGGAGGATGTGTCCTTTTTCCCAATGAAACCTTCTTGGTCATTTCGACCCCAGGTTTCGGATAGAGCGCTTTAGGGCGTGCAGTCGGGGGCAAACCGAATTTTATTGGCGGCACAGTGTCTTTAGACAAACCGACCTTCTTCGGGGCCGACAGATTTTGCCTTTTCGCCAATAAGTTTATGTCCTTGCGTCGACTTCGGTGCTTGTGGCGTCGGAGGCGCGCTTTTCTGTATTGACTCGACGTGGTCCTTCGAGGCGCTTTTGGATTTTGACTCAAGGCCTTTGACGAGCTGGGGCCTGTCGACATGATGCTTCGGATCGAGAAGCTTCCGAGACTTGAGTCCTTTGTTTGTGTCGCTGTCAGTCGACGTCGACCTCGTCGGTTCGACATGCTTGGTCTTAATGGTGGACTTTAGTGCACCGATCTTCGGCTCGACACTTCACCTTCGACCCCGCAGGGTCGTCGACACCTTTTTTGTTCGTCGACTCCAATGGGTTCGAGTTCTTCGATCCGAGAACTGATTTCAACAGTTTCAGTTTCGTTTTGGACTCGATGGCTTTCGGTTTCGTTTTAAGTAGTTGGACCGATGGCTCATGTGATATATTCTTAGCCGGGCCTTGACGCGGGGCTATAGAACGTTCTTCATGATCTTGGCTAAGGCCTTCTGGGGATGCCTCGACCTGAGCCCTTGGAAGTCTTTGAGTGTCTGTTTCAGGCCCCGTACCCACTGTTGGGCCTGGTTCATCGCTTGAGTCGTCATCAACGGCTCCTATGGGGGATACGTCGTCCCTTACCTAGACGACATTTTCATCCTCGACGTTCTCCTCGTCGTCTTCATATTAGTTGGAGTCATGCTCCGAGCCGGGATCCGACAGCTGTTCTGTATCCTCAGTCTCGACGACCTCATCGTCGAAGATATTCACCGGGTCGGGCGCTGGCCTCGACATAGTTTGCCTCACTGCACGTCGGAGGCTAAGCGTTTTCTTCGACCTGAATCGAGCACAAGCTAGACAGTTGTCCTTATTGTGCTCTGGTGATAAGCACTTATTACACACCGGGTGTACATCGATGTGCGGGTACTTAGAGTTACAAAGGGGGCATCGTTTGAACGGGCTCCGTTCCATCGACGATCGGTCTCCGGTGTCGAAAAGGCCATGCAGCACTCCTCGACGTCCTGCTCAAGAATAACTGGAACAAGATCACGGCACCGATCGAAACAATACAGACGACCCCGAAAGCCTTTTGGCCTTTAGAAAAGTTTCCGAACTTGAGTAAAGAAAGTTACATCCGAACCCAATGGCGGAAAAAAACAATCTGAGGATGGAGAGGATGCCCAAGCGCACTGTAGTCCGGGGGAGGAGCCACCTATCTCGTGATACTTCGAAGACTCTTCCAGGACAACAATGTGCAATCATCCGGACCCAACACTAGGCGGCAATCTATGCACAAATATGAATTCAGCAGCCCACATGCCTCGAACACCTATTTACAATTGGGGACTTGAACAAAGACGGCTGATCAGGTAGCCTTGAAAAGGCTGAAAGGGCAGAAAGGTAGCCCTTGAGAGTGCCCAGAGCAGAGCCCTGCTGGGCAGGAGAAAGAAGGAAGAGGCGAGCCTCAAAAAGAGGGGCAGAGAGAGGATCCACAGCCTTTGCTGTGCACCATGCCACAAATCTGTTCCACCTGCAGGGGTATACCGACTTCGTGGAGGGACGCCTGGCTGCCAGAATCACAGTATAGACTTCAGGAGGCAAGTCAAATGGCCTCAACTGCCGCTGCTCAATCTCCAAGCATGTAGGTGGAGACTGGACAGGTTCGGGTGGAAGACCGTCCCCTGCTGCGGCGACAGAAGGTCCTCCTGAAGAGGCAGACGAACCGGGGAACCGACAGACATACTTAGTAGCTCGGGATACCAGTACCTTCGTGCCCAATCCGGAGCCACAAGGATAACTTGGGCCCGGTCGCGCTTGATCTTCAGCACTCTGGGCAGAAGTGGTATAGGCGGAGAGGCATACAACAGGCGGCAACTCCACTCGCGACGAAAAGCGTCACCGAGTGAGTGCCGCCTTGGAAATTCCAACGCGCAGAACTGATGACATTGCGTGTTCTCTTCTGTGGCGAATAGATCTAACCAAGGCTCTCCCCACTGCCGAAACAGACCTTGCGCCACGTCCAAGTTCAGACACCATTCATGATCCATCATGCACCGACGGCTACGTTTGTCCGCCCTGGCGTTCAGGGAACCTTTTTTTTTTTTTTTTTTCAGCCATTGCCAGAGGCGCAGAGCCTCCTGGCAAAGGGTCCATGACCCCACCCCGCCCGGTTTGTTACAGTACCACATGGCGGTGGTGTTGTCCGTGAACACCTGCACCACACTTCCCAGGACAGAGGGAAGGAATGCCTTCAGTGCAAGCCGGATCGGCCGCAGCTCCAGAAGATTGATGTGGAATCGGGACTCCGCCGGAGACCGGAGACCAGAGGCCTCTGATCTCCGCCTCTCCCATGTGGCACCCCCAGCCCGGAAGGGATACATCTGTCACAACTACGTGCTCCGGTTGGGGTAGGGAGAGGGATCCGCCGTTGACCCAATCGCAGTCCGTGAGCCACCACTGCAACTGTCTCGCAGTGCCCTCCGAGATCAGGACATGGTCGGACAAGTTACCGTGATGCTGGGCCCACTGAAACTTCAGGTCCCACTGCAGAGCCCACATCCGCCACCTGGCGTGATGCACCAGAAGGGTGCAGGAGGCCATCAGCCCCAGAAGCCGCAGCGTCAACCTGACCGAGACCCGGGATAAAGGGTGAAAGATCGGAATCAGAGCCTGAATATCCCGAACCCGCTGTTCGGGAGCATAAACCCGAAACTGCGCCGAATCCAGAACCGCTCCGATGAAGAGGAGCTTTTGAGAGGGACACAGGTGTTGCTTCGGCACATTGATGGAAAACCCCAGCAAGTGCAGGAGGTCGGCCGTAGTCTGGAGGTGGCTGACGACTGTCTGCGGCGAACCGGCCTTCAACAACCAGTCCTCGAGATAGGTGAAGACTGACACCCCTAATCTGCGCAGATGAGCTGTGACCACCGCCATCACTTTAGTAAACACCCGTGGGGCGCTGGTAATGCCAAAGGGGAGCACGGTGAACTGAAAGTGCTCGTGGCCTACCGTGAACCGCAGTTATTGCCGGTGGGCCGGTAGGATGGGGATGTGGAAATGAGCGTCCTGCAAGTCCAACACTACCATCCAATCTCCGGGGATCAGGGCAGCTAAGACCTGAGCCAAAGTCAGCTTGAACTTCTCCTGCCGGAGGAAGCCGCTGACGTTCCGCAGGTCCAAGATAGGGCGTTGGCCCCCTTTGCCCTTCTTGGGAACCAGAAAGTAGTGGGAATAACAACCACACCTTACTTCTGGCCCAGGAACGCGGTCGATGGCCCCCTCGGCCAAGAGGGCCGATACTTCCTCTTGCAGAAGTTGCAAGTGACCCCCGACATGCGGTGGTACTGGGGTTGCATGGCTGGAGGGGTCGCCTCGAAGGGGAGAGAGTAGCCCCTTCGGACGATGTGCAGCACCCACCTGTCCAAAGTGATGTTGCGCCAGTGGCGTAAGTGATGGCGGACCCTGACCCCCACTGGCGTCAAATGGGCCTGAAAGCTCGGACTAGAAGGGCTTTGAGTCTGATGCTGCGGGGGTGGATGTGGGATGGCCTCGCCGTAGTCCCCTGGCATTGCCACGGCGGTAAACACGTCCGCCTCCGCGCTGGATGTTAGACTGTGGCCCGTGGCTGGTAGGACGTGAAGGGACGCCCCTTCCTTGGCCACGAAAGGAGCGAAAGGCAGAAGATGGGTGACGCTGGCCCGACAGGCCCAAGGACTTGGCCGTAGCCCTGGAATCCTTGTAGCTTTCAAGTGCATTGTAGGAAGGTACATCCTGACTATGGTTGCCCCCAACTTTTTGCCCTGTGTTTTAGCTGGTTTTGGACATAGTCGACCTGGGACCCTGCCAATCAGGACCCCAGGCCTACTGCTCTCTCTTCAAAATGGATTCCATGTACCCTAGGTACATTTCCAATTGGTACTGGGCCACCTTATCAGACCCTGTAACTCAGGGCATAGGTGTACCCCGGGCTACCAGGGGCTGCAGCATGTATTATGCCACCCCTGGCTGGCCTCCTAAATTTGACACAACTGGCTGCATGACAGCTGGGGCAAAGTCGTGTAATCACCCTTTGCTGTAGGTGTAGTATACCTATACCTAACCCTAAAATGGACACACAGATTCCTATCAGTCACTCCTATGGCAGGCCTTGACAATCCTGAAGGCAGAGTGCTTGGAATCGTGTGAGATGGTGCTCTGGCATGAGCTGAGCCTGTCTGCAGCTTGCGGAATCAAGTCCTAATAGCTGTTCCATGATATCGCATACCATATACTCTTAAGTGCATTATAATCCTCGCGGTTAAATGCTATCCTTGGTATTGCTTTATCAAAACATGTCGAGTAAGGTGTCATACGAATTGGAATACTAACCCCTCGCCAATTCTGGCGACGGGGTTAGCATTCCACCCTTCTAGAGGGACACGACATGTATGTAACTGTGAACCCCGGTTAAAGTTAACTGAAGCCTCAGCTCCACAAAATGGAGGCTGCCACCACAGACACGAGTCTGACCCCCTGCAGCTGGGAGTCCTTCCAGCGAGGGGAGCCTGGACAAAGGGTTTCCTGTCAGGGGCGGTGCTAGCACCGTCCCAGACATGGTTTTGTGTATCCTGGGTAGGCAGGGCTTTACAGGAAGGTGACTGCTGAGTGGCACCCCGGTGCTCACTACGCATAGGCCGGTCTGAACCAGTTCCAGGGGCACACCAGCCCCTGGCCTGGGGAAGTCCGGCATGGCTGAGGGGTGTAACCACCCCCCCACCTAGTCCCACCCATAGGCAGGACCTAGTCACCGGGTCAGCCCCCTTTTTTAGTATAAAGATGGGAGCGGGCCCCCTGTTAAAATTAGATCATCTTTGGAATCAAGATACCACTTTCTTCGAAAGGACTTCACGATTTCTTCTTCAAGATTCTCCCTTGTGGCTAAGGAGTAGTCACCCTGCATCCGCAGGCACCATCCTAAAGAACACTGCGGTCTGCTGCAAGTCCTTCATCACGAATCCGACGACCCAGCACGACGAGACCCGGCTTCCCTGGCACCTCTGACCTCTACTCACCTCTACAGCAAAGCTGAGAACCGTGAGTGCGACGAGACCTCAAGGGACCGACGATCGCCAAGATTGCACGACATCTTTATTGCAAGCCCACCGAGTCTTCCACTGGTGAGTGCTTTGGGGTCCGAGAAGCCCCAACCCTGCGCAGCTCCAGCACCCAAGATCAGCCTCCCTGCATCTCCACGATCGGCGTGGGGCCCTTCTGCTGTTTGCTGTGCACCGCGTTGTTTGGCTACTAGCCGGCTGGCTTGTGGCCTTCTGAACGACGCCCGACGACAACTCTTCTGCTGGTCTGGTTGCTCCAGGCTGGCCCTTGCTTCCTTGTTCAAGAGAGGCACCCCGGACCCTCCTGGTCCACTCCAGACGCCATTTTAGGTCCACCGCGTGGGCTTGAATTTGCCAAGGCTTTGTTGCCCAATCCTGGGTCCAGCGACGCCGACAGCTTCCATCTTCGTGGGACAGCTCGATCCTCCATCCTGGTCGCCGACAACGCCTCCTGGTCCGTGAGATCTTCGAGTCAAGCGTCACCCACTCACCTAGTCGAGGTGGCTACCATCCGGTGCCCTCCTGGTGCCCACTGACTACTGGCTAGTAGTCTCGAACTTGGTCCCCTCTGCTTTCAGGTGTCATCTATCTTCAAGATCCAGGCTTGGATCCGACTGAACTTTCTTCACTGGTCACCGGCCAGCATCGTTTCTTCCGGCTCCTGGTCCGTCTACGAGGATTCCCGACGTCTTTTCAGACCTATGCAGCTGCAGCCCCTGGGCTAGGTAACTTCGGCATTTCGGTGCCCCAGCATAGCCTCACTATCCAAGGGTCAGAATCTACTTTCGTTTTCTCCCTACCAGGTCGGGTTCGCCCGAGAACACTAACTTTCTATTTCCTAGCTACCATAGACTTTTGTCCCGCATCTCGCGTGAGAGTGCACACACTGCACCCGAGTCCCCTAGGCCTCCTAGACGTAATCTAACGATTCCCTAGTCAAGTCCTAGCGATTCCAAAAGCTATTAGTACTGTACTTACCTGCTAGGAATTTCGCATTCCACTTTCAGAGTATATGGTTTTCCGTGCCCCTCGGGCATTTGTATATACTGTGCTAACTTAAGTATTTTTGTAAGAGTTTTGGTTTGTGCTTAGTACCCTGTCCTCATAAAGAGTACAGGGCTGTTGTGATCTTTAATAAATAACTGTTTATTTTCATAACACTTGTGTGGTGTCCTTTCACTGGGTATTCAAGGGGTATATGTGTGGTAAACAGCTGGCTTAACACGCCCTCTCGAGTCTTTAGCCTTAGACTGCTCGTATCCACGCTACTAGGATAGTTGGTCTATAAGGTTGACTTACAACCAATCATCAATAAGGGTTGCTGGACTGATACATAGTGTTCACTAGAATAGTGAGCACTGCATATCAGGCCACCTTCCCACATTGGTGAGCAGCGGTTGGGATTTGAGCTTGCTGTTGTTTTACCACACGTATCCTAAGAATATCTTGTTGAAAGATCACATAAGTACTGTTAGGTACATATAACTAAAACTTAGAATACTCTGAGTTCTACTGAACCAGCTGTTGTAGCTCCTCAAGGCTTAGCACACCTTGGCTGCAACTCTAGCAAGGGACCAGTAGGTAACACATAGTGTAGGTAGGTGCATCACTTACACCACACTAGAAGCAGTATGTCGGTCACAGGAGGAAACATTGAGTCTCCCCTTGTGTCAGTTGACCCTCCACAGGTCATCCCTTCAAAATATACTGCTCTTAGCTTCCATGAGATGAGACAAGTGTGTACTCTCAGGAAACTAAAACAGGGGTCTAACCCCACCACTTCCTTTCTGATTGGTCTCTTAGAAGCCTATGATGCCAGTAGGGCTGGTAACCCAGACCCTTCTAATCCAGAAGGAAGTATGCCCTCCTTACAGGGTCCCTTTGATATCCATCCCCTCCATGAGGCAGATGATGCTGAGGAGGAGGATGAGTTGTCTGGGGATGAGGCAGATAAGGGACAGCTAGAAGTCAGTAGACTAAGCAGGTCCAACTTAAGCAGACATGAGCTTGGTACTGGGGGACTCCTGGGCCCACTCTCAGGTCAGCTTAACATTGGGAATGGACGAGTTAGGTCTCTATCAAGAGGCTCTAGCAGATCCTTTCGAACCAATGGCTCTCTCAACTCTTCTCACAGAGGAATGTCTTCCCCTAAGAGGAGAGTGTATGAAGCTGAAGAAAGGGCAGTCAAACTGAGGATTGAAAGGGAAGAACTTGCCCTGGCCAAAGAGAGACTTGCCCTTGCTAGAGAGCAAGAATTATGTGGGCTAGTTCCCACTGGTGGCAGCAATAAACCTAGCAATAGGGAAAGGAGTTTTGATAAAAAGCACCTGAATAAGATAGTGCCCCCCTTTAGGGAAGGGGATGACATCCACAAATGGATTACTGCTTTGGAGAGAGCCTGCACTGTGCAGGGTGTTCCCCAAAGTCAGTGGGCAGCTATCTTGTGGCTCTCCTTTGATGGTAAAGGTAGAGATAAGCTCCTCACCACAAGGGTGGAGGATGCTAACAATTACCAAGTCTTGAAGAATGTACTGGTTGATGGGTTTGGTTTAACCACTGAACAATACAGGATGCTGTTCAGAGACACCCAGAAAACTCAGTCTCAAGATTGGACTGACTTTGTTGATTGTGCCACTAAGGCTTTTGAAGGCTGGCTACTGGGTAGTAAGGTTACTGATTTTAAAGGATTGTATAATCTAATTATGAGGGAGCAAATCTTAAATAATTGTCAGAACCAGTTATTACATCAGCACCTGGTAGACTCTGATCTGACCTCTCCACAGGAATTGGGTAAGAGGGCAGACAAATGGGTCAGAACCAGGGTTAGGCCTAAAAACCAGGGTGGTGACCAGAAAAAGGAATCAACCAAGCCTCAAGAGAAGGGTGGGGATAAATCCTCAGAGAAGACTTCCCAAGGGCCCCAAAACTCCAACAAGGGTGGTGGGTCCCAGAACACTCCTTCAGAACAGAAGAAACCTTATTGCCATACCTGTAAACAGGTGGGCCATTACAAAAGTGATGCCAGTTGCCCTAAAAATGGTAATAAGGGAAATACACCCCCAGGTAATACTCCTAAACCTCCTGTTACCACTAGTGGTAATCCCCCAGGTGGTGGGAGTGCCCCCAAGAATGTGGTGGGCATTACTCTGGGCCAACAGGAGGACTATGGCTTAGCCAGGTTCCCTGACCACACTCTTGTCTGTGAGACTGGCATGGGGTTTGCCAACTTCACTACTGGACCCCACATTTTGGGCAAGTATAGACAAGAAGTTTTAGTGAATGGTCGGAAAGTTGAGGCATTCAGAGACACAGGGGCCAGCCTCACCATGGTGAGTGACCATCTGGTCCCCTCTGCTCAACTGACCCCTGGTTTTACTTATCAGGTGACAGACATTCATGGAGTGAAGAGAAGGCATCCCATGGCAGTAGTCAAGCTCAGTTGGGGTAATGTCACAGGGCCCATGAGAGTGGCAGTGACAGATAACCTACCTGTAGATTGCTTACTGGGGAATGACCTGGAACTCTCAGCATGGGCTGAGGTGGAACAAGAAACTCATTCCAGAATGATAGGCCTATCCAGACAGGTTAGTGGGGCAGTAATAGCTACAGCCCCAGTCCAAGCACCATTCCTCCCTGAAAAGGTTGGAAGGGCAGTGGTAGCCACTGCCCAGGCTCAGACAGACTTTGCAGAACGGGATAGGAGGGCTGTGACAGTCACAGCCCAAACACAGACTGAGTGCCCTCCTGAAAAGGTTGGCAAGGTTGAAATGGTCTCAGCCTCTACTCAGACAGATAGTGAGGTTGTGAAGCCTGAAACAATGGATCACTCCACTCAAACAGAGAGCATTGAGGAGGAAGAAGAGTCTTCCCCCTCCCAGACACTAGGTGAGAGCCAGCCTCCTCAGGGAACTGACTCTACCCCTGTTGAAGGAACTGCCCCAGAGGTAGTCAGGCCTAGCCTGGCAGAGCCCCTGATGGCAGTGGACCCTTCCCAGGTGGGACCCAGTCTGGAGCAGGTAACCTGCACCTCTCTACCCTGCCTCAGTCAGCCCAGGGCTGAAGAGACCAGGGAGGCCAGTGGTGGACCCCAAAGGGCCCCCTGTCCAAAAGAACCCCCTAATCAGCAGATTAGGATCACTGAAGCTGGTAAACCTAGCCAAGTGAAAATAGAACAGACTCCTGAGGGATCCCCCTTAAAAGTAGTTAGGGAACTCCCACAGCTGGACACTGTTGGGCACAGCCAAACATGGGGCCTAAAAACCCCAGACCTGACCTGTCCCTCCAGTAAGCCAAACAGAGGGACTCAGCCTCCAGCTTTAGGTAGCCAGAGGCTGACCCTGAGAGCTCAGTGCATCTCAGCTAAAGAAAGAAAGGCACATATGATGGATGGTGATTGGAGGAAGTTGAGCCCAAAAGTAGAGGAGCCTCACTTCAGTACTCCATCCCAGCATCAGCCTTTTGCTTTCCCAAGTCACACCAGAGACAGAGATTCCCTATGGTGGAGACCCTCAGATACCCTTAGGGTGAGGGGTTGCCTAGTGGACCATGACACAGGGGGAAACCAAGCCAGAGCTGGTACTTCCTTATATGGCCACTTAGGTAATAGAGGCTTACCTGGACAAGGATAGCCTTATCTCCTTTCGTTTGGGGGGGGGTTGTGTAGGAAGGTACATCCTGACTATGGTTGCCCCCAACTTTTTGCCCTGTGTTTTAGCTGGTTTTGGACATAGTCGACCTGGGACCCTGCCAATCAGGACCCCAGGCCTACTGCTCTCTCTTCAAAATGGATTCCATGTACCCTAGGTACATTTCCAATTGGTACTGGGCCACCTTATCAGACCCTGTAACTCAGGGCATAGGTGTACCCCGGGCTACCAGGGGCTGCAGCATGTATTATGCCACCCCTGGCTGGCCTCCTAAATTTGACACAACTGGCTGCATGACAGCTGGGGCAAAGTCGTGTAATCACCCTTTGCTGTAGGTGTAGTATACCTATACCTAACCCTAAAATGGACACACAGATTCCTATCAGTCACTCCTATGGCAGGCCTTGACAATCCTGAAGGCAGAGTGCTTGGAATCGTGTGAGATGGTGCTCTGGCATGAGCTGAGCCTGTCTGCAGCTTGCGGAATCAAGTCCTAATAGCTGTTCCATGATATCGCATACCATATACTCTTAAGTGCATTATAATCCTCGCGGTTAAATGCTATCCTTGGTATTGCTTTATCAAAACATGTCGAGTAAGGTGTCATACGAATTGGAATACTAACCCCTCGCCAATTCTGGCGACGGGGTTAGCATTCCACCCTTCTAGAGGGACACGACATGTATGTAACTGTGAACCCCGGTTAAAGTTAACTGAAGCCTCAGCTCCACAAAATGGAGGCTGCCACCACAGACACGAGTCTGACCCCCTGCAGCTGGGAGTCCTTCCAGCGAGGGGAGCCTGGACAAAGGGTTTCCTGTCAGGGGCGGTGCTAGCACCGTCCCAGACATGGTTTTGTGTATCCTGGGTAGGCAGGGCTTTACAGGAAGGTGACTGCTGAGTGGCACCCCGGTGCTCACTACGCATAGGCCGGTCTGAACCAGTTCCAGGGGCACACCAGCCCCTGGCCTGGGGAAGTCCGGCATGGCTGAGGGGTGTAACCACCCCCCCACCTAGTCCCACCCATAGGCAGGACCTAGTCACCGGGTCAGCCCCCTTTTTTAGTATAAAGATGGGAGCGGGCCCCCTGTTAAAATTAGATCATCTTTGGAATCAAGATACCACTTTCTTCGAAAGGACTTCACGATTTCTTCTTCAAGATTCTCCCTTGTGGCTAAGGAGTAGTCACCCTGCATCCGCAGGCACCATCCTAAAGAACACTGCGGTCTGCTGCAAGTCCTTCATCACGAATCCGACGACCCAGCACGACGAGACCCGGCTTCCCTGGCACCTCTGACCTCTACTCACCTCTACAGCAAAGCTGAGAACCGTGAGTGCGACGAGACCTCAAGGGACCGACGATCGCCAAGATTGCACGACATCTTTATTGCAAGCCCACCGAGTCTTCCACTGGTGAGTGCTTTGGGGTCCGAGAAGCCCCAACCCTGCGCAGCTCCAGCACCCAAGATCAGCCTCCCTGCATCTCCACGATCGGCGTGGGGCCCTTCTGCTGTTTGCTGTGCACCGCGTTGTTTGGCTACTAGCCGGCTGGCTTGTGGCCTTCTGAACGACGCCCGACGACAACTCTTCTGCTGGTCTGGTTGCTCCAGGCTGGCCCTTGCTTCCTTGTTCAAGAGAGGCACCCCGGACCCTCCTGGTCCACTCCAGACGCCATTTTAGGTCCACCGCGTGGGCTTGAATTTGCCAAGGCTTTGTTGCCCAATCCTGGGTCCAGCGACGCCGACAGCTTCCATCTTCGTGGGACAGCTCGATCCTCCATCCTGGTCGCCGACAACGCCTCCTGGTCCGTGAGATCTTCGAGTCAAGCGTCACCCACTCACCTAGTCGAGGTGGCTACCATCCGGTGCCCTCCTGGTGCCCACTGACTACTGGCTAGTAGTCTCGAACTTGGTCCCCTCTGCTTTCAGGTGTCATCTATCTTCAAGATCCAGGCTTGGATCCGACTGAACTTTCTTCACTGGTCACCGGCCAGCATCGTTTCTTCCGGCTCCTGGTCCGTCTACGAGGATTCCCGACGTCTTTTCAGACCTATGCAGCTGCAGCCCCTGGGCTAGGTAACTTCGGCATTTCGGTGCCCCAGCATAGCCTCACTATCCAAGGGTCAGAATCTACTTTCGTTTTCTCCCTACCAGGTCGGGTTCGCCCGAGAACACTAACTTTCTATTTCCTAGCTACCATAGACTTTTGTCCCGCATCTCGCGTGAGAGTGCACACACTGCACCCGAGTCCCCTAGGCCTCCTAGACGTAATCTAACGATTCCCTAGTCAAGTCCTAGCGATTCCAAAAGCTATTAGTACTGTACTTACCTGCTAGGAATTTCGCATTCCACTTTCAGAGTATATGGTTTTCCGTGCCCCTCGGGCATTTGTATATACTGTGCTAACTTAAGTATTTTTGTAAGAGTTTTGGTTTGTGCTTAGTACCCTGTCCTCATAAAGAGTACAGGGCTGTTGTGATCTTTAATAAATAACTGTTTATTTTCATAACACTTGTGTGGTGTCCTTTCACTGGGTATTCAAGGGGTATATGTGTGGTAAACAGCTGGCTTAACACGCCCTCTCGAGTCTTTAGCCTTAGACTGCTCGTATCCACGCTACTAGGATAGCTGGTCTATAAGGTTGACTTACAACCAATCATCAATAAGGGTTGCTGGACTGATACATAGTGTTCACTAGAATAGTGAGCACTGCATATCAGGCCACCTTCTCACATGCATGATCTGCCATGCCACCAAAGAAGCGGCTGCCATCGAACAGCATGTCCATGAGGGTGTTCTGGACATCAGCCGAGAAGTTGGTGGACCTCAGCCAGGCTTGGCGGCGAACCGCCACAGTCGTTGACATCGCCCTAACCAGCGAGTCCGTGGTATCCAGCCCATATCGAATGGAATACCGTGCTGCGTCTCGTCCCTCTGCAAGGGCTTGAGCGAGCTTCGCCCGGGCCCCCTCCGGCAGCACGGCCGCAACCGTATCCCACAGAGAGTGGGTGTAACGGCCCAACAGGCAAGCGGTGTTGACTGACCACAACCTCAAACTGAGTGAGGAGAACAGTTTCTTGCCAAACTGTTCATAACTTTTGGATTAACGATCTGGAGGTGCAGTCGGGAATGCGGACTGGGAAGTAGAGGCCTGGATAACCAGGCTCTCGGGGGTGGGGTGGGTGGACAGAAAACTAGGGTCGCCATGGGCCTGGACTACGCCTTACTGTACCCAGCCAAACTTCGCGTCAATAAGGGGGGACACTCATTTTCACAGACCCCAAGGCTCTACAGCAGGCGATGAAGAGGTGGGCGAAGGAACAGAAAACGAACTCTGAAAAAACGCCCGAGGACGAAGGGGCCGACAGCCGACTGGATGAACAAGACTGAACAAGGTCTCCGAAAGATTACATTCTATGCCTCCGAGGTGGAGACTCTGGGACAGAGGCGTGCTGTTTCTTCTTTCTGAAGGAGTGCTGGGGCGCTCGAGAACCTACGTGACCATTGCTGATTGCACAGATAAGTGGTATTGCTGAGAGGAGTGCGGGGCGGGGGGGACCACCTTGGTGGAGGTTTATGCTTCTTCTGCCCTGGGTGCGCGCTGGGGCCTGATGCGGGAACCTTGTTATTGGCCCCTTAAAGGCGATAAACCTGGAAACTGTGTGCAGGGTCTGGTGGGGCGAGGTGAGTAATGGACAATCTTCATGGTTATGACGGCTGCGTAACTCTGGGGTGCTGTGCACGGCGGGAGCGGGTGGAGGGCCACGCGAGCGATCTGAGATGTGGGTGGAGACTATGTCACTCGGCTCCCTGCTGCCCTGCGCGTTAAGCACACTGTTTTGGTTGATGACCCTGGTTGGGGTGGGTCTGTTGGGGTGCAGGGTGGGGGTGATGCTGTCGAACAAGGTTGGGGTGGGTCTGCTGTGGGTGGAGGGCTGGTGTGTTTTGGTATAGGTGGGAAATGGGGGTTTGTCGCATTGGGGGTTACAGTGTTTGTGAGGGTTGGGGGGGGGGGGATGGGGGAGGCACGAGAGGGAGGGGACTGTCCACGAAATGTTCACTGCACCGCTCAGGCAACTCGAGGAATATTGGTGACATTGCTGAAGTGTGCTGTTATATTATCCTATGTCAACTCCAATGGCGGATGCCCAGGTAACGGCCTCGGCCTCCTCTGTTGATACCCTAAAAGTGTTGACCTGGAATGTTAGGGGTCTTAACGACCACAGAAAGTTGAGGAAGGTACTCCACTACTTGCAAAGACACCACGTAGATCTTGCCGTGATTCAGGAGACACATTTACCTCTCACGCGCAAGTTGCTACAGCACAGAGGCCTGTTGGGTAACTCCACCGCGGCGGGCTACACTACACATTCCAGGGGGGTGCTGACGTGGGTAAACCCTCGCTCCAAGCTAGTTCTGTGACTGATTACAGCAGACCCCGAAGGCCGTTATCTCATATCGAGATGTGAGGGGAAGGGACATACTCTAACTGTAGTTAATGTGTATGGTCCGAATTACGACTCCCCGGACTTCTATACCCGGCTAGCTCAAAGTTGTAGGCAGTATGTCTCCACGTCCATGCTCTGGGGGGGGGGGGACTTTAACGTGGTGCTGAACCCCGGATTAGATGGGTCTTCGGGCCCCATGCGGAAGCCTGCTGCGGCAGCGGTGGCTCTTACAGCTGAGCTGTTGACCCTAGATATGGTCGATGTGTGGAGGTCTCGAAATGCGGGCAGGGGTGGGTATACACACTACTCTTCCTTTCATGGCATCCACACTAGAATCGACTATTGGCTGCCCTCTCATTCCATCACTAATCAAATTGTGGAGTGCACCGTGCTCGCACGAACTCTGTCTGACCACTCGCCAATACGCCGAGGTGTGGGATTCCCCCAGTTTACCTGGCGCTTCCCGCCATACGCCCTGCTAGACGACACGTTCCGGGGAGAGGTGGCGGAAGAGATTGACCTTCTTTGAGAAGAACTTAGGCTCCGTGGAAGACTTTCACACTATCTGGGAGGCATTCAAGGTTTTCATTCGCGGGATAGTCATGGCCAAACACTCCAGCGTTCTGAAGGCTATTCGGCAGAGGCTTCATGCCTTAGAGTCTCAACTAGCCGTCTTGGAGGCGCAACTCCTTACAGACCCTGATCCCGCGGTGGCCGCCGCTCTACGGACTCTGGTCTCAGAATTTAATGAGGAGGCAGACAGGGAGGTCTGTTTCATGGGGAAATATGCCTCGGCGAGGACTTATGGGGAAGCTGAAAGCCCCAGTTCACTCCTGGCCAGAATACTGCGCGATGAAAAAAGCGCCCCCAGGCTGACGGAATTGGATACCCCTGGAGGGTCCACAGTCACGACAGACGTGGACATCATATCTGCCTTCAACGACTACTAAGACTTATACGCTACCAAATCCAAAGATCTGGAAACGGACATAGACTACTATATAGAACATATACAATTACCGTTTCTGGCGCAGTCGGACAGGGAGTTCCTCATGGCGCCCATCCAGGCGGACGAGGTCTCTGAGGCCTTGGCTTCCATGCGGGCCCACAGCGCTCCCTGTGTCGATGGCCTGACAGTGGGGTTTTATAAAGCTTTCAAGGAAAAACTCATTCCACACTTGCTGTCCTTATTTGACGAGATAGGCGAGGAGGGCAGTATGCCGGAAACGATGAGGGAAGCCCAGTTGGTTACCATCTTGAAGCCGGGTAGACCCCCTAATCTTTGCAGCTAGTACAGACCAATATCCCTCTTAAACGTCGATGCGAAACTTTATGCCAAAGTTCTGGCCGCCCGGTTATCCCTCATTGCACCGGAGATAATAGCCCCGGAACAGGCCGGCTTCGTCCCGGGACGGAATCTGTCCTATAATATACGAACGACGCTCGGTACGATGCAATATGTCCGTCAAGACGCGAAAGCGGTGGCCATCTTCCTGGACATGTAGAAGGCGTTCGACTCTGTCGAATGGCCATTCATGATACGGGTCCTCCGTCGTATGGGGCTGGGAGAGCAGTTTTTACAGATGATTGGCGCACTGTACTGGAAACCAGTAGCCAGGGTGAGACTGGGGGATCGAGTTTCGGAGCCCTTCCCTATTAGCAGAGGAACGAGACAGGGATGCACTCTGTCCCCCCCTGCTGTACGCCCTGGTGGCGGAACCACTGGCGTGTGCTCTGCGCGAATACCACTGGTACCGGGGGGTTAGCTTTCCGTCCTACAAAATTGTCATCTCGACATACGCAGACGACACGTTACTGTACGTTCGGAACCCGGAATCAAACCTCGCCCCAGTTCTCAGGGAGGTAGTCCGTTTTGGTGCCCTCTCGGGTCTGAAAGTGAATTGGGAGAAATCAGCGGTGTTCCCCCTGACCCCGGTGACGGACCGCTTCGAAATGGACTACCCGCTAAACTGGACCACGGACCCGGTACGCTACCTGGATGTGATGATCCATACAGACCCGGAAGTGCTCTTCAATGAAAACTATGGGGTGGCCTTCAGTAAGTGTGAGGACTATGTGGAACGCTGGTGCAAGCTCCCGCTTTCCTTGATGGGCCGTGTGGCCATCATGAAAATGGTGCTTCTCCCGAGATTCTTGTTCTTGTTTGCCACCTTGCCCATAATACTTTCACGAACCTTCTTTCGGAATGTGACGAAACTTATGACTCGACTGGCCTGGGGAGGTAAACAGCCGTGTGTGCGCTGGAACACGCTCACACTGCCGTACGAACTGGGAGGACTCGGCGCGCCCGACCTGGAGCGGTACTATAGGGTGGCCCAGGCCACTCACATACATGGATACATGGGGATAGGAACATCCCGCACGTTCGGATGGAGCGGCTTTTTGCGGACCCTCTCCCGCTCACGGTCTGCACACCTGCGGACCGCCGAGTGGGCATCCTGGACTCCATAACGGCCACAAAACATGCCTTGCCAGTTGTTGAAGGCTAGGGAGGAAGTGCTGTTGTACTCCCCCGCGATGGCGGTGGGATGGTTACAGTGGCTAGCCCCCATCGGAGACAGGAATGTTATTCGTGCGCTACATGACCTCGGGAATAAGACGGCGGGCGCATTGTTTGTGGACGGACAGGCCAAAACAGGGGACCAGGTGGCCCTAGAGGTGGAGCACCCGACTCTGCTGCAGCGGTTCCAATTTCACAGGCTTCGTGGAGCCTTGAAGGAAGTCCTGGGACCAGATATGACAGAGCCGCCGGACATCCCGGAACTCACCTACGTCATAGCCCACCCCTCCCCACGGCACTTGACGACGCATCTGTACAAGAGCATTATTTCATACAGGGCGCAGGAACCCTCCAAAGCCCAGTTAGTGTGGCAGAGGGACCTGGAAGTGGATATCGATGATGCAATGTGGACGTACTGCTGTAGTAACACCAAAAAAGTGTCTCTGAATGGACGGCACAGGCTGATACACTTTAAATTTCTTCAGCGAGTGTATTACACTCCCGAACGACGACACCGTTATGGCCTCCGTCAGTCTCCAGAATGTGAACGTTGTCACGCACCTGTGGTGGACTTCCTACATATGGCGTGGAGCTGCCGCAAGATTCAAGAGTTCTGGGTTGCGGTCTTCGCGGAACTCAGTGAAATACTACAGCACGAACTGCAGGTCGATCCAGCTTTGGCGCTGCTGGGCTACTCGAAACCTCTGCCAGTGGCGTATAGGCGTTTGGCGGATATGGGATTGTTGTTGGCGAGACGTACGGTGGCACAGTGTTGGATAAGAGGGCCGACCCCGACTAAAAAACGATGGGCCAGAAACATGGTGTACTGTTGTACGCAAGCTGAACACTACAGTGAGCTCCTCCCCCCCCACTAGTAGACCGAAAAACTTTTTGGGTCTGTATAACACCTTCAGATATGCTAGAGAGGAGGTAGTGGACACGCAGGGAGACGAACGGGGGATGCACAATGATAGCCTTTACTATAGGATCATTTGAAGTACCCTATAAGGGGTACTGAAGTGCCAGAAGGAAAATTTTACTTACCCAGTAAGCATCTGTTCTTGACATGTAGAGCTGTAGATTCACACGCTTTGCATACCTCTGCCATCTAGGGTTGAGTCCGGATGTTCAAAGAAGTCTTTCCTGTCACGAGGTAGGTGACTCCTACTTTTGGTGATAGTGCGCACAGGCATCGACTTCCTTGTTAGATTGTTTTCCCGCAGAGGGTGAGAAAAACGAGTTAGGTAGTGTAGAATAGAGATGTCCATGCGTACAAATGTAAAATAAGACCTACAACCACTACAGGGAACTGGGGAGGTGGGAGGGGGCATGTGAATCTACAGCTCTACATGCCAAGAATAGATGCTTACTGGGTGAGTAACATTTTCCGTTAGAGGCATGTGAGCTGTACATCACTTACTTTGCATAGACTGTATAGCAGTAATCTACCACAGCAGTGGCTAACCTGTAGTGGCTGTGGTGGTTTGAAAAAGTGTTTTAAGTACTGCTTGGTCTACATTTGCCTATTGTCTTGAGGACACATCTACATTATAGTGTTTGGTGAATGTGTGCGGTGTAGACCATGTTGTTGCCTTATAAATGTCAGCTATGGGCATATTTTCCAAGAAGGCCATAATGGCCCCTATTTTGCGAGTGGAATGCACCCTAGGGGGTACTAACAAAGTTTTCTTTGCTTTAGTATAACATGTCTGGATACATTTTATCGAGATAGGAGTTGTTTTGTTTTCCTGAAGAACTTGGTTCTTTCTATGTAGAAAAGTAGAGCTCGCCTAACATCAAGTGTATGTAGAGCTTGTTCTGCTACAGAATCAGGTTGAGGAAAGAAGACAGTGTAGTGTAGTTCCTATTTTCCCTATAGGCCCTGCGCATTGGAATAACAAACAGCAGTGTAGACGTAGAAGTGCGGTCTTCCAGGTCTCTACTGACTATGCTAAACTTAATTGGGTTTGTACCAACTAGCTCAGAGGTCACTGGAAACTTTCTTGACTGAATAGGAAGTGATCAGCATCCCTGTTACAGACAAGAAGGGATTCAGTTTTCCAACAACCGCATAAACATGACAACTTTGCTCCTTAGAATAAGAGTCAATCTCTAGAGTCGTGTGAAACAATAGACAGCTATTTCACTCAGTCAGTTGTGCAAGAATTACTTTCACCAGGATGCAGAGAAAAGAGAGACGGGCGTTTTCAATAAAAGGTATTATTTATTGAACAGTCTTTCTTCTCATGCAAGAGAAATGAATTGCCACAATTGCAAGACATGTTATTATAAAAAGTGTGTACAGTAAAAGGAGGATTGCAAAATAATACTGTAAAAGCATTGGTATGGTTTCTTAGCCATACAATGGTTAAAATGAATAAAATATATACATTCATATATACATTTGACTAACGTACTCAACTGGTGCTTCTAACTACGCCTACCCCAGTGTACCTGACCTAAGCCTAATACTTGGGAGGGAGTAAGTAAGTAGCAGTTTAGTTAAGTTGGTTTTGCCAAGAGTTTGCTTCAAGAATTCTCTTGCCCGCCGTTTTTTTTTCCCTAGCCCCCAGTGCTCTCCCCTCCTCGCCCAGCCCCGGCCGCGTTTCCCGCCACCTCCTCGCCGCTGACCCCCTGCGGCCCGCCCCCTTCCCTCGCTCGCCATCCCCATTCGCCACCCCGCTCCCCCTCCCTCGCACGAGACTACTTATAGCCTCTGTGGCCAGCGAGGTGCAGTGACCTCTGTCCCTCCGGGCAGGTCACCCCCCGAGCACACTCCTCGTGAGTGAGCCCGTCCTCTGGTGCCGCCTCTGCCCTGAGCTGTGCCCTCTGCCACCTGCTTGCCTCGCCGCCGTTTTTTTCTTTGCCCGCCGTTTTTTTCCCTAGCCCCCAGTGCTCCCCCCTTCTCGCCCAGCCCCGGCCGCGTTTCCTGCCACCTCCTCGCCGCTGCCCCCCTGCGGCCGCCCCCTTCCCTCGCTCGCCATCCCCATTCGCCACCCCGCTCCCCCTCCCAGCGGCCCCTCCCTCGCACGAGACTACTTAAAGCCTCTGTGGCCAGCGAGGTGCAGTGACCTCTGTCCCTCCGGGCAGGTCACCCCCCGAGCACACTCCTCGTGAGTGAGCCCGTCCTCTGGTGCCGCCTCTGCCCTGAGCTGTGCCCTCTGCCACCTGCTTGCCTCGCCGCCGTTTTTTTCTTTGCCCGCCGTTTTTTTCCCTAGCCCCCAGTGCTCCCCCCTTCTCGCCCAGCCCCGGCCGCGTTTCCCGCCACCTCCTCGCCGCTGCCCCCCTGCGGCCGCCCCCTCCCTCGCTCGCCATCCCCATTCGCCACCCCGCTCCCCCTCCCTCGCTCCGCCCCCCCCCCACTCTCCTCATATGGCAGAGTGGGCAACGCGCAGCGGGCGCGCCCTAAGCGCGCCGAAGGCGTGCCAAAGGTAAGCCCGTCTGCGCCCGTCCGCGCCTGGACCGCGCCCAAACCCCTGGCCCCCGAGGACCCCAGCCCACCCGCCGGACGTACACCGCCGCCACCCTCAACGCACTCAACACCGGCCGAGTCCCGGGATGCTACCGAGCCACCCCGAGACGCACCCACGGACCCTTCAGCTGCCATGCCTGCAAGTTCACCTGCATCCGGACCTGCCTCGCACCAGCACCCGCCAAGCCGAACACCAGCAGCAACCACCTCAAGTGCATCCTGCTCAACACCCGCCATCGAACTCTGGAACCTCCTCGACACCACAGCTCCTGACGTTGCCTTCCTCACGGAAACCTGGATGAACGACTCCTCAGCACCCAACATCGCCATCGCCATCCCAGAGGGATACAAGATCACCCGGAGAGATAGAGACATCCAGACTGGAGGAGGCATCGCCATCATCCACAGGGACACCATCCACATCACGACCAACACCGATGACACCCTGACTACCGCCGAACACCTACACTTCCAGATCCGCACCGACCCGAAGACCACCCACAGAGGCACCCTGATCTACCGACCCCCGGGACCACGCACACAATTCAGCGAGGACATCGCCGACTTCATCAGCCCGCATGCCCTCCCCTCCGCGGACTACATCCTCCTGGGGGACATCAACTTCCACCTGGAGAACAACAACGACCGCAACACCATCACCCTGCTCGACAACCTCGCCAACCTCGGACTCAAGCAGCTGGTGTCCACCCCCACCCACCTCGCCGGACACACACTCGACGCAGTCTTCTCATCCAGCAAAGACATCGCCTTCAGCCACGCGACTGGACTCCACTGGACGGACCACAGCTGCGTCCACTTCACCTTCAGAAGAACGACGATCCACCACCACCAGCAACAGGTTGCTCGAAGAAGCTGGAACAAGATCACAGCCGACCAGCTCGCCGCTTCCCTGAACCAGCATCCTCCCGCCAGCTCAGCGAACCCCAGCCAGGCCGCTGACAACCTCACGAAGTGGATCAGCAACTGCGCGGACGAACTCGCCCCACTGAGGACCCCGCCCAGCAGACCCGGCAGCAAGAAGGCCCCATGGTTCACCGACGAACTCAAGAGCTCCAAGAAGACCTGCCGAGCCCTCGAGAAAGCCTGGAGAAGGGAACCAACACTGGACAACATGACCACCCTCAAGCTTGCCACCCGGAAGCACCACCAACTGATCCGCGCCACCAAGAAAACTGCATTCAAGGACCGGCTGGACAACAACGCACACAACTGCAAGGAACTCTTCAACATCGTGAAAGAGCTCTCCAACCCCAACGCCATCACCCCATCGCAAGACCTCTGCAACTCCCTCGCCTCCTACTTCCACAACAAGATCGCGGACATACACAACAGCTTCAGCACTCAACCGACGCACGCCACGACCGAACCACCGCCCCCCACCACCACCCTCCGCGCCTGGACTCCGATCAGCACCGAATACACCGTCCGCATGATGAACTCCATCCACTCCGGATCTCCGACCGACCCCTGCCCTCACCACGTCTTCAACAAGGCTGACGCTGTCATCGCACCCCACCTGCGGGACATCATCAACACCTCCTTCGACACCGCCACCTTCCCGGAGAGCTGGAAGCACGCCGAACTCAGCGCCCTACTAAAGAAACCTACAGCGGACCCCACCGAACTCAAGAATTACCGCCCCATCTCGCTCCTCCCGTTTCCAGCCAAAGTCATCGAGAAGACCGTCAACAAACAGCTGGCCGCCTTCCTCGAGACAAATGGATCCCTCGACCCCTCACAGTCTGGCTTCCGAGCCAACCACAGCACCGAGACCGCCCTCATCGCTGCCACCGATGACATCCGAGCCCTGATGGACAACGGAGAAACAGAGGCCCTCATCCTCCTAGACCTCTCCGCGGCATTCGACACTGTCTGCCACCGTACCCTAGTGCAGCGCCTCAGCAACGTCGGAATCCAGGAGAAGGCACTGGAATGGATCATCTCCTTCCTCAACGGAAGAACACAGAGAGTCCGTCTACCACCGTACAAGTCAGAGGCCACCGAAGTCATCTGCGGCGTCCCTCAAGGATCCTCGCTGAGCCCCACCCTCTTCAACGTCTACATGAGCCCTCTCGCGGCCATCGCACGCCAACACAACCTCAACATCATCTCCTACGCTGACGACACCCAGCTGATCCTCTCCCTGACCAACGACCCCGCCGCCAGAGCCAACCTTCACGAAGGGATGAAAGACGTAGCCGAGTGGATGACGACCAGCCGCCTGAAACGGAACTCAGACAAGACGGAAGTCCTCATCCTGGGCTCCTCGCCCTCCGCCTGGGACGACTCCTGGTGGCCCCCCGCCCTGGGCACCGCACCCAAACTGACAGACCACGCACGCAACCTGGGCTTCATCCTGGACTCCTCCCTCTCCATGACCAGACAAGTCAACGCCGTCTCCTCGTCGTGCTTCAACATCCTGCGCATGCTACGGAAGATCTTCCAGTGGATCCCCACCGAGACCAGGAAGACGGTCACCCAGGCCCTCGTCACCAGCCGACTGGATTACGGCAACGCCCTCTACGCCGGAACCACCGCCAAGCTCCAGAAGAGATTCCAGCGGATCCAGAACACCTCAGCCAGACTCATCCTCGACATCCCACGACACAGCCACATCTCCGGACATCTGAGAGACCTGCATTGGCTCCCCGTCAACAAAAGAATCACCTTCCGTCTCCTCACCAACGCACACAAAGCCCTACACGATCAAGGCCCGAGCTACCTCAACAACCGCATCAACTTCTACGCTCCCAAACGCCATTTCCGATCAGCCAGTCACGCCCTCGCCGCCGTCCCCCGCATCCGAAGAACGCCAACAGGAGGAAGGTCCTTCTCCTACCTTGCCGCCAAGACCTGGAACTCCCTCCCGACCGACCTGCGCCTGACCCAAGACCACCTCTCCTTCAGGAAGAAGCTCAAGACCTGGCTGTTCGAGAAGTAGCAGCACCCCCCCCCCCCCCCCCCCCTTCAAGAGCCTTGAGACCCTCCGGGTAAGTAGTGCGCTCTATAAATGTCTTTGATTGATTGATTGTCAACACCATACCTCTGGAATAGAATGTTGGAGGGCTGGTATCTCCTTTCAGGACTCGATATTCCAGTCACCCGCAAGGGTAGGCTGGAAACGCCGGAGCTGGATTTTCTCAGCAGGAGAAAAGACAGCGTCTTTCTCAGCGCATCAAGGAGGAGGAGGGGCAGCGTCCGTGGGCTTCTCGCATCTGCTGGGCTCTGCAAGGGACAGCTGTTCTGCTCCTGTATTCACCACACCATCGCATTTGCCTAAGGCAACGTTGGTAATATTTATACCTGAAAGGTGCCTTGTTTGACGTAAGTTTTTAGACATAAGACGTCAATAAAGATGTCACTCGGAACTGGTCGTTCTTACAGTGCTCATTAGAGTTCGATTACTAATAAAAACAAAGCAGGTTGCTGGGGGTTTTATCTTGTTGAAGAACTCTGAGTGTAATCTAGGAATCTAAGATAGTGGCTTCTGCTGTGTCATCTACTAATGAGCTGCAGAGGCGAGGTTCTGAAATATGGCTCTGATCGTTTATGCCAGAGACGAGTTTCTGAAATATGGCTCTGATCGTTTATGCCATTATAGGGGTATGGATGGATTATAGTCGTATAGGGGCATAAGGTCACAATATTGATCGGGGTCCTAGATTAGAACACGACAACAGGTAACACAACTGATTGATATGAAAAGCAGAAACTACTTTACGGAGAAATTAAGGATTAGTACAGAGAACCACTCAATCCTTGTGAAGCTGAAAGAAAGCCTCTTGTATAGTCAATGCCTGAAGCTCAACAACTATCCTTAGTGAAGTTATTGCTATGAGGAAAAAGACTTTCCACAATAGGAATTGCAACTTACATTTGTGCATGGGTTCAAAAGGTGGACCCATTAGCCTTGTAAAACGAATGTTTAAGTTTTACTCTGGAGCAGGGGGAATGTTTGGTGGTATTACCCTTTTTAATCCGTCCATGAAGGCTTTAATCACTGGTACTCTGAATAGGATTAAGTGTTGTCTGTTTTGCAAATATGCAGCCACTGCTGCTAGATACAAGCGAATGGATGTGTAGCCCAATACCCATTGTTTTAAATGCAACAGATAACAAATGATGTTTTTACAGAAGCATTACGTGGAATGATATGGTTGTTGTTACAATAAACAAACCGTTTCAATTTAGCAGTACAACATGCTCTAGTAGTAGGCTTTCTAGCCTCTTTAAATATATTCATACAGTGTGGTGGTAATTGTAAATAACCAAACTATGACTTCAGGAGTCAAATCGCTAGGTTGACTTCTTTGGGATTAAGTTTTCTGATTTCTCCATGGCTCTGAGTGTAGTAGACAGGGTGAGAGATGTAACCTTTGATGTGGAACCACAGAGGTAGTGCACCAAGGTTGGCGAGCCCAAGTGGGGGCTATTAAGATCAGTGTCGGAGACATTTGTCTGAGCTTCCGAACCAGTAACGGAAGAAGTGGGATAGGTGGAAAAGCGTAAGCAAATACCCCTGACCAATTCATCCATAGACCATTGCCTTTGGAAGCTTGGTGTGGGAACCTGGATGCAAATTTTGGGCATTTTGTGTTGTGTACTGTGCCAAACAGATCTATTTGTGGAAATCTCCATTTTTCAAAGTAAGGAAGAAGAACTTTGGGATGAAGTTCCCACTCGTGGATTTGCTGCCTGTGTCTGCTGAGCAGGTCTGCAACCTGAATGTCTACTCCTGGAAGGTGTTCTGCAAGGAGATATATTTTGTGGTGAATCGCCCAATTCCAAATGTTTTGTGCAGACGCGACCGCTGGAGAGTGCGTGTCCCTCCCTGTTTTTGTAGATAATACATTGCTGTCATGCTGTCTGTGTGGACTAAGACAGTCTTGCCTAGAAGTTGGGTGAGAAAAGCTTTGAGTGCTAGAAACACTGCTGGCAGTTCTAGGTAGTTGATGTGGAGACGTTTGGGACTGTGTGACCCCAACTCTTGTACAGAGGTGATGTTGAAGGTGAGCCCCGCAACCAGAGACGCGTCCGCTGACAAAACAATCAGTGGAATCGGGTCTATGAAGGGATGCCCCTTTCCTAGGTTTTGAGGGTTCCACCACTGCAGAAAGCGATGGGTGTGGCTGTCTACCAACACTCGATCGGTTAATAGACCCTGTGATTGATTCCATGGACATGCTACACATTCTTGTAGAGGACACATGTGAAGTCTTGCATGAGGTACGATTGCAATGCAGGAGGCCATCATTCCCAGCAGCTGCATGAAGACTGGCTGGTAATGATTGATGTGGGTGAAACTGTAATATTGTGGCCTGAATTTTGGGAATCCTGGCTACATTGGGAGTAGCTTCAGCTTTGAGAGTATTGAGGGGAATCTCCTAGATAAGACTACACCTGTGCTGGACACAGGTGAGATTTCTGTGCATTTATTGTGGAACCAAACTGATAAAGCAGATGTACTGTTGTCGGAGTGTGTAGTATACAAGTTTGGTAAGTACTTGCTTTGCTGAGCCAGTCATCCAGGTAAGGAAAGACATGTATACATTGTCTTCTGAGATGTGTAGCTACTACAGCTAGACCTTTGGTGAACACACTCGGGACTGTGATGACGCCAAATGGAAGTACTTTGAACTCATAATGTTTGCCTGCTGTCATAAATCTGAGGTATTTGCAATGAGAGGGTTGAATTGGAATATGAAAGTAGGCGTCCTTTAGATCTAGCATAGACAAAGTCGCCCTGCTACAGTAAGGGAAGTACTTTTTGAAGAGTGACCATGTGAAAATGTTCTGACAATATGCATTTGTTTAACTCTCTGAGATCTAGAATAGGTCTCAAAGATCTATCCTTTTTGGGAATGAGAAAGAGGGAATAAACCCCTGACACGTGGTATTGGAGTGGGACTGGTTCTATACACCTTTTGAGTAATAAAGAGTGCACTTCTTGTTGAAGCAAGTGCTGGTGGTCTGGAGACATTTTGTGTGGTCAAGGAGGAATGTATGGAGGATTGTTGCTAAGCTCCAGGCAATAACCATATTGGATGATTCCAAGCACCCATTTGTCAGTTGTAATGGATTTCTAAATGGGGAGAAAGTTTTGAAGGTTTCCGCCAACAGATGGGGCATAGTCAGCGGGAAGTGTTGGGAAGTCACTGTTTGCTTGAGGATGGGGAAGTGGGAGGTGTGGTGTTTTCACCTCTGCCCCTGGGATATTTCCCCTATAACCCCCCTCTGAAAAATCCTTTTGTAAAGGAGGTTTGGGAATTTCCTGTATGTGAGGAAGTGCTCTGGTCATTGCCTGAAGACTTGGACCCTCCTCGATAAAATAAAGTGCTGAAACGAACCTCTATTTGAGGGAGATTAAAGTGCTCCCATTGATTTTGCCATATGGGTATCCTTTTTCATTTTTACCAACACTACATCAACTTCAGGGCCAAAAATATTCAGTGTGGATTGTTGGACTTCAGGCTTGAATCCTGAAATCCGTAGCCAAGCATGACATCTCAGTAAGATGCTGGTATTCACTTCTCTAACTGCGGTGTCAGCTGCATCTAGAGGGCATCTGATAGAAGCATTGGAAATCAATTTCCCTTCTTGGACTAAGTTGTGAGCTTTTGCCCTATGTTCATCTGGGAGAAACTGCAATAATTGTTCCATTTCGTCCCAGTGGGCTCTAGCATACCTTGCTAGCAGGCTCTCAGTATTAGCAATACACCGTTGAATAGCTGCTTGCGCCACTACACGCTTGCCAGAAGCATCAATAAGCTTGGACTCTTTATCTGGGGGAGGGATGCTTGAGAATTAGCTCTCTTTCTGGCATTTGACACCACTAAAGAGTCAAGTGGTAACTGACCCTTAATAAAAATGGGATCTGTGGGGAAAGATTTATATTTTTTGTCTACTCTAGGAGTAAGAATTCTAGCACGCACAGGGTCTTTAAAAATATCATCTGTGTGTCTTAACATACCCTTGAGCATAGGGAGTGTTTGATTAGATTTATGTGATTCTAATGTGTCGAAAGGCAAATCTTCCTCTAAAGCCTCTTTATGCTGTTCAACCAAATAGTATTCTGCTGCCTTAGCAATATGCAATTGGTATAAAAGGTTGTCATCAGGTGGAGATGGCCTGGCAGGATAAGGATCTAGGTCTGTATCCTGCAGAGGATCAGTGGTGTAATCTGTCCAAGGATCTGGAAGTTGTGCCTCGATCTTGTCAATGTCACCTGTGTCAAGTTGAGGTGGAGAAGACTGACTGGGTGTAATTTTTATTGGACCATGTTGTGGTGAAGAGGGAGGAGGAGATAAAAAAGTTTGAAAAGGACTAGTGCCTACTCTTTTTGAAAGGAACTATATATGGCTTATCATCTGGAAGCTTGAGCTTAGATGGTGGTTTAGCAGGAATGTGTCCTGTATTGGGATGAATATACAGTTTTTTCTATTTTGGATCCAATCTAATAGGTACAGTGCCTTTATTAGGATCTGGTAGAATTGCAGGCAATATTTGCTTTTCGGCACCGAAGTTTTAGGACTCGAGCCGGGAAGTCCTTTTGGTGCTGAAGGTTTCAACTCTGAGGGTTTCTTGAGTTTCGTGTCGACGGTTTCGGACCCAAAGTCTTTGGTTCGGAACCAATCTTGGCTTTGGAGCTCGAATATTTTGGCTCGGAAGTAGGCTTTGGGCAACTTGGTCTGAGGCAGAAGACTTTTTGGAGTGTTTCGGTGCCGAGCCCGTAGGCTGGAGCATGAAGAGCCTTCTTGGTGCGGAGCTTGGTCTTTAGACGGAGGTTGTGCCGAAGCCTTAGATATTTTAGGGACAGTGGGGGGGGCGGGGGTCTGGGGGGAGGTGTCTTTGCTACTCACGTCCCCTTGTCCCTGTGACACCCCATTGTCTTCGTGAAGAATCCTGTTATGTGCATGCCCAGCTGAAAAGGAACATGCTTCATATGCATGTGTTGTAAACAGTACCATGCTTAACCCCTCCCATGCTCGTGACGGAACCGTTCCCTCATGAGCCTCGGGTGGGCTGTGCTGGTGACGGAACGGTTCCGTCACGGCCCCCGCGCCTGCGCGAATTCCGCGCCTGCGCTAACGTTTTCTAGCGCGGGCGGGGCCGTGACCGAACCGTTCCGTCACAAGCACAGCTCACCCGCGTGCCATGAAGGAGCGGTTCCGTCACGAGCACAGGACCGCCGCGCGGCCCACTACCCCCTTAGCACTGCGGCGAAATAGCCGCCGCAGTGAAGGGGTTAATAGACTTAATAGAACTGTTATATTTGCTTACCAACATATTACCACCTTCATACAGAGTAACTACTCTACTATTATTTAGCCTCAAGATATACATTAAGGATGTGTTTAACACAGCATTAATTGTACAAGGTATACAACCAGGGAACGTATGTGTGCAAGACCTGGGATGGTGGGCCACACAAGACATCCTAGTAACTATTTATACCATCATAAATGGGCCAACATTGGAACAGAAGGGGGAAAAGCACACTTGTCCTCAAATTACAAGACTTCCTTCCTTTCACATATTACCCAGTTATATAGGTGAAAACAGTTATTTTATCTGCCACCGTTGTAGCTATACGGTTGATACAGTATGTTGACATGTTAAAATATATATCATATTGCTCAAATCATTCAGAGTTATGAGGTTGGAGGATGGCCAGAAGAGATGGGGAGGTGGAAACTACTGATACCTAATGGGCAGGGCTGAGTGTGCTGAAAGATATTCTTATTTTTTTGGGGGGTGGTAGTGCCAACTCCAATGTGTACAACATTGTAGTAAAGGAGTAAGTGCATAGGTGTCCGGACAATCGGGACCAGCTAGCTTAAGGAGAATGCTAAAAGCTAGCAGGAAAGGGGGTAGTGAATTGGCCAATTATGGGAAGATGAGACTTTGCACCTTCAGATATTTCATGAAACAGACCACCTACAACTGAAATGAACCTCACGGGTCGTGGACACAATCTTGAGGGGACACCAAGAGGGCTACAAAACAGACAACCTGGCTAGTGGGAAGCACCATTACCTTCAAAGCACTCTTCACCCTCATGCCTATTCACTTTCAAAATTTGCCAATGGCCTTGCTCTATGACTCGGAGCAAACATTTGGTCATACTTACATAACCACACAGCTGGGTGAGTGGCTTAATTCTGAACTGTCTGAACCTGTCACCATACAGAGCAAATTACCATTTTTAAAGTTATTGATTGCCCTGAAAGTTCCAATGGGTACTAAGAACGGGGCAGAGTGGAGCCTCCTCACCACCATGACAGTGGAGCAACTACAGTTGGCTTAGTGACTAGTCTGGATTCCACTATGACAACAGCACAATCATCATGCCCGCGTATGCCATGACACTCTTATCCATCTGTTGCCTTATCAAGGAAGCAGAGGTTGAGAAAATAAACACAGATAAAAAATGATTCTTCTGTTTGAAAGACTCACATGACCCATTTGTGGACAATGGCAAATAGGGCACAGTGGGAATTCGAAAGACTGTGGTCACAGAATGGACAGTGCTAGGTACTGGAGGATCCACTATGTCCACTCGGTGCTAGGAAATTCATTTGTCCAATTTCTCCTTACTACCATGAAGAAGTTGTGGCAAATTCCTTTCACACCTCTCGGGACAACCTTGGCAATTTTACCTCAAGTTAATGTGTACAGATTGTTAACTTATTAAATTATGGCATAAATACACCGCAAAATCTCTGTCTTGTAAGCCGACAATGTTTGGAAGTGGATAAACTGCCAGAATGTGAATGAAGTAGTTTACTTTTAACGCTTGTAATAAGCGTGCCTCCTGGGAAATTCTGCTGTTTGTTGAAATTCTTCAAAAGTAGCCTTGCAACTGGTCACCTATGTAATGGTGGTCTACATTTACATGTACACACTTGACATGATAGGCCAACATCTGTTAAGATGGGGACATGATGGGCCCTATACCTTGAATTTCCCACAGCTAAACCCCAATGCAAGTTCTACAGCATTTAACAAACCGAGAAGGAAAATATAAATAATTTGATGTAAACCCACAGCCTGATAAAAAGGAGAAAATAACCAGGTTATGAATACTCCCAGCACGGGGCTCATAAATGCATGAAAGAAAATAAATGACTTTCTTGTGAGCCTATGGTGACTATCAAGCTACTAGTTGTTTTGCCACAAAGTGGAGATGCTCTTCTCCGCATACTGGGAACTCATGGGCAATAAGATGCATGAGAAAAGTCAGTGAGATCAATAAAACTATAAGGACAAGTTACTTACCTTCAGTAATGCCTTATCTGGTAGAGACATGATCTAGCACCAGATTCCTTACCTTTGAACTTCCAGGCATCAATCAGGCTGGATCCGGAAGATTTTTTATGCAGTACCCTTGCATGCCGATAGGTGTCGTCTGACGACTCTCGTGACATCGTAGTCATCTGGTTCGTTGTCATCATGACATCAGCGTCGTCAATATAGGCACCACCCCGGTGCGCTGCCGTCAGTACTTTTAACGACTTTCCATGCCAGAAAGGCGGACTCATGAAGTGACTGATCATGATGTGTTAAAAAAACACAACTAGGGCCCTGAAGGGAAACGGCACCGACACAAACTAATCCACAGTGCAGGGAGGATGGGTGGGTGGGTGGGTAAGGAATCTGCGGATAGATCATGTCTATACCAGATAAGGCGATACCGAAGGTAACAGAACAGAACGGCCACAAAAGCCATCTCTGCGGACCTAGTTGTCAAGGCAGTAATGTTTGGCGAACGTGTGCAGAGATGCCCACATGGCTGCCTCGCAAATGTCACGAACCAGAACACCATGCTGAAGAGCTGTGGTGGCTGCATTCGCACTGGCAGAATAGGTCCAAAGGCCTTCAGGAGGCTGTTTCTTTGAAAAGGTGGAACATATTTTAATGCAGAGGATGACCCAATGTGGTATGGTCCTTTTCTGTACAGCACGCCCCTTTTCTCCAACGTACCCTACGAAAAGCTAGTCTTCTATCCGGAATATTTGTGTGGTCAAGGTAGAATGACAACGCTCTTTTTGGGTCCAGACGATGGAGATGCTCTTCTTTAGAATAATGCGGAGCAGCATAGAACAAGGGCAAGGTCCCAGATAGAAAGGTGTTACTACCTTGTGCAGAAAAGAAGCCCTAGTGCAGAGCACTACATTGTCCGGAACGACAGTCAGGTAAGGAGACTGAGATTACAGAGTCTGCAATTCGCTCACGCTCCTGGCAGAAGTTGTTGCCACTAAAAAGGCTACTTTGATAGTGATCAGCGGGAGGGGACAATTGTGCAATGGTTAAAGCAATGCACACATTAAGGAGGTGAGATTCAAATGAAGGTCCTGCAACCTAACAAAAGCAGGCAGGGCCGAAAGGTAGCCCATCAGGGTGCCCAGAGCAGAGTTCTGCTGAGCCAAAGAAAGAATGAATGGAAGAATGTATGAGAGGGGGGCAGATAAGGGGTCAACAGACCGTTCTGTACAAAATTTACAAAATCTTTGCAACCAGCAAGCGTATACCGACTTTGTGGAGGGATGCCAGGCTGCCAGGATAACTTCACAGACTTCAGGAATAAGGTCAAAAGCTGTAAACGGTCGCTAATCAATCTCCATGCAAGGAGGCGGAGAGTATCGATGCTCATTTGCAGAAGCGCAGGATACCACTCTCTACGTGGCCATGCCGGAGCAACAATGATGACTTGTGCCTGGTCTCTCCTTCTCTTCTGGAGCATTCTGGGCAGGACTGGTATGGGTGGAAAGGCGTACAGGAGACCTGTGCTTAACTTACGACGAAAAGAGTCACTGAGCGACAGCAGCCTTGGAAACTCCAACACGCAAAACTGCTGACATTGGGCGTTCTCTTCTGAAGCAAACAGATCTAACCAAGGATCTCTCCACTGTTGAAAGAGACCTTGCCCCACCTCTGGATGGAGATGCCACTCGTGATCCGCAAGACACAGACGGCTGAGTTTGTCCACTCTGGCATTCAGAGAAACGGCCACATGTTAAACCATCAGGGAAATGCTGTGTTTCAACCAAGTCCAGAGACAAAGGGCCTCTTGACAGAGGGTCCACAAGGATTAGTTACTTACCTGTAATCCTAGTTCTCTTCCAGGGGTATCCTCATCAAAGTCATAAGCATTAGAATATTCCCGCCAATGCGCAGGACCCCGGAAACAATATATTATATGTGCCCCACATACATATAGACATATATATAAATATGGAATATGCTACTTACCAGTATGCATCTGTTCTTGGCATAGAGGGCTGCAGAGTGGTACATTATGAATAGATCGCCATCTGGTGTTGGGCTCGGATGATTGCACTTTGTTTTTCTCTTGGAGAGTCTTTTGTATCTTGGTGACTCCTCCCTTAGTTGGTAGTGCGCATGGGCATCGGCTCCATCCTTAGATTGTTTTGCCATAGTAGGGTTAGATGGAGTAGTATAGTAGAATACAGATAAGAGTGCCCATGTAAGTGTATCTAAATAAGATAATGTTGGAACAGACACAGGTTTCCGGGGAGGCTGGGAGGGCATGTACCACTCTGCAGCCCTCTATGCCAAGAACAGATGCATACTGGTAAGTAGCATATTCCGTTCGAGGCATATGGGCTGCAGATGGTACATTATGAATAGACTATACAGCAGTTCTCTCCCTAGCGGTGGTCGCCCGTGTCTGTTGCAACTGTCTGAAACAATGTCTTTAGTACTGCTTGTCCCACTCTAGCTTGTTGTGTTGTGTGCACATCTACACAATAGTGCTTTGTGAAGGTGTGCGGTGTAACCCAGGTAGCTGCTCTGCATATGTCATCTAGTGGAATGTTTCCCAAAAATGCCATAGATGCTCCTAGTTTACGTGTAGAGTGAGCTCTAGGAGGAACAGTTAATGTTCTCTTTGCCTTTAAGTAGCATATTTGAATGCATTTTACAATCCATCTGGCAATGCCCGCTTTGGAGATGGGATTGCCTTTATGTGTAGGAGAAAACGCAACAAATAGCTGTTTTGTCTGCCCTCGCTGCCTCCTTCTCACAGCTGCCTGCTATCGTGTGCTCTATGCTGGTGAGCTTTCCTATCACCTGAAGCTGCTTGCTCCATTATATCTGCACGCTAGCCTGCATAGCGCCGCTGGCCTCACTTAGCGCTTTAACGTGCCTGCCTGCCTGCTTGTGCGCTCAATTGTTATTGTATTTGTTCACTGTGTGTTTGTGTTAAAATATACCTTTGCCAATTACCTCCGCATCTCCCCCAACCCGGTCTGCCCTCGCGTTGCAGCCGCCATTTGCTGTGCTGTTGTTGTTGTCTTGCCCTGAGCCCGCCCCCTCCACCACGCACCCGCCTCCCATCGGACCCTCCCTCGCCCCTCCCCCTCCACCATCCATATATGACAGTAGTTCCCGCGCGCAGCGTTCACGCGCAGCGACCGCGCCCAACCCGCGCCGAAGGTGCGCCAAAGGTAAGCCCGTCTACGCCCGTCCGCGCCTGGACCGCGCCCAGCGCCAGACCCCCTGCCCCTCGCGCTCCACAGCCCTCCCGCATTACCTATGATGCCGCCACCCTCCTAGCCCTTGACCCCGGTCGCGCCCCCAACTGCGTCCAAGCCGCTCCTGGACGCACCCATGGACCGTTCTCCTGCAAATTTAGCGGCACCGACAACATCTCCGCTACGACCACACCACAGATTCCCGACCCCAACCACCTAGAATGCATCCTTCTCAACACCCGCTCGGTCCACAGGCACGCCATTGACCTTTGGAACCTACTTGACACCATCTCTCCTGACGTCGCCTTCCTAACGGAAACATGGATGAACGCTTCCTCCGCCCCTGACATCGCCATCGCTATCCCTGATGACTATAAGATCACACGCAAGGACCGCACCGACCATACAGGAGGTGGAATCGCTATCGTCCATAAGAAAACAATCCGCATCTCAACCAGCTCTGATGCCAACCTCGCCAACTCCGAACACCTTCACTTCCAGATCCACATCGACCCCAAGACCACACTCAGAGGCACCCTCCTCTACAGACCACCTGGACCACGCGCAAAATTCAGTGAAGACATCACGGACTTCATCACTCCACACGCGCTCCCCTCCAAAGACTACATCCTTCTGGGAGACCTCAACTTCCACCTTGAAAAGATCAACGACCGCAACACCGCCACCCTCTTGGACAACCTCGCCAACCTCGGACTTAAACAACTGGTCACTTCCCCCACCCACATCGCAGGTCACACTCTCGACCCCATCTTCACCTCCAGCAACCATGTCTCCTTCAGCCACACTACGGATCTCCTCTGGACTGACCACAGCTGCGTTCACTTCATCTACAACAAGCCAAAACCCATCAACCACCCCCAACCAACTCTGCAAAGAAACTGGAACAAAATCACCACAGAGCAGATCTCCACATCACTCCTTCAATCCTCCCCAGCCCTCTCTTCTAACGCCAACGAAGCCGCCTCCAACCTCACCGTTTGGTTATCCAACACCGCCGACACCTTAGCACCACTGAAAAAACGTCAACACAAACTTGGCTTCAAGAAGGCCTCATGGTTCAACGACGACCTCAAGAAATCCAAGAAACTGTGCCGCTCCCTTGAAAAGGCCTGGAAAAAAGACCCATCCACCAGCAACAAGGACGCCTTCAAAAGCGCCATCCGTACTCATCACCAACTGATCCGAAAAGCCAAGAAAACAGCATTCAAAGATCGACTTGACAACAACGCCCACAACAGCAAGGAACTTTTCAACATCGTCAAGGAATTTTCCAACCCCTCGGCCAACTCCAACGACATCACCCCCTCTCAAACCCTCTGCGATTCCCTAGCCTCTTTTTTCCACAACAAGATTGCTGACATCCACAACAGCTTTGACAACCAACCCGGAAGGCAACCCACCCTACCATCAGCTGACCATCCTCCCCCCGTTAACACCCTTAACGCCTGGAACCCAATCTCCACTGAGGACACCATCCGCCTGATGAATTCCATCCACTCTGGATCCCCCACAGACCCATGCCCCCACCACATCTTCAACAAAGCAGACTCCGTCATAGCTCCGCACCTCCGAGACGTCATCAACTGCTCCTTCAACTCCGCTACCTTCCCAGAAGACTGGAAACACGCTGAACTCACCGCCCTTCTGAAAAAACCAACAGCAGACCCCACCGAACTCAAAAACTACCGCCCCATCTCACTTCTTCCATTCCCGGCCAAAGTCATCGAGAAAGCTGTCAACAACCAGCTCTCCGCCTTCCTCGAAGCCAACAAATCACTCGACCCCTCACAATCCGGCTTCCGAGCCAAACACAGCACTGAGACCGCACTCATCACAGCAACAGACGACATTCGAACTCTACTGGACAATGGAGACACAGTCGCCCTCATCCTCCTCGACCTCTCTGCAGCCTTCGACACAGTCTGCCACAGCACCCTTTTACAACGCCTCAGAAACATCGGTATCCAAGGAAAGGCACTGGAATGGATCACCTCGTTCCTCACCGGAAGAACCCAGAGAGTCCGCCTCCCACCATTCAAGTCCGAGGCCTCTGAAATCATCTGCGGCGTACCGCAAGGATCCTCACTCAGTCCCACCCTCTTCAACGTATACATGAGCCCCCTCGCGGCCATCGCCCGCCAACACAACCTCAACATCATCTCTTACGCGGATGACACTCAACTGATCCTATCTCTCACCAAGGACCCCAGCACCGCCAAAACTAACCTACACGAAGGAATGAAAGAAGTCGCCGAATGGATGAAAGAAAGCCGTCTGAAACTGAACTCAGACAAAACAGAAGTCCTCATCTTAGGTAAATCCCCCTCTGCATGGGACGACTCCTGGTGGCCGGAAGCCCTCGGAAATGCACCCATCCCGACAGACCACGCACGGAACCTTGGCGTCATCCTGGATTCTTCACTCTCAATGAACAGACAAGTCAGCGCCGTATCCTCTTCCTGCTTTAACATTCTTCGCATGCTCAGAAAAACATTTCGCTGGATCCCCTCCGAAACAAGGAAAACAGTCACCCACGCGCTAGTCACGAGCCGACTGGACTACGGAAACACCCTCTACGCAGGTACCACCGCTAAACTCCAGAAGAAACTACAACGAATCCAAAACGCCTCAGCCAGGCTCATATTAGACATCCCACGCAACGAACACATCTCTGGTCACCTTAAAGACCTCCACTGGCTACCCGTCAATAAGAGGATTACTTTCCGACTGCTTACCCACACACACAAATCACTCTACGACATCGGACCAGATTGCCTCAACTCTCGACTGTCCTTCTACACCCCCTCCCGCCAACTGCGCTCTTCCAGCCAAGCCTTCGCCACTGTACCTCGCATCAACAAGACCACCATGGGAGGCAGATCCTTCTCATACCTGGCTGCCAAAACATGGAACTCACTCCCCGCTTACCTTCGCCTCACCCAGAATCACCTAGCGTTCAGAAAGCAGCTTAAAACGTGGATATTTGACAAATAATCCACCTCCCCTTCCTAAGCGCCTTGAAACCCTCTGGGTATGTAGTGCGCTATATAAGTGTTATGACTTGACTTGACTTCTATATAGTACAATATGGCCCTTTTAACGTCCAGTGTATGTAGGGCTCTTTCAGCTACTGTTTGTGGTTTTGGAAAGAAAACCGGTAATTCCACTGACTGATTGATGTGGAATGCTGAAATAACCTTCGGTAAGAACTTTGGGTTTGTTCTAAGAACCACTTTATTTTGGTGTAGCTGCATAAATGGTTCTTGAATCGTAAAAGCCTGCAGCTCACTTACTCTTCTAAGTGACGTGATAGCTATGAGGAAGGCCACCTTCCATGTGAGGAATTGTATTTCACACCTATGCATCGGTTCAAATGGTGGCCCCATTAGTCTGGTAAGCACTATGTTGAGATTCCAGGCTGGGGAAGGTGGTCTTCTTGGTGGAATGACTCTTTTGAGTCCTTCCATGAAAGCTTTAATTGCTGGTACTTTAAACAGTGACAGATGTTGCCTGTTTTGTAGGCACGCCGCTATGGCTGCGAGATGAACTCTGATAGAGGTATATGCTAGGTTACATTGCTGTAGGTGTAATAGATAGCAAATGATTTGTTTAGTGGATGCGTCCAGAGGGTTGATGTGCTTACTGTTACAGTGTATAGCAAACCTCTTCCATTTTGCTGCATAGCATGCTCTGGTGTTAGGACGTCTTGCTTGTTTAATGATTTCCATGCATTCTGGTGGTAAATCTAAATACCCAAACTCTATGACCTCAGGAGCCAGATCGCTAGGTTCAGTTGTTTGGGATCTGGGTGCATTATTTCTCCATGGTTCTGTGTAAGATGCATGGGTAATAACCTTAGCTTTTGATGTGGTACTTGTGAGAGTTGTAGCAGCGTGGTGAACCACGGCTGTCTTGCCCACGTGGGTGCCACTAGTATCATTGTCATTGAGTGTTGCTGTAGTTTCCGAACCAGTAATGGAATTAGTGGTAGAGGAGGGAACGCGTAAGCAAATTTGTTGGACCAATTTATCCACAGTGCATTGCCCTGGGACCTTTGGTGTGGGTACCTGGATGCGAATTCTTTGCATTTTGCGTTCTGATGATTGGCAAACAGATCTATCTCTGGTTGCCCCCATTTTTGGAAGAATGGCTGTAGTATTTGGTCGTGCAGCTCCCATTCGTGTACTTGTTCTGACTGTCTGCTTAGGATGTCTGCTATTTGATTTTGAACTCCTGGTAGGTGTTCCGCTAACAGGTAGATCTTTTGAGGAATGGGCTATCTCCATATGTCCTGTGCTAGTCTGGACAGTTGAAGAGAGTGTGTCCCCCCCTGTTTTTGAATATAATACATTGCAGTCATGTTGTCTGTTCTGATCAGGACTGCTTTTCCTGCTATTTGTATTAGGAAAGCCTTTAGTGCTAGAAATATTGCTAATAGTTCTAGGTGGTTGATGTGCAGTTTCTTTTGCTGCACACTCCACTTCCCCTGTACTGTGTATCTGTCCATATGCGCTCCCCATCCGGAGAGCGATGCGTCCGCTGTTATTGTCACTTGTGGAATTGGCTCTAGGAACGACCGTCCCTTGGAAATGTTTTCTGTGTTCCACCACTTCAGAGAGCGATGCGTCCGGTCGTTTACCAACACCAGATCTGTAATCTGACCTTGAGCCTGATTCCACTGTGTCGCTAGACACTCTTGTAGTGGGCGCATTTGTAGTCTGGCATGTGGTATTAGCTGTATGCAGGAGGACATCATGCCTAATAGTTGCATAAACACTCGTGCTGGTAGTAAGTGTTGTGGTTGAAATCTTTGTATTAACCCGACCATTGTCTGTACTCTGATTGGGTTGGGGTATGCTATTGCCTTCTCTGTGTCCACTGTAGCCCCCAGGTATTGCTGAATCTGGTTTGGTTGCAGGTGTGATTTTTTGTAGTTCACCGTGAACCCTAGGTGGTGCAGCAATTGGATTGTCTTCTGTGTGTTGTGAAGACATTCTTCCTTTGACTTGGCCTTTATTAGCCAATCGTCCAAGTATGGGAAGACATGTATTTGTTGTCTTCTTAGGTGTGCTGCCACCACAGCTAGACATTTTGTGAAAACTCTTGGTGCTGTTGTGACACCGAACGGAAGGACTTTGAACTGATAGTGTTGTCCTTCTAACACAAACCTTAGGTATTTCCTGTGGGCTTTGTGAATTGGGATATGAAAGTAAGCGTCTTTTAGATCCAGTGTAGAAAGAAAGTCCCCTTTCTTCAGTAAAGGGAGTACTTGTTGGAGCGTGACCATGTGGAAGTGCTCCGAATTTATGTACGCATTGAGAGGTCTGAGGTCTAATATCGGTCTTAGGGACCCGTCCTTTTTGGGGATCAGGAAGTATAGAGAGTATACTCCCGTTCCTTGTTGATCCTTTGGGACCTTCTCTATTGCATGCTTTTGTAGAAGTGCTAGAACTTCTTCTCTTAACAATGTTAGATGATCTTGACTCATTGGGCGCTGTTTGGGGGGGATGTTTGGTGGGGTAGCTGTGAGTTCTAGGCAATAACCATGTTGGATAATTTGTCTCACCCACTTGTCTGACGTGATGTTTTCCCAGACAGGTAGGAACTGTGATAGACGTCCCCCGACCGGTGTTATCTGGTCTGGGGGGAGTTCTATGAAGTCACTGTTTTGGTGTTGAGGCGTTGCGGTTGTTATTATTTCCGCGGCCTCTACCCTTATTGTTGTTACCTCTGTAACTCCCTCTTGAATTACCTCTGGGTGATGTTGGTGTGAAAGATGTGGTTTGCTGATTTGTTCCTGTGTTCTTTGAGCCCCCTCTATAGGTGGATCTACGAAAGGAACCTCTGTGTGTTGGCTGTTGCAATGCTCCCATTGACTTAGCCGTTTCCGTATCTTTCTTCATTTTTTCTAATGTCTCGTCTGTGCTTGAACCAAACAATGTTTTTTGATCAAATGGTTTGTTCAGTAAGGCCGTTTGTACTTCTTGTTTGAATCCTGAGATTCTAAGCCATGCATGCCTTCTTAGCATGACACTCGTGTTAATAGACCTTGCTGCAGTGTCTGCTGCGTCTAATGCACACTTGATGGAAGTATTGGTTATTATTTTACCTTCCTGTATTAATTGATCTGCCTTTTTCTGGTGTTCTTTTGGGAGATGTATGAGAAGTTTCTCTAACTCATCGTAATGTGCCCTGTCATATCGTGCGAGTAGTGCCTGTGTATTTGCTATACGCCAGCTATTCGCTGCCTGTGATGCTACTCTTTTGCCTGATGCATCTATCAGCTTTGATTCTTTATCTGGTGGAGGTGCCTCTCCTGTAGATAGTGAGTTTGCTCTTTTACGAGCGTTTGAGACCACCAGCGAGTCTAGAGGTACATGTCCTTTAATAAAAATTGGGTCCTTTGGAGCCGCTTTGTATTTTTTATCAATTCTTGGGTTTAACACCCTGGCTCTCACTGGGTTTTCGAATATTTCCTCTGTGTGAGTAAGAAGACCCTTTAACATAGGCAGAGTACCTGATGTTCTCTGTGCATTAGGTAGAGTCTCTAACAAGAAATCTTCTATTTGAGGTTCTGTATGCATGTCTAACTTGTGATATTTTGCTGCCCTATTAATTAGCTGCACAAAGCCTGTGTTATCATCAGGTGGTGAAGGCTTTGAGGGATATAGTTCTGGGTCATTGTCCTCATCTGACCCTACATCATAATTTTCCCATGGGTCCTCCTCATCTGGGATGGTTTCATCATCCCCCTGAGGTTCTCCCTCCCCTAGATCACTGTCTACATCTGACTGAGGTGTAGCTGGTCTTGGTGTGGAAGGTGTAGGCATATTTGGCCTATTGTGAGGAATAGGAGAAGAGGGTGTGACCCTAGGACGAGGAGAAGCAGGAGGAGTTATACTAGTCCCCATTGTTCTCTTCTTTGGAGGAAGAGGTTTATCTTCTGATTGTTCACTCTTTCTCTTCTTTGTGACCACTTTCCCAGTTTGTGGATCAATAAACAAGATCTTTTGTTTTGGATCTGTCTGTTGCTCCTGCATCGGTACCGAAGGTGCTGGTTCCGAGAGGTGCTTTTGTTTTCGATCGTCAGATCTTGTTGTTTTCGGCACCGAATGTTTGCTCGATTCCGACTTGCTTGGTATCGAGTGTCTTTTGGGCGATAAGGAATATTTATGTTTCGACGTGGAGTGTTTCGGTACCGAGCTCTCCTTTGCATGTAGCCTCGATGTCGAAGTCGATGTCGCCCTTTTGTCGGATCCGACATGGTGGGAGTCCGAGTGTTTCGGTTTCACTTTCGGTTTCGTTGCCGGGCCCGAGGGCGGGGCGTCGGAAACTTTTTTCAGCGGTTTGACCGGGCCCGAGGGCGGGGTCGTTACCGCACGGGGTCGGTTTTTCGGTAAGGGGACGTCGTCACTCACGGTTTGTTGATCGATGAGTTCCTCAGTCTCCGACTGGTCCCCTTCCGACCCCGACTGTTCTTCTTCTTCTTCCTCGATTTCGATTTGGTCGTCTCCGAACAACTCCGGGATCGCTTCCGCCTGCATTCTGGAAACCTCGTGTCTTCGAGCTCGACGATTTCTAATCGTTAGCTTGGAGGAGAATGCTGCGCAGGCTTCGCAGTCCCTGGATTCGTGTTCCGGCGACAGACAGAGGTTGCACACCTCGTGTAGGTCCTTGTGTGGGAACTTAGCACCACACTTTGGACATTTTTTGAATGGAGTCCTTTCCATGGACTCCGGGCTTGACTGCGCCGAGAAAGGTCTCCTGTTCTTCGACGTAGATCCAAGTTTTTCTCTTTGATTTTTAATTTGCAACGCGTCGGAATGGATATGAACGCGTTCGATAACAATACCGTCGAATTGGAAAGGGAATACGCGCCGATAAATCACTTTCTTTCGAAGTTGATCTGGAGCGTCTCGATCCTCATCCGAACCCGATGGCGGAAAAAAACAATCTAAGGATGGAGCCGATGCCCATGCGCACTACCAACTAAGGGAGGAGTCACCAAGATACAAAAGACTCTCCAAGAGAAAAACAAAGTGCAATCATCCGAGCCCAACACCAGATGGCGATCTATTCATAATGTACCATCTGCAGCCCATATGCCTCGAACATATATATATAAAAATATGCAATTGCAGCCAAATAAAACAAAAGAGCTGGAATATGCTGTGAAGAATTTCCACCATACAGTGTATTTTGCATTAGAAACATGAGAAACAACACCAATGCTTGTTTAGAAACTGTTTTAATGCTTAGAAATCAGTAGAAATTCTTATAACACACTGTAAGCATATACAGCTCCCAGGCTGCATTGCAAATACCCAGTCTAAAAAGACTGAAAAGCTAACTTGTAGCTGTATGTACTAAAACTGACGCTGTGCCTTTAAGGCACCTCTGCCCCTAGCTTCCCATCATGCCTCAGGGGTTACAGTTAGGTCAGTTGTTCTTTTCGGAGACTGAAAACTAAACCATGGTAATAACAGGTTAACACATCTCCTATTTAATAAACAAAGTCCTTTGCCCGGGGAGGCGGGAGGGTTGCTTATGACTTTGATGAGGATACCCCTGGAAGAGAACTAGGATTACAGGTAAGTAACTAATCCTTCTCTTCCAGGGGATCCTCATCAATAGTCATAAGCATTAGAATAGAGTAGCGAGCCTCACCTCATCCCTGCGGGCAAAGGAATCAACAGATAACATTCATAGTCGTAGGCCCAAAAGTAGGCCATAATTCTACCCAAATAGGTTTCTCAAGGAGGCTTGCCCTACTTGAGAATCCGCTCTGGAATCAGACTCTAGGCAATAATGCCTTGTAAAAGTATGGACTGATTTCCATGTAGCAGCCTTGCATATTTCTGACATAGGAATGTCATGCAAAAACGCTATTGTGGCTGCTTTCCCTCTAGTGGAATGAGCTTTGGGTGATTGTAACAAAGGTTTGCCAGCCAGCTGGTATGCTAGTTTGATACATGAGACAATCCATCTGGAGATGGATATTTTGGCTGCTGCAAACCCGGTCCTCATTGAACCATAATTGACAAAGAGTTGGTCTGTCTTTCTGGTGTCCTTCGTTCTTTCTAGGTAAAACTTTAGCACCCGTTTAAGATCCAACGAGTGCAATGACCTCTCAGCTGGGGTCGATGGGTTAGGAAAGAACGAAGGAAGGGTAATCGTTTGATTTATATGAAAATCCGATTCCACTTTTGGAAGGAAAGATGGGTGAGCCCTCATTACCACTCTGTTGTGGTGAAACACAGTGTAAGGTTCCTTGGTGCAGAGTGCTTGTATCTCGCTAACCCTGCGCGCAGAGGTTATTGCCACCAAGAAGGCCGCCTTCCAAGTGAGATGCTGCAAGGAGGCCTTGTGTATAGGCTCAAACGGTGTAGACATCAGCCTGGAGAGAACCAGGTTCAACTCCCAGGGAGGAGAAGGATTTCTCACAGGGGGATAGACCTTCTTTAATCCCTGAAGGAAATCCTTAACCACTGGGACCTGAAAAAACGATGTTTGTGTAGGTGATTTTCTGTACGCTACTATGGCAGATAGGTGAACCCTAATAGAAGCGTATTTCAACCCTGATGTAGCTAAGTAAAGGAGGTATGGAAGGACTACCTCTTCTTGTCCTTTGGTGGGATCAAAGCCATGGTCCTTACACCAAATGAAAAATCTTTTCCAATTGAACGCATAAGACGCCCTTGTGGAAGGTCTCTTTGCCTCTCTTAAAATATTCATACATTCTGGAGGCAGATTTAAGTGTCCATATTGCAAGACCTCAGGAGCCATGCAGTCAGGTTCAGCGACGGGAGGTTGGGATGCAGGATCCTCCCGTTCATTTTGCTCAACAGGTCTGGCCTGCACGGCAGGCGTCTGTGTGGACACAGCGACAGATGTAACAGGTCTGGATACCACCATTGTCGCGGCCAATCCGGAGCAATTAGGATCATGTCCATGCTCGATCTGATGAGCTTGGCCACCACCTTCGGAATCAGTGCCAGAGGAGGAAACTCATAGGCAAACATTCCTGTCCACTCCAGCAGGAGAGCGTTCCCTTGCGTCCCTGGCCGGTGTAACCTGGACGCGAAGGCGTGGCATTTGGCGTTTTCGTCGTCCGCAAATAAGTCTATGTCTGGACGACCCCAGCAACGGAAGAGTTCTTCGACTACTTCGTCGTTTAGCACCCAGTCTGGCTGATCTTCGAAGTGCCTGCTGAGTGCGTCCGCTTTTGTGTTTAGCTCGCCTGGAAGGTGTACTGCCACCACCGACAGTCCCCGAGCCAGAAGCCAGTGCCAGATTGTCTGGGCCTCCAGAGACAGAGGGCGAGATCGAGTTCCTCCCTGCTTGTTCAGTTAGAACATAGTTGTAGTGTTGTCCGTCTGAACCAGGATTTTGTCCGTTGTTATTGCTGGAAGGAACGCTTTGAGCGCCAGATGAACTGCTCGAAGTTCCAGCATGTTGATGTGGTATGTCTGAAGGTTGGTCGACCAGCGACCCTGAATCTGAAGATGACCCATGTGAGCACCCCAGCCTTCTAGAGATGCGTCCGTTACCACAGACAGCGAAGGAAGAGGTTGCTGAAAAGGGACTCCCTGCAAGACATTCCGAGGGCGAGTCCACCACTGTATTGAGGTCAGTACTGCTTGAGATAGGATGATTCGATCCTCCCAATCTCCAGTCGCTTGGTCCCACTGATCTTCCACAGACTCTTGTAGAGGTCGCATCCTCAACCTCTTCCGGAAACGTAGCGCATATCCATTGCGCAGTATATTCAGCACCCACCGATCTTTTGTGTTGCTGACCCACTCTGCCAGGTGTTGCGAAGCACTTCCTCCCACTGGAGTGGGTAACGGGGCCAGAGGAAGCCACTGCTCAGGCCTTGCCTCCTCTAGGCGTGGTAAAGGACTGATGATGTCCGCCTCTGCCTCTGCCCCTGCCCGATTTTCCTCCTCTGTATTGCGCCTTCCCTTGTGGCTTGTTTTGAGACCATTGAGGGGTTTGAACCCTCTGTTGGCCTCCCCGGTTCTTGTTGGTCTTGAAGCGTCGCTTGAACAGCTCTTTCTTTTTCTCCAGACCAACCGCCTTCACTGTGTCCAATTCTGTTTTCATGCGGGTCATTTCCTGATCGGCATGCTCCCCGAAGAGTGAAGATCCTGAGAAGGGCAGATTGAGGATGCGCTGCTGGGCATCTGGTTTGAGACCAGTTAACCGCAGCCAAGAAGATCTCCTCGCACATACCCCATGTGAGTAGGCATGTCCTGCTAGAAGGGCGTTATCTGCAGATGAACTAATCATTTGGTTCGCCACCAAACAGCCCTCCGTCACTGTTTCCTCAAAGTCCTTCTGGTCCTCCTTGGGCAATTTCTCTTTGAATCGTTCCATGGAGTCCCATAGAGCTCTATCGTACCTTCGGAGAAGTGTTGATGCACTAGAGACTTTCAGGGATGAAGCTGCTGAGCTGCATACCCTGCGTCCCCAAGAATCTTGCGTCTTGCTGTCTTTGTCAGGAGGAACTGAAGAAGGAGCGACTGTGTGATTCTTCTTAGCTGAGGCTACTATAACTGAGTCCGCCGCAGGCTCTCCCTTCACAAAGATAGGATCCGAGTCGGCCGGCCTATATTTCTTTTGGATACGTGCCGGTACCGCCCTGATCGTTGCTGGCGTGAGGAAAACCGCTTTAATTGGGTCCATTATCCCTGGAACCAATGGGAGCAAAGGCCGTGTATATGATTTGTGACGAAGGGTCTTAAAAATCACGGTAGTGGACACCTCTGGAACAGCCATCTCTATATTAAGTTTGTGAGCACCCCTTTGTAAGACGTCCAGATATGTGTTGACGTCGTCAAGCGGGGAAGCTCTGGAGCGAGGGCTGTCTGCCAGCGTTGGAGAGTAATCCCCTTTAGAAGATCTAGATGAAGATGAAGAGAAGGATGATGGAGTTCTCCTCCTCCTGTGGTGAGATTTCTCCTTCCTCACAGGTGATCTTCTAGGTCGTTCTTCCCTTCGAGGAGAACATGATTCCCTCTGATGCTCCCTTCGTGGAGATCTCGATCTCTCAGTCCGTACCTCCCTTCTCGGTGTTCGAGATCTGGGTTGCTCCCTCCTTGGTGATCGGGAGACCCTGGGGGTATGCGACCTGTCCGCTCTCCTCTCTCGTGAGCGTGATCGGTGACTGGTAGGACTCTGTCTGCCTCTTGTGCCAGCTGCTGAAGAGGGGACCTGTGTTCTGGACTCAAGTACCTTCGTAGTCTCTCCGTCGCTCCAGAATCCTTCCATTTACTCAACAGACCATACCTGTATATATGATATACCGCCGTTGGGGTGTCTTTTGCACCGGACTCCTACTCCTAGAAGAGGACCTCGATGAACCAGAGGTACTTAAGGAGGAATGGTGAGAAGCAGATTGTGTCACTAGGACTGTCGAAGGCACTGAAGGAGATCTCCGTCTCGCCGGTGTTGGAGGACGTCTCAAAAGTCTTTCCCTCGACGTCGAACGCCTCTGTGGCGTCGACGGAGTGATAACCTTCGACGTCGAATGCTTCGACGTTGACCTGTGGTCCCTCGACGTCGATCGGCGATGATGAGCCGACGACTGAGTCTTCTCCCTTGACGTCGAACGGCGTCGTCCTGCCTTCAACGGAGGTTTCGACGTCGAACGGCGTTGCCCTGCCGTCGACCGAGGTCTCGACGTCGAACGGCGTTGCCCTGCCGTCGACGGAGGTCTCTACGTCGACCGACCTTGGTCTGTCGGCGACGGAGATGTCAATCGACGTTGTCCTGTCGTCGACGATGCCCTCGACGTCGACCTGACATGTGGCGACGGCGGAGGATCGGACATCCTCGACGTCGAGCGCCGACGCGCCGTCGATGATGATCCCTTCCTCGACGCCCAGCGCCTCCGTGGAGACGTCGGCGGAGGTGTCACACTCTTAGAAGCCTGTCGACGTTGAGACGACGGCGGGTGTGATCTGTGCCTCGACGCCGACCGTCGCCTGGTTGACGACGGCGGAGCTTTCTTCGTCGTCGGTGAACTTCTTTTCGACGACGACTTCCTCATCGACGCCGGTCCCGACGTCGACAGAGTTTTTTCTCTCGAACTGTCCATCAGATGTTTTTTCAGCGCCGAGCCCGGTGCTGAGGTTGATGGACGCTCTGACTTGCCTTTGGAGGGAGTTCTGGGTCTCTTTGAACTCTTCCTCTCTGTAGATCTTCCTCTCATGGATCTCTGGGCCAGACCATAGACCCTGTTCCTCTCTCTGTCTTTAAGAGTCCTGTCAGACAGATTTTTACAATGTGAACAGTCTTTAGGATCATGATCCTCTGGCAAGCATAAAATACAGACCTCATTAGAGTCTGTTTTTGCCTTCTTGTGGCCACAAGAAGGGCAATCATCAAATAATGAGGGCATCCTGACAGGAAAACCTCACAAAAAATCGACTGCTAAGCAGTTATTTACTTGACCCTGATGTTAAAAGTCAAAGTAAATCAAAAAATTGTTCTTTAGAAGATTTTCTGACTGAAAAAGGCAGAAAAGTGTGGAGCTGTGAATCCAGGGTCCTTCCTGAAGGAGCCGGAAAGAACAACTGACCTAACTGTAACCCCTGAGGCATGATGGGAAGCTAGGGGCAGAGGTGCCTTAAAGGCACAGGGTCAGTTTTAGTACATACAGCTACAAGTTAGCTTTTCAGTCTTTTTAGACTGGGTATTTGCAATGCAGCCTGGGAGCTGTATATGCTTACAGTGTGTTATAAGAATTTCTACTGTTTTCTAAGCATTAAAACAGTTTCTAAACAAGCATTGGTGTTGTTTCTCATGTTTCTAATGCAAAATACACTGTATGGTGGAAATTCTTCACAGCATATTCCAGCTCTTTTGTTTTATTTGGCTGCAATTGTATATATATATATATGTATATATATATATATATATATATATATATATATATATATATATATATATATATATATTACCTACTGGCGGTCGCCAGTAGGTAGTTATAGTTAGGATAATTTTCAATGTTAAATCACAACATTCTATTTTGAATAACTTTGGCGCCGGTTGACGAATCTGCCTGAAATTTTCAGGAAAATGGTCTCATGGCGGTCCGGTCCTTCCCTGAAAGTTTGGGGGGGATTCGTCAAGCGGGGGCCGAGATAAAAGGGGGGTCCCAAAACGCGTTTTCCCCATGTTAATTTCCATAGGGCGGTCGATTTCACTTTTAGCCCGAACGGCTGAATGGATTTCCACCAAACTTGGCAAAATTGTAGGGACTGGTAGCCCGATGTGCCTTTGCTATGTCTCAAGATATGTGCTCCAGTGGATTTTGAGTAATTTAGGTTCAAAAAAATATATATATCTATAGCCGCGCTCCCGTGCGCGCACGGGAGTGCGCTCCAGGCGCGACACGCGACTTGCGCGCAGGAAGCTGATTGGATCTCAGTTGTCTGTAAACATTCTAAACAGTGCGGAGCGGCCGCCATCTTGTGTCTCGGTAAAATCGAGACACAAGGGGTTTGAAAAAAAAAGGGGCAAATGACCATAAGGGGGAAGAGTAGACCCCCTCTGACCCCCTAGGTTTGATGTAGGGACTAAAATAGGGTCCTGCAGGGCATTAAAAAATTTTTTTGTTTTGCGCGGGGATATGCGCTCTCCCGTGCGCGCACGGGAGTGCGCTCCAGGCGCGACACGCGACTTGCGCGCAGGAAGCTGATTGGATCATAAGGGGGAAGAGTAGACCCCCTGTGACCCCCTAAATCCAGGACTATATTTATGAAGGCCTTGCGCTGTTAGTTTTGCGCTTCCTGTGCGTCAATTTTTGTGACGCACCAGCGGTGTAAAAAAATGCGCATTGTTATGCAATATTTAAAAAGTGACGCATCTATCTAGATGCGTCACTTTTTAAATATAGTGCAACGAGGTACATTTTATTACACTGCTGGTGTTATGCGTCACTTTTCTGTGCGCACTCCTTATGACGTTCCAGATGTGTCATATTTAATGTATGACGAATCATGTTGCAGATACAATATGGCGCAGAGTTTTAAAAAGTGACCCATGTACCTAGATGCGTCACTTTTTAAAAATAGCGTCAGGTATAATGTATGCAGAGGGGGTGTTCTCCCGCAAAAAGCTTTGTAATAGCGACGCAGTGAAATCTTTGAGATTTCACTGCGTCAGTTTTAGGATGCTGTTGCGTCAAAATCTTGTGCCTGCTTTACAGCAGGTGTTAGACTGAGGCAAGACCTTTCATATGCTGCTTTCCCCATTTGAAAGGACACATTACTGGAGTTGCGTCACTTTTGTGACGCACTCCAGCAATGCGTTACTTGGAATGTCATAAGGAGTGCGCACAGAAAAGTGACGCATTGCACCAGTAGTGTAAAAAAATGTGTTGCGTTGCGTTATATTTAAAAAGTGAGGTATCTAGGTAGATGGGTCACTTTTTAAAATCAAGCGCCACATTATATCTGCGTGAGGTATAATGCATGCAGAGGGGGTGTTCCCCCACAAAAAGCTTTGTAATAGCGACGCAGTGAAATGTTTGAGATTTCACTGCGTCACTTTTAGGATGCTGTTGCATCCTTTAAATATAGTGCAACGAGGCACATTTTATTACACTGCTGGTGTGATGCGTCACTTTTCTGTACACAGTCCTTATGACATTCCAGATGTGTCATATTTAATGTATGACGAATCATGTTGCAAGGAGTTACAGATACGTCAGTATTTCTGACATATGTGTAAACATAAAAGTGATGCGAGGCCGGCGCAAAATTTTGACGCAATAGCATCCTAAAAGTGACGCAGGGAAATCTCATAGATTTCAGTACGTTGTTATTACCAAGCTTTTTGCGACGGATTGCCCCCTCTGCATACATTATACCTGATGCAGATACAATATGGCGCAGAGTTTTAAAAAGTGACCCATGTACCTAGATGCGTCACTTTTTAAAAAATAGTGTCAGGTATAATGCATGCAGAGGGGGTGTTCCTTGCAAAAAGCTTGGTAATAATGACGCAGTGCGTCACTTTTAGGATGCAGTTGCGCCAAAATCTTGCGCCTGCTTCACAGCAAACCTTTCACATGGTGCTTTTTCCATGTGAAAGGACACATTACTGGAGTTGCGTCACTTTTGTGACGCACTCCTGCAATGCGTTACTTTTGTGTTTAGAGATATGTCAGAAATACTGACATATCTGTAACTCCTTGCGAATTGATTAGTCATATATTAAATATGACATATGTGGAATGTCATAAGGAGTGCGTCCAGATAAGTGACGCATCGCTATTTTCACGTAGCGATGCGTCACTTTTCAGAAATGAGGCCTCCAGTTTATTCACTGTGTCATAAATTTCTTTTCTAACACTCACCTTCTTTCAGTCCTCCTACTTCACTTCCTTTCACCTCTCATACCTTTCTGTTCTTTCTTACTCATTCTCCTTTCAATTATCAATGCACTATATTTCACTTACTCTTCATTTTTTAAGATTATAGCTCTTTGATGAGAATTGGAGGTAGTTCTGAAAAGAACTTTTGGTTTTCTTCTTTTAACTGAAGAGGAACAAAAACAGGGAATAGAAACTGCTCAACAGGAGCAAAAAGAAAAGAAAAAAATTAGGGGTGGGAAGGGCAGTGATGGTTCTCTAATGCCCGAACCATGAGCAGGACACTTTGCTCCCCATAGGTGAGGAGTTGATTGCAGTATCTGCATCTGACGACCCCATGGTTGAATGCAGGTTGGATGTTTGCTACCTGCCCCTGAGATTGTTCTCTTCCAGAAGAAGTTGCTCCTCCTGTTGATGTAGAGGCCCCACCTCTGGGAACCTCCTGTGCCAGAGCCCTGACACTTTCTCGGGCAAAATTCTGGGGGTGCCTGGTCTCCACATGGCGAATCATGGTGAAGTTGCCAAAAGAGTATTTTTTTTGGGGGTTACCCCGTGACAGGACCTTTTTGCAGATCCTGCACTCTACTTTTGGTGCATTCACCTTCTTCTGGTCTGCTGGGAATTTAAAGAATTTCCAGATGAAATGTCCCTTCACCTTTGGGGTAGGTGGCTCTTCATCAATGAAGTCATCTTCACTGCTGGATGATCTGGCAGCCATGATGAATCCAGGAATATGGAGCAGCAAAAAAGGCAGGTCTTTCAGTCACAAAAGTGAAAGAAGAAGTGAAGGAAATGGGTGGGGATTTCATTCATTGTAAAAAAAAACTGTTAGCAACCAATGAAAAGTGTTATTTTAGGGTCACATGACCTGACGCGCTTACGATGCGCGCTCGGGTGCACTTCCGGGTGCGTTTACGCAGCGCGATCGTAGGCGCTTCCGGGGCGCACACGTGGCGCGATCGTAGGCGCTTTTGCGTGCGTTTAGGCGCCGCGCACGTATGCGCTTCCGAGGGCACGTACGTTGCGCGCCGAAGTGACGTCATCAATCTTTAATAGAAATGCATAATCATTTTCCATATTAAAAAAAACAAATTTTATTTGTATGGTACGAAATGTTTTGCATTATTATTAACTTTTCATTCATATTTTTTTTTCACGAACGACAGTTGCGCTCTGGGTGCGCTTTCAGATGAGCGCACGGAGAAGCTTACAGGAGAGCTTAGCTGAAAGCTTCCCCGAGCGCGCACCCAGAGCGCAAAAAAAAAAAATTATAAAAAAAATGAATACTTAAAAAAAACAGCAAATTGTAAAAAAAAAAAAGGTTAGAAACTCGATATACAAAGGAATTAGCATTTAAAAAACCTATGAAATACACTGAAAAAACCATAGGTTTCACACCAGTTATAGTTAGGAATTAGCATTTAAAAAACCTTTGAAATTCACTGAAAAAACCATAGGTTTCACAC